>NC_071414.1:10643906-11278073 GCF_017976375.1 Cuculus canorus
CGTGAAATCAGGCCAATAGTAGGTATTAGATGAATTAGAAAGAGATCTGGGTCAGGTATTATCTGGTGCTGAGCCATCTCAGAATAAAGTCAAATTATCCACTTCAGAGCCGCTCATTATCTGATCACATTTTTGAGTGGATGATGATGGTTTTTCACTTGGAACACAGTAACCTCCACTTAGATCCTGGCATTGCTGATGTATATAACGTGTGGTCATGCACCCACAACAAAGCACTTATTTGAATAAAATTAGCTTCAGAAAACCTATCACTAAAATTAGGCAGATATCTTTTCTGTTCCTCTGCCACTGCATAATTTGGCTATTTTATGCTTAGTAAATAACAACTAAATTCAGATGAAAAGGAGACAGTAGACCAGACTCTGCTCTCATTCCTTGTATTGCCAAATACACATTCAGGAACAGTTCCTCTGAGATAAGCATGGAAAAATGTGCTGGCCAAAAGATTTTGAAAGTTTCTATCTCCTTTCCTGACATTCAGATTCATTAAAAATACATTAAGTGTTGGGAAAAATTCACAGATAAGAGTATAGCAGGCCACAGAAGTACAGTAATACGTTATCACTCAGTGTTACAGTTGCTTTGCCTGCACAGAAGTAAGTTCACTGGCAGTGGGAAGTTTGTGGAACAGCTTGTGTGTGTTGTACATATACCTATACCTATACTATACCAACTATAACTATACTTATACATACTTAAATGCACGCATACGCTGAAAAAAGGTGATTTTTGATAGCTTTAAGTCAACTACATTTAGATGTTTGGTAAATCCACTGAAATCATGACCTGCACCTAGACTTAGGGCTGTGTAGGGACCATATATTCCAGGCTGCATCAAAAGAAGTGTGGCCAGCAGGTCGAGGGAAGTGATTCTGCCCCTCTATTCCTCTCTTGGGAGACCTCATCTGGAATACTGTGTCCAGTTCTGGAATCCTCAACATAAGAAGGATATGGAACTGTTGGAACAGGTCCAGAGGAGGGCTACAAAGATGACCAGAGGGCTGGAGCACCTTCCCTATGAGGACAGGCTGAGACAGTTGGGCTTGTTCACCCTGGAGAAGAGAAGGCTTGGAGCGACCTTATAGCGATCTCCCAGTACCTGAAGGGGCTACAGGAAAGCTGGAAAGGGGCTATTCATAAAGGATTGTGGGGATAGGACCAGAGTGAATGGGTATAAACTAGAGAGGGGCAGATTTAGACTGGATATTAGGAAGAATTTCTTCACCATGAGAGTGGCGAGACACTGGCACAGGTTGCCCAGGCAGGTTGTGGCTGCCCCATTCCTGGAGGTGTTCAAGGCCAGGCTGGATGGGCCTTGGGCAGCCTGATCCAGTGGGATGTCCCTGCCCATAGTAGGGGGTTGGAACTGGATGATCTTTAAGGTCCCTTCCAACCCTAACTACACTATGATACTGTGATACTATGATAAAAAGCCTATTTCCAGACGTGCCTGTCACAAGAACGTGTGGAGGAGCTGGTCTTGCACACATAATGCATCCCCACCAAAGTCAATGATTTTGATGTTCAAGTCTGGTGGGTAGACATGCTGCCTTGATTGACTTCAGCAGAGAAAAACTGCTTTGAAACTCATTGCCAACAGGAGCTCATAAAGCAGATCAGATCCTCGATCAAAGAAGTGTGTTCCCAGAAGAGGCCTGATACTGGAGCAAAGCATTTAAAAGGAGAATGGCAGAATGGACTTTAAAGACTGAAATATGTAAGGACAGAATTTCCTGCCACCTGGGAGTATCTCGTTATTTGTGAAATGCCAAGTCTTTAATTTTTATAAACAACAGTGTATAATCCCTCCATCATTAATTTAAGAAAATGGCTAGAAAGAATAGGTTTTGTTCTACTTAGCAAAGTAACATGTTGCTCTTCTCTTCTTGCTATCCATGCCTGCTTCAGACTGCCCTTCTTTCTGCTGACTTTTGGGCACATTTTGAAAGGTTAGACCTTGAAAAAGGATTGAACCATATTTATTTTTAGTTTCCCCCCCAAACAAAAAGCTCAGCTTGAAATATGAAGGAATATTTTATGTAACAGCAAGGTAGAGAAGACTTTAGTTTCATGGATTAGCCATGCCCACCTTCTTAATTCAAGGACAGAAGGTGAACTGTAACTGTACTAGTTCCCTTATAGCACAGCTTTTAAGAATATAATTAGATTTTGCTCTTTCTTTGCTCTTCTCTATCCTGCTCTTTTGGTACTTTAAAAGATTTCTTTGTTTAGAATTGTAATTATTTCTGTTAGAAATTATATTCATTTTGGGTCTTGTCTTTTATAGTATTGATGGATACTGTTAAAGGACAGCTCTGCTTTGTGCAGAGCTGGCTGCATTTTAATAGTACATAAAAGGATTTCTGCATACTGGTAGACTATGGTCTTGCTAGCCTTACCTGGGGCAATAACGGGAGTCATTCTTTTAATCACCCCAAAGATATGCAAAAAGTCACCTTTGGTGGTTTTTCATTTATTCACATTTACTGCTTGGCAGTGGTTTCCATCAGCCCCTCACTCTGACCACCACTGTCTGCAGCAGTCTCTAGAGATTCAGTCACAGGCGAAACTTCTACCCTCAGTGCATTAGTCACCACCACTGTACTGCCTCTGTTGCAGAGTCAGCAGCATGGACGGTGTGTTCTTACCTCATATAGCCACCAAACCATCAGCCTCTCCTACAAAGGGCAAGAGGCATGGGTGCACAGGAGACATGGGTACCCAGCTTGATCCCTCCAGTAGCATCTTCAACAGCCCCAGCTTTTTGTTAAAAGAGTGTGAGCCAAGCCCTGAGTACGTTACAGGGTCAACTGAAGCACAGTGGCTCTTTGTGGTATAAAATGGGTACAATCTACTTTGCATATTTGCATTACCTAAGTGAGGGTTGCAGACTGGAACCTATGTCCCAGTAAGGAAAACAGAGAAAAAGACGACCACGTTTAAGAAAAGTAGATATCCAGCTTGGTAAACCTCTGATAGATTTTGCGGATCAGCTTGCTGAAGGCATAAAAATAATAATACAAACTGCTCCAAGCACATCAGGAGCCAGAAGCATTCCTGGGAGTCCGGAGGGCAGGTAAGTGCAATGGAGCCCATGGGGAAGATTAATGATATACACCAATGTTCACAGCTCCAGAGTTCAAGCAGGGTACATCACCAGAGCCTTTCTCTACAGGGGACAAGGCAGAAGAACTGCCTCGAACTGAACTGCTGGTAGAAGAGGCCTAGAGATGAATCAGTAAGTTGAATAATAACAAATTGCCAGGAGCACTTGGATACGACATTGCTCAGCTGTTGATGGGGGGGTTGTAAATCTATGGTTTACATCATCCTCAGCACAGAGGAAGCTAAGGCTGCAACTGGTGTGCTGATTTTTTTAAACGTTCTGGGGAATGGGAGCCTGGAAAGCTGCAGGTTAGCAGGACTTCAGGGTGCAAAGGACAAAAACTATGCTAAGGAATGGAGTTGGAAGATGGAGGGATAAAGATGACAAAACGGAAAAGAACAACCATGGCTTTGCAGATAGAAGCCATGCCTCATAAATATTTTTGCATTTTTGAGGATTATGAGTACGTAGGTAAGAGTGATGTGGTTGCTACAGTGTACTAGGATTTTCAAGAGCTTTTAACAAGACCTCTCCCCATAGGTTCTTAGAAAATCAAGCTGTCGTGGAATAAGAGAGAAGGTTTTGTGATTTAGTAAGTGGATAAAAGCTAGGAGCAGTGGTCTCATGTAGGAGGGAGGATACCCTATGCCATTGTACAGGGACCTGTGCTTGGGGCTGTGATATTCAGAGTGTTCACGCACAATATGCAAAGACTTGGGGTAATGCCATTTCCTGCTGATACAAGTTTGTTCAGGGCAGAGAAAGCTAAAGAACCTGCAGAAGGTTCTCATGAGGGACTGAGTAATAAAACAGAAGATGAAATTCACATATTAAGAAATGCAGAATAATGACCATTGGGAAAAACAACAGTAATTATAACCTACACTGATGAACTGTAGATTAGCTATTAGCATTCATGAAAGAGATTTTGGACTCAGTTTGAAGAGTACTATGAAAACATTAGCTCAAGGCTCAGTGGGAATGAGTCAGAAGGTGCAGAGAATTTTAGAAATTATTAGGGAAGGAATAGAGAACATACCAGGAAATGTAATTAACCACTATTCAGACTGCTTGATATCTATGTATAGCTTTGGTTCCCCTGAGGTGTAGGAGAACATGAAAAAGCACACAGAAAGGCAATGATGATGTTGAAAGTACCAAACAGCTTCCTCGTCAAGAAGATGAACAAGGAATGACTCTTCATTCCTTCTCATCATATGAGAAGCAGAAGACTTCAAAGAAAAAAGGCCAAAAAAGTTTTGAAAAAAATTAAAGGCATTTTTTTTCCTGCACAAGACATCTTTAAAATGTGGGACTCATTGCTGACATATTCATTCACACTAAAAATTTGTATACAAATTAATGCTGGGAAAGTGTTCCATGGTCAATCTGTGATAAGCAGCTGTGCTCATTTGGGCTGGGATAGAGTTAATTTTCCTCATAGTAGCTCATATGGGACTATGTTTTGGATTTGTGCTGGAACAATGTTGGTAATATGGGGATATCTTTGTTATTGCGGAGCAGTGCTTACACAGAGTCTGGAAGTTTTCTGGTCCTTACATCACCCCACCAGTAAGTGGGCTGGAAGTGCACAAAAAGTTGGAAGGGGACACAGATGGGACAGGTGACCCCAACGGACCAAAGGGATTTTCCACACCATATAGGATCATGCTCAACATATAAAACTTGGAAAAAAAAGAAGGAAGGGGGAGGGCCATAGAAAGTGATGGCATTTTGGCTCTCCAAGTAGCCGTGACATGTGATGGAACTCTGCCTTCCTGGAAATAGCTGAACACCTACCTGCCAATGGCAAATAGTGAATCAATTCCTTGGTTTGCTTTGCTTGCACGTACTGGCTTTTGCTTTGCCTATTTAACTGCCTTATCTCAACCCAGGAGTTTTCTCACTTTTACTCTTCCAGTTCTCTCCCACATTGTGCAGTGGGGGACTGAGCAAGCTCACTGTGGCGCTCAGCTGCCAACTGGGGTTAAACCACAATGGGGACTGATAAATTCATTGATGGGTACAGCCTCAGTAAGATGGGAAGAGGGACTAGGGAAAAGATCAGTCTTCACTTAACCTGTGCTTGAACCTTTTCCTTGAACGTCTCAGAAGAACAAATATCAGAGACAGGACTCAGGGCAGTGGGCACCTTAGTGCTGTCCTGACTGCAGTTAATCTTCTGTTCCTATGTACAGAGAAATTTTATTTACTTAGAAGAAAGAAGCTGAGCCTCACGTTACAGGAACTAATCTTCTTGGTGGAATCCAACAGGCAGCAAACAGATGGATTTTCTGTCTCTTCCTCTGGGTACTGACTTTTCTGATTGCATCCTTGTCGTCTTATCATCCTTTTTTTATTTGACCGTCTGCTGCCTGCAGTACCATCTGATTGCTCTCCTTAATTGTTCGTGGACAACATGAAGTGCCCCACCAACTGATCATATTTAATTTATTTCTAATTATACTGCTTTTTAAAATGAAACTGGCACACTGAGTATAATTCCTCTGTTGTTGTTGTTGACTTTGGTAAAACTCTGTGGGATGCCCACAGCAAAAGCTAAGGAAACGCAACTTTTTTGAACAGAGAATCTGAAATGAGTCATGGGCTTATGTTACGATTTTGTCTTTCTGACTAATCAGTTTGAAGGCTGTCCTATCCCGCTTTTGGTATTTCTTTCCTTTTCTATTTACTCCTAGCTGAGTAGCACAGACGTGGTTATACACTTCGAGAGGGTGCTGCAGAGTTGTTTTTCATTACACTTGGTCACAGGTCACTTGTACGACAAGCCTTTAGGAACCTGGTGCCACTCCTCCCCTCAACACAAACTACTCTCTAAAGGACCTTAGTAAAAGATTTTTCTGCCTTTTTAAGGATTAGTCCCTTCCATCCCTTGCAGACTAGAACCTCTGACACTTCATTCTCACCCACACCAGGAAGCATGGTACGTTCTGCATTTAGGGCTAGATTTCAGTCAGCAGGTGTTTTTTCCATACGGTTTTTTTTTTTCTACACCAGGATCACATAAAGCCTTAGAAATTAAACCATGTAATTCCCTTAGATGGATTTCACAGTAGTTCCACTTTATGGAGGAGAAACATCAGCAGCTGGAGGTGATGTGAGAGAGTTTGAAAGGTAGCCAGCACCTCTAGGTAGGTAGCCTCCCTGAAGACATCTGAAAACCTGTCCCTCTCTCATTGGCTTTGGCTGGGACCACTCAGAGGTGATGCACCAAGAGGCTACTGGTATTCAGTGCTCAGGGGGCAGAGCTTGCCTCAGACCAGTAATACCCAGTTTGGGGGTCATGCTGACCTGTCTCCAGTGTATCTTTCTTATAGTTGTAAGGCAGAGCCTAGAAGCCAGCTTTTCTTTCTTAGACTTTCTAAAGCATGCTTCCTTTCCTCTGGGATCTGTTTATTGAATGATACTCTCATTCAATTGTAGGAATTATATTGGAAAACTGTGTCATTCCATTAATCAGGCAGATCATATACAGAGACATAACACAATAACATCCCTGTTGTACACACAAGTGCATACACACATGCACGCGCATGGAATAAAAAGGTGAATTGTTCAGTGATTCAGTTTTAATCTGAATTATTGTTTTCATTCAAGCTGTGGTTCATGTGAGGAACACTGCTGCATTTCTAATTTCCTTTTCACACTAAGCTGTCAGCATAATCTGCTGGCAGAAGCCAGAACTACTGAAAAGAGTACAAAGGAAAGGGCTTGTGGAGGAGGTGGGGAAAAAAACATATATTCTGTCAAACACAGTTAGACTGTCACTCAGAGGGTGGGTGAAAACAGACGGCTGATCTGCATGATGTGAAAGTGAGCCCTAGTGGGGGTAGGAGAGAGTACCAGGCAGATGGCAGCGGAGCCTGCTGCTGCTTATTGCATTGCTCTTGTATCCCTGTTACCTTGTGCCCTTCATCCCAGGCATCCATTTCTTTGTTTTACTGATCTTGGATGTATATTTACAATCCCTTGCCTAGTCAAAGCCCCTCTCCAACTAGACTTCTATGTGATGCTGGAAGAAATATATTGAATGCTTACAGCTTGCTTAAAGTGCTGCACTGTCCTTTGATATTTTCATTGGTTTCATTACTCTGTTCAGAAGTTATTCTCTATTGCATTGCTATTGCTTCTTGCCTTAAAAGATAACTTTTGAATAGGTCACCTACTGGATGGAAAGCAAGATCACTGCTCAAGCTGATGTACATATTCAATTTACATCTCTAGACTAACTTCTTAGTCTTTTTTTCTTAAGAAATATTAATTATAATTAATTAATTAACGATATATCTGAGCTAAGAATAGATGTGGATAACAGAGCTGGGGAAAACAAGAATTTAATTTAATAAAAAACATTGTGAAAACAACAAAGATTAGTTCCTGTTCAACTCCTTGCTCCAATTACTAACTCAGTCACTCACTTGGGAAGAGGAAGGCCTGATTTCACCTCAATCCTGTGAAGGATGTAAATCTAGCTCTACCAAATTCTAAGCTAATGACCAAATCTCCATGTTTCAAGCTGTATCTAAGAAAATGTCTCCCCTGGGTGTGATAAGAAATTCCAGACCGGGTGTGAGTAACAGGCCAAAGGAAAATATTATTAAATACATTAGACCTCCAGGAACACTGTTGGTTTGATGATTCAGCAGTTTCTGAAAGGGCCAGTTCATCACAGACATCACGGATTGGCTCCACACAGATCTCCTTTCAAAAAGAAGTCTCTTGACTGGTACACTGAGCAGATTGAATCTTGTTATCTGTAGGACAAAATCAATACAGTACCTACAGCCACGATGCCTGGCTGTCTTCAGAGTAACTGCATTATAAATGATTCCAATGAATATTTATGGAGAATGCTTTGCAGTTTTTATTCAGTTCTAATCTCCAAGTGATGATCTAATAGGACTGGTGTAACTGCTCTTCCATATGTCCTGTTGGTAGACAATAATAACCATAATAATAGATGAACAAAAGCTATGATGGTAATGTGAAGTCTTTAAAGGCTATAATTTTACTACCTTGTCTCTGTTTCACAACACTGCAATCCTGTCTAAGAAGACAATCCTATCCTCCAGAAAAATAACTAAAAAGGGAATGATGTAATAGGCAGCTTTCACTGGCATCAAAACTCAACAGTGCTTCATTTAATGACACAGAGAGGGAATGTCAAAGTCCATTCACAAACACAGGGAAGAACAATTCTCCTTGTTTTTTTCACTTGAGGGAGAAACAGCAACAGGGCTACGCTGGGAAAGCTCTCCAAAAAGAGCGCCCATAAAATATCTGAGAGACATGTTTCTACTTCTCTATTATGGCTGACTCAGAGAGAATAATATTTTACTTGTTCTGTGCTTCTGAACAACAAAACTTGCCTTCTAGAGTGCAAATGATGTTAACTATTGGGCTGTTTGTCTTCTGGCACCAGAAATAGGCCATGCAGTAACATGATGTCTTTCTGTGTGGCTCTGGGGAATGACTTCCTAAAGGAGCTGAGTGTGAGAAAGCCTAATGTTTTGTTTGATACTGATGCTGCTCTTTCATCCTGCATCATTAGTCTGTCCCAGTTTCCTCTACTAGAAAAGCATCACGTCTAGTCCAGGCAAGCAGTACTTTCTCAGCATTAAGCAAGGGAGAGTGGAATAAAAAGACGGGGGTATTTGTCAGGAACAAATCAGAGAATGGTGGGGAAAAGATGAAAACTCTGTTGTGAGTCTCCTGAGATGCCCTTAGGACTGTGAATCTGGAGCTCACTGCAGCAGACTCGCATTTATGTTTGAGGAGATTTGAAACTGAATATCATGGGCTTTGTCCATTCTTGAGCAAGAAGCAGCCATGGCTCAAACCCAGCCATCCACATTGCAACTTCCACCCTAAAGCTGAAATAAAAATTTCTTCATTTTGTGACTCTGTACATGAATAATGGTGCAAGACAGCACATAAATCCCCATTACAAAAAACAAACCGGTTGCCCTCATCCAGTCTTTCCTGTGTCAGCAGATAGAAACTTTTAATCCACCCTTCAGGACATCTTCTGTAGATGTATGTTGTTATATGCTGAGATAGGATCATGCCCAAGCAGAACATGTTCACACTATGCAGCGTTGAACAGCAAGATTACATCTGACTTACAGCAATTCCCCACTGTCCGCCAAAGAAACATCAACTCTTTCATGAACAAAAACCACCACCAAAGTGTAAACACACCTAGTAGCATAACAGTGTTCACATGAAATGTGCATTTCCAAGTGTAAATTGCATAGTGTGGCAACATCTCAGCCTCATGGGACATTTCTGTGCTGGTTTGGAAAGCAGATCCCATATTTATCCGGGGAATATGAGTTCATTTTCTGTTGGCAATGTATTTTCATGGGATATTTTGCTCAGCAGAAAGATTTATTTTGCCCAGGCATGCCCTTCTTTTCTTTCTAACAGCAATTCTTGAAAGCACAACAGCAGGACCCAGAACTGCAGTGAAGAAAGGAAGAAGCCTGCAAATTCTGAAGAGGGATAGCTTAAAACAAGGCCATTAGAAAAGCTCTGACTTCACCCTGTGGGAGCCAACAGCTTGGACTAGGGAGAGCAGCAAACAGGTCCGGGGGAGCTCCACTGGCTATTCATCTTCATGATCTCAGCCACTAGCGAGGGACATGCTTTGCTTCTAATAAGAAACTAAAGGGCCATTTTTCTAGCTGGCTGTGTGCTGTTGGTATCTATTTATTTGCAGACAGTGACTGCTCCTGAAACTGCAGGGCAAGCTTGGCAAAGTTAGATTTTTTTCTAAAAAAGAAAAATGAGAGTTGCCTAGACATATCCTACATGCAGAGATGAGCACAGCCTATTCCCAAGTTGAATATGCGTGCTGGGGTATGATATAGCAACTCTAGCTTTTTTTCCTGTCAGTTGATTTCTTCTTTCCATCCCAGTGACTGTTTTCATTTATGAAAAGGGAAAATACTGGACTGTAAAATACCACCAGGCTGAGTGAGATGCGAACAATACTGCATGCCTGTTATCCTGTCTGGACTATCTCAGAGGTTAAACTGTGGGTCAAATCTCTTGCTGCTTTGTGTTCCTTTACGTGTTACACTCAAGTAGGGGAGAAGCAACGTTGTTCGGTGTCCAGGTGAAGTAAGTGGTGTACAAGTGATGATGGAGAAGGCTCAGCCCTACCTTCACTGCAGGGTCACATTTCTCAACATTTTCAATGCTGCTTAAAACATGTGGTGGAATAATCCTGTGTGTTACATTGTGTGTAGGAAGAGCCCTGACCTAACAAATTGTCCTCCGATAGTTGTGCCTCATGCTTCAGCTCAGGCAGAGAGCCACTACTGTGTGCACCACGGCTGATGTATGGTGCTGGGGAGCACTGTTGGGAATGGAGGTTTTGGGAGGACAGAATTGAAAAGGAGGGGCAGAGGGAGAGGTGCGCTGAAAATGATGAGCAAACAATGATGCAAAAGCCAAAAAGGAGGGGGGGGTGTTGTGTGTGTGGTTTAATGCTGTACCTATATACCCATATAGTTAGGCCATGCACATTCATATACCTAAACATATTTGTAATATAGCTACGTCTTCTGCATAGAGGGCTTAGAGGTGACAATCACTTGTATGAAGACAAGTATCCATAGAAGTTGTTTAAAGACACTGCCTCTCCTAAAGAGAAGGCAGCTGTATCTGCTGTTCCCTGGGCCATCATTTCTTCCTTTTATATCTGGTGACCTTAGTTGTAGTGGTGCTGCCTGCTTTGAGGAGGAAGCCCTGAAAGCTTACTATCAACAGGCCATGATGTATTACAGTTACAGAGCCACGTATATGCATGTCAGAAGGCTTGCTGCTTTCCCATTGATCACAGTCTTGGGAATCAGCACTGACTCTTAGAGGAATATTTAACATGTGTGTCCTGTCCTTGTTCTGACGTTTGTCTAGGGTGCAATCTCAGAGGAAACAACCATGGAATATTTGCCATGTAGCATTTGTCTGCTTTAGGAAGTCTTGAAAATCAGTTGCAGCATGAATCTGAATACTCACAGCTTGGGAGAGAAAGTTGTGTAGGAACAGCTGTATAAGTTACGTAGGAATAATCATGTCCCTTAACAGACTCAACTCATTAGCTCAGAGGAGCAAAACATTGCCTGCATACCCCAGAGTATGATAATTTAGTCCCATTTGATCAACTTCAGACTCTCAGGCATCCATAAGCATAGTAGATGAGCTCAGACAGAGGAATTCAATTAACTTCATATCAGGAAAAATAAGAATTAAGGTTTCTGTTCTGATCAAGGTTGAATGCTTCCTAACTGGGGCTCTGCAAAGTCTCTTTGAAACTCAAGGCCTTGTGAAAAAATATATGGAGTAAACAAGACATTGCAGGTCTGAGAGGTGGGAAGGAGGGAGCAACACAGGGCTGAGACGTGCCAAAAAATCTCTCTTTGTGCTTTTGGGTTCTACCTGTAATTACATGTTGTGCAGACAGAGCCACACACCAGCCAGGACAGTATAGTGTCTTATGTCTCTTGGTGGCAAATAAACCCCTCCAAAAAACTATGTCTCTCTTTCCAACTAGGTATATGCGATGTTTTGTGTTATCTACAAACTTGCCTACAACACGCAGTAGAGCGAGTTCTTTTTGGGAGCTCACGGTTCAAAGGGGATGGCCTCTTCCTTTGCTTTTCCATATTCTTTGTCTGAAGCAGCAGAAAGCCTCATAAATCTCAGGGTGCTTAAGCAGTCAGAGCTGAAAGGTTGCTGCTGATGATGGAGAAACAGTTTGTAGGAAATAGGACACAAAGTTCAGCAGGGCAATAGGTTCCACTCAATTTCCAAAAATACACACTGTGATTAAAAACAGCTTTATGGCTCCCCCAACATCTCCTGGCACCAAAGCCACTGCCAGCACGAGCCTTGGAGAGAGATGTACCCAGCAAGGAGGCAAACCACTCTCCCAGCAAGCACTGTGGCTGGATGTGACAGCCCCTTCAAGTGGCATCTGTGGCTCATGGTGTGCGTGCATGTCTTGTGTCCACATCACTTACAAGACACTTTTTAAATGTAGCTGGAGCTCATGGTGCAGACAGCACTGTCAAAAAGGAGGAAGAGGCATCTCAGTAGAAATAGTATTCTCGTCTGTGTGGAGCATCAAGAGATGCCAAAGATTTCTGTGAAGTATGTCTGTCTGTCTGTCCTGGAGAAGCTTTCTCT
The DNA here is from genome assembly GCF_017976375.1 of Cuculus canorus. Lineage (NCBI taxonomy): Eukaryota > Metazoa > Chordata > Aves > Cuculiformes > Cuculidae > Cuculus > Cuculus canorus. The sequence continues at coordinate 10,656,250 of NC_071414.1, forward strand.
GTCACTGGCAAGAAGCCAAATGTGGGAAAAAAGCTCTGTCATCAGTGTGCACCAACGCTCCCATAACTGCTTCAGAGAAAAGTGATGAATACCGTGTCCAAATTAAGCCACTGGGGGAAATTAAACAGCTTGTAATGACCTAGATTGGAATTTGGCTGCAACACTGGGACTAATGACTTGTTCTCCTGTGGAAAGTGGCAGGGGAGCTTGTTAGAGATGATCAGCTCACAGAGACCCCGCAAAGGCAACTCCAGCATGGTGCCTCTCAGCCGTCTCCCATGACATTGTTTACAGCAAACTTAGGTTTTGGCTTGATGAGGAAAGTGTGGAGGTTTAGACAGATGAGTGAGTAAAGGTATGAAGTTAGAGGCTGCAAAGCAATATGGGAGCTTATGTTTGCTGTAGTATGTACAGTGCACTATGCTTCACATGAGGGCCTAATAGCTTTTAAATTAGGTGCTTTAGGATATGGTCAGATGATGATAGGTGAAGGAGTTAGTGAGTTTTAAGAGGTACTGTTCATTACTACAGATTTCCATTGCTCAGCTGGGACATGGTAATTGGCTGGCAATGTGTTCCTAGTTCAATGCAATGAGAAATCGGATTATTTTCAGAGTGCTGGTCGCCAACTTATTCACAAGGACTCCAAAAATAATCTTAATACTCAACTGACGTGAGATTCTTCAAACTTAGAAACATATTAGGTGTGGTTGGACCCATTTGTAAATCATGCAATTTAAGTATTATGTCTTATTTAAATTGAATGGTAGAGCTGGTTACAGAAGGAGCTCTGCAAGCACAGAGATGTGATCAACTGTACCACGGAATATGACCCATTGTTAATGAATGTAATGAGTCCACACAGGTTATATGATGTACAGGCCTGATGCTCAGCCTGATCCACTAAGTTGCTGAATCATTAAACAGCTTCAACTCTGATCAGCTGAAGCAATTTCTGGGAGCTCCAGGGCTGGGCCAGATGTATGGTTCCTGTGCCTAGCATAACTGAGCCACAGATGCCATCATGCCTTAGATCCCAGGACATAAGGGAAGATTCAACCAATCTCCAATAAAACCTGTGAGAAAGGAACAGCAAAAACCTGTGTACTGATTCTGGGCTGCCCATAGTACTATTCTCTCAGGCTAGACAGATGACTTCCAGACTCGCTTGTTGCTGAAGCAGAGTAAAGCCTCTTTAAATGCAGCTGAGAATTATTTTCTTACATTCTTGCTCTTGAATGAGTCTGTAGCTATACAAGGTATCACACATTTTGGGCTGCAGTGATTAATTCTCACTGAGTGAATAGCGCTGATCTGTGTTATGGCTGACTGCTTGTTTCTTAGATTGCACCACTAACTTCCATTAATATTCAGGCATATTGAATTGAAATGCGTTGTTCCCTTCCAAATGCTCATCGGCAATGAATTTGACTGGAACACTTTCACAAAACAAGCACTACAGGGAATGCAAAGAGCCCCTATTTTCATTCTGGTCAGAACCAAACATAGAAGGATTCTCTACAATTACCAGTAAGAAACCCCTGATAGGTAGACGTTACTGAGATTGGCGTTGTGTACATGTGTATGTGTGTTGGATGAAGATTTGGTGAATTCACAGCCACGAGGCTGGGCCTAAGCCTCTCCAACCAAAATATATACGAAATTTCTTAATGCTGCATAGCGCTTTCCATGCTTAAAGTATGGGGTGGATCACTGGCAGCTGGGTGGCTGGAGGAGGGGGAAATTACATTTATTTCCTACTGACAGATCACTCCATTTTGCGAGGGTGATCTGCTGCACTAAACAAATATTTAAATAAGGTGACCCAGAGCACATTACAGAAGGATTTACTACAATGCAGATCTCATCAGTGATTCGTAGATTTTAGGACCTGAAGATCACTTGTAGCTATTATTATTACTAATTCATGCTTATTATTACAGTAGTGTCTAGAGACACACTGAGGAGCCCCTTGGGCAGGCTGGCTGCAGCCCCAAGACAGCTGATGGGATGGGGAGAGCAAGGGGTAAGCTGCTGGCTAATACCTGCATGTCCACATCAAACCATCAGACCCTGCACCGGGTTGGAAATGGGGCAACTACAGCTCCTTGTACCACCATCCACTGAGATAAATCTGCCCTTGGTATCTAGACACAGATTAGGAGCTTGTCCCTATCCCTACACTGCATATATCCTAAAAAAAATGAACTTGTTTGTCTGAAAGGCCACAGATTCCCTTGTTTTATTTACATCTTCTCCACATATCCAGGAAGGAGATGAAGCGTGTGGTACTATCAGTGATGTCACACCATCCCAATTTTCCTCTGTCCAGCTTGGGGTTTCTTCTTCGGAAAGTTCATTTTCCGACCTTGGAGTCCCGGGCTGGGCTTTGGGTGATGCCTGCTGGTTCTCCATGGAGAGATTGGGATAAAATAGACATCACCGCTCAATTATTCACCTTTTCCCAGAAAAAAAAAAAAATGATATCGAGAAGGAGATATTTGGACTCGCACGTGTTCCTCGATTGCCCTCTAGTGCTGAGCTGCACCCCTGGACTGCATTTTCTGCTCAGGCAGAATTTCAGGCTGCTGAGAAGATTGAATTCACATTTAGGGTTTTATTTTGTTAATTAAAAAGGTTATTGATGACTGGAGAGAAGCTGCTGGCTAGCCAAGAAGCAATATCCTGAGTCAAATAGCAGAAAAGCAGTTTAAGAGAGTGATTTCATCAGCAGCCAATGGGAAATGGAACTCTGTAATGCAGATTATTCCATCAGATTGTAGAGGGCAGTTTGTTAAGATTGTAAAGGAGCTGCCAGCAATTTGCAGCATTAAATATTCTGCATCCTGGAGAATTCAAAGTTCCTTAATGTGTTAGACCAGTCAATACCAATTTGTTATCTTATAGAAATACACAGGCTACTGTCTTTATCAGACTCTGTGTTAAATTAAATACCTTTCCCTCCTAAGCTCATAGCTCTCTAACTACAGTGTCATTTATAACGCATTTTTTAGTACCCCACAGCAAAACCTACTTTCTCCTGGTACACGTACTAGAAGCAGAGGAGAAGTGGCTTTAAATAAATCCTGCTGTTCAACTTGTCAGTATTAGGCTTCACAGTGAAAACAGGTGGGCAAACCAAAATTCCTTGCTTTTAGGCTACCAGGTGTAGGAATAATCAGTAATATTGCTTCTTGTGATCTGAAATATTTCAAAAAGAATAGACTTCAGCTGGAATTAGACTGTGTGCCCTGGCACTGTCTCACATTAGGGAGAAAATCCCCTCTCCCCAGGCCCATTTCCAGACTCACATAAATGCTTGGAACAACCCCTACATCAGTCCCAACTTTCTTGAAAAATTATTCTTTTTTTAGTCAAGAGTTAAATATCTCTTTTAAACCTTGTTTCATCCAGTCCTGGTACCTTACCAGGCTTTGTAGGTCTATATGACTGACATTCATGTTAAGAGATGAATTTTAATAGATAAACTGAAACCCTACAGTTATGCCTGGAAGACCATCCTCCTTAAAGATGGTCTTTAATGAATTTTCATGAAGATGGTTTAATTTTAATCATATCTCTATATCATAAATCATCTTGAGTGCTTCAGGATGTTTACAAAAGCAAACTATTATGAGATATATTCCTTTTACACCCAATATAATAGAACTATGAATATGAGGGATAAGAGAGCTTTGGTTTAGTAAGATCATGCCGTGTGTGATGCCTTCTCATTTTAGGTAATCTGTTCAAACAGTAATTGTTAAAATCAGTAAACAAATCAAATATCAAATGCCTCCTGTCCTTCGTCCTTCTTTATTTAATTAACTCACATACTTCTGTATTTTCTGTAGGCTTCTGCGCCAGGGGACATTGATTTTCCATCACGTGCTATGTTTTCTGAAAAGTCATGATTGTTGGTATCTGCTTTCTTGTGAAAAAGGAGGAAATACATGCATATTTCAGAAATAATCTACCTGGTCTTTTAAAATGCGAAAGTGGGGAAAGAAAGCCCTAAAACCTCAGGAAATGCCTTTTGCATTTGCTAAGCAGTGAGTGGACAATCTGCACATTGCACACCCTAAAATTCTCACATATGTTTAACAACAGTGGCCTCTGGTGGATTTGGGGATAAGCAGAGTACTAATAATTTACTTGAAATTGGAGACATCTGGGCTTGATAATAGCTCTGTGGTTATGGACTGGAGTTCAGAAACACACTAAATGTCAGTCCTTCCAGGTAGGTCAGATATTGGCCTTTCGTTAATATTGACCCAATTTCAGCACGTGCCTCAGTGTATATTTAACACTGCTGCATTCCTAATCACTTTGAGATTCATGGGGGATGCTGCCTGAATATGGTCCTTCCTCCTCCTTCCTCCTAATATATTCAAAAGACAATTTGGGGACATGTGAGTCCAATCTGGGCTTTTCTTTTGTCCAGGCATTGATTCACACCTATCTCATAGGAATTTAAATCTCTCGGGTGTCTGCATCTGTTACAGTTAGTAAAAATTCCAAAGTCACTGGGAGGTAGGAGGGGAGTGGCAAACTGCTAGAGACATGGATAGAGAGAAGAGCAATTAACTTTTTATTTCAATAAAAATCTTCTAGGATTCACGAACCACCCCAGCTACTTTCTTAAGCTTTGGTTCAGCAACCTGTTCTCATTTAATGAGCATGTAAACATATGTTTACCCTTAAGTACCAGTTTTCACCCCATCTGGCTCAAGTCAACTGTTCACATATGTGTTTTTCTAAGGGCAACCTATGCATCTGCTAAAATTCTTTGCCAAATCGCAACTTCCATTTCTTGTTTGTGTATCCAGACTGATTTCTGTGACTTAGATCCATGCCTTGCAAGGCTTAGTCCAAGATTTAAACCATTAGGTTATATTGTATATAATACTTACCCACACCCTCCTACATTTTAAAACACATTATGATAGTAGCATCGCTTTATTTGATGCTATCATTGCAATATAGTTCTAAGTAGCTGATCAAAGTAAAATGTATTCTGTTTAATTAGCTTTCCCAATGACCTGCATATGTTACCATGAGAAATCACCACGCGTCACTTATGCCTATTTGTAAAAAGACATATACCCCTCCCAGCTTTAAGGACACTGTCAGCATTTGCCCTCCAGCCTGGCAGATACCTGGGACATGAAATACATTTCATGATATGCTATTCTTTACTCAGCCAGCACTTAATGACTGGAGCTTCAGGCCAAATGCAGAATCCTAAAATGAGGCCATCAACATCACTCAATTACTGCTGTTATTAAAAATGCCAAGTGTAATCATAATAATAATTAGACACTTATTATGCAGCTCTGCCTAAGGAATATATTCTATGTGTATAAGATGTCGTGCAAGTCCTATTAGTAAAGCCAGGCAATCTCACCGCCTCCACATTACTGCATGAAACAAAATTACATTTGAGTGTGAACTACCTGTGTGAATCCAGTATTCTCAGCCTTTTACCTTCCAAGGGTTTATTTTTGTTTTTTTTTTTATTCTGAAACTGTTCATACCCTCTCTAAGGTTTACATCTTGCCACTAACAACCTCTGAGTGGCTTTGAGCATCCAGAGAAATATCTCCCTTTGATCTATTATTTATTATCAAACAATTATCCAGACAGATAAGTTACACCCACAGTCAGTTGGTGCCCCACATGCCAGAAAAGCAGTGGTCCAGAAGAGGAGGAACACACTCAGTCCCAGACGCTTTTTATTGACTTCAGGCAAATACTTCCTCCTCCTTAAACTTCTGTTGGCTCATCTGTAAAATGGGCCTGAAAACCAGTCTTCTTTGTGAGAATGCTTGAGCAAAAGTCCTACAGAAATGTGCTAATTTAACTGTACTAGTCATAAGTGCGCTAATTATGTTGAAGATCACCATGTCCACAGTTGATTTGTTCCCAAGTGGCCATTTGAAATCCAAGCTTCCAGTTCCTTCCAAATGTATGCAAAGAAAGCTGATACGGCTCCTTTGGCCCAATCTACTGCATTGCATACTAAGAGTAATCCCTCTGGTTTTGCAACATTCTAGCAAAATCACAGTTTTTGAAAGAGATTAGATGGCGTAATTTGGCTCCAGTGATCATTCAATCTTGGCATCTGTTTTATTGCTTTATGTATGGTGGAATTAAGAGAGATTATCTTCTAATTATTCCCTGTAGTCTGCAAGACAGATGGAAGGAAAGTAAATTGTGGTTTATCAACGTGCTGCCATTATGTGCTCAAACTTCAATCTCTTTTCTGGTCATTGTTGCAGAGTAACAGAAGCATGGAAGTCATCTGCAGGTGAGATATGGATCTCTAAGACAAGGGTCAATGCAAGGTTCCCATAGATCATGCCTGCATGACTGATCACAGCATGTTCAGATCTTCAGCAAATTTTACATTAACTTTCTTTTTCCAGCATGGATCTAATGGTCAGGGAAGAAAACCTGTTGAGTCCAGTAGGATCAGGCAGTCAACCTTACCCAGTGATGACCTCCAGCAGAAGCTGTCTCAAAATTGTTTAGAGACTATGTCTGAGAGAACACCTCTGGAATCAGGACTGCTGTACTTGTCCATGCATTGTCAGGCCAGGCTAAATTTTTCTCTTTCCCCAAAGCATTCCTTGCTATTTTCTCTGTTTCCTTCTGGTATGTGCCAGGACTGCATATTGCATGTGAAGCATAGCTGAAGGCGAAGCCAAGGTAAGTCTTTTGGAATTCATATTCCCACAGAAGCCACGCAGGTAGAGATGGCCTTTGGAAAAAGCACTGACTTCTGGTTAGAAAACTGGCTGACCTGGAGGAGAAAGAAAGGGAGCAGGAAACTGTGGTGAGGCCCATGTAGCATCCGTATGGGTAACGCTGGTATGCCATGGGCCAGGCCACGGAGGAGCCATGGGCTTGGTGGGTCCATAAAACTTTTACAATAAGGGCTCCAAGTCCCTCATCTTGACATGTGTGCAAGCCTTCAATGCAAAGGTGGACTGTCATGATAAATTACTTTTTCAATGAGTATAAAGAACAAAACAGGTCCCTTCTTTCTCCTCTCCTTCACACCCTCCTGGCTCCATGCCCACAGGCATCCTACAGTGCCAGAGTGCTGCCTCCCTGTGATGGCCATGCTCTTCAGTGGGTCACACTTTTCCTGCCTATACCTGTTGTACACAAACTACCACTGTCACCACAGCTTAGTCCAACAGCAATCAACCTCAATATCTATTTTTGTGGTTTGTTTTCTCTCCCAGCCAACTGCCCTGTCTGATTTTCCTGTGCATTGAGGCCTGACTTTTGATCTTCTGCACAGATTTCCATCTGCACAGTCACGTTCGTTTTCATCCTCCAGATGGGGAAATGCTCCATATAGATTTGAGGTGGAGGCATCTTCCTTTGCCTTGTCTGAATGTGCTAATCCTCAAAGTAATGATGCATCCTGTGAGTATCATGACATCAAACACTGGGAGGGAAGGGGGTAATTAGCTCATAAGTGACTACAGCAATCTGTCAGCATTAAAGCTAGTTCTGAACATGCAGCTTTTACTAGGTCACAAAGAAATAGATTGGGGCTGGAAGAGAAGTCTCTGCTCAGCAGGAACAAGAGAAATTGGTCAAATTAAATACTGTAATGAAATATCAATTGGGTGCCAGTGTTTGGAAGGCTGTGTTCACATCCAGGATGGAGTCTTCTGGCAGTGAGAATGGTGAGGCTAATGGAAGGCACCACCTCTTAGACCTGCTTTCCTATAAATCCACACCATTCCTTATCCACAGAGATACTTCCGTATAACCAGGCAGACATTTGTGCTTGCCCTTTACTTTTAGAACACCCTGAAAGAAAGCTCCCACAGACCCTGAAGCTATGGAACAAACTAGGATTTGGTATCAAATCCTGTATCAAGTACCATCAGCTGTAAGAGCCGTGTTCACATGTCCTTTGAGAGGAATATTGTCAGAATCCTCTGTTCACAAGGGGAGACAGCTTACTGCAATTCCTTATCTTTTCTTATTATGGCACCTTCACAGAGGATGGGCAGTCCTGCCCAGTGGTTAGAGATAAGCCTTGAATCGGCATGGAAAAGGGAGTCAGATGAGGTGCAAACAAAGATCAAGAACAGGAGTCAACGACATTGTCAGTCAAAAAGGAAGGGGAAAGGGGAATTAGGAAGTGAAATTGATGCTCAGGAACACTACAATTTGTGGGTGCTGAGCAAGGAGCAGGCATGACTCTTGGATTCAGGAGTCAGCAAAGCTCCAGCCAAGGGTGCCACTGAGCCACAGTAGAAATCGATGGGAGTCCATACACATCAGGCAACAGTCCAGCTCAGATGCCAATGCCTCTTTAGACAGGTTGATCAAGCCCATTGCCCCAAGAGGGGCTGCAGGACTGACAGCTCATGCAGAAGCTGAAGGTGATCAGGTAACCAGCTCCTGATCCAGATGCAAACTTCACATATAGGCACAGTGCCATGAAAAATAAAGCATGGCATTAACCAGTGCTGAGGGAACTGGGCATTTTGTCATATACTTTTTTAGTATTATCCCTTTGGCTAGAAAATAGAGCAACAGTTTTCTGGGCCAAGCAAAGGCACATTGTGCTGATCCAGTCTGGGGATAAAACCAAGATACAGACCAAAGCCCTATAGCAGCAGAAGTATATTTATAGCTCCTCCACAGTGATCCTTGTCCTCTCCCTTGGCTATTTCTATATGGATCCAGGCCATGAAAACAAAATAAGAAGCACCTAGGGGTCAGGCCTTTTCTAATGTCTATTCACTTTACTCAGCCTACAGGATCTGAAAGCTCTTTCCTAATCCTTGTACCTCCCTTGCAAAGTGTACCAAAACCTAAGGGAATGGCCTGTCCATTGGAGGCTTCTGACCGCTGGGTGACATGGATTCCTTTAGAGGAAACCTGCACAAGGACTATGGCCCAGAAAAGCCCCATGTCTAAAAGAAGACTGACCCATTGCAAAATTGCTGAGAAGTTAATGTTCTATAAAAAGGAAAGCACCTCAGACTATGTTCTTAAAGGAAATTAATTTTTCCAAGCAAATATTAGAAGGCAGCTTGACCAAGATCTATAAGAATCTGGTTTCAAGTCTGGAGAGAACTTCTGGTTCAGCCAAGAGTGATGTCTCCAAATGTCTCCAAACTCTGACCAAGTCCTTTGATAAATGTTTGGCAGCAGTTTGACAAGGAGATCACAGGTTTGCCAGGCCCTTGCTTTCAGCAAGCTGGTGAATACAGTCTGCCAAGAGCTGAAATAGCAGCATGGTTTGCAAGAGAGTGGCAAAGCGTATCGGCAGAGCGAGCTGCAGTACAAAATGAGTGGCTCAGAAGGCCACAGCAAAGGGAAACTGTGTGCGCAAGCAGATGTAGGAGGTGGTGGGACTGGAGTGAAAGAGGAGGAGAGAGGATCTTTAGGGCATGTCAAGGGAGCAACGGCATGTGGGATTTGAAATCCTTTTAAAGAAATATAGGTGGTACTTCCCAGAGCAAACCCACCTTTTCTAAATGAGAACCAAGAAAGTATTCTCACACATCAAATTCTAACTTTCATTTATTCTATATGAGTTCTGTTGGGGAGGTGGGGGGAGGAGAGTTGTTTAAGATGAAAGCTAGTCATTGAAGAAAATGAAATATTACTAAATTAAATGCCACAAGACTATGATGGCCAAAAAGATATTTGATTTCAAACCATGCTGCTCATGGAGGCCAGACCCTGCTTGATTCTTTTTTCTTTTTTTTTTTAAAGCTCACTTTGCAAGTGTCAATCACAGCCCACAAATACTATCTCATCAAGTTTATGTCAAAGCTTCTAAGAAGTTGTACCACACAAGACATGGGACACTCTCCCCAACAGCTCACTGCTGGCCAAGGAATGACATGAGCACAGAATAGGTTCCTGACGTGATTCACACACACTGGACTGGACTTTAACATCCAACTCTGATGAGTGCAGAAAAAATACAGTATTGACAGGCCCACCTATGTATACCAGACTCGGGTCATCTTAATTTTTCCATTTAGAAACCAGAAATCTAAACCACATTTCTAATCATATTTGGCTTTCCAGATGAAGCAAGCACCACATGTCATCTGTTTTGGCGGTGTCGCCCAGCATGGGAGTCTCCCAAACAGTGCTGCATTGAAATAAAGTTATCATTGACTTTTAAGAGATATTTGTACAATTTTGCACCCGCAATTAAAGCAGTTATATTAAATGAATCATAAATTCATAGATTTTAAGGCCAGAAGGGACCTTCTTGATTATCTTGTCTGATTTCTTGGTCTGGCATAATTTAAGCTGCAGAATTGCACCCTAAGGAATCTCTGTCTGGCCAGAGTATCTACTTGGACTAGAAAGAGCATGCCTTTCAGAAATACACCCTTTCTTGGCTGTAAGCCTTTGCATCTCTAGATAAGTATACCACTGAAGATTTTGTACTGTGCTTGTCAGCTGAATTTGTTGGGCTTCAGATTTGAGTAACTAAGGAAGTATTTGGTCAGAGACATCAACAGATATTTGTGTCTTATCTCTCCTTTCTATAAAGACTCTTGTGATCGAATTACTCCTTAACCTCATCTCTCTTCAAGAAAATAGTTTTTTTTCCTTTGGATGTTCACAGTTTTGGTGGTCTTGAATTAGTTATTAAAGAAATGCCCCCACTGGCCTACGTAGTAGTCACAATTCCCGGTTATTCTTGCCACTGAGCTATCTGTGGCATAGACCTGTTCGATCCAATGGGAAAAAAAATGCCCATCTAATCAAATTAATCCAATTCATCTTTCTGAGGCCCTTCTGTGAAAACACTTGTGGTTTTTTTTAGTCAGTCAAAATAATTTGTACAATGTTGCAAGAAAAGTTACCCCATCTGGTAAATTCCTTGCTGAACAAGGGTGTGTTTATTGTTGCTATATGATTGCTTAACCCCTTCATGTAGTTTCTGATCTGGTACTGGATGAACAGAAGTGAAATGAAGCAGCACAGTGTCTAATTACACCCACAGGCTTTTGGTTGTTTTAAGAAAGGAGTGAGAAAGGCTTGTGTAGTTAAGAACTAAGCCAACAACATGGAGAAAAAGTAGGTGTTTTTAAGGCTTCTCTTTGAATTAGGTTCCCCCACAGGCATCCCTGCTGGAAAAAAAGTTATTCTGTCATACATTGAGACTAAACTCAAAGCAAGTTACGTGCTGTGAAACAGCAGCAATTGAGTTTGGTGTAAATTAATTGAGACAAAATGCCATCCTTTTCCAAATCAATAGAAATATCTTACTGCATCTTACATCCCAATTTGATTTGGTGTATTTCTTTGTTTTCCAGAAGCAAATCTGCAGTGCAGAAAAATATCTTGATGCAGAAAGCAAGAGGAGTATAAACATATAACTGCTGAGTTATTTCTGAGAGGCTTCTCTCTCCCCACTCACACTCACAATGCAATGCAGCCACATTCCTCTAGCACTGCACACACTCCTTTGTTTTCTATGGCATGCAGGCAGGGAAAATCATGTCTTCATCCTATACATGACTGCCTCAAACACTTTGAAGAATAAAGTGCAAATTATATAGCAAAAGCAACCAACAGTCAAAAAAAATCTCAAATGAATGTAACTTGATTACAAGTACAGAAAGTACTGTCAGATTTTTAGACAATTGCTTCCACCATCTGAATCAGCCTGGCTATACTTGAAGTACAATAAAAGAAATGACATTTCCTATTCTATAATCCATTATTCATCAAAGACCAGCATGTAATGAAAACAGAAGTACAAACATCTGTTTTCAAGTTGTGTCTTTTTGGAGATCTAATTCATCTGAAGAACTTAAACCTAGAAGTCAAACATCATAAATAATTAGACAAAGGATGCTGAAAATTACAGCAGAGTTGGGAATATCTGCAGTGCCTTTATACGCATCTTTGATTTTCCTTTCATAAGAAAACACTGGCTTTCAGGTAAAAACATCATATGAAAGAAGCAACTGCTCTGACCCATTTGTAATTCTCAAGCAGACTAATATTTAAAGTGCCCCAGACAATTGTTCTACCCTCTTCTCTTAACAAAAGGCAGTTGTAAAGTAGAAGAGTACTGCGATATCGAATACAGTTTCTCATGTGGAGGTATTCCTCAACAAAGGGAGAACAGGGCAGCTAGCTCAGCTTTTAGTGTCTCACTATCAGATATTTATGCTAAAACAAATTAATTCCACCTGAGATGTCCACAGCTATCAAAAAAGTAGTAATCTCTGTGATCTGCACCATATTTCTACACACCTCAGCAGCTGAAATACAGCGCATAAATGCATCAGGATACATTAATCCAGTGAGAGAAACAGCTTTAGCCACAGTATTTTAATGGTCTAATATAAGGATAAATTTTGCCATCCCTTAAGTCTGTAAATACACATGGTTTCTTGAAAGAGAGAAGAATGCAGCCTTGTCTTGTAAATATTTGGACTATACATTATACCATATGATAGCAATTCATGTGTGACTCGCTGCTTGTCCTTTTGAATAGGTGATTTTGCAGATGATGAGACCAGTCACTTGTCATTAGTTATGAAGAAAAGGACCTGTGGTAATTTACACTAATAGCCCAAACCCCATATGCCACAGCAGCCAGATTGCAAGGGCGTGGATATATTTAATTGAACTATATTTTTACAAGGGGATATCTCTTCTTTCTCAAGTGCCGTGGAGATCATTAAGGACCTAGTCACTTAATCTGACACGGAAGCAAATCAAATCCAATAACTCAGTAACCGAGATAATTAACTTCTGTTTTACTCGTTTTCTTCAGCAGAGGGAGCTTGAGTCTACAGCAAAGAGCCGCTGCCCTCACTTTGACGAGTTCTCCGTAAGCCTTAGTTCACCTCAGTGCCGCAGGTATTCGCAGGTAAATGAAAAGAGAAATCGTGGCACTTGGGAACAGCTCTGAAAAGCCGCCCTGTCCTCTGATCAGAAAAGGATTAGGCGACCTGATTGTGCTGGTTCCATTCAACCCACAGCCCGCTTCCAGAAGGACTCAAGTTGGGTTGAAGTCTGAAATGGGGGTGAAATCGTGTGAAATCTGACTTTATACTGATCCTAGGATTGGTCGAGCCAGTGCTGGGCAAAACCAGAGTGAAATTCAGTAGCCAAATGACTGTTCTGAATTGTACCAGGGATGGGATTAAGTACCGTTGTGCCACTCACTGCCACTCCTCTGGAACTGGGGTTGAGGATGAAGGTTTTACATTGAGGAGGAGAGCCATCGGCTGTGCTGGGAAAGGTGGCGCAGGGAATCAACCTAAAAAGTAGGTTTCTTACCTTTCCTCACTGCAGGTTGGCCCAGCAGTGCCTGAGGGTTTTCCTACGAAACACCTGCAAGCTGTGCATTGTCTTCGGCAAGCAGGTGCCAGAGAGACTGCACAAGTTCTGTGTAGAAATGCAGATGTTCACGTTGCTATGAGCCCACTGGCTGGCACTGGGCACCCCTCCAGCTGTCTTGCTCTACAGTGTTTAGCAAACGAATTTCTGCTTCAAACACAGCAAATAAAACACTGAGTTCCCCAAGCAGCTCTCATCAGTCATGTTCTTCATTGGATCTCAGAGCCCTTTGGAGGATGGTTTAAAGCCACCTCTTGCAGTGGTCAGTAGCTGAGCAAGGGACTTGTAAATTGCCATTTCAGTGTGAAAATGTTGCCCTGAACATTTTAATGTTTGTAAACGTAACAGGATGCAATTAGCACTTGTAACTCACCCCTGAGATAACCAAAAACGGGAACATACATTTCAGAATAAAAAGTTAAGCATTCAGGTATTAAAATGACTCTAATAAAAAATATATATGTTGAAAGAATCAGAAACAAACCCCATACAACTGGATTCTTAGACCTCTATCTTATGCACTAGAGAAGTAGCTATCTGATTTTGTTCCTCTAGCAGGCTGCAATCCATGGGAAAATACTTCTATAAAACAACCATTAACTAATTAATAACTTTCTGGCTTGAGTTGTCTACTTATAATCCATCTTTTCCCACATATTCAAGTAAGTTAAAGCTGTATAATTCTAACCTCATATCCACTTAATGGGCAGCTCATTTGTTGTGAGGGAAGCAGCCTTGAAGAAGTGCCTGCTACCCACTTATTTTCAAGGTAAATGAAACAAACTGCAAATCAAGGACACCATTAAAGTTTGCCCATATAAAGCAAGGACCTGGTTCAGGGCTCTCTCATTAACTATGCGTTGGATCAGGCTCAAATTGCAACTGGTTTGCATATTTCCCAAAGAAATACCAGTACATAAAATGCCCATGAATGCAAATAGATTGTGTTTTTTTCACTTGTATAATTTAACAGAGGGTGGCTTAAAAATGAATGCGCACAATAGGATTATACAGTATTCTCAGGGGTTCAAACAAGTTGTTGTCTGCCTAAGGGAAGGCCGACCCAATGATTCAATCTTAACCTCCAGGGAGGAAGACATCACACTTGTATTCCCCGAATGGCCTCATATTTGTGAAGTCACCAAACTTTTCACACCTCTACTCTCCAAACAGGGACAGAGCCTATTTATGCAGCTTCACCAGCCCATCCACATTTGTATGTTGATAGCAGAGCAACAAGAAAGAGAGGGTGTTGAAAGGCAAATTACCTTCTGACTTCGTTCCATATATGAATTTATATTTATGCCATGAGTAGAGCAGTACCCAGTGCACATATGTCTTTGCTTATAATATATATTTTTTACTGCATCCATGCCTTGCCTTCCCTTCCCTTCCCCCACAGCTCTCTTTTCTTAGGCATTCATAGTTATCATTCCCAAGAATATCTGAAAACAACAGGATGGCATCACCCTACAACTCCCCCTTCTCTGACTCTCTTGAGAAGATCCATGTCATATTGTCAGTGTTTTATATATTTACACCAACAGAGGAGGCCTGGGATGTGGGCTTTTTCGTTTATATGACTCTTACCGCCACAGGGGGTATTTAACTTTCTGCCCTGGTTGCTGTAATTCTCTCTCCAGTGGATATACAGTTCAGATCAGGTTCCTATTGCTGTGATGACAGGCATTCAGCAGGCACTGTAATTGCAGAGTTAAAACAGCTCATTTTCTTACTGGCAAGCTGTAGTTAAAGAGGTGCTAGGAGGCAGCCTGGCTGTCTGCAGAGGAACTGATCAAAGCACAGAAAGGCATCTGGCTTGTCTCTGTTTTCTTTCACCACCCCCCTTGCTGGTGGAGGGGAAAAAAAAAGAGAGAAGGAGAGAAAGAGAGAATGAAAAAAAAAAAAGAGAGGAAAAAAGAAGGAAAAAACTATTAAAAAGGAATTTATGAAAATGAATGCTTGTCCTTTCCTAAGGGTAAGAGGCAGTGTCTTATTAAAGACACTAAACATATTTGGGTTATGTCTATTTTTTTTAACCTTCTGTACTTTTTAATCAGAAAATTTGGGCTTGTGTATGTTCATTTGTGTCTATTTCCATTAGATCTTCCGAGCAAGATAGCTAAACTGTTGGGTAGCGCTTCTCACACTGCAGAGAGCGAACTTTCCCCATCTCTATATCAACATCATGCTCCCTTATCAGACTCAGCTTTTTCTCTTTCTGACCTCTACTCTTGCCTGAAGGACATATGGCTCTAGCCAGAATGCAATGGACAATGTGATTCTGTACCCTGGTTTAGCTGCTAAAGTACAAATGAAATACATTTTTATTTTACTTCTATTTATTCTATTTCACACCAATTCTTCCTGTCATAAATTCCAGCAAATCACAAAGTAAAAGGTAAATAGAGTTGACAAACCACTTGAGATGTTCATATGAGGAATAAAAGAAGGAAAAAAACTCGAGCAGCAGGGGAAGACATCTATCAAACAAATTGAGATCAATGATCTAAAAGCCACTGAGAAGTCAATCAAAATGTTTCTCGTGATGAGGTAAAGAAGCCCCTGGGCAAGGAATGGCTCCATTCCCAGACAAGAAAAGAGAGTTTCATCTCAGAGAAAAGCATCTTTTAAGTGAAAATAATTGAAATGTGGGAGTTGCTTTCTATGAGCCAAAGGGATAAAAGTTTATGAGGACAGTAAGAGCTAGCAGCTGACAGCACACACTCTCCTTCAGTAGCTCTGTGAAGTTCCTGCCTTACAAGGGCTCTGAGAGGAAAAAAATGGAACACGATCCATTACATAGTATTTGACAACATTGTTCAACCAGGTTTCCATGCAGAAGTAGCAGGATTTCTGCTGTCTTTTCTGAGCCTTCAGTCATCAGAAACTCATCAGGGAGAGGATTCATTCTCTCTTTCGCTCCCCTCTCACTTCATTTTTTTCATCCACTATCTCTTGATGTGACACCACCATCTTCCCATGAACAAAAGAGGAGTTCAAGAGTCTTTGAAAGAAGAAAACAAACTTTGTAACTCAACAAGGAGCCTAGACAGGCAATGTTGCAAATTAAGTTGAAAGAGGCCCGGTTACTGCACCATTATTTGATTTCCCCTTCTCTAATCCCTTGCTTGCAATTAGCATAATTTATTAACATATTAGAGCCATGCATGTGAACCCTCTTTATAGTCGCTGAGTGCTCCCTGAGGCTGCCTAGTGAAAACTTTTCCCCACTGTTTAATAATATGTTACATAAGGAAAACCAGCTTCTGATATCATTTAAATGATGACTTTCCTTTCTGCCTCTGAACAGTCATTTCCTTTAAATGAGGTTAATTTCCTGAAAGAATGAAAATCTTCCAATTTCAGTTTTCCATTCATTAGACCCCTTTAGTTCAACATGAAAAAGTCACATGGAGAAGAGAAGAGAAGAGAAGAGAAGAGAAGAGAAGAGAAGAGAAGAGAAGAGAAGAGAAGAGAAGAGAGGAGAGGAGAGGAGAGGAGAGGAGAGGAGAGGAGAGGAGAGGAGAGGAGAGGAGAGGAGAGGAGAGGAGAGGAGAGGAGAGGAGAGGAGAGGAGAGGAGAGGAGAGGAGAGGAGAGGAGAGGAGAGGAGAGGAGAGGAGAGGAGAGGAGAGGAGAGGAGAGGAGAGGAGAGGAGAGGAGAGGAGAGGAGAGGAGAGGAGAGGAGAGGAGAGGAGAGGAGAGGAGAGGAGAGGAGAGGAGAGGAGAGGAGAGGAGAGGAGAGGAGAGGAGAGGAGAGGAGAGGAAAGGAGAGGAAAGGAGAGGAAAGGAAAGGAAAGGAAAGGAAAGGAAAGGAAAGGAAAGGAAAGGAAAGGAAAGGAAAGGAAAGGAAAGGAAAGGAAAGGAAAGGAAAGGAAAGGAAAGGAAAGGAAAGGAAAGGAAAGGAAAGGAAAGGAAAGGAAAGGAAAGGAAAGGAAAGGAAAGGAAAGGAAAGGAAAGGAAAGGAAAGGAAAGGAAAGGAAAGGAAAGGAAAGGAAAGGAAAGGGAAAGGAAAGATTCTCATCCCCTTGAACTTCAAATATGAGCGTCCTGACAAGAGGTTTACCATGATCCTGTCTCCTCCTCTCTTTTCTGGACTGAGAAGGAAATAATGCAGACTGTCAGGAGATAGAGATGGACAAACCTCTTTACATCAAATTAGTTTCTCACATAAGGTCCTCTGAATGCTAAGGGCTTTTTCAGAGCTGCAAACATGCAGTGCTCCTCTGGGGGATCACACTGTGGTTTAATGGGTCAACAGCCAAATGCTGATTTTTTTCATGTTCTCTCAGATAGTTCCCTTTCTTTCCATTAATCTGCTGCTGATATTTGGGAGGCAATGGGCAAACAAGTCTAATCTCATTCCCACTCTGATCATCAGTCTATGTGGGTCTGTCTCTGGGCTCAGGACATGGCCGCAGACACAGAACCGCACCAACTTGACTGCCTCAACTAATCTTTACTTTCACTTTCTGCTCTCCTGAACTAAACTTACTATTCACATTGCTCATTAATCACCTTATTGTGATGCTTTTCTATTTTCTTGATCCTGTTCTTTCAGCTCTTCTACAGCTCCTCAGTGCTCTGCTAACCCAAACCAAGGGCAGTTTCAAGAAGTAGCTAAAAATATCTATTGAAATGTGGAATTTCCCTCTAGCTCCTCTACATTCCATGCAGAAATATAAATGCATTTTCTTCTAGAATGCTGGCTCAGGAGTTAGCTTGCCCTAAGTCCATGGCTAGGTACTAGAAGACATACTCAAGAGAGGCAAAATCCATGCAGTAGTTTTTGAAGTAATAGCCAAAAGTTGGTTTTCTACTCCTCCTCTGATTGCTTCTGTGATGTCTGGTACTTGACTCTAGCTGAGTTCAACGTGATTTAACTGCTAATACCTTTGAGGATTTCAGCCTCTGTTATATTTCAATAAACTGGGAATAAAGTAATTTCTGCACCTCAAAGAATAGCTGTGAGCTATTAAAGCTTGTCGTTGCGTACTCTAGGTGGATAACACCTCCTCTCGTTGTTGAAGTGAGCATAGCCCAGCCACAGATGGCTTTTTTTTTTTTGCTGTGGAGTGATGCATAACAGCAGCATCATTCATGCTGATGATAATTTAAATACAATGTTACCGTGTTAACACAAAGGGCACTCTGTTGTTTTTAAAAAGTAAAGGCATTATAAACACATCATTTTGAAAACAATAAGAACAGAAAGAAACTCTGGAGAGAACCATGTGCTTGTTGCTCCACAGGCAGGTCTGTACTGGACACCTGTCAGACACCAGCAGTGCGTTAGGATGTGTGTGAGGTTTCCTTAAGCAGTAACTAATGGTGCAGGCTGGACAAAGCTCTGCTGAGTTCAGGGCAAAATTTGGGGTCAGAGCTTATGTTTTAAGCCCCAGCTGACCTTTCTCTAAGAAAACCCCACCCTTAATAGCATGAAATGCCAGGAAAATTATATGAATTTGAAGAGAAATTTTTTTTCAGGACCTAAAAGAAGTAAGCGAATGTTGTTATTACTGAGTTTTAATCACTGGGGAAACCCAAGGACAATTAAATTAACTTGCTGGAGATCACGATGCCAGAGATACAAGAAAAATGCCTGTTGCCTGACTGGTGCTGGAGGTGTATTCACTTGGGAGTTTTAAGGGGTGCTTTTCATAAGGAAATGCCAGTTTCCTGGAACCAAAATTTCTGTGGAAAGGGACAGCCTGTCTGAACAGGAAAATTTTTTCTATAAGGAAAAAGCTTTATAGCAAATGGGAGAAAATGAGGCTCAGACAGAAAGATTTGGATTTGTCTCCCCTTCCCACCGAAAGTGAATGCCACTGGGTCCTTCCACGGAGCAGGACTTATGTAGCTTCATGCCAGCACGGAATGGGAAAACAAGTTCCCACCCCACTCACTGGTTTTTGATTCCCAGCACTTGACTAAACCAGAGTCTATGTTCTACTCTCCTCTTTTCTGAACCTGATTTACTGCGGTATTTATCTGATTTAGGGTTGCTCTTCTTTTATGCTCTCCTCAGGAGCACTGATGTCTTGGATGTTGCAACATATATAAAGCTTTTGGGTGTATTTATGTGTATTGAAATGTACTTTTCATGGTACAGCTGCACACACCCTTTCCACTATTCAACCTCCTCTCCTCCCACTTAAAAACAAGCCTTTTGAAAGCAGAAGGGAAGAATAATTAAAAAAAACTTTAATGTGCCTCAGGTAATGACATGATTGAAACATCACCATTTTGTCTGGAGGGTCACAGGGCAGCTTTATGAGAAAGCTTTAAAGCTACTAACTCTAAAGAACCTTTGATATTTCACCTTTTATTGTTGCTAATGTATTCTGCTTCCTCAGTCTTGGAAACAAAGCCTATACGGAAGGCCCTGTCGCTTCAACAAATTTGATGCCAAACATGTTATGCCATGGGGTAGTCTGACAATCTGAGAAGATTAATTGAGCATATACATTTAAGAACTTCCAAGCTGTTTAAGTGATTTAGATATTTAACATGAAGTAGACATTATGGCCCCTTAGTCAGCCTTGGGAATGTGATGCTTGATCTTATATGTTTCGGCTAGATGTGGTGTGGTCCCTGTGTGGTGATCTAGGTTTTGGCAAGAAAAGATTCTGCTAACGGTGGCTCACATTTCATCATAACAGTTAGAAGTTAAAGCAAAAACCTAACTGATGTACTGCAAAGCACTTATGGTAGCATTAACAAATACCTGATGGGACAAAATTGTCTTCCGACTCTTTAAAATACAAAACAGTCACTTAGAACTAGGAATGGAGATTTCTATAGCTTTGATGTGGGTCTTCTTCACTGTTTTTAGAGAATCACAAAAGCATAGCAATTATTCCCCACCTAAGAGTTCTTACTAGGGTTGGACTTGAAGATCTTAAAGGTCTTTTCCAACCTAAATGATTCTGTGATTCTGCGTTCAGTTCACAGAACTGCTTAAATCTTGGAGACAAGACCAGTTTTCTATCGGTTTGTTTCTAGTAGGTTTTTGAAATTATTTGATACTTGGTTGGTCATGGTCAAACATAAAGTTCTATCTGACCAAATACTGGTAAACACAAAATGTAAAAACAAATCTCAAAATTAAAATTCAGGGGGCTATAAACTCCTCTGACGTACCTGTAATAACGTTCTCAGGGTACATTTCCCAGATGTGTTTCACTCAACAGCAGCTCATAGAAATGTTTGCAGGAAACAAATAAGACAGATTGTGAGTGTAATTGAAAAGAATGTGAAGACTGTACTTCAAAATACTTTCATGGGTAATTTCTAAAATCATGCTGACATTTCTACTTGTAAAAGAATGTATTTGAGGGAAATGTCTGGGTATTTTGTAAGATTCTATAGCTTTGGAAAAGACCTAAAATTTTGCACTCTAGCCAAAACCAAATGAAGACAAATGAAAACGGAGTGGTGTTAGCCAAATGAAGCCAATTCAAACTGTAGATACTATTGGGACCTGTCCATCATGAGCTTCTGGCAAAGTTCCTTAGCAACTAAAAATGTTTCCACCATTGTTTTTTGCAAAGTGACTGGTCTGGGCTTCAGAAAGAACTGTTTCTTGCAGAAATCAGTGGAAATATTTAGCTATTGGGTCCTGGTGGAAAGTTGCCTCTGCTGAGTTTGGCCACTGTGTAGATGACTTTTTCTAGAAATTGCCTTCACCAGCAACCAAATAAGATGAATGGGAAGCTGAGGCTTGCAATGTAACTACTGCTGTATTTTGTGATATCAATGAGAAGGCATTGTTCTGCCATATTAGAAGAATAAAAAATAATTATTATACATTATATATATGTCTGCCACCCTGGGAAAAAAAGGTTGCTCTACCCCTTTTGATATAGAGTAGTAAATTATTTTTCTCTTTTTTTCCTGGGCACACCCAAACTCCTGGAGGCTATCTCCTGTAAAAGAGGGAGGTGCAGGCAGCTTATGGAATAGATGAGTCCTAGTTTATATTTTGAATTGTCAGATACACTTAACAGAGAAGGATTTAAAACATCTGATGGAACTGACAACTAATTTTACCATCTGGAAGTGATTTTGCCTTGTTTTTAAATACTAATTTTGTGTCTTCTGGATGGGTTTATACTCAAAACATAGAATTCAAAATTCAGACCTCCTTATAGCCCTGGAAGATGATGGCAACTGGCTGTAAGGCATCAGTGGAGCCCTATGGAAAGTATAGAAGCTGCTGTAAATTTGGCCCTGTTCATAGCATCCAGGAAGAGGGTCCACAGGTATAGAGGGGATTAGATGGAAGCTTTGGATTTTGATGCAGACCATCTCAAATATTTTTTTGCTTTCACATTAATGTCTGTGCCAAGGATTCACCTGCAGAGACTGTTGTGACAGAGAATCATAGGCCATAGAGCTGTTCTCAGAGGTCACAGTGCTTAGACTGTGAATTTTCCAGGACTTCCATCACATACATTTTCATATACGCAAGAGACCATGCAGCATGGGAGGGAGTTATAATTTGGAGCTTTCCTGAAGGATGTGTAAAAAATAATCTTTGTTAATTTAGGAATAAGTGAGAAAAACTGCAATAATAGCTGCACTTGTTACACATTAAAGTTTCGCTATGGACTTTCTGCAGGGAGGTCCTCTGGGTATTTTGGTCATTGCTTTACTCAGTATGCTCCATATAGTCAGTGTTTACCCTCTTTGAGCTCTATCTTGGCGAAGGTATAAAGAAAGAAGGGGAAAGAAATCAAATGCTATGGAAAACAAAAGTGGTCTGAAGTATAGCTGTAGCTAGCTCCAGCTGTAACAACAGGGTTGTGGTTTCCAAATTTTAAGCTACTAAAAGAATCTGTATGAAATTCTTCAATCCAGAGGTCAAAAGGTATTTTAGTAATTGAATGGGATAACTAATCTTGGAAAGTCTTCTGGGCAAAGGTTTTCTGCTTCCTACCTGGACACATCTGTGGAATATGCATCCCTGAAATGTGCTTTGAAGCACACAGAAATAGAAGTAAATAATAGTGACTATAAAATATGTCATATATACGGTTTTCTGTCTTCTATTGCATCACTAGAGGCAAAGATGACACACTACACAGGAGGCAATTCACAGAATGGCAAAATCACAGAATCATAGAATAGTAGAATAGCTTGAGTTGGAAGGGACCTTAAAGATCATCTAGTTCCACCCTCTGCCATGGGCAGGGACATTGATGATGTAGCAGGCAGCATGCTCAGCTTACCCACTGACTAAATGGGTAAGTGTATCACATACGTTCTTGAGCACAGCCTACAGTCATGATACAAAACTGTCTCAGCAACGTTCTCTGTGTTTTGTCATTCTGGTGACATTTAGATACAAAAGTATATGAGAATTAGAAATAACACTCTGGGCAACTTCAACATTTCAGTACGTCTGTTACTAGTAACAGATTGAAATACAGTCAAACAAGTTGTTTGAATATGGTGGGAATCCCTAGCAACGCAAAGCATGTGGAAAATAAAAGATGATGCTGAGCTCTCAGGACTGCTTTGTTACCATCTAGAAGGAACTTCCAGCACTAGCCCAGCAATGCAAGCCATTCCTCTACAAAATGGAGCTGCTCACATCTCAACCCCTGGCATCAGCTATTGGTCCAGATGGGCAGATGTAAGAAGGTACATCAACACCACTTCTGTGGTCAGATACAAAGAAAGATAAGTTTTCCATTTCCCACATAAATGCCTCTCTCTGCTAGGAAACCTGAGATACCTTTTCCGTGCAATATCAGAGAAAGGCAGGTAAACTAACAAGGTAAATGGCAGCATAAAAAGCAAGGAGTGAGGCATATCTACTGCAATGTCTGCTGGGAAGTGCAGGTTTATCTTGAGCTGCATTGGGAACACACAGCATCTAGAGACAAACCTGTGGTTCCCATCAGAGCAGGGAACAGAGCTTGGCCATCTGTACTGCTTCGGACTCTAATCACTCACTTATTCTGATGACTCATAGACTTTGCAGATCACAGATATTAATTGCTATGTAGTTGGAGGAATGAGAGCTTCTGCAGTCAGGCAAAGTCTTGCTCCCCTTCTGTCACCTTAACTTTTAAAATCTGGCACACTTCCCTGCTACTCTGACTCTCACAGAAGAGAGACAGAATGTCCCTGTTTAAGTGGAGCAAACGTTTTTCCAAGGGGTCAAAGTTCAGGACGAGCTTGTAAGCAGATTATGGAGCTGGTAGAAAGGCCAAAAGCACCCTAAGTCCTTACATTCCCAAAGCACTGTGTTAAACTCTAGCCCAAGGATGTACTTAACCCCAAAGAGAATGGAGGTCAAGTGAACTTGCAGCATTTCAAATGCAATCAGCTTGGAAAAGTAGCTGTTTATAAAGAAGCATATTACACAGACAAGCTAATATTAGCAGTCTCTCTCTGCAAATAAGCCTGACCTATTGCTAGTCTTGTCAAAGAACTGCCGTGTTTGTTTTATAGCATCAAAGAGTAAGATTTTATTTCAGTTTAGGTTAGGAACAAGTATCCCTCCCTCTCTCTAAGGAAACGCAGAGAGAACATTTATGCCATCTGTCTTTAGATACTTAACTCAGACTGACTCCCTGTACTGTTAGGAGAGTGGGGATGAGGTTTCCAGAGAGCAGTTCAGAGTACCTGAAATGGGTCCTGAACCACTACTGGTGTGTGTCCCCTCTTTCCAGAGAGTGTACAAATCCCAAACTTGAGCTGTGTAGAGATGTTGCTTTGCACTTTCTCTGTATTTTCTTCAAGGTGTAACAAGTTGTGTGTAAGGTACTAATGGACCCTTGTAAGATCCCCACAGCATTTATAACACTCAGCTGGCATGGATGTGCAGGAGTCACAGCAGGACTGTGGTACAGGCAGGAGCATCTGGCTGTGACAGAGAGGGGCCACAGCATAGGGCAGCACAGTGCTTCTGGAGCCACATGCATGTCTTGGGCAAAAAACTGATGCACAAATGGTACTGTCTTCATCCAGCCTCACCAGCCCCCTAGTTTCTCTCAAAGATCCTTCATAAGGCACAAGAACACCTAATGACTGTGCCGTGTATGGCAAATAGTCACCACTGAGCTTGCTGAGGAAGCTCAGTAGCTGCCAATTGGTTTGAATTTGTATGAAAAGAAGCAAACATATTATTTGGTATGAATAACTTTGTTTTAAATGAGAAAAACAACATAAAAATAACAAATGTTAAGGTCTTCTTTAAAAGACTATAGCCACTAACAGAATCTCTCCAGTGAAAACTTTACCCTGCACAAGTCGTTACTTTTTATTACTATTTCCATAGCCACCATAATTAATATTGTCTTCACAATTGGAGGGACATTAGTGATAGTACCGAGGAACCACAGTCATGAAACGAGTACTTTTTTGTGGGTGTCAGCAAGACAGCATGAAATATGCATGGAAAAACAAATATCTTATTTTTTCAGAGACAACACAGCAATATCTTATCCATGCAAGGCATCAGCCAAGATGTGATGAAAAGCAAGGAATGAGTAGGCACTCCTCTTGGTGCTGAGGCTTTCCCAGCATATGCTTGTATCCACAGTGTTTGCATGTTTCAGGTGCCAAAAATTTCTCAGATGGTCATAAGACTTGTACAGGTATGTCATGGGATAAACGAGATTTTTGTAGCCGCTTAAGTCTTCTTCAAGGAGTTTTGCCTTTTTGGATTTGTTTTATGATAATATTAATCTTATGTGAAACATTCAGAATTCTGAACCTTAGAAGTTGTTCCTATAAAGCCCATTTCATAGCAGCCCCAGAAAAGTTTCTGTTTTGTCAGGGAGACTGACTATTCTTGAGTCAGGAAGCAATTAAAATACGTAATATGTAATGTAGATATTTATTATTACATGTAGCCTTTGTCTGTCTCAAAAAAAAGGATGTTCAACAAAACTATTTTTTTTTGTAAGAATTTAAGAATAAATCAAGCTGGCTTTACTCATAACCAGTCCAGATACACTTCATGTTGTTTGTGAGAAAGGAAACTCTTAAGACACATTTCAAATACAGTGACAATTCCCTGTCTGGGAGAACAAAAATGCTTTAAGTTTTCCTCGGATGCCACACAACTTACTCAAGAGCTCCGAATGTTGAACAATCCATTAAGAAATGTTTTCTTCAGTACAGCTCTCTCAGCTCTTTCACAAGTAATTGCCTAATTGAAATAGTATCATTTATTAGCTTCTTTGCTTGAGGCTTCTTCAGATTCAGCTTCTGCTCTCGGGCATCCTCCTTTGAATTGTAGTATATACCTCAACTAATTATAATGTGGTATCACTTGATAAAGCCAACTGAGATCATAATGGGAAGACACTGAAACATGTGCCAAGATTTGAAAATTGGATTTTTCTTTTTACTTATGCCAAAGACAGGTTACCTGTAATTAGTTCTAATTTATAAATAAGTGCAGGCTGTACTTCTAAAAGGCACAATATCATGCCATGCCCCCCTTATTAGAAACAAGTTAGGAATCATACATCTCAATCAAACATATGCATTTTCTGTGTCAGGAACAATAACTTTGCATGAGAACTTATGTAGGAGAAAGAGAGTTATACAAGCACCACTTAAATAATCACAGCAAACCAGTCCCAGGTGGCAAAAAACAATACAAATTCTGAAAATTGAAATCACAGGAGTTCCAAAATTGTCCATGTTGATTATTTTTGTTTGCTGTCTAAATTTTGAGTATTTATTATTCGATTGTTACAACTCTTCTTCAAACCCCTCTGAATTATTCTTTTGTTGCAATTTTTTAATGCTAGCCAATGATCACAGGACTCCAAGGGCTTTATGAATCTACGAAGAGCTGAAAAACTGATCTCATCTGAGCTTATATCACGTATGTAGTGGAATTGGGGGTTTTTGTTCTTGTTGCTTTTTTAAGACCTGTTTCTTCTTAAAGGATCCAAATGACTCTGCCCATTTTGACACCAGCTGTGATCCCTAATCCTGGCCTTTGCATGGGTAGCAGGACTGGTGAGTAGTCCCCTGGGCAGGTACGGCTGTGTAGGAGCACCAGGCTGGAACTTCAAAGGGGCTATGTGGAAGAAAAAAACTGCCTGTGGAGTTTAGGAGTGAAATAACTTTGCAGTTCAAATTTGACACACTGACTGAGCCAGGGGTAATGAAAGCTACTTTCATCAACCCCCTTTATATTCTTCCTGATTATAGTCAGCACTGATTTAGGAAGGAAAGAAAAATCACCTCATGGCTATTGATGCTTGATGTTTAACTGCTGCCCACAGCTCCAAGTGGGTGCTGTGGAGTAGCTGTATAGCCTCTGAGTAGAGAGCACTTCTCATTTTGCAGACACCTCCCTATTCTCCAAAAATCTCTCTTCATTTTCCTGAGCCACATGATATCCTTCCTAGAACACACCCAAGCTTCTGGCCGCCACTGCTGTTTTCCTTGAGATGGCCTAGGATGAACAGGCAGTGGAAGATGAAGTGATGACTGCTGCCTCAAGTTTGTGACATCCCCTTTGGTCTGTTTTTAGAACGCCTTTGAAGATAAGCTGTTAGCAGGCTACTTGGGGGGGGAAAAAAAGAGATGCAAAAGAAGATGGTACATGAGCTGAGGAGGACACTGAGCTGCACAGAAATACAGGAAGTTGTTTTCAGAATGACTGCTCCCTTTGTGGGTTTGTTTTCTGCCTCTGAATGCCTGCCTGCAATTTTGCACTGAAAATGGCAGGTCAGGAGGGAACCAGGTTGCAAGCACTTTTAATGACCTTGTTGCAATTGGTATCACTCATGCAATCCAGGATCCCAGCCTTTCCCCACCACTCACAGTGGACTTTGTAAAGACCCTTGTTTCAGAGTATATCCCTCATCTAAGGAGTTGAACCAAAGAAGAAATGAATAACTTTGTCAAAATAAAATCCTTGGCTTCCTAAATGTCTTGGCTCATTCTGGAAATGGATGTTACGTGTGCATGTGTGTGGTTTCTCTTTTCTTTCTTCCTTATTTCTAACAAGCACTTTGTATTAAATGTTTCATCACAGACATCTGGTCATCCTTTATATGTCTTTTGGTGAATATTTGCTTTCGTTGCAGCTTGTCCTTGAAGAAAGACCAGAGTGAGTAATGAGACAGTAAACTTTCGCCAACGCTGGTTTTTCTCTTTTCAGTTTCTGCTGCCCTGGTTTGACCGGAGTAACTGTAGGCTGCAAAGCTCACTGTACCCTCAAAGAAGATGGAAAGTCAAGTGCAGGAAAGAAAACAATTCAATCTCCTTGGTTTTGTCTTCTTCTGAGATTAATGATAGGTGTCGATCAGGAACCTGTTTTTCTTTAGAATCCAATTAATATGAGGTAAATTTCAGACCAGTCCTTTATTACTTTTGACTGAATAATATGATCTGTTTTAAAAGCAAACCACTAATCTTTAGCCAAGCCACCACCTTCCCTGCCTGTCCAAGAATGTGATAAATCTTTATGTTATGTAGGTCTTTTCCATCACTCCTTCAGACTGTCAGAGGTACTGATGCTCCTGCTCTGCAGAAGCTCAGATCATTCAAGAAGTATTTCTCTAGAAAATTTCTGCTCATATTGCACCAAATGTTGCTCTAACCTAGATGCTATGAAGTTTGGGATATTGACTGCTTGGCATATTCCAAATACTTTCGGTGAGCACTGAAATTTTCATCTGGATGGGGTACATTTCTAAGAAACTATGAACAGGTTCAGCATATATGAATTTCATTAGATTAAGCTCACAGATTTTGACAAGAGGCCCCAAGAATACCATTGTGTTTTATGATTTGATTTAAAAGAATAGTTCAGCCCCTGACAAAAAATTGCCAGCATGAGGTAGGCCTTCTCCTACAGTACTAACAAGTTAAAAACCAAGCTACAGTCATATTTATGTAGAAACTTGAATGCTGAGTCACAAATATTCTAGCTTGGCTGGCTGCAACGCATTGACTTACATTAATTCCTCCAGCTGTTCCACAAATCTTTTTCCCACTTTTGTAACACTGAATTTCACCAAAATCAAGAACATGCACCTTGATAAAATACCTATTAAGAGTTGGCGGTAACTTGGATATTCTTCCTTTCAGCTCCCTATTAATGACAGTAAAGTGCTAAGCACTTTTAATCTTTGTTCAGAAGGAGCTGATGCTCACATGCTGTGAAGCTCTTTTCATTCTTTGTGTGCATTTGTTTATGTCTGTGTAAGTGAACATAGTTATGCCTTTTGTGAAGATTTGTGCTCTCTGTAGTAGGACTATGAAGTCACCTGCTTAGCTCGGGACATTAGACAGGGATTCACAAGCCCAGGTCCTGGTTTGGGTTTCATCAGTGACCTTTAACACATCACTTCATCCCTCCCTCATTCTCTGTCCTCTCTTGCACATACTCTTTTGGGTGTGTTCCTATCATGGACTCCTTGGGACAGAAGTAATCTCGTACAGGTTTTTGCACAGCACTCATGCATGGTTCTGTCAATTCACGTTGATCCTTGACTCCCTTCAGTGTGTCTCTCTATGTTTTGATGTTACAGTCACAGTGAGACAGCAGACATCCACAGATGTCTCAAAAGTCTTCCAGGACTTGAGGCTCAGACAGCCCTGCCATGGCAGTGCCTTTGCAGAGGGAAAGATGGACACCACCTTGCCCCAGTAGAGGATAGGCAACGTCCCAGTGCCTGTACATCCAGCTCTTCTTGGAGCACAGTGGGAGTTTTGCTGGGATTAACGCAGCCACTTGTTTATTCCCTGGGTTAATTTCACACGCCAAGCACCAAGCCTGTGTTAATTATATGATTTACTGGGCTGTGTTTTTCTTTTCATTGCATCGTAAAACAAGGCTTGAATAAGGACGCTTGTTCTGGTAAATTTTTTCTTGTTTCTGAGTGGCCTGGAAATAGTTAACAGCAAGCACATAGTCTGGGCCAAAAGAGACTGGAAGGCTCAGGTGATTGCCTTATTTATTTTATTTTATTCCTAATTAATATTTTATGAGCTCTGAGCATGTTTACAGAATTATATTCAAGTAAGAGCATATGAGCAAATAGAATTAATAGCCATCAACTGCTCCATACCATACCCAGAAGATTAAAATATCGTGAAGCAATCTTTTGCCTTTTCTGGTAGAAGTCGGAAAGGCCCATTTACAGCAGGAACGAAAGTTCACCTTTAAGATTTTACTTTCTGAATCAAGTCCAAGTGTTTAGGAAGGAGGAAGACCTGATCTGCTGGTAGGGAAATCTACAGAGCATCATTTTCAGAAATAGCCTCTTGGTCCCTCTTTGGCTGTGCAGTTTGTTCATTGATCAAAGTTCTTCATGGATTCATCAGAGACCTCAGCAGTACAATTAAAGTTATAACAAAAAAAATATAAAGCAGATCATACAGCAGCTCTTGAAAATGGTCTCCTGAGATCAAAGGAAGTGCAAAGATGCTTAATTCAGATACCACCCAGATCTAGTTAAATGAAGTAAACAGGGGATTCAGCCTGATATATCTGAAGACTAGATCTGGGTTTGTCTCTCTGCTCCAAAGTTATCCTTCTCAAAGTTATAGGCTCAAATCTTGTTAATTATTGCCTGGGAATGATCTGGGTTGATTTTTATTTGTGTCTGCAAAAAAAAAAAAAAAAAAAAAAAAGATAGGAAAATGGTAATGGTTTCAAACTGACCAGGTTAAACCTGGGATGTGGATCAGCCTTTTCACAATCTCTGTTATTCAGAGCTGCTGAGGAATTTCTACATTTCTTGAGAGGAGAAGTACACCGTTCCCACCCTACCTGCTGCAATAGCAATATTGGATCCTTTTTAACAAATCACCTCTCTCTTTTCTCTAAACACTTTTTGCCACTTGCATTGGTAAATGCAAGTGCTCTGGATCCTATCAACAGATTGCCCAAGGAGACTTTTATTGTCAATTTTTTTAACTGCCAAGGGAAAAGCTAAGGATGTTTATCACAGAACTGCAAACACTCAGTCCTCCAAGAAATGTTAATATAGTGCCCCTGGGATAAACGTTGCTAAACTGATGTTTTTAAGATGTTCATTACTTTCCTTTTGAGAAAGAATAAGAAAGATATTACTAAGAAATGGAGAATGATTATATAACATGTTTAAATCCAGAAGTAATATAATGGCAGGGAAAAAAACACATTTTTCTTCCAAAACACATTGTTATTTGGGAACAGCCTAGCACTGATATCTGAGTGCAGACAAATTACTTTTCCCTGTCTACCGAGGGTGCAATAGAATATTTTTATAGTTGGATAACATGTTTAAATGCTTTAGTTAACAGGATAGAAAGGAGAATATGCTTAGTAATTCATTCTACCAGTTTGTTCCATGATCTCAAACAAATAAAAAAATGAAAGCATATTGTCAATCTACATTATCTGAATTTCACCTAGATGAAGTTGTGAGAGGAATTTTACATGGGTTTAGATGCACATTGAAATCTAGATGCATGTTGAAATCCATGAGAGTTATGAGTCCAAATGGCTTAGGTATCTCTGAGAAAATCGGTGAATAGTCAGCTGCTTTAGACATGTAGGTGTTTTCTGCATTCACCATATTCCCAAAACACAAATATGTTAGTTACCACTTGGTATTATTTGAATACATTTTCCTCCCTACAAATTCTCATCATTTCCAATGTCAGCATCTCCGTGATGGACGTAAGGTGGGAATGTACTTGTAAGCAAGTTGTTGTTCCTCATTATGGCTTTTAGCTCTGACTTACCTTTGCTGACTCATAATTCTGCCTTTTCCAGCCAACCACCACCCTTACAGTCAGAGCCGTCTTACAGAGTAGTAGCAGAAAAAAGAAACTGTAGGAAAAATAATCAGTGTCAGTAGAAGATAGAGGGACAATATAGGATCCTGATCAGCAGTGGACACATTCAGCTATCTGAAGCATTGAAGAGACAGCTGCTGCAATGGCCTTTTTGGCTAGAGAGACATGATTCCTGTCTTTACCCAGAGGACACCACAAGGTTCACCTTCTGTGGCAGCAGTTGGACAGACTGGTAGTCCTCATTGCCTTTCCATCAAGACCATGATCTTGGTGCAACTATTCAGCTACTGGCCAATATTCTGTTATTACTGTTATCTAATTATGCAGGGAAACCTGTGGGTCACGTTTCGTTCCCAGACAAGGAGAGGGGGGGAAAAAACATTACTCGAAACTGGTTTATGTCAAAGGGTGAATTACAGTGTGGCATAAACAAACAGCCCAACACGTTATCCTGTTTACATGGGATCAGAGAATGTTTGTAAGTCTGAGTCCTGAGGGAGACACTTAGAGTAATAATGTCCAGACTTCCTTTGCACAAGGTCCAAAACAACAGGAGAAAGCGAGGGAAAAATGAGTTTTAAATGTTTTATGAGAAAGAAATTGTGCAATAGGAAATTGATGTTATGCCATTTTGCTCTATTTTGTGCAAATATGCTGATGTGAGGTATTATTTGTCTTCCTGAAAAGAGTTCATACCATTGCTGGAGGTTTGTGTACCTCCATAAGGATGAAAGATCTTCTGTAGCTGCCCCAGATTTGTTGCAATCTTTTCTCTCTTGGATGCGTACTGTCACAATGAAAAAGTTTAGCTTTCTATAAAAGAGTAGCTTAATAGTAGCAAGCTTTTGGCAGGTGGAAGTGAACTACTTTTGATTCTGTTGCAGAATTGCTGTTTGTGACTGTATCGAAGCAGTTTCTTGTCTTATTGGTCTGCTTCACTTTTTGGAGATATTGGGAGGAAAATATCCATCACAAAATGCTGTGAATTAATCCTAGGATGTTCCACTATCACACATTCAAAACCCTGGCAAAGTACTTGTCTTCTCTAATGAGATTTAAAGATCTAATAAAGAGCTCTTGTCCAAGATGTGCTCAGA
The DNA here is from genome assembly GCF_017976375.1 of Cuculus canorus. Lineage (NCBI taxonomy): Eukaryota > Metazoa > Chordata > Aves > Cuculiformes > Cuculidae > Cuculus > Cuculus canorus. The sequence continues at coordinate 10,688,497 of NC_071414.1, forward strand.
TGTTTCAGGCAACCAAAAGTAAATTATTAAGGATTCTGAGGCTAACGACTATAATGTCATGGCAGAAAACCGTCCCTGACTCTGCCTGGTTTTCACACAAACAAAACATGAGTGGGACATACACCTGCCTGCTTTCCACCAACCACTGGATGGAATAAGCTCCACTTAAGTCTCCTGGCCTGGTAATCATGAAGGAGCACCACTGAGGTGCTCAGATCACGTCCCACAACCATTGAATACAGATGAAAGGAGTATGAATTTGTCATGTTCAGAGTAGCTGGGCTGTTTTGCAGGCAAAGAAAGGTTTTGCTTCAACAGACATGCTGCCTCGTTGCACCTGAAAGTGGTTTGGACACACATTGTCCTCACTTGGTCATGTTTCTCCATATGTACTGTATTTTCTATCAGGTACAACCATCTTCCTCCAGTTCATGGGGACAAGCAACCCAGCTGGACACTCAGGCTACAATTCCCATGATATGCATTAGGACAAAGCCTCACTTAATTATATCTTTTCATTTAGAAATGTCAGAATCAAAAATTTTAAAAATTAAGCTATTCTAAACCTTTTCTGTAGAACTTTCCAGACAGTAAAACCTGTTCATCTTTCATCCTCGATTGGGAGCTGAGAGGTTCAGATAGATCAAAGAAATAGTTACGATCCTGAAGACATCCAGAGGCAGGAAAACATCTTAAATAAAATTAATCATAAATCGCTCCAGATAATTTAGCAATTCTAAGAAGTCAGAAGTAGATACTTCTTTTAGAGGGTGAACTAAAACTACTCTTGCCAGAACATTAAAAGTAACTGATGTTAATTTTAACATAGATTGGGATTTTTAAGTGTGCTTTTATCATATTGTTAATATCCTGTTCATATCTACCTCTCCTCCCATGGAGGACATAATTTGATCCTGGCTTCTTGCCTGAGCAGGGGCAGGTATAAGGAACCATTTAGTCATCTTCTCCATCTTAATAGCAGGGAGACAGAAGCAACATTTTCATCTGGCTTTCCCTCTTCTGCCAGGGGTCAGACAAGCAGCCAGTCCTCTGGGATCTGCATACTTCTGTGCTACAGTTTGGGGTAAATTATATTCCTCAAGAGCTGGTCCTTGGCCTTCTCTGTTCAATGCCCTGACCAGCCAAGCAGAGCTGTCGCACTGTGAAAAGAGCTGGTCCAAACAGCTTTTCTCCTAGTATGGGGGCAACCAGATATTCTGGAAGCCACAGTTTGTCTGTGATCAGCTCCTGAGGCAGCCCGAGTAAAAACATCCCCTTTCTTCAGGGATTGAATAGAATTGCCTGTGGTTTATATTTGAGACTGGAATCAGGAATACAGTCTGCAGACAGCCTTTTACTCTTCATTTCATATGTCACTCTGTCGTTTGACATGCAGACCCTGGCTTGAGAGTTTAAAACTTCAGCAAACAGCAGAAAGTTCAAGGAAACCTTTGGAAATGAGGATCTCTTGGCTAGTAGTGCTTATTTGCACCCCCTTTGATCAAGTATAATGATACTTAAAAGACAGAATATTTGGATAGATAGTTTTTAAGTGGAAATCATATTTAATGCCCCCATCAATGCTTCTTATGGGAAAAATCCCCACACAATGGAGACTTCAAGGTTCCCTCCCTTTCTCCCATTCTGGTTTATGGCAAAGGTGGAATTCTTTACTTTGCTATTTCTTGACTTGCTTTAGTGCTCTCAGATGGAAACATTATCAGACTCATCACCACAGGACACATCAAAGACAACAGATCAGACTCCTCCCTGGGGTGAAGATAAACTGCTGCACTTGACCTGTGCCTGGAATGTCTAATGGGGTCAAAATGTAGAAAAATAATAATACTCATTCCCTTCCACCTCCACATCAGCCTTCACCAGGATCCTTTAATGGCTAGTGCATCAAACAAGGCAGTGACTTGTATTCCTTTCAGACATGTCTCATTTCTGCAGGTAAAATGTAGGACAAATCAGAATATCATTGCTTTTTGCCTTCTTCAACAAAGGACTCCTTTTTCAAAGTTCGGGAAAAGACAGATGCTAAGACCCTTATATATTCGTTTAAATTGCTGTCTCACAGACCTTTTCTTCTGACTAACAAAATAAGCCTCTTCTCCCACCTCAATCTTCCTCTTTGAAAGCTTATGCTGCCTTTAAAGAGACAGTTCTCCAACCTTGCTTTCTTTCTTGGCACTGGAAGAGAAATGGCTGTAGGACTGAAGGGAACTGACTGTTTCGGGATCAAAGCAGCAATATCTGCTGTCTGAACAATTTTAAGAGACTTCTCAGCCAACTGCATGAGCCTGAGTGGGTGACCAGTGGTTATGTGAAGCACAGCAGGCAGCTCTGTAACAGCAAGCAGTGGAGACAGCGTCACACCTTGCATCTTCTAATGACAGGCTCTATTTTGCCTGCAAAAATCCTGCTACAGCAGCTGCCTCTAGCCATGTGCACAGCGCCCCTGCCTTTTGTTGTGATTATGAGCTCCAGGATCCTGTTAGTTTGCAGTAAATCACTCACAGCAGCCCCAAAAATGAATAATTTGGTCAAGTCATGCACCAGCTGGTGTCCCGTAGAGAGTCTGTCTACAGACACCTTTGTGGGTTGCCTCTCCTATTTCCTGAGCATGAGAAGCCCTTATTTCAGATCCTGAGCTTATTGTAGCTTCTGAGTGACTGCCATGACCTCATATATAATGTTGCAGAGTTGCACTGATTCATCTCTTCAGGAAATATGGTCTCGCTAGGCTTGTCCAGCAATATATGGACAAGCTGTGAGTGGCTCTGTTTTCACTGTATAACCTCTCCCTAAAACAGAAACAGTCCCTTCTTGGCACTGCCATTCTTTCTCAAGTGCTTCAGAGCCCTTGTGAAGGGAAAAGGTGTTCCATACTGAGAACAGAGTTACAGTAATAATAATAAATGCAGGATACACGTGGCTTTTAAAGAAAAGACCTTATACTGTGTGGAGTTGAAAGGTGCCCTGCAAAACCTACACTATTTTAACACCATCTCAACTAGCTGCCTTCATCCTCAAGTCATTCCAATTCCAGTTTTAACAGAAATAATGATAGGCAATGTCAACAGAGTTGTAACTTGTTTACTGATAGACCCCCAGGATACATGCAGAGACTACTTGAGTGACAAACAATCAATAAACTCATTTCTTTACTGCATTTTGGAACTAGCTGAACCCAGACTTTTCCAAAGTCAAATACTTTCCACTGTTCGTGACTCTGGGCATTAAGGCACATGTTTCCTAAGAAGCATCTGTGTCATCTCAACTCATTTGTACTACCATCAGTCATTCCTTCTGGCGCACAGATCTGTTCTGACACATTAAATCGGAGATGTAAGTCTACCTTGGAAAACACCTTCTGAAAGAGGAGATCACAGGAAACACAGGGATACCATTTGAAAGTTCTGTGGTTTTATTTGCTCTATAGATACTTTCCATGATTAAGCCCATATTTCCCATCAAAACAGATGCATGAAGGAATACAATAAGCACAGTGAGCAGCACACTCACCAGTACAAATGCCCCTGCACAAGCTGTCACAACTTGACCTCCATGGCTTAACATTCATAATGTGCTATTTGTATTTTGTTACATTCTGACAAATCCCCACCTGCCCACCTGCAGGTATGCATTGCCTGGGGTGCTCAGTGAGATGTACAGCTAAGAGAAAAAAAATATCCACTGGCCATACTGAAATATCATCAAGAGCCAGAGCTAGGTTAAAAGCAGGAAATATCCTTTATTCTGCATCCTGCTGCCCAACCACATGGTATGGAGGCCGAGTCATAACGTCCTGCAGGGCACTGACAGCTTAGAGTGGGCATGTATGAGAGAAGACTGCTGATATCATGGAAACGGAAGCCTGTTCCTGGCATTAGCCCATGAAAAAGAGTTGATTTATTTGGATTACCTTTGATCTTTTAATTACAATATGTTTTCATTCTCCAAGCCATGGGTCCAGTTTATCTTGCTGTAATTCACGTGTACTATTTTCCTGATTCTTGGCACCTCTGGATTGCAAGTCTGTGCCTCTCCTGTAAGATGAGGAGAGGTGAACCTTGCATTTTGGCTTAGGAGTGTTGCTGCTGGGGCCATTATGGAGAATTTGAGGTGATTCATTATTCAAAGAGTTTTGGGCCCATTCTCCAAACTTGGAAGGAATTCTGGGCAAACTGCCTGCTCTACCCAAATTTGCTGGTGTTTTCCCAGAATGTATGCAAAACTGAAGGTGAAGAATATCAGTGTGTGCGTTGAAGGGATAAGTGATTTGGAAGGAAAAGATTGTATTTTGCTTCCTAATTCCTTTGTCTGATATTTCTCGACAAGGTATAGTAGTGCTGGAAGACTAGAATTTACTACAACCTTCAGCACAGTTGTTTTGTTCATGTGCTGGTAGTTCATTGCGGCCTTGAAGAACCTTTTTACTGTCATGGACTTTTACAAAAATGGTGAGTCGGAATCAGCAGAAGATATTAGAGATGAACAAGATTGTCCACTGCTGTAGTGCTATTATTATCTTAACTCATTACTGGCTGTATTCTCTCAGATCTGAATTGTATCTCTTTAAAACCCTACATGAAGGCATTCAGAAAGATAATTTGTTCATTTGTTTTGTTAGGGGTTATCATCTTCAAGGTAAAAAAAAAAAATCAAAATAACCTCCAGGAGAGGAAAAAGTCTTGAAGAAAGTAAGGTGTGTTTTTATATAGCTTGATAGTGCTGAAAATCCAACAGCCTATGGAGTTATTTTCTGTTGTAGATAAGGCAGTTGCCCTGCTGGTATTAACAGAGACGGCTGAGAAGACCTGCTTTGGAGTAAACAAACTGGAATTAGCTTAGAGGAGAGCATTTGCTTACTCGAGCCGCTGATATTCAGTAGCTGATTGGGAATAAGAGAGATGCTGAATGATTTTGAGTTTTAGCATATTCATATTTCTAGTTATTGTCACTTCAGTAATTAAAAAAATGGGCTAAATTTTTAAAAAGTTGGTGTTTTTTTTCTTTAAAATTTATAAATGACAGACCCCAGCAGATCATCAGTTCATGATAATGCACATGTCTGGACAAAAACTCCCTGGAATGACCCTTGATGAACTCTAGATTATTTTGTCAGGTATTTATTGTCCATGTGGCATGGCCTATAGAAAAGTTAAGGAATGTTTTATTACTTATGCCATGCTCAACTACAAGCAACATCTCATCAGTTGCATATAAGTGAAAAAGTATAAAGTTCTTGGTGTTAAAAAATCCAGCTTCAAGCATATATGTTTTCTCAGATTATTTTTGCGCATTTTGAACTGACTATGGCCTTCTGCTTAACAATACATAATTTTGCCTTTCTTAATTAAAAAAAAAAAAACCACTGATCCTTTCAAAAGCTCTAGTACTCCATCATCAGTTTCTAGCTGTATGTGAAGACTGTATTGTTCATAGCTTACAACGACATTATAAACAGTAATATTCCTGCCTTGGATGTGATCAGACGTACTTAGTCCTGAAATGCATTTCAAAACAATGACTTGTGCTGTGGAAAATTTGTCATGGGACTTTTCCCTTTGTAAGTGTTTGCATGTACTTGGGAAGCTCCCTTTTCATCGCATGCTTGTCTTGCTTAAATTGTTATGAGGAAATCAAAAGATATATCCCAAGAAGGAGGTTCTTGGAATTGTGTTAACTGGCAATGGCAGAATCAAGGACAAAATGCAATGTCGTGAAAATATTTTTCTCAAGCAATTTTAGAATGGAAGGTGGCATTTTGCTATAAAAGAGACAGTGTTACTCCTTTAGCAAAGCAAAAGTCCTCAGATTATATAAAATCTATGAATTGGTTTTAACTTTTTTTAGAAGAAAGAGCTCCTAAATACAACATGTTCTCCTACAATGTTAAAGAAAGGGCAGGGATTTTTCTTTTGAATAAGACTTTTGTTCTTTGAGAAAGTTGAATTTGACTTGGAAAACACACATATTTTCAATATTTGGTTCAAGAAAGGCAAGATATGCACTTCTTTTAAGAGGGGAAACCTGACCAAATGAAATCACAGGCTGTCTGCTCTGTGTAACTTTATTTCCATTCTTCTCTAGAATTTTACATAAAATTTTAAAAGAGGCAATTATCCTGGCCCGTGAAGTGCCTGGAACACTATGTATAAGAAGTTTCTCCTAAATATCAGGAGAATAAATTTTCATGTCTGAATTCTAGACTAAACTTCAAATGCCTTTTCATCTCTGTATTCATCGCTTAAAAGCATGAACATTCACTTAAACACTTCCCACTCATCAATAGCCCAGCTAAGCATTGCAAATTATGATTAAAATGTCAAAACCAAGCCTATCTTTCATTTCCAAGGAAGCTTATTTAGACAGGTTTGCTTAAAAGCTGAAGTTCCTTAAGGATTCTGAAGAACCTGAGATCTGGATCTCAACTGCAAGACACATCTGAAACAGGCTATCTCAAAGGAAACCGTAGGCCTTGTTGGGTTCTCATGTGGAGAACCTGTTTTGAACAGGCCAGGGGAAGTTCATAAATATGAGTACCTTTGTTTTTCTTTAATACTTAGGGTTTCTCTCTAGATATGGGAATGAGGCACACTACAGAGTAATGCAGAACAGTTAAACTAACAAGTGCAGAGGACATTTATATTTATATGGGAGCTAAGGAGCAATTTCTTTCTCTCTTGCTTTCTTTCTCTCTTTCTCAGAAACTTGACATTTGAGACATGGTAATATGAAGAGCAGAGCAAATGGCACCACAATGCATTGACAGTTTTGGAAAGAAAAAATAACTCTCTAAGTCTTGGGGACAGTTTTCACTGTAAATAAAAATAAAAAAGAACAGAAATTACTGTTTGTGGTCAGACCCCAGCAACTACACTCTCTAATGCAAACCAATTGCATTTTTACCTGAAATATATGACAGATAGCTAAGGCACTAATGTTTTTCTCTGTTAATAAGCTCGATATGGAACAGAGCTCCTTTAGAATATGTACGGTAAAGTGGAAATGCATGCTTTGGTGACTGTTATAAAGCAGGCCAAAGATACGTCAAGTCCAATTAATGTCAATAAGGAACATCTGTATTTAGGCACCCAAGTTACTTAATGCAAACATTTCATAATTATATACTATAGCACACATGGAGCATTATGAGATGTGGTGTCCCAGTGTGAATAATATTCACATTTTTCAGATCAGTCAGCAGTCTTGGTCTGGCTTTGGCTCAGCTTGCCGTCTCCCCGTAAGAGCATTTCTTTATAATATTGAATTAAGTACGATCCACATTTTTTCTCTTATCTGTGAAATCTTGTGGTTGTGGCTTGACTGTTTTTATAAAATGAAAGATCCAAGTGCACGTAAAGCTAGGGGTTTGGGGGCTTTTTTTTTTCCTGAGACATCTGTTTTTTTTCTTATATGCCTTAAGTCTGGGAAGGAAAGGTTCAAGTTGATGAAGTATAGCATGAAAGTCTCCATGTCTAAAGGATTCTTCATCTCACAGAAAAAAACAGCAAAGAAGTAAAACAACAGAAAACATTTCCATCACCTGAATCATTAGGTGCACTGTGAAATGACAGCTTAGCTCAAGTCTGCAGAGGGTGGGATAGATACCAGCATTTATAGTCTGGGAATCTCAAAACTTCCTAAATATTTCTAAGTCAAAACCAGCCATGCAGCAATTGTTTAAACAAATAGAGCAGACACTGGTAAGCTCAACTGCCACCCACACATCACTCTCTACAGTACAGGATGCCTTTTTGAGCTGGGAGGGTTTCTTGAGCTTGGTGGGTCTGCTGAGATGGGGCTCTGGAGTTGTGTATTTTGGGATTTTAATCTCCAGTTTAGACAAGCTACTAAAAAAGATGGAAAAGTCATCTGGTGCTTAATGTGAAACACATCGCTTGCAGCAGAGCAATCTCATCACTGGTGGAGCTCTCTGCCAGGCGTTCCCTCAAGACGCCCAAGTCCCAGGGGCCATCAGCTGAGACAGAAAAAGCTGAAAATGCTGAGGTATGAGCACATCCAATCACAGCCCAACAAAACTACCTTAGACAGCTGGCAGGGAAAAGCTGACAAAGCTGCCATATTAAAACCAGACTTGTAGGTAGCTGGGCAGCTTTACCTAATCCAACAAGTGGTGATTAATCCAGCCCAGGAAGAAACAGGTGTCAAGATGAGATTAGAGAAAATGGAATATCTGCCATTTGGTTACAATCTTGCCTAAGCATCAGTCACCAATACTTCTGTCTCCTTCATCCACCCATCTTGGCAGCTTTTCACAACCCCACCTCATGGCCTGCCAAAAAGAAAACTACCATGATCTAAGCTCCCACACTGTTTTTAGCAAGCTGCTATTGAGACCCCACCTATTTCAAGAAACATTCAAGCCTGAATACCCACTTCCCACTCTGTATATGTTCTGTCTTGCCTGGCTTTGTTTTTCTTCACTTGTGCCTTTGGAATATAATCACTTCAGGGCAGGGTCTAGTCATCTCTTTGGCACTTGACCTGTTCTTCTCATATATTTACTGTTCAGAGCTCCTCTATGAACTTCAGCAAGATCATGCTGTGGTCTTCTGTGATTACTAGTGCTAATTAATCAATCATGTTGGCTTGTGTTTGGAAGCATTTGGCTAATAGCCATGTAAAAATTTAGCCAAATACTTAAAAAAAATTCAAAACCAGATAGTTCCCTATAAGAGGAGAAAATTTGGATATTGGCTTTTTTACCTTTAACTCCAAGAACCAGTTAAGTCTACGTGGAAATTAAAAGCTTGGAGGGAATTTTAGACAGAAACCAGCAATCAGGATTGAAAGAGGATCTGTAAAGACCACTGTCTTGTTCTATGGCTCAAAGCAAGGCTTAACACAAATTCTACTTCAGTTTCTTTCTGAAGCAAATAATGACTGTGGCAAATTTGTGCCAGCGTGGATGAATTCTGCATGATTCAAAACAGAAAGAAAAGGAATTGTGTGCTGCAATGAGGGAAGAGGAGGAGAGGTAGTAAACCAATGTGCTGAGACACTAGTACAGCCTGACTGGGCATGGAGTGGTGGTGCATAGGAAGACCTGGATATCAGCAGAGCAGGAAGCCAGGAAGAGATTGTTCACGCTTGCCTAAGGAATCTGCCCTAGAATCTTATTAATGGGATTTCTGTATCTGCCTCCCAAGCATCACTCTGAAACTACAAATCACAGGATTTGTGTGATCCCTCTCCTACATACTGTTCCCTCTAGCCCACAAATAAGAGTTGGGAATAAATCAAACTTCAATATGAGCACATTCTAATTATAAGTAGACAGAAGGAGAGCTCACATCTAAGCTCGCTGAGATCCAGGGATACCGGCAGAGGGTTAAAAAGAGTAGAAGTGGGCCTCACATCAGAAGAGCAAGCGAGACATTTCTGACAAGTTTGAAGGAAAATGTGATGGCAGAAAAAAATTGCACATCCTTTACAGCCTTTGAGTGTGGGTGAAGGATAATCACGTGGCTAAGCCATAAGATTAGGAAGGAGACTGAGGCCTGGAGCCCCAGGTCTTCTGATAGAGATTTCCAGTTTGACCTAAGTGAGACTCACTCCACCGGAGCAAGTGAGGAGAGAAAAAGGGTTGAGCTCCCCACAGGTTATGCGACAGGCGGATCGCACACCTAGGCTTTGCCCAAGGCTGGAGAGAGGGTTACTTTCTTTGCAGACATCCCATTTGGAGCTTCATCCAAACCCAGCGTACAGGGCATATGCCCCACCAGATGGCTGCCACATTCCCACTGATTTTCTTATTAAATATGGGGGCAGAGAAGGATGTATAACATGAGGTGTCTTCCATATCTCAGTGCATCAGGCCCTCAGTGCAGCTTCACAGTGTGCCAGGACTTGCTTTTCTATCGGATAGCAACAGGGAGAGTGACTGGAAATTAATTTCAGTCCTTTGAGATTCTCACTACAAACAAATCTCCTGGACAAAAAACCCGACAACAAACAATAGTAAACCAGATTACGTCAAGATTTCTCTGATGAGATGTAAGTCATATTGTTCGCTTCCTATAAGACCCTGTTTTAAGCCTTCTACCAATTTTTTTTTTAATATTATTGTTGCTATTTTTGGTAGCTATTAAAATATCCAAATAGCTTTCAAAAATATCTTTGGGGACTTGCCCTTCCAACTCTTTTATCTTAATTTCTAAGATGGAGACAAACTTCTTATTTATGTTTCAAAGATGACGTGACATCAAAGGTTTTGCATACTAACTGCCTTAATTACAGATAATAGCCTGATAAAAAGAGATCACCTCTGGAGTTTATGAAACAGGAATTACAACTACATTCATGGAGATTTAGGACTACACCAACCTAACCCCATGTATCAAAAGATTTGATATTGTTGGAAATAGAGAATAACATTTTTCTCACTTACATAATTACAATGTCAACTTCAAATTACTAGCTTCAAAACCAATAGCTTTACCACCACTATGAAATTATCCATCACACTGACCATTTTTGCACTGCATGTTACTTTAGTTGCTGGGCTTTCAGAGCATGGGTTCATAAGTTTGTCTTTTGGAGAAAAAGACCTTTGCCACAACCAGAGCATCACAGGCAGCATCCAGAGACGTGAGTCTTTCCCAGGAGGTCTCTGTTTCCCTTGTGCAGGTTAAGAAGGAGGCTTTATCTGCCTTTCTTTGAGTCTTTTTTACCCTGACTCAGTACAGTGGCTACCCAGTATGCTCCCATTTTGACCGAATTTTAGCTGGTGAAATTGCAAGGTAACACCAGATAAAAAACTGATGCCAACTCCTTAGACCGTAAACACCGGTTTTCAGTGGTGGGGCACACCAGGAGGAAACTTATCACAAAACCTCAGCAATTTTCCTTGGTTGTGTGGGAGCCACTAAATAAGCTGGGGAAGCGTTCCTCATTTAGGACAAAACTTTCTGTCAGGAGAGAACTGAGGGGGATCATGTTTGTGGTGAGGGTTTGTTTTTTTTTAATCCCAGATAACATGCACCCATAAGCAATTAGCAGAGTCTCTGTTACACTGGATTCATACTTTGGGGGTTTGGCTTGTCCATTACTGAACAGGGTATGAAACTAGTAGGTTTAAGGAGTCTTCTTAAGGCAGCCAGTCTGTGTGTTTAAGAGGCTTTGATTATGTGCAAATCACTCTTTTACAGCAAAAACATTTAGAAAAGCTCCTATAGTAATTTCCATTCAGAAGTCAGAGATCTTCCAAGGATTCTATTCAAAACACTGCAGAATCAACCTTTGTAACTCCTCTTGCCAGTGCAGAGGTAAGATGTATCTTCACCTCTTTTAAGTTAGTAAAACTTAGGCAGAGAGACACTTTATAGTCTCCATTTTAAAAAGCGTACTCAGCCTTAAAGGTGTACTCAAATCTGTCAGAGGACCTGAGAGCATAGTTCAGTGCTGCACAGGCAACTCAGGAACACAGAAGTACATGACAACCAAAATCTTAAGCCTCACCAATTTGTTGAAAGAAACAAAAAACACAGGTGGGAGGGCTTAGAGCAGCAAAAAAATAGTTTTTCCTGTCCTCTAATGATTAGGTTCTCTCTTTTGCAACTGGTATCCAAAGAACTGAACTCTGTAACTTCTGGAAAATTGTTTAAACACGAAAGCACAGATCACAGAGACAGTAATAAACAGCCTGAACAGCCCAAGTTCAGGCTGTTCATTAGCATTTTGAGATTTGAAAATGTTCATTTTGTTGTCCGTGCTTTTGGCTGAGGCCAGAAGCTGAAGTTTCACTGACCTTTACTGATGTCTGACTGTGAAATTCCCCACTACGTTAGCACTGATTAAAAAAAAAAAAAAAATGAACAAAAAAAACCCCAACCTCCACTGGGGGAATTTTATCCTGTTCTTGTTATGTTATTCCTCACTTTACATGGTAGCAAGGGCATGTCAACAATGAACCTGGATGTAATGCTTAGTTTTAACTTGCTTGTGACTAATTTTAACCACGTAAGACAATAACAATTACTTTCATCACGTGTTAGCCCATATTTACGAGCTTATGTAGTTGCTATCCATTCCTTCTATTGTAAGGTAGTTATGAAGTCACTTTTCATTGGTTTCCATTTTTTTCTTCAAAACCCAGTAGTGTTTGGTAAGAGAGATCTTCAGCATGATTGAATCCCCAAGTTGGCAGGTATGGGAATACTGGATGAATGAGATATACCAAGAACAACATCCAGAGATGACAAACACAAGGCTGTTTTCCTCCTGGTAAGAAATCTGCTTTCCAGCATTGCCTATTCTTCCATATACAGAAGGAAATTTGCATTCAGAGAGATTTGGGTGGTGCAATGCCCTTTAAATCTGCTTGGGCACAGCTGAGGAAACACCTTCAGAGACCTTCCTTTCAGGCAACTAAGCCAAGTCCTATCTGGGTCAGCAGCAGTCCACCTGGTTTTCTTTTCCTGCTTTACATAGCCTTTTTTGTCCTGCGTTCTAAGCCGAAGTCTCCTTTGTTCTTCAGTCAGCCTGGCATGATGAAGTAGAAGATGAGGATGGGTTCTACAGGCGCTCTAGGGTACAGGTGCTGCTTTGTGCAGCAGAGCCTGAGCTGGTGACGACTCACGCTCTCAGTGGCACTGAGGCTGTTGCGCTGCCAGCAGTGGCATCTCCCAGGTACAGGCAGTGGCAAATCCCAGGCTAGGCCAGCCCCACTCCCCCTGGCACACTCATATCATTAAAACCCATGGCATGCTTTGCTAAAGTAAATGGCTCTAGCCTGAGTAATCCTGTTCCAATTGCAATTTGCATAATTGCTTTCTGCTTTCATATCTCCTGCAGTTCCTTTTAAGTAAAGTCTTCTTGTCTTCTTATCCGAGGTAGCTGCTTAATGATATACTTTACTTTAAAAAGAAAATCATCTTCTCCCCCTCAGCTAGCTGCATTACCAAGGGTGCGTACCCAATTTCCAATACACTTTAGAAAATTAACGTATTTTGGAAAGGAAGTGCTACAAACTTGCTATCAACATGCACAATGATAAATCGGGGCAACATCTATCCCACATGCCTAAGGATAGCTCTTGGTGCAACTCAGAGGTGCAATTACAGCCATGTTCCCAAGTGAGCTTTAATTTTGCTATCTTTGTAATAGGTAACTGGGACGCCCTCAATTGCATCCATTGTACATACCTGCCTGGGTCAGCAGCAGGAGCTCATGGAGCCATGATTTCATGGTAGTTGCACCTGAGCTAAGCAGGGATGTCTGCCTGAGGTGCTCTCTTGCCGCTCCAGCACTACCGGTCCTGGTTGAAACCAAGCTGCTTGGAAAACAAAGTTGGAGCTGAGCAAGGAAGAGTGCAGTGTAGCAGAAGGGAGATGGTGAGAAGAGCCTGGCAATTCAGTGACATATTCATGTGGCACCCAAAAAAATCTGTACAGATGGGGAAAATAGGGATCCATTTTAGGGCAACTCTGACTGCTGCAACTCTGCTGCTCCCTCCAGGGTAGGGTCTTTGATGATGGAGGTGTAACCTTCTGCTTTCTGCCTGCTGAACTGGCATCAGGAGGCAGGAGGCAACAGCTAAATGCCCAGTCAGGTGATGGGCGGAAACAGCCTGGACAGTAAAACTCATTGAGCTGTGGTATTTCTTCTCTCTGTGTTGGCTTTTGCGGAGCAAACATACCATAAGAAAATGGTGAGACTAAGAAGAGACTTATGCTCTGGTTGCATTAAATTATTTTGAACCTATCCCAGTTTTCTGGCATGGTCCCCTCAGCTGGCACTCGATAAGTTTGCAACAAACCAAGAGCTTCACCTTGAAAAGCTAACGACCAAATTTGTACCAAGAGCAGGATGAGTAAAGACATGTTTGGTGTGTTGGTCTTGGAAAACTTGCAGGAGACAAATATATTAAGATAAAGAACTTCAAAATAATGCCCTTCCTTTACAGAAGACAACAACAACAACAAAGATGCCTGTGAGTATAAACAATAAGATATGCAGGTTTTATGCCTGCTTGGCAATTGTCAGTGCTTGGTACTCATCTACCTTGCATTTCACCTGATTGAGCTGTTGACCATGAAGCCCCAGCCTGTGAGGTTATCTGGAAAACAGGAAATAGCTTGTGACTAATACCATCTCCATGTGCTGTGAGTCAGAAACTTTGGCGACAGAAAAGAATAAAGACTAGGAGAAAGAAGAAAGGAAAAAAAAAAAAAAAAAGAGCAGGTACTTCCCTGGGCCAGAGAAAGGAAAGAAAGGAAATTAATTTCCACTTTAGAACCTTGTGTGAGGCTGCTGAATGTCAAAGACAGGTGTCACATGGCTGGCACAAGAAGCCACAGATGAAATTTGGAGCTGTATGATAATCTGTTGCTTCTGGTGTAAAGAGTACCTCAACCTGTTGATTTCATCCTTCTTCAGAACATGTTTCTTAATAAGAAGAGTTTGTGCCAGGCTTTATTTACCTAAGATCCCTCCAGCAGAGAAAAAAAAAAAAAAATAAAAAGAAAAAAGGAGAAAAGAAAAAAACTCCCTTTCAAGTCCTGCTTGCTCAAGTTTTGATTTAGATTTAAGTCTGCTTTCTCTAGCCTTGCAATTCTTTTTTTTCACCCTTTTTAATGAGAAATTTTACAAGACCAGGGCTTTCAGTTTTCCATGAGGGAAGACTCATCAATTCTGTTTTTCAGCTCTCCCGTTTTGTGTTTCTATTCACCTGTCTGGATTTTAAGAGAAAACTCAATGCTGTAACATTGTCTGAGGGAGTGACACAGAGCCCTAAACTATATAAACTGAGAAAACAGTGAAGTTCTGCACTCATCTGGAGCAAAACCACTGTTTTGCAATATATTTACTCTACATTTAGTCTGCCACTTGGCGCTACTGAAATCCTCTCCCTAACATGCTTTTCAGCCCTCTTTGTATTTATATCATATGCTAGATCTTGTAAGGGAGACTGCATAAAGCTGTTTGTAGCAGAGTCCAGAGACACGTCTTTGCTGATGAAATCTTTCTCCTAGCTGACAGCACAGCTGTTAAAAGCCCACAGACAGAGGAGAGTTTCCCTCCCCAGGTCTCCCAGGTTTCTTTCACAGCTCTGCCAAGGATGTGATGTGACTTAAATTAAGTCAATTAACTTTTCTGTGTGTCAGCAGTGCAGGGCATACATTTACTGGGGAGGGGGAATTGATGACTCCTTCAGCAGCTTTGTTAACTGTGTTAAAACACCAAGGCAGAGGCAGTAGAAAAATGCAAAGAGCACTGTTTTCCTGATCTTAAAGGCAGCAAGTCACTATACAGAGTGTGAAAAGCCGTTTGACATTTGGGCTGATAGCATGGCCATGGTGCGAGGGGCCTTGCATTAGCCTGTGCTCCAAACCGCACTCCAAATGAATGATGTATACACAGCTCATCTGCCCCACAGTGGGCTATGGAAAGGCATAAAGACTACCTCAGGACAAATGGCAGCCTTTTACCTTCAACTGTACAGGATTAGTGACCCCTTGAATCAAATGCCCTAAATGCAGAACTCCTTGCTGTGGTCTCAGCCTCTCACATGTCTGCCTTATTTATCCACCTCGGCAGGAGTCAGGCACAAGTCAATTCACAGGTCTTAAAACACTTTGGGATATCACAAGATGAAACATTACACCATTTGAGGTCCTCAAGCAGGTAGCAGAGGAAGAAGGACTTCACACCATACTTTGTCTCTGTGTTATGTTCATTTTGTAGCACGTTGTAAGGCTCCGACAGAACAGGATTGTGAAGAAAGGAAGAAGGGAGGACAAAGCAGGGTCCACTGAAAACCACAAATAGCACTGGTACTGCAACTAAAGCCCAGTTGTCTGATTTCAGGGCCCATTTCAGCAGGGGAGAATCCATGCTTGTATACAACTGTCTCAAGAGCGGCGGTAATTGCCACACACAAGAGAAACTGGAACCTGGAAGAGTTAATTACTTTCATGCTTGCATCAATTAAATGCTTGGGTTTTAATTGACTACAGTATGTCCATTGTTCAAAGTTTCTGAACTTCTCACAAATTCATATTTGACAAAGGCTTTGCCTGCTTCTTAATTTTTGAAACTATAAGGCCAGAGCTGCCCAGGTACTTCTGATGTTGTTACTTTGCTAATGACTTCAGAGGCAAAACTGGGAGCTGCTACAAGCAGTACTTGAGCAGAGTTTGAAGCCACAAGCCACCACAGCTAAAGAAGTTTGAAATACTGACCACAGCTAGAAAGTGAATCAAATTCCTCATATATGTGGGTTCCAGAATAAATATTAAGATCTAGTCTCTGATGATGGCACCCATCTCTGTGTGAGTGTCCTTATCCCAAGAGAACTGAGCTGACACTTTTACTGAGGGAGAGAATATCAGGAGAACATGGCCAAAGTTATCCCTAGATCCTCTCATGAGCAGCAACAGACTGCAACATTAAGACTGCGTGAAGATATGGTTATGGGACAGCTAGTGAAGGTCACTTCTTGTTCTCTGGAGATCCTTGGGGGACTGCCTCACACGTATCTCAGTTTTTCGTTTGTCTTGGTGAGCCCTTTGTAGGAGTGCAATGGCATGGCATCTGATGTCACATAAGCTCATATCCTGCATGCAGAAAATGCCAGGAGAAGACTAGACCTCGTATTCTCACCACCCAGTGAATGCTCACAGAGAGAAAACTGGATTTACCTGGATGCTTATAGAAGCGCATTGCACAATGAAAATAGAAGTGAGAGGCCTGACACACCTGCTCCACTATAAGTCATCATAAGCCCATTGAAATCAATTAAGCTAAATATATGAAATTAGGATGAGACGTGAAGTCAGGAACCTGAGGCTCTTAGACATAAACCACTCCAAGGCTTCTAATATGGAGTTTCCAACAGCAGAAAACCATAGGTTTCTTATCATTGCTGTTAAGGAACTACTTAGGCTTGCAGAATAAATCTTTGAAAAGTTTGTGCTTACCATAAAACTCTCTTCACTGCTTCTGTAGTGGGTGAAAGGCCTGAGATTGAATATCTTCAGGGCAAAAAGCATACACTATATTGAAAAACAGCACTTAATTAAGAGTACAAAAATCTATTTAAAAGGATATTCTTCATACAATTTACAGCACTCTGAGAAATTGTGTTTAATTATCATAGATAGAAGGACTTGAAAGTTTGCTGTATTTTTGCTACTTGTGCCTATTTAACTTTAAGAACTTGGTCATGACATACTTCACACAAGGCAGAATCGCAGATGCTCTAACCACACACAGGGTGAAATCCAAGTCCCTCTGAAGTCAGTGGGAACTTTGCCATTTAAAGTCAACAGTTTTAGTAAGCCAACCGACCAGAAAACCCCAAATCTAAATGGCTCAATGTATTTAGCTCTGTCAATATGTTCAGCACTACTCTTGGTTGGAAAATGCTTTGTTGTGCCATGGAAATTTATGATGAAAAAAGGGGAGGGAGGGGGAAGGCTTCTGGTTGCCAGCTCATTCTTTGATGGAAAGGTTTTCTCTAGCCTTTCTTCATGGTGAAGAGATAGAGAAGATCCAGTCAGGGAGCTGGCAGAGGCAGACACAGTATTTCAGTCATGTAGAGTAAGACTCTCAGAAGTTTTCTGAAATATGATTTGGACATTCACTTTCTACAAGCTTTAACTCAAAGGCAGGCTGGTATATTAGGTTGTTACTTTGCAAACGACGTTCTTGAATTCAGTAACTTGGGAAGAAAGTTACCTCTCTGGGCAAATAAAGGCATGAGAATGTGTCCTGGGTTTGCAGGAAAATGGGAAGCCTGAAATGGACTGGAGAAAGCAGAAGAGGCTCCAAGAAGAGGCGGTAAATTAGAAAAAGGCAGTCAGGAACAGAGGCATCATTAGAAACTGAGAAGCCAGTGCAAGAATATAAACAGAAAGACAAACAACATCATAATGGTGGAACAGCGTGTAGGGAGCTAAGGAAATAAAGCAGGATTGTGCAGGAGTGCACAATATAAAAGGGGCTTTTGGGGGGGGTGTAGAAAAAGAATGTAAGGCTTTAGTATAAAGAAAAATACTTTCTGGATATGAGCTCTGTTTTCATTAAATAAATTGTCAGACCCCTGGCCAGAAAGAGAAAAGGGAGGAAGAGCATGAAGATATTTGAAAACAGAAAAAAAAAAAGAAATACTCCCAGTACTGAGAGGAGAGAAAGAAGCTCAGGAGATGGAGAAGTGTTTAGTAAGGATGAATGTAAATAAGCATACACAAAAAGTAATTGAAAGTCAAATGGAAAATACTCCATATGCCTTTCTACTGAAATCCCACATATTCCTGAAGAAGCTAGTTAGCACCAAAAAAGGCCAGCTGCATTTTTAAAAAGCACGCTCTCCATATTGCTCAGGGTGGGACATGCTTCCTATTTGCCTAACTTTTAGTTTTCTGGCCAACACAGAATAGGAAAAGCAGTGTTTCCTTTTGGCCCAGTTTTCCTTGAAGCCTGGGAGCTGAATTCCACTTCTGACTTTGAGTCATTGAGACTTGCTGTTGGACTACAGTCAAGTCACATCCTTCACCTCCCTGTGATTCGAGAAGCTTGGTTTTTTAAGGGAAAAAATATCCAGAAACAGCCTGTAAAGGGAAGCTCTGGATCCAAGATGAGTTTCTGTGGATTAACAGATTGAAAGTGTGTTAGTCTGTGGAGTAAATTCACAAAAAGAGGAACGTGGTGCAGTGCCTCTGGTCAGCTAGAACTTGTGTCCTCTTTTGTACATTTGGAGATATTTCCACTGTCTCTTAAGAGGACTTGGTTCAAAACCAGACTGTGGTAATGGTGTATGAAGATGTATAAATGCAACCAACTGCCAGCCTGGAACCGGCTAATTAGCTAAATGGGTCTATTGTCTGGTTGCAAACTGAGTAGATGCTTCTCCCACCTTGTAAATTCTTTGCATAACAGAGGAAATAAAACACGTTGTTTTTATGAACTCATAATTAACTAATGTAAATGGGATTCCAATAGGTTCATTATACTCAGTTGGAGTTTGACAGTAGTGGTTAGTGCAACTGGCCTCACCCTGACCTGTCAAGTGACTTGGAGCAAGATGTGTCACTGCCTTGCCTCAGTTTCTCCATCTGTAAAATCAGGACAAGGATATCTCTCTTCACCTTACTCATGATGAACTGCGCAAGACTTCACTAATTGTAGCTCGCAACACCATTTGAGTGCCCTAGATGAAAAGTGGGGACCATGAATAACACTTGGCCACATATCACTTCTCCATGTTCTTTGGGAACCTTTTCAGCACACAAAATGTGGCAGTCACCTGGCATTTGCCTGGCATCTCCAGGGTGTCCTTTGACTAGAAGACACGCAGTGCCTATCAAGCAACACTTCTCTCTCGAGGGACAGAGGATCCCTGTGCATTTGTATGTGTCTTTATTTAATGAAGCAATTATGCGTGCTAACGACATTCTTCGAGAAACATCCTATCTAAAGTTTCCCACCATTCTTGCACTGGTAGTTTTCCCCCTTCCCTCCTCCTTTCCCTTATTAATTTATGAAGCAGCTAATTATGATCCCTCCAGGCTAAATAACTGTGCAGTTAGAGATGCACTAGATGAGTGGGTATGGCAAGGCAATGCAGAGCATTTTTCTCTTCGCCTATTACATGTATTGTTTTAGGTAATTAACATCCACTTTGTAGTGGCAACACAGACGCCTTGCTGTCTGTACAGCTTCTTGGCTCAGATCCTTTTAAATACTCCCTAGTACACTCCTTGCAAAACCATGTGAAGTGTTATATAATTCTCTAGGTTGAAAGGCAATTGTGTACATCCAGGTTATTAAAGAGATCTATATACCTGTACAAAGCCAACACTTCAGGCCTTATCCAAGGTACCTTCAGCTTACAGTCAGCTCAGATGACTAAAAGCATTCAATAAAATGCAGAGAGACTTTCCCCTTTCTTTCTTTGCCTGTCCCTGCATTGGTTTCTAATTTATACCTAGGAATATCTAAGAATATACTAATGCAGGTGTTACATGTTTCAGGTCAATGCTTGCTACTTCTTGGCATTTTGAATATTGACAGAGTGCTCAGCACTGGACAGTAAATACCCCAAAGGCTGTCCTCATCTGATAGATATTCCCCTCTCCTGAAAAACTAGGCACGTGGAAACTAGTCTGAGCTTAGAGATTTAGCAGTGGGGGCAACTAAGTGCTCTTCTACATGCTGCTTACCAATCCTGGTTTAGTTGTTTATATGAAAGCTGAGGAGGAAGAGAATACAGTGGATCAGCTGTGTGGGAAGGGAAAGCCAAGCAGCCTACATGAGGCAAGGTCAAAGATGTGCTAAGCTGCAAAGGAGTTTAAATGCCTGACAAGATGAGGATGAAGACAGCTCTGGAAGCTTTAAGAACTCAAGTTATACTGTTACCAATGAACACTTGCGTACATTGGAATAAATGGTATTTGGGACAGGAACAATTTATGGGCATATACTAGGTCTGTGTGCTTCTTTTGCATTTGCAGTCTTTTCACAGTCCACTGCCTGAGACAATCAGTGCTGTCTCTAAGCTAAGTGAATACCTAGAAGTGTAATAAATGGCCAGATTGATAGAAGGGTCTCTTGCTGCTTTGTGTTGGTACAAAGTCTTGGTTTTCACTCTGCTGCTGTTTGGTATCTGCAGAGAAAACTAGCAGCTCCTCTTGGCTCAAATCTGCCTTTGTGTGTTAGCTTATAAAGAAGGATATAAAGCAAAACTGGCCTAGAGTGATTTTAATGAGAGCAGGAAACCTGATCATTTTTTTCCTTCCCTATCCCTACCAATCAATACTGTCTGTCAGTGTGGTTGCTCATAAAGTTAAGAATCAGATATGGCTGTCTAGGGTGTGGGCTGGTGCTTTGCGAATTTAATTGCACAACTTTGCTCACAGCTTCTCAGCTGCTGACCTGCTGCACCCGCAGCACTAGAGCTCAAGCAGGGCCAGCCAGTTCCTGTGTAGGGTGCCAATGGGGCCAGCTGGACTAAGGGAAGTGGAGGATCTTGCCCAGCAGGTAGAATGATAGACACCACTGAGTCAGGGCAGAAACATAAGTCCCACTCCCACTGGGGACTTACAAGCAGCTCTCTGACGCCCTCCATACTTGCTCAACACCTTCCTCTCCATCTTGTCACTTGTGCATCAACCTTGTATTCTGATTTGGATGCAAAAATGCTCATTAGCATTTTCAGACTTGTGGGTATCATTTGCTACTCATCCTTATAAGATAGAAATCCATCCCCTCCTAACAGATATGAAATTATTAATTGCTGCTGTAAATCAGCAGAGTGTGCTATAAGCCAGCCATGACAAATATCCAGGGGAGCAGCTATGCAAACAAGATTGTTGATAAAAACAGAGGAAGAAATACATGTGAAGCTGTGGAATGGAAAAAGAAGTACTTCTTTTTAAGAGAAGCAGTACTTGATGGGCAATTTCAAGAGAAGGATTTATAGCTTTTCTTCATTAATTTTGTTAGTGTAAATTGCAAATGTACACCTTGATGATCTTTACCGAAAGCAGTAGGAGGACCAGTGAAAAACCTGAATAATGTGATAGAATGAGTAGCTCCCAAATAGAGGCAGGGCAAAAACTGGGGACGCCAGAATATGAGCACAGAACAAGGTTTTCAAGCCATCAGATTGGACAAGATAGAGTAGAAGATGTCCATACAGAAATGGACTGTGCTGGAGTCTGAGGGAGAATGGAGAAACAAAACAAAACAAGATGTAATACAAGTCAGGTCTATTGGGGAGAGCGTGGAGCAGGAGCAGTTTTCTGGCTGAATTAGACTGGCAGGAGGTGCTAGATGTGGCTGCAGGACACATGGACATGTTCCTGCAAGACAGTACAGAACTACAGAGGAGAAACTGATGTAGCTGCAGTCTATGCTAAGTGTTGCTTTAGCCAATGCTATTATTAGTTATTCTCATTCATGAGCCTCAAATTCACTAACAAATTATTTTTAAAATATATATAATCTCCATCTGTTTTCCAGGTTTTATACCAAAATTCTAATTTAAGACATTAACTAAAATAGGAAAAGATTTTCCTTTCATTAACTTTGAGTGTATCTAATTTACGTTTCATTTGTTTCCATTATTTTTTTCTTCCTGAAGGTTTTGTTTTCTGAAGCACAATGGAAACATCGCAGCACACTTGTTTTCCTTTTTGAAAACATTTCTGAGACTTAAGAGGATGCACCTACATTTCATGAACCTGTCAATGTCTCTGGCCACTTTCCAGGTTCCTTGAGGCAGGTATCCATTAAGCAACTAAAGCTACCTAGTAGGGGTACCAGTATGGTCCAGGACTATCTAGACCTTAATTACATTTCTTATTGTGGACACCTGCCAGTAAGTACAGAGCATTCAGAAAAGCATTCAGAAATGGATGTGCCGGTTACATGTTTATCTTTCTAAAGAAATGTTTGTATTTGTTCTTCTTAGAAGTAGCTAGTGGTTCAAAATAGACATTTAGCAGCAGTTCATAAACACACCTTGTCCTGCTCATGATACACATGAAAGTGCCTTTCTGCATATTTGATGTTCTGAGAGCTTTTGGTTTGGCAGGCACCAACTCTGGGTCAAGATATCCCTAAGACACAAACAGCTGGAGGCAGAGAGCAAATCCTGGAGAATAATTACTACGTGCTTGTCCTATTCACATGTTCTGCCCTTAATATCTGCTACTGGCAACTGCTGGAGGCAGGCTACTGGTCTAGGCACATCTCGAATTTCACCTGGTACAGCTGTGCTTGTGTTACCCGTGCCATACGGTGCCCCAATCAACCACTGCAAAAAACTGAATGAAAAATGTGTTAAGAGATTATGTGGAACTCGGGTAATTTACAGAAGGCACTAACGTCTATCTGGCAGTTGCAAGTAATGCGGCCATTCCAGTGCCATGCCAATAAAAGCATTTTACTGAAGTATCATGCATTCCCTAGACTCAGTAGCTTTCAGATCAGTGCTTTGTAGTGTTAAGTAAAAAACCTCAGCGTCTCTTGTCTGGAAGATTAAAAATAGCTTGGCAGAAAGAAAAGAGACAACAATTGCCAAATTAAATCAATATAATATTCAACTGGCACACAGAATAAATGATACCATTTTAGACTGTTCTGTAAAAATCATTCCACAAACTCTTATAAGAAAATAAACACAATTCCATTGGTTGGATTTTTCTTGTATGTTCAGAAGTTTAATTTTATTTTATTTACTAATGTAAATACATTGCCTTTCCATACTTAGGCAATCAGTCCAATATACATATTGATATAAGAACAGCAAAATTTTCATTATATTAAACTGTGTCTTTGCAATGAGTAATGATGATTTATGCAAAAACCTTACTTTGTGGGAAAACGAAGCTTTGTGCACTTACTTTTCACGTATTTGTTCTTTTCACATTATGAATAACTGCTGTTTCCTTGAGCTAAGTTATTATTATAAGGATATGAATATATTCTCCTAAGGGCCAAATCTTCTGCTATTGTCATCATCCCATTAACATTGGGGTTTTCTAAAGTCAGTAGAACTTTACAGTCTCATGCAGAGAGTTCCTCTAAAAACAGAAATGAAAATAAGACAGCAGACTTTCTTTTTGTATCTTCTTTTTCTGTTTCTTCCATTTTGAGGATGGTCTCTCTAATGAAGAGACTGCTGTGCTCACAGGCCTGATATGCATGTTTCCATATAATTTTATGAAAACCTGCAGGAACGCTAGTTCGAGATCATTTTTGTAAAATTAACATCTATCTAGCACAGAAACTGCACTGTCTGAATTTAACTGCTTTTGTGAAGAATTTACTGGTGAAATTATTTACAGTAAGGGACCTGAACCATAGTCATATTGGTCACATTCAAAACTGCATCATTCTACACAGTTCTAACATCCTGCATTTGTAATGCAGTGTTAAATGTGGTGTGATGCAACTGATGGTGTTTTGGAGCTTGCCTCCCTGTGCATTATTGCCAGTATAATAAAGGGGATATTTTCTGAGAGCACAAGCGAGTTCACGTATGATTTATTGCACACATATTATGCAGCTGCAAAGACTGAACTTCCTCTCAAGCTGTAGTGAGGGCACACTACAATATCCCCTAGTTTATAGGAACCTCCATGATTTTAGCTAATTTACATTTTCAGAGTTGCACCTTCAGAGTTATTGACTCCTGAATTCTATATGCAACTCTATGACACAACAGAGAATCTTTACTTGTTCCCAAATTTGCAAGAATTTTGTGAAGTTTGGGGTGAATTTCTGGCTTGCAGTGCAGTTTTTCAGTGGGGTGAAACCTACATGGCAGTATGGGGCTTCATGATGGAAAATTCATCCAAGGTAGTGCCATAGTGTACGAGCAGGGTGTTAGCCCCAAGTATTTCCTCATCCCCACACACATACACAGATAGTTCTTCATGAAAGGTAGTACAGCAGCAAAAGTCCTCCTCCAAGCTTACACAGAGAACACGCTGGACAAAATAGCTTTTTATCCAAGCTCTGTGGGCCACGTATATGAAACGAAGTTGCCAAACACAAATTAACATGTAATTATTTTTCTTGCCTGAATCACTTTCTTTCATGTGTCATAACATGCAGAGTAAATAGCACCACACCTTTTTGCTTTAATTGTGGTAATCTGATCTCTCAGCCACAAGAAAGCCTTCTCTAATGCCTTCTTTAGAATGGACTTTCAAGGCAAAGCAAGAGCAGTAACTGTAATAATCACCTCTTCTTTTCTTCTGCTGTCAAAATGCAGGGGGGGTTGTTAAACTAATCAAGAACCAAGACCACACGGCAAAAAATAAGTGCCCTAAAAGACAAATGGAGGTAAGTATTTGACAGGTAATTTAAGGTGATGGTGTGATTCTTTTATTTTTTTTCTGATCTGTCTGGTGACTAATTATTTACACGGTAAACATAAGGCTGCTTGGCTTTATGGTAATACCATAATGGGAAACATGTTTTATCATTTATCTGCTGGGATTGTCTCGGAGTTTTGAGGAACAGAACTTAATAGTGGCAGGTGTCATCTCAGTTTGATCATCAAGGATCTCCTGTGCCCAGAGGATCATTAAGACAAATAGAATTTCATTAGCTGGGTTTGGCCCATAGTTTACATTGAGTTCTTAGAAAAGAAAGGAGATAGGCATTTACTCCAGAACAGAAAGTCTATTTTATTGATGAGAAAAAACACTCCTTTTCTCCTTATCTTGTATCATCTTCTTTGCCAAACTAGCCATAGTTTAGGAATAAAACCATATGTCCAAAAGCGATCTTACAAGAAAATTAAGTGAAGAACACCAAGAAGAGTTGCCCATCCAACTGCTTTTATGCTCTAATACCCACAGAGGTGAAAGAAAGTCTTCTCAGAGATGTTTGTAACAGCTGGGTTAGTTTCAAGCCTGAGATGCTTCTACAGGTCTTGGAGGAGACTGGGCAACTACAGAAATCAGTGCAGTCCTGATCCAGCACAGTGGAGGAGCTGAACTGGGACAGAATTCCAACTTTCTTAATGCTTCAAGGTGAATTATCTTGCTGGCCTCCTCTGTTAGCTCCACTAAAATCACTAACTTCTGCTGTGGTAGAAAGCAGTACGGATTAATTTTTTTACTCTAAGGGCAACCATCTGTCATTTGAAGCTAAGCAAAGCAGCCTTGTGAATTACCCCCTGTGCCGCTGAGAAAGAGGAGAAACTTTGCATTCTGACTGGGGTGCCCATGTGGACAACACTGGTCTTCCGTCTACTGGAAAGAACTTTCACAATTTTCTGTTAGCGGTGTACTAAATGCAAAAGAAAGTCCCCCTCACATGCATGTTGTATAATGTGAAGAATTGAGTGTCTCTCGAAGCGCATATGCTGTCCTGGTAACCAATCTTCCCCCACATGACAGAAACTCAAAGAGGTCATAGCAGCTGCAGATTACAGACCGTCTTCTGTGTTTTGCCATTGTGGAGTGGAGACATTGTTTTTCTTTGCAGCTCACAGCGATCTGGCAAAGCTTAAGACCATCCTTATGTCTTTTGGGTCTTCTGTGCTCTTTGTAGCTCCTTGGTGCAGCTGTGCTGCCTGAGGTCCGTATTGGCCTTCTGCTTAGTTAAGAGTCTAATTACATGCTTGCTGCTTTTTCTAGGTTTGTTGCTAACTAGTTATGCTGAAAGGATTGCAAGTTATCACGTGCCAATTTAAGCTGGTCTCTTGATCGCTGTCTAACAGTACTTACTACCAGAATCCAAGAAACACCTCATTGCAGCTTATTATCCCATCCATATTCACCCAGCAGAAGGAAATGACCCGCAGTTAGTTGCTAAATTTGCTAGTGAAAGCTCTGGAAAACTATGCCTTTTCACAACTCAGCCGACTTCACCTAGAGCCATATACAATGATCTGCACTACAATGTACTTGAGAGTAACCTGTTTCATTGGTTAATGTGTCAGTTCATTTATCTTCATATCATTTGTGTACTAACAGCATCACTGAAGTCACAGAGATCTTAGAAATACCTTATCAAACTCTTTGATGTCAGATTTACCCCACTTAACAAGTGGCTTAACCAAACATCCTCATCACTCTATGCCGAAACATCCTCCTCACCTAGTCTAAACACATTCTGCTCACAGAAATTAAAACTTGACAAGGTCTTTCTGCCTCATTACCTAACTGACAGAAAAGCCACCTTCTGTGTCAGGGGTGTAGTATTAGATGTAGCATCCTGCTTCTGTTTCTACTGCACTTGCTCCTCTACAGCTCCCCAAAAGATTACACATAGTCAATAATCCCTGTAGTTGACAGTATTTACTACATTTTCTGTTCTCTAATGACAGCCAATAAGGAAAAAAAGAGGGGAACAAAAGAAAACATGCAGTTGCTCCACATAAAGATCCTTACATTGGCAGAGGACTTGCATGGTGGTTTAATCATCCCCAACTTCATGCATGGATGGAGGATGGCCATTCAGTTTGTATGTGGAGTCCATAATCACCTGTGTGACGCACTGGCAAAATGCAACTGGTTGTTCATACCTCCCTTAACACGTTTATCAGCAGGTGTTGCAAGAGGTTGTATTTGATAGAATTATAAAAAATGATACTAGATGACTACAGATGGAGCTAATACCCTGCTGACCAAAACCTGCTGTGCTGGGTCTAGCTAAT
Organism: Cuculus canorus; assembly: GCF_017976375.1. NCBI lineage: Eukaryota > Metazoa > Chordata > Aves > Cuculiformes > Cuculidae > Cuculus > Cuculus canorus. The sequence continues at coordinate 10,715,657 of NC_071414.1, forward strand.
ACAGTGCTTCTCTCTTTTTTACAGGTATATAATCCACCCACATAGCTGTACTCCCTATGGGATGTTTTATAATAAGTGTCTCTTTCATCCGAACTAATCAAAGGCATTAGTTTACGGGAATCAGTGGCTGGAGAGATGCCTCCACCCTTTATGTGAAAGCAAGCTGTTGTAGATTCAAACAGGGTGGAAGCACCATATAAACATTTAAGCAAATGAAAAAGCTGTGAGGAAAAGAAGCGGAGCTATAAATTATTACCATCCTGAGGGCAGGTGGGACTGTCACAAGGATATTTTGTGTGATTCATTATATTTTCTGCTGTGTATTGAGAAGACTTGAGCTATTGAGCAAAAAGTTGCATCAAGTTACAAAATACTTTCAAAGTTTGTCTAGCCTCCTTGCTGCAATCATCACAACCTGGGGCAGGTGTGGAGAGCTGAACTCCACGACAAGCACACTGCTCTGCTGCTTCCTAGTCTTCTTTTAACGTTTAGAACCTTCACACTCTCCAGGAGTGACATCAAAAAGGATGACAATGATGAAATAAGCAAATGGGACATCACTTAAAAGTAATTCCACTGTTAAAAGCACACCTTTTCTGATAGAGGAGGAGGCCAAAGACAAATGCATTGTTTCAAACCCATCTCTATCAACAGCTGTAGCAGCAAGAATCGGAAAAATAGGCAGCAAAGAGAAATAAAGAAGAAAATTTATACACAGTACTGCCATATTAAAAAGATTCTTTCTAAGGGCATGTACTCACAAGATTTCCATTATATGCTTATGACTTTCTGGATCATAGAGCTTGTATTTTTTATCTTAAATGTAATACATATAACATATAGAGAAAATGTATCAAATATATGGAAAATGTATAAAATGTGTAAATAATATCATCTCCAGCCAATCCAGGTGATTGATAAGCATATTTTCTGTAAATTACTCCAAACTGGTGCAGATTTTGCCTTAAATCATAGTCTCTTTGCATAAAGGATACTGTTGATTATAAGACACAGAAGAATAGAGACGTTCCCTAAAACAGTTTCCCTGCCTGAGTTAAGTGACATAGTCTGAAGACAACTGCAGCTCCATTGCCTGTACACAGCGCAGGGACTTCCTGAATCCTTTTGATTTGGCACTCTGACATTTGGCAGTCTCGGGCATTTTTGCCAACTTGTGATAGAAGAGTCAGGCACACGGGCACAATCTGCATGTGTTGCAGAGAGGGAGATGAGTTCCAGTTCCCTCTCCCGGTGCATCCTGGAACTTTTCCAAAGTTCACATCTCTGGGTGGGTGTTAAAATCTGAACTGTCCAGAGTTTGAGGGAATTTACCCCGCTTGACATAACTTACCGATTGAGACACTGCCAATCTCAGACGGACTATGTCATTGTTGGAATTAAATGTTTTCTTGTATTTATTTTCTAAAATAAGCATCTCCTAGTTTTCTATAATACTATATAAAAAGATATCAATAAATATCTACATATTAGATAATGTTATTGTCCAACAGCAAATATTCTGAAAGTGCTGATTTCATCCTGTATTTAGAAATAGCCAGCTACATTCCCTATTCACATTCATATTCCTGACAAAGTTCACACACCTCATGTAGACTAGACTTCTCTTTGCATGTTCTCTCAGTGTGTCATAGAATTGTAAGGATGGAAAAGTCTCCAAGTCTCGTCTCTTGCAACACAGCCAGTCCAGGCTTCGCACTGGCTGGTGGTAAGCCCTTTCAGACCTTGTCAGAGCAGGTGGCATGTGGGAAGGGTAAGGCTGTTTGGCTTCTTTATTACACATAGGCTGAGAATAACACTTGGTGGCACTTAATACAAAATAGTCATAAGATTCACCAGTGACAGAGATCAATTAGGCAGCTTTTGGAATCTCATCCAGTACTGAAAGACCAAAAAGCCTCCCCCATTTTTTCATCTGAGTCCATTAGTTCTTGCTTAATACCAGCTGAACATGGAAAACATTTAAAAGCCTGCTTCCTTGGGGAAAACTTTTACGTATTTAAAGACTGTCTCGATATGGTTTTTGGCTGTCTCTTGCCCTGCCTGGACTAGTTCCTTCATCCTATCTTCACACTGGGTTTTCTAAATCTCTGACAGTTCTTGGTCTCCAAGGCATCCATCTGTGCCTTGTCTCTCTTGGGTTCTGTGCCTGAAACTGCAGTGCCGAGCAGTGGAACAATTACTTCATAGACATCAGATACCACATATGTTTATATCTGTGAGTAAGTTGTTAGGTATTGAAGGATTTTTTTCAGTTTAAAATAACAAATATCTGTGAAAATTCATGACATTTTAATTCTGGTAAATTTTAATGGCACTTTACCCTTGAAGTGCCCAGATGAAGTGCCATACTTTATCATCAGGACAGGAATGCTCAGTGCCTTGTAAACTGTAGCTGGAATATCAGATGCTTATAAATCTTACAGTGGAGTAAAAGAAATATATTGCACTGAAAGAATCATCAAATGTGAATTAAAGAGGGAGGCATAATCCTCAAATTTTATTCACTGCTAGATAAATAGTCATGGCCCAACGCCAAGGAAGACAATAGAATACAGTGAAGAACAGAAAATACTGCTTTACTTTATTTGTATTACCCAGAAGTTAAAAGGCTTAGAATAACAGAAACTTTTTAGTGATTTAAAGTGATATCTCCTGGTGGCTTTTACTGTGTTCTCTGCCTTTCTCTGCTTGGCATTCCTAGACAGGCAGGCTTTATGACTCCTATAGCTACTGGGAGTGTTCAATAGTGACAGATCTGATATTACATGGCTTAAGGTTCCCCCTGAGACTTCTCTAAAGACAGTACAAGCATAGACTAGGTGCAGAGAATATTGTTTCTAGGTATAGGGAATTTTCATGGATGAGTAATGAGGAATTAGTTCTTCCCCTTTCTCTGACAAGAAATGGCAAGGGAAAGAAGAAATGTCCCACCCATTACCAAATGCCTCTCTCACTTCCTAGGAACCTGAAATGATTTTCCAGAAGTCATTCTCACAGCTGCCAAGTCTCATTGATGTTTTTGTTGGGTAAGTATTTACTGCAAACTGAAGACAGGCTCCTACCAGAGTTTTTTCCACCCCACCCTTCCACCATGCATATACATAACAAGGCAGTTATTCATGGACTGTACATAAGACGAGATGGAAGTTCTTGAAGCTGTAGATGGGATTCAGACAGGCTGGGGAATGTGGCAGCTTAGGAAGGAAGTTGATCAAGAGCATAGGACATGAACATCTTGCAGAAGCTGTTCTGCTGCCTGTTGTTTTGGTGGCTTATTTTTAGACTGGTGTGATACAGAAGATATCTTGCTGTTCTAGTTCCCTCCAGGGAGCGAGGATGAGCTCTGCAGGGCACAACACTAGCTAATAAGATGGCCCTGAAAATGCTAACTTGAACACAAACCATTAACGTGGCTCTCTTCTCAGGCAGATAGTTCATATTTATAACCAAGTTCAAACAGTTCAGGTGGAGTGCTGAACAGCAGTGAAGCTCTACCAATCCTAGCATCTAAGGTGGCTTGATTTGAATTGGTTTGAGCACTTCTATTTCACACTATTTGGCATCATATTGCAACAGGCAGGTCTGTATCTATTAGATAAAATAAAATTAAATGAAGGGAAGTAGGAGAAGGGCATACAACAGAAAACTCTCCTTTAGATCTAGCACTACACAGACATATGAACCTCCAAGAGGTGGAAAGTCAATATCAGCAACTAGACAATCCCAAAACCCTCGAAAAATAACTCCCGAGACACATACTTGTATACACAGTCCTACATGTATGAACAGCTATTCATAAAAATATTGCCAGAGTAACAATGCTGGATGGGAAAGTCATCCATTCAGAATCCTGGTCTCAGATGGTTGAAAGTCACATGTGGCATTCATTTTCATGTTCCCTCACTCTTATAATCCTTTGTTTTCTCACCTTGTGCTTGCTTTTACTGTAGGAACACATGGCTGATTTTGCCTTTGATCTCAGCTGTGGCTTCTAGGTGCTGTAAATGCTTAATAACTATGTCCTTATCACTCTCTTGCCCCATGTATTCTTGGGCATATCATGCACCACCAGTAGCATTCCTCCCTCCACATGGAAACGTCAGACTGGAAATTATCTGCCTCTCGCTAATGCATAGAAAGCCTTTTGAGACCTTCAGTCTTACTACTTCCTCTTCTGATACTATTATAGTCCTTGTCCCACTCTGCTCACTCAGGAGAACAGTACTCCTAGTTCAGGTATTAAAGGAACACTTGGCAACTGCTTCTCCTAACTCCTTCCAGTTACCATAGGAGGAGCCAAAGAGCCAGCTGAAAGCTAGCTTCCTACACAAAGATCAATGTGGAGGTCTGATAGGCTGGAGGATATGAAAGAAAATTCTTTAGAAATCAGAATAGGTTCTTGAATAATAGCAGTGACAGGAGTCTGAAAGTGGAAATCCCAACAAGCCTGCAAAACACTTCCCTGAAGTTCAGACTGAGATTTCCATAGCATCAGTAGCTTGAGCAGCTACAAGGTATGTGGGTACATCCATCTGCCCATTTTCTCTCCCTGCCTCTCACAATTATACTCATGATCCTTTCCTTCCATTTTTTTCAGCTTTATAATGCCTATGTCTCACTTGCGTTTCTCTTGGTCATATTATAGTTCCAATGTAACCATGAACCAAGCTCTGTGTTGAATCTCGGACAGATAATGTCTGAGCAGCCAAAAAAGACAATGTGAGTAAGGAAGTCTTCGGTCTCACACACTTTGATTTTGTGGGATGTATATGTTTGATTGGTTATAGTTTGATTTTGAATCTGAGTTACAATTCCCACACTTAATCTGTCTCTCTTTTTTGGAACAACCCAGAAGGCAAGGTTTCTGCTAGATGAAGAAGTTTGCTCCTTTTTTTTTCCTTTAGTGCAAATTTCAACAAGTCCTTTGGTGTAGGATGCTTTCAGGGTCTGAAAGGTGTTTGAGGTCTGGCTTTGAACAAATACAGATTGCTAGAACCACAAAACATGAAAAGGAAAGCATCAGCTTCATGTAACGATGACTATGAAGAAGTACGTAAGAGGGAAATCTTCCCATTTCTGGTTTGTAAATTCTGTAACTCTATTTTACAGAATACAAGAACTCCTGTTGTCTCTCCTGCATCTTATGTATTGACACAATGAAGAGGCTCCATACAGCATCAACCTTGTCTATTTTTCCAGACTCTGCTATTCTCCAGATTTCAAACTATCCATTGATTGAGATTCATTTTTTTTAAGGAACTCCTCCACAGCCAATCCTTTCTGTTAAATACCATCTCTGTGGTGAATACTATATGATTAAATGCAAATTAAATGCTGCTTCATGGTCTGAAAGATTGGCAGGGAGAGGCTGATACCCAGAGGCAAGGTGGACACTGAACAGGAAGATTTTGTCATGTGTTTACATACATACATACATACATACATACATAAGTATGGTCTTCTTTTGGGTCTTGTGAAAGAAAAGGCATACGTTGAAAGTCATGAAATTAAGAAACAAATTACAGTTTTGGGACATAGAGGGTAGTTTCTGAAAAAGGAGAGAGCATGGTCCTGTTTCTCCCAAGTTATATTCTGCTTTTGTTCTGATTTCAGTATCATTGCCTTAGTTAATGGGAATCCTTGACATCAGAAGTTCACTGCAGCCACCATCAGAGAAAAGCTTTCTTAAATGCCAGAACATCGATACATTTAAGGGTTAAGACAAATACTAGCATCAGGGAGTCCTCCTGAGATGGTCAAATCTATTCCTCGCTCTCTACCTCTGCTGGCAGAAAAATTAGGAACATGCAACTCTCCTGTTAAATGGTCCTCAACTTTAAGAAATCTGAAGTTCAAATCTCTCCCCCCACATAGCCACGTTGCTAGATGCCAGTACCTCTGGTATTCCTCAACAGCTTGTCCAGGTACCTATTGGCTTCTGTATACCTACACAGTTGTGACAGCCAAGAATACGTCCACATCAGCAATACTAAGATGTCATAGGAAAAGGCCAGAATATCCCATAAAGCTCCACTTCTTTTCATAACATGTAATAAATTCCTTATTCTCTTAAAGTAGAGTAGTCAGTTTGTGAACCATTAGACTAAAAAGGGCTCAATGTCACAGTGAGTCCTTGAAGGTCGTCCAACACATAAACAAGACTGTGAGAAAGATCCAATGACCTGCATGGAAATGAAAATCCTCCCCCAGTTCATTAACATAAAGCCAGTGTTTAGCTGTGTGACTCCTGTATCTACAGATAAAGGATAAGATTGATTCATGCTAGTTAGCTAACCCATCAGGAAATGCTTCTGGGATTATTCAATATTGTGGGTCAGGAAGGTGTGCAGACAGTGCCTTTCCTCTATCAGTGAAGCAGATACCAAACCTAGGGGCAACACTCTATTCAGTGCCCAACTAATTTGTCTTCAACACATCATCAGAATCCCACACTTTAAGCTCAGTGCTGGTTGGGCATCAGTGGTATCTGAGGCTGATCGAGTCCTGTTCTGTTTCATGAGAAAAATAGTAGTGCAGTTATTTTTTCCATTCAGGTTTGCTTCAACTTATTGGTCTCACTGGTGAGACAGAGATATCCCCTTTGAGAGAGAAGCAGTATCACTTCATTTACATTTTCCCTTTTCTTATGCTTTCCCTAGGTATCTCGTGTTAGGATGCTGAGCTAGTCAGCTCCTTGGCCTGATCCAGCATAGTCAATCTTTCTTAAGACTATTTATTCATTCACCTTCTTGCTGACCTCAGTTAGGGGTAAGTTGATCTTGTAGTAGGGAGGTTGACAGAAGTACCTGTATAGGTTCCAAGAAGTCTAAGAAAAGATAGGTGTGTTAATTTATTTTTTATACTTTTGGGTGGAGCCCTCCTACTCATGGCAAGCTGCCACTGGATCACAGGCATACTACACTCTTGCTTCAGAGCCTCCTTCCCTCTCCCCCAGGTTTGGCTCGATATGATTCCCATTGCAGATGTCTTTGAAAATACTCAACCTGTCATTGGTTGATGGAAATGTAGATGCACAGCATGTGACCCTGTTGTGAAGAAACCGTCTCTCTTCTACAACATATGCTCAGATCTTGTTATTATTCTCTATGGTGGTGCGATTTTGTTTCTTTTTTTGGAAATCATCCCTACAGACTAGTTGTGATTAAATGTCTGATGTTTAAAGCTTCCATGAGCCTTTAAAGTCCTGTTTTGCAATTTGGGCTTTAGGCCTGGGAGGTCTACAGTTCAAATCTCAGCACATTCCTCACTGCTGTTTTTAATTATGATTTGATATGGACATTATTGCTGCAGGGATCTCTCTCACACTTCAGAACACATAGTTTACTAAAAGTCAAGAGACGCCAATCAAATTGGTTCCTAGTTCAAAAGAACAAGGCCTGTAGCAGCTTCATTTTCTTCCCATAGAAGTATTTGGTTGATGTTTAGAAGTGACATACCTGGGGGGTAGGAAAAATGAAAAAAAAACAAGGGGCAACCTAAAAACAAAAGAATCCTAGTGGAGTGAGATATGCTTTCTCCAGGATCACTTAGGGAAGCACTTTGCAAACCCAACAGTTTGCCCCTTCTTACATCTCTTTCTCATATAACTGTAACATAAGATTGCATTATTGTGCCTTCCTTCCTACAAGGCCTGCAGACTGGAACTGGAGCTAGTGAATAATGGAAGGGAAAACAAACTGAATTGTTTAAATTTTTTGAAATTAATTGATCCTGTGATCAGGACAATGCATTCTCAGTTTGTTTCCTCAGCTCTGAAAATACACTTGACACAGATCAAGGCCTGCTGTATTTTAGCATTATCTCTCCCTGCAGATGATAAGTGAAGCAAAGGAACTACAGTAACAGAGCTTTCAACAGACACATGGCAGTCCCCAATCACATGGCTGCTCACACCTGGTCTGCCAAGGTATAACTCTGGCTTGTTTTGGAGGCTCAGTTACTTCCCTAAATGTGCGCATCTCCATTCAAGATGTCCCTGTCTTCAATACATAATACTGAATTTGTGGAAAAGGTGTCTTGATTTTACACCCTCTTTTCTCCTTAGCTTGTGTTTCCTTAGGAGTGGGTCTGAGCCATCCCAGCTGAGAAAGAAAGTCTTTTTCACAAAAGCATGCTGTCGGGTTGCTGATGACTTTGGCTGCAAGGCAGCTTTGATCAAGACCTCTACGCTGGGTTAGTATAACCACAGACACTTTAGTAAAACTGCTTTTTATTATGTAAACTATACCCACGGCTGCCCTGAATTAAAACAATTTTCAGATGGGAGTCTTGCTATGAACGGACCATTTCATTTCACTTTGCTTCTTTTCTGATTTCCTGCATTAAAAAAGAAGGACCCTGTACATTGAAATTGCTTGAAATATTGCATATTCATTTTAAGATCTGGTACTAGGTCATGCTGGATCAGCACATTTTGCATTGATCAAGAAGCTAGGCTTATGTTTGTCATGCTTTGATTGAATTTTGTGGTTAAAAATATCAAGAAAGGGGAAAAACAAGACCAAAACAGTATTTTATAGCAGTCTGTCTTAGAATATATAGTAATCATAAGGAGTTGTTTTGTAAGATGAAAGAATGAGAATGCAACCTGTGTTTAACACCAGTGTTATGAAGAGAAAGTCCTCAAGGTCAGCGGACACCAAGGGTACCAAAGGCGCAATGGAACTTGACTGTCATCCTTCTTCTGAGTGTTAAGATTCACTAGCCAGAGAGCGAAAGAAATATTTTGGAATCATCACACAAGTCCTATGCAAATAGTTGGATTTCCAGGTTCTGGGATTATTCATTTGAGATTAAAACATGACATTTGCATTCAGTCATCTTCACCTCTAAACTCACTTCAAGTGTCAGTCAGTTATCAAAAAAATCAGACACTGGTAGGGATCATAGCATCAGTCTGGACTCTTTCTTAAGAAAAGCATTTTAAAATCTGGTTCAGAGCTTTCACACCCAGGAGATGGTTTTCATACTTTGTCATTTGGTCTCTAAATTAAGCCTTCTAATTGAGAATGGTGAGGGGTTTGTGACATGCTACTGAAATTATTACAAACATTCTGTTTTCCCTTTCAGGACAGAAAGGTAAAACATGGGTTCCCAGCTTCTTAAAGTTCCTGTAATACCTATGTAATCATATTCTTTATCATATTACTGCTTTAAGAAGGTATGGAGAGTTGTCACTTATTTCAAGCCCGTATCTATTTTCCAGCATGTTCTTCTGTTGCTATGTAATTGGAAACCACTTTACCTCCATACTCCAGAAACAGAAGAACTGGAAGTGCTACAGGGTGCATAAATGTGGTAATTTTTTTTTGTAGGGAGCCACCTAGGAACAAAGAGCTTACAAATACTGATAATGGTAAAGGATGTGGGAGCACAAACCTCACATGCATGACTGACTGCAAACTTGGATACGTCAGATGCAAGCAAGTTTTCTTACCTTTGTTCTTCATGAATTTTAGCAGTGACAGGTCATCATCTCAAATAGTCTTCATATGTGCACTCCAACATAGGCAGACCTTTTTTTGAAGTTTTGACTTGGCTGTAACCTAAGTCCTTGGAAACTGCAGAGAGTCATTGTATTGATCTTTGTCAGTAGCTGCAACACTAACAGGTGGGCACATGTTGTTCAAAGGAGTCTTGGTCTGGGATGACATCATCTTCCATACACAAAGATTTTGCTTTTTCACTGGGGATTCTTCACCCTCCTATCCTAGACTGTGTGTTGCAATTTTGCCAGCCTTTTAAGGAAGGAATTTTACTAAACATTCCAGCCATCAAAACAGCAAAACTGGAACAAAAGAGAGAGATGCTGACTTCAGTTAATTCCTTTTTCTCTTCTGGTTTCTCATCCTCATGCACTGAGTTATTATGTGTCCCAAGATTAAAACACTTGCATACTATCAAGGTATCTGCATTAAGAATCAAAAGAATATTGTCATGCTTTGCCAGTTTCTCAGCATGGTTTGCCAGACTTTCCAGGCTTTCAGCCTCAGATATCATCGTATCAGCAAAGAGGAAATCTCAGACACAGGAGAAACGTTGTACTCCCAGGAATTCACGCATCCTTGTTTCTCAGCCAGCATGCTGTTTTTATAAATGCTGAACTAGTTGCACCCAGCTACTGAAGCAAGTAACGAGCTGGGCATGCCATGACTTCCCTAAGCCACATGGTTACAGTTATATTTCCACACATGCGTTTGAACTTTTCTAACAGTTGAGCCTAAGTATTGGGTTTTGTGATATTGCTAACCCAGACCGTGCTTCTTGCTGTTCTTTCTGTAACTAAAGCTTCTTAGGGATTTTTAGGGTCATTTATTTGTTTTTAAGGAAAATGTAATTTGCAGGTTAAGAAAGAGTGCAGGGGGTCAGGTCTCCTGGGTGCACTCTTCTGAATTCAGTTACCAACTTCTCCATGAGCACCAGTGCGATAGGAATTGCACTTAATGACTGTATATAGAGCCCTTTGAGATCTTGGATGAAGCGGGTTATTGATATACAAAATATTCTTTTGAAGAAGAGTATTTCCTCACATTTCCAGGCCTGAGTAAGAAAAACATGACAGTAGATGACATTACTCTGCTCCTGCATTGCCAGCTCCAAACATACACGTAACTGTGCCAGCAAAACTCTTGCTCCCAATCTGGCCAACCCTGAAGGATGGAGCAGGCCAGAAACAATGCACGCAGTCAGCCCTTGTGTACTGCAGCTTTCTGTCCAATCCAGCAGTCAGGGATGTCTAGGAAGTTGATATTTCCACCAGTCACTCCTTAATAATTAGACTGTAAATCCCTCATAAATCTCTCAGGACAGAGTACCTGGGTCAGCCCAGCACATTCGCACAAGGCAAACAATTATTTCAAAGCCAGCAGATCCCAACACAGGGAAATGGCGGCCTGAAGGGAAGCTGGCCTCAAATATTCAGTCCCAGCTGGGTTGGTGCCTCTGTCAGAATAAGAGCTACCAAGAACAGGTGTTAATGCTGCTGTGTGATTACCAGCAACGAGCCTGCCAAGAGGGGATGAAGCAGATCACCTGTGCTGAAAGTCAACCCACTTCATTTTCTCATTTTATTTTTGCAGAATCCCTCCAAATCCCTCTTTCCCCTCTGCACGGTGTGTGCTGGCAGTGCTGCTCCCCTTACACACCGTCCTGGCGGCTGCTCCAACACACCAGGCCCCTGCTAGGCCTGTTGGGCTTGTGTAGGTCCAGCTTAACCCACTCCCTGTATTTTTTTCCAGTCATAAAAGCTGTTAAATATTCCTAGAAAACTGAAGAAGTGTGATTCTTTCCTACAGATGTCTAAAAAAAAAAAAATTACAAGTCTGCCGTGGCTTTCATCCCGTGTCCTAATGCTAATGCAGCTCTGGTGTACAAATTAATACTGCAGAGAAAAAAAATGCATCGCTGAAGGATGAATGACACCATTAGGAGCCTGGGGAAATATCCATTTCTGGGTGAAAGAAACCCAAACAACTGAACCATGAAATGAAGCAAAATAGCACAGCTGATTTTTATAACTTTGTTTACATGTTCTGTGCGTATCCTAAAGAAAAAGTTTCCTGGAATTGTGGGGTATATCCATGGTAGTTTATTTGCCTGAGAGCTGTAAGTCTGGCCTACTCACAGTAGGCATGTGTTTTCCATACATGAGCTCTTTTTACGATTAAATATATTGAGCATATGTAAAAGGAGTGTGGCAATATACAGCATCTGAAGTTATTAAGTGGTTTCTAGATGTGAATTTGCTTTTACCCCCTGTGTTTTAGGTGAGGACAGGAGGAAAGAGAGCCACTCAGAGACATGAGTGATGGGAACAAGGGGCATCTTGGGGCTCCCTAACCAGGCAACAATACCAAATTTTGCTGCCTCTGGGATGAGGAGAGTGGGACAGACTGATGCTTCTATCCCGGAGGAGAGAACAATTGTGGGTTGGGGAGCTAAGGAAAACACCCTGCAAAGTCAAGGCATGTGCTTCAGCTACTGAGAATAAAAACAAAAAGGCAAGCAGTGGTGTTCTCACTGCTGCTGTGCGGCTCCAAGCGTCACTTTGAAGAGGAAGCCTGGCATCTGCAGGTAAGCAAGCAGGCAGTAGGGTCAGAGCCTTTCAGCGACCCGCTGCCCCAGCAAACTGCCAACTTCCCCTGCATCAAAAGCCAGCTCCAACGTGCCTGGGGCCTGGAACGTTTATTAAACTGCAAGTGCTACGTTCTTGCGTTGCAGTGTACAAACAATGTGATCCATATAGCGCTTGCCATAGGGAAGTTACAGAATAATCAGGTAGCACATTATGTTCAGTTTCCCTTTGTGGTCTCAAACCAAAGAGGCAGAAAATGATAGGCCCAAAGAAAGGTTATTCTTTCATCTTTATTATGCTTTCAAGCCACTAGTAAATGCGTTCATAGATATTATGCAGGAGAAAGTATGAAAATTAAGACCACAAAGAACTAGGCTGAAGGTGTGGGTGCACTTGGGTCACAATAGAAATGGAGCAGCGATGTTCCGAGGAGGAGCACAGTAAAACTATGCACAAAGAGACAGCAGCTTGCAGCTAAGGAGAAAGAAAATGCAATAGGAGCTAAAAGAATTCCTTCTCCCCAGGTCATCTTTTGACCGTCTCAGTTTTTCGACATTAACATTGATAAAAGCATTATAATACCATTTGTCCTTAGGAAAAGGTGTATATTTGCAATGAAATCTTATGTAGCCCATCCGTATTGCACTATGTTTAAAAATCCTTAAATGACAAAAGAATCCTCAAATTCAGTTCAGTGAAAATGTTGTGTGAGAAAGAAGTAATTAAAGCCTGGTTAAGGACTAATATACTGTAATCTGCCTTAAGCTCACTCTTTCAAGAGATAACTTCTTTTAACTCAACCTATTTTATTTTTTTTATAGTTGTCACACAAGCTGCTTCGCACCTTCACTGTAAATCAGCGATTAACCTGTAATCAAAGAGATGCGTGAGTTTTCCGAGTTCCCCAATACAGAAAAACAAAAAGCCGAAGCAATCCACCAATACCATACTTTACCTCTGTGATTTTATAAATACGGGCAAGAGGGAAAGAATTACACTTTGCCCCCAGGTTCAGACTGATTGGTAAGAATCTCAGACACTTTAAGTAGGCGCCACAAATTGTGTAAGCTCTGACCTGTTGGCTCACTGCCTAGTTCACATGACAGAGATATCTGATGGTTTTGGCAAGGCAGATTGAGGTGGAAAGGTGCCTAGAAACCAACAGGGCAACCATCCTAGGGGTTTTGAAAAAGAGACGAACAGATACATAAGGTGCAGTTCTGTGCTCTCTGGGGAGAAAGAAAGGCCTGGGCTTTTTATGATAATAAATCCATTTGACTCCTTTCCTTTACTACTATACACATAGGAAGCAGAAGGAGTGTATTTTATATTTTAAAGGCAAGGGGTTCCTTTGATCCTCAAGGTGGTTTTTAAATTAGTGTAATGACGTTGAGTATGTGTTTGGCTCAAACCGAAGTGACTCCACTTTTGCTATAGGTGTTTTAATTGTGTGACATCTTGTCTCCAGGATAATGTCCACAAAGTTGAACCAAATAGCATACATAAATCCATTGCTTTTCTGGTGTGCCTTTCTGATTAGGGCATTTTCCCTTTGCTTCAGGACATTAGACTGTTACAGTGGTGAGACAGAAGCAGGCTTGCTGGCAGCTACCAGATGTGATACTGCCGCAGGGCACAATGTGATATGAAGTCAGAAAAACAAGGTCTTGGATGCAGGAAGCATCACTCATGAAGTTACTGTTCCTCGGTATTCTTACTCCACCTTTTGTTCAAGTGCCTCTCTTCCTTGATAGTCCAATATTTTCAAAAGTGAACCTCACAAAATGGTTGGTTATACAATTTCAAGGACTGCTAAGAAGAAAGTAAGATCCATGAAGTGTTAACTTCTGCCGCTACAAGTTCCACTACTCTCATGCCCAAGGACAGTTCAACAGAGAATAGATCAGTGAAGAAGAGAATCCCTAGAGTTCAGAAAAGTGAAGGGTGAAAGGAAGCGATTAAAGCATTCCTCCAGCACAGCCTTTCTCAAACTCTTTCTTTCAGCTATCACATGTTGCTCATTTTGCACAGCTTCTTTCCACAGATTTTTTTTGTTCACTGAGTTCCCTACTAGGCAATTGGTTGGGGATTTAGCTGCCATTAGTAAACCAAAGACAGCAAGGTAATTAGGAATCAGGATGTCAGAGAGGGAGAATTATTTGCTGAATGATTTATTGATGAATAATTTTGTACTAATGTTCTTGCACACACTGAGGTCATATTACTCACAAGCAGTTCATACTGAAGCAGTTCAAAAAGAAGCTTTGTTCTAATTGCATTGATATAGATACATAGTACAACAGAGCAGCATCAGGATATTTGCCATATGCTTGTCTTATTTCTCTACCGCAATGGTTAAGTTTTTCAAGTCTGTTCCCTACTGCCATATTTATTTGATTTATGTGTAAAATTTGTAAAATAGACCCATCAGAAAATGAGTCCTTAAAGAGTCTTACAAAATCTATAACAAAAAATATTCACCAAAGGACTCCCCTGTGCTATTAGTATTTATACTGCTGTGGTGCCTGAGGCCCCAGCTGAGATCAAGGCCCCAGTGGTGGCCAGCGTACAACTAGATAATGAGACACAGGTTTCCCTTGCTGCCCTGCAACAACAACAAAAAAGTTAAATAGACTGAGAAAAGGTGGCTGAAGAAATAGGTCTCAGAAAAGAACCCACTTCTCCTATTTCTAAGTCAAGGACCTCATCAGTAAGATCACTGAAATATGTACCCAAAATATCACTGTTAGGTATCCATCAGGCATGAGGTTTGATAACTGATCCTGGCACAGGTGCTCTGATAGCAGAGAATTGCTAAGTCGCAGCTTGCCTGGCACTGTCCACAACTTGAGTTTGTGGACCAAAATAGCCTGCCCTGTCTCTTAGGTTCTGGTTACTAGAAATGGTAAAGCAAAATGGTTGACCTGACCTGGTGAGGCAATACGTTGCATCAGACCACAGCAGAAAGGCCTAACTTCATGGAGTATGAGCTCTGTAGAGCTCATGTTACTAATAAGACATCATTACTAATTTCTTCCACTTCTTAGGTTTGATTTAGAAAATCATTTGTAGACAATGATAATTCATCTACTTAAGTTCTTAAACAGAAATCCACAAATTGTGCAATTGATTCTGCCATGCCTGAGACAACAGGGCTGCCTTAAGCTTTATCTCAAAGGATTATAATGTATAATTGGCAAAATGTCAATTCCTTATTATTCCTACTCACAAGCAAAAAAAGCTATATTAAACTGGGATTAAGGCTGACCTTACAGAATAGCAATTTACAGTAATACCAATTGCCTTGCAAATAGTGTATCACAAAAACAAATCTGTTGAGATACAAAAGGTCAAAATTAAGATTAAACTTACAGAAAATTAAAATATATATTATTGGTATGGAAATTCCATGCAATCATTCCTGGCTCTGCCCACTTTCAGATAAAAATATAACGGGAAGTATCCCTTTTTTTAAGTCACCATCAAATGTCATTATCATTTTCCCTCAAGAGAACATTTGCTGTCACTAGATCTCTCGTCCTCCTGGAGTAAGCAGAGAACAGAGTAGATTATACAATGAGAAAAGATGAAAAGAGCTTACCTTGTTTAATCAGAGTAAATCAATCAAGACTTAGACAGGGAGGGGACAAGATTCTTCCTTATAAACATTACAGTTTACAGAGAGGGAAGGGTAACTATTGCACTAAAGCACAATGTTAACACGAGAAAGAATGGGAATAAATTGCCCATGAATGAACTCGGCCTTAATTGAGGAGGATCCTAGTTGTCAGGGCAGTGACACTCTGGACTAAGTTTATATTTGCGAAGTGAAAGCTACAAGTTTAACTATTAAGGTGTAGATTGATAAATTCATTAGATTAATTATATTATGAGGTTTTCTGTGACAGTACTGGCCTGAGTTAAATGCCCTAGGACATCTTTCCCCTTGTCCATAACATAGCTAGTGCAAAGAGCTGGTTCACAGGAAAGTAAAGTAAGAATTCATCTTCATTAGGAGCTGCCAAGGCTTCATAGCTATTTGAATTAGATGTTTTTTTAGAAAATATGGTCATTCAACTGTGTACAAATTAATACTTCATCATGACTGAGATCAATATGAAATGGCAACCAGTCTAAGAAGTGGAATTTGTGTGACATTCCATGGGGAATTCTCTGTATTTGTCGTTTTGGCAGCTTGTACCACAGAAGGAACTTTCAGTTACTAAGAAAAACATGGGAAAAAAATTACCGTTAAGCCCATAAAATGGATTCAAATATAGCCCTTTTATAAGATTTCTAAGAATTTTAATTTAATGGAGAATGTCTGTACTGTTCTATTAAATGTTTCTGGACAAGAAAAGTTAGATGTGGGAGGACAAATTTATTGAAGAATCTATTCCTTCATTATTTTAAGTTCCATAAGATGAACTGTTTTCCTTGTAAGATTTTGGAAAATTAATTCTTCCATCAAAAAGTAAGTGCTGCATTTACAAGGAGAAAGATTTAACAAGCAAAGAAAATTAAGGAACCTGTGCTCATATGAAGCATCCAAATGTAATCATTTAGCAGTGAAAAGCATTTTTGTGGCATGGACTTTTAAGTGCATTTATGAAAGGAGAGAGACCCCAGAACTTCTCACATACCTTCTCAAAAAAACTATCAATAAAGAGCAAAGGTAGCTGTTTGCCTTCAGACTTCCTTACCGGATCACAGTTCAGTGTGTTTGTTGCTTTTCCTGTCTTGGATTTACTGTAAAATACAGCGGCCATGCAGTCTTCCTAATTAGGCATTACTGATTTCAAGAGGGATTATTTTCCCCTTTTTCACAGCAAGTCCTGGAAAGTCAGTTGTAAGAAATTTTCCAAAAATACAGTGAAAGGGAAACGCTAAGATGAGTAAGTGTTGCCTGTTCTCAGGTGGTGCCCTGATGCTTTGCAGCTCGTCCAGAACACAGGCAGGGACACAGTTCTTTCTGAAAAGTCTTCTGAACATCACAGCTACTTGCTATAGCCAGGAGAAACAAATTCATTTCTACTAGCATCAAAGCAGGGACCGTTGAGGGGTGAGGGGATTTCTCTGAAAACTTTGTTACAACTAATTTTTTTTTTCTTGAAGGCTCAGGAAATGTCCTGAAGCACCTCTGTGACAGGAACAGATTTATTAGGAGAAGCTAAAATAGTTGCATTTCTTTTAACACCATGATTTGTGGTGCACAAACATCCATATGACTCGTGCTTCAGTGTTATTCCACACAACTATATGAAACAGAGTAAATCACTGAGAGCTGTGAAATATTACCATCTTTGGGGCAATAGGTTGTCCAAGACACCATGATGGTAGGACTAACTCCAATCTTCAAATTTTCCTCTGTAGAAACTGCCTTCATGAAACTACCTGATTTCAGTTCATCACAAAATTGTGATGCTTCTGAGCACAGTAAATGTTCATGCTATCTGTTAGCTCAGGTGAGATTTCATTAAACGTCACTGGAAGGGATCAATTTTCCTAAAATGCAGCGTTATTTCTGCCTTTGCAGGGAAATCAGGCACATATTATCAGAACTGTGGAAGCTACTCTTTGCCCAAAGAAATCCACATCAGTGGATTTCCTTTTTCTTTCTCCCCACATATCTTGAAAAAAATTAAATCTCTTCTATTACAAAGTGCATTTCAAAGCACTTGGATTGTTACTGTACAATTAGTGATTTTTTTATTAGTACTCACAGGCCCAAAGCCAAATTAAAAAAAAAAAAACAATAAAGAGAAGAAATGAAATGTATATGCTTTTTCTGATATCATCATAGGTAAACAAAGAATGAAAACAAAAGCACCAATATGAAGCTGCCAGTACTAATTATTGGGTGGGATGTGAAGTATAAAATGAACAAAGAATGAGAAAAGTCATTCAATATTCTGGCAGCTGCACTTCATAGGTGCTTTTAGGACACTTGTCCCTGAAGTTCTGTCATGTTCGGCTTCCAGGATTATTCAGTGCTAGCCAAGTTGTAGGGCTTTGTCAGCCTTTAATCTTGAACTGGATATTGAATATTCTTTTACCCTCAATGAAACCTAGACCCTCATGGTGTTAGAGTACTTTTTAACCAAAAAGTCCTCTAAGCGTGAAGAAAAAATCTCATTTTCCAGGAATAGGGACTTAAGCTCACTGTACCATTTTTTTGTCTTCGCGGAACTGTTAACAGGACTCTTTTATCTTCCTGGTTATCTATTTTCTCAGTATTTATTGGAGCCTTTTCTCAATATTTTCAGCCTTCCAACCTTCTGCACAATATGTTTGAAACTAATTCATGTGTTCAAAAATTTGTAGAAATATTGAGAGAAACATATACATATGAAGAGATACAATGAGCTTCTTTCTCTATAAAGTGAGGCATAAAAATAATATTAAGCAAAATTTGGGGTTTGATGTGGAAAACACTGAAACAATTCCTGATAATAGGTATTATTATTTTAAAAAAACTTTTGTGTAAAAGTTATTTAAATGTAAATTGTCATGCTGTTGAATAGGATAAACCATGTCACACATATTCATAGAATCTTTGAATCTTTGAATCAGAGAATGGTTTGGTTTGGAAGGGACCTTAAATAATCCAGTTCCATCCCCCCCTGTGATGAGCAGAGACATGTCCCACTGGATCAGGGTGCTCAAAGCCCCATCCAGCCTGGCCTCCAGCACCTCCAGGGATGGGGTACCCACGACTTCTCTGAGCAACCTGTTCCAGTTCCTCCCCACCCTTTCAATAGAAAAATTCTTCATAATATCTAATCTAAATCTCCCCACTTTCAGCTTAAAATCATGCCCCTTGTCCTATCTCTGCACGCCCTGGTAAAGAGCCCCTCCCCAGCTTTTCTGTAGGCTCCATTTATGTACTGGAAGTCTCTAAGGGCCTTCTCTAAGATAAACAAGACCAACTCCCTCAGCCTGTCCTCATATTGGAGGTGTTCCAGTCCTCTGATCATCTTCGTGGCCCTCCTCTGGACTTAAACAGAACCATGTCTTTCATGTGCTGAGGACTCCAGAACTGAATGCAGTACTCCAGGTGAGGCCTCATAAGAGCAACCTCCTTGACCTTTACAAAAGGGATCTTGTATTAATATCAAATATTTCCACTCGAGGAAATAGGTTTTCTCATGGATAATTCTTCTTGCTCTTGATTATAAAATACTTCATGTGTGTCTAGAGCAATTTGCTTGCATAGAATCCAAAGGCAGGTAGGAAACAGTTCATACAGTTCTACTTTGATAATTTAAGGAGGGAGAAGTTAGGAGGGGTCACTAAAATGTGATTTCTTTGAAGTAACCTCAAGATACAAAGGAATAGGCATGGACATGCAAAACTATACAAGGCAGTAAAATCCTGTAAGACGCAGAATAAAACAGATTAGTTGAATGAACATAACATGGAAATGAAGCACAGGGCACGCCTTTTACTGGGTGAATGGTCTATTTTTTAATAAAGAGGGATTGATATGTACAAAGTATATTTTTCCAAGCTCATCCTGAGTCAAGTATGTAGCATTTAAGCAAGATTTTAATTGAGCCTTTTGTAGACAGAAATGCCATTTCAGAAATTCAGATTTTGAGTAACTCTTAAGAACTGGAATTTTCCAATAATGCAGTTTTGCTTCAAGGGGTCTTAGCTTTTATTGAATGGTCCCTGGATAGGAGTAAAATAAAACATAGACTTGGCAAGAAAATGGGATAACGTAAGAGGAAAAGACAATGGTGCAGGAGTCCATGGCAAAAAATCAAAGGCAAGAGTTGTTAAACTCATCAGATTGAAAGCAGTGAGGAAAAAAGCAGTAGCAGCAGGACATATCTGTGAAAACAGGCTCATTGTTTGTGTACCCTATTATACTCAGTAAGTCATACTGGCAGTTTTATATCAAAGTTTTTGTCTTGACAACTCATTCACTTACAGTGACATAAAAAATGAATATTGGCACATTCTTTATTTCTTGGCCTGTATCTGACATTAACTAATTAATTAACTAATAAAATAACACAAATTGCAGAGACAGTGGTACAAGCCAAGGTTCTGGAATATTTATTTTGGTAGCAGATAGCACTGCAAATCACTGCTGAGCACTAAGAATGGAGAGTAATCTGATGTGTTTTGCAGACAGAAATGCTTGCCTGACAGAGCATCACATTAATGAGGCAAACTACGACTTTTGCACAGAGAAGAGATCAAGACGTAAATATCAGGGTGTAACCCTGCAGAGGAAAATCCTCTAAAGACTTGTTGAAAGATGTGGTATCAAATGAATTGCTTACTTCTTAGAGACTGCTTTGATATTTATTGGTTCAAATTGCTCCACTGACTCATTCTTGCATAAGCTTTCATGCCCCATTTTAATCTTGACATTTTGGGAAGTCAGTCTGAGGCAGCATAATGACTAGGTTTACAAAGGATCAAAATGAAAAAGAAGCTAGGCTGTAATAATTATAGTCTGTGCAAAAAATACATTGAGAAAACAGAGTGAGAAATGATCACATAGTAATGAATGGAGCAGTAATGTCAAGGTATTTAGAAAATAGAGGCCTCATTTGGGGAAATCAGGCAGCCCTGTACTTGGATTTCAAGGTACACAAATATTTTTTCAGTATGTGTGTATGGCAGTGTTGTCTTCTCTACACAGTCTCTTGAAGTCATATAGCTGAGATATTGTGCTAAGGGGCAACATCTGGGAAATAAAATCTATTCACTTGTTGCCTGAATTCAGGGACACAGGAAAACAGGGGGAGAGGGGATGTGGAAAACAGGCTAAAACCAGTCTTACCCTTCTAAAACAGATGACCCAGTGCTAGAGCTTTCAGTTCTCCTTTTCTCATTGGTACAACATGTAAAATGACATTTATTACTCAATACTAAGCACAATGAATGATAACGTGAACAGCCGATGAACTTCACCCAGTGCACTCAGTGCAAAAACCATCATGTAGTATGGGATAAAGGTATCTGTAAGACACTTAGGGGAAAAACTTGTCTTACCACACCTTAGGAAGGTCATGTTTTGGAGTAAAACAAGGTAGAGTGAGACCAGCTCTACACTGGTGTTTCCAGCTGACCTCTAAGATATTGTATCTTGACCTATCTCCACTCCTCGACAGATGGATAATGGCGACAGTTGGGTGCCCGCTAGTAGAAAATGCATCCAGCGGCGTAAACACTCTAGGGACAATACCACTCCTGTAGTAAACACTTTTAATAAGGAAAAATACCAACGTGCTTCAAATATTAGTAAACAAATTATTCAAACCAGACATTAAAGCCCACAAGGGCAGTGATTCATTGCCTCAGAAATTCATGCCAGTTTTAATTTTCTCCTGAACAATACCTGTAGCTGGTGGATTCACTGGAGCAGTCTGCAGCTCCCTCTCTGTCACTTCTCAATCTCATTGTCTGGACACGCATTTTAGAGTTGAAACAGTGAGAATGAAATCAGAAATAGCTGTGGTTAACCCATTCATTAAAAGAAAGATATGTGCCTTTGCATTCAGAACAAATGTGCCTTCTTGGAACTGTTTGTGTACCTTATTTTGAAGTGCGCTTGTGAGATCTTGGCTTTTGTTAAGCACTTCGCAAACTTAGACTATAAGCCCTTCAGGGCAGAGAGTCGTCTGTGTTTCCTGTTACATGTAAATTGTCCAATGTTGTCCAACATACGATTCTTCAGAGTTCTCAGAAAGGCTTAGAGAGTCTGAAGTGCTGGAAAGAATAGAAAAGGGAAGACCTGTGTAGAAAATCCCATTAATCTATCTAGAATAGACACACAATCCTCCTGTAATAAACTGGACTTTTGATCAAATTTCATTTTGTATGTGCAATTTATAAAAACAAAACAATTGGGATTAACAAATTGTGGTTTTTTCAGAGTGTGACATTTGGAGTTGTTTTTCCTTATGTATTATCATTCTGTCTAATTCTAGGAGGTAGTGCTGAAAGCTGGGGTGAAAGAATCCTGTTATGATGATGTGACCTGGCTTCTCCTATGTATCTTGGTCTAGAAAAAATTTTCAACTAGCTCATGAAATAGGCAAAATCATGCCCCTAGCCTTGCTGGTGAAACCTGGGAGTCCATCCATTCACGCCAGGTCTGCTCTGCACAGACGCAGAGATACCGTGGAGCAGAATAAAACCAGCACAGTCAGGTTGTCTATTGTTTGTCATTATTTTGGAGTGTAAAATCTGTCAATTTCTCTTGAAAATACGAGCTAGAAAAACAATGACCTTTTAAAACTTGACTTTCCAATTTAAAGTTTGTCTGAAAAGCTTTTCTTGAAATAAATTATTTAGTGGCCAGCCTCCAAGACAAATAGCTCATGTACACATTGTATCAGGGAAGCAAATATTTCAGTATTCAGCTTTGGAGTATTCATCTCTGAGAAAAGAGAGGAATTTGGAGTAGTTGTCTGGCCATAGACAATCACAGAAAAGCAAAACTCCCCAAGATGTGGAAATAAATGGGGGTTTTAATAGTGCTACTGTTCCATCCCACTTTTTAATAGCAATAGAGCACCATGTTCTCTAGGCAGCTTTTAGGAAGGAATAACTACTTTAAACTTGTGGGGGCAGGATAGTAAGGCACAACAATACTGACCCACACTGAATCTGTTTTTCTCATTGTTCGGATACATATTATGAACTTGGGTCAAACAGGCATAAAAGCAGAAAAAAACTAGGAGTGTCAGGACCAGATTTTGGCTGTTCATGAAACAAAGTATGAAGATGTGATTCACAAAGTGCAGAGTAATAAATGGCCCATGATTATTGATTCCCCCTTGAACTGGAATGAATCCTCCCTGGAAGATCTTTGAGCATCAAATTGATCAAAAATTGATGTCGATCAGTCTCACTCTAGATTTAGGCTGTCCTTAATTTCTTTTTTCCCAGATACTCCCACCTCACTGAAAACATGTGATTAAACTGTTCTGATTTCTTTTTTAGATGAAGAACTCTGTCTCCACAGAAAACAAAAGAAGGTTCTGTCGCAAGACAAATTGAACCAAATTCTCCAGGAGTTTTTCAGTTCAATTAAGCTGTGGGATAGTCCATATCATAATGCAAATCTCTCCATGCATTATAGGACCACAGACAGGGATGTGGCAAAAGGTAAAACCAGGAATTATGTCTTTAAGGGCTCGTTGGAGACACTTGTAATCTCGTTTTATTGGTGGTACCCTCCCCAACATAATGAACTTTGATGAAATAATGAAGTAGCTGTGGCGCCTGTGAAACTGAGCAGGCAGCTTTGCCAGTTAAAGACCTCCCATGAACACAATCGCCCAGGCAACAACTCTAGACTGCAGTGAAGCCAGAAACCCTGGCAAGTCACCTCTTCCCATTTCTTAACTCCTTGCAATTCTGCTTTTCAAGCCTTGGAGAAACAAAAAAAAAAAAAATAAAAAGACTGTCCACTTAGTTCTGTGGTTGAGGATCATAGCTTAAAAAAAATAAATTTTGTGAGAATTCACTGTATTGTTTAAAATGGCTCCAAGTTCTACAGCCAATATAGTTACAGAAACCATAAGGCTGGCTCTGCCCCGAACAAGTTCACGTGTCTAAGGGAATGAATACATGGAAGACTTTAAATAGCAATATTTTTAATCTAGCAAGGTTTCCATCCCCTGCCAGACTTGGAGAGAGTGCAACAGATAGTGATAGTAATAGTAATCTGTATATTCATCATTGTTGTTTTTAAGAAGTTGGATCTGTGGAGCCCAAATATTTAATAATGGATATAATTAAACTCTTTGCTCATTAGCTTGACTCAAGAGCCAATTGGCACCATAATGTCATTTCATTTACATAAAATATATAGTAATTCTGATGCAGAGAACTGCGATTTTGAAGAGCTGAACTGCAGATGAAACAAAGATAAAAGAAATCAGATTTAAGAATACCCCTCTTATAACCTCTCTCAAGTTTGGAGCTTAGATATTCAAACTCTAATCTTTATAATCAAACTCAAGTCCAAATCAGCTAAAAGCACAAGCATTTTCACTGTCACTAATGACTTTGGGCACTCCAGTTTCCAGATGATTAAATGAAGGTATCTTCAAGTGACCTGAATTTGATAGACAGTATTAAACTAAGTCCAAAAAAAAAGACTCTCCTAGTGGTGGAAAATGCATGGGATCAAATAACTTCATAAGATTTCTGCCAGCTTCATGGTAAACTCTTCTAAGAATTGCTGACTGCATTTTCGGTGAATATGAAGCTACCCTTGAAAAATTTACCTAGAGTTGATCCAGATGTTTAATCAGAAAGTCATCAAATTGGTCCATCTCTGCATAAGAACAAATTCTCATTTTGGTTGACAATTAAACTGTAGTAATTCCCTATTTTTTTTCAAATGCATTAACTTATTTTAAATCAGTGAGACTGAGGAAAGCTTGCTGGAATTGTTTATTGTTGCTTTTTTAATTTTAAGACAAATTTTGTGCTTTGATAGGCTGGTTCTCAGTGACCCTTGAGATAGTAGCATCTGAAAGTAGACAAACATAACTCAGAGAGAAATCATAGCCAGGATTACTGGGTGCGTTCAGAGCATCAATCCCCCTTAGGGCTCTTCAGGTCCTGTATTTGCAAAAAATGGATTGAGTGACAGTCCTGGCTACAGACATCCTTTCTCTTCACTCCCTGCCTTCAGTCACTTATCCTTTTGTCTTGCTGCTTCCTCAGTTATGTCTCCCAAGTAACCAAAAAAATATTTGACTGAATTAAATAAGCAGGCATTTTTTGTAGTTTTCCCCTAAGTCAAGTTAACTCCCTCATCTGATTTCTCAACCAGGTCCAGAAATATCTGTGCTGGCACAAGTGAGGAACATGTTACCTACAGAATGGGAATGAGGAATGGGACAGAAAAAGTAGGATAGAAGGTAACACCTAAACTGTTATTGGTGCTGAACTACACAGTGCCAGACTGTAGCCTGGTGGTCCAAATGCTGCCCTGTTCCAAGATGGAGGAATATTCACACTGCTGTCCAACTCTTCCATGCAATGCCATTCAGCCATGTCCAGAAATATCCAAGGCTTTAGGTGATTCAGGGTCTTCCTGAGTCTGTGCAATATTGTGTTCATCTATAAATGGATAGTTGCTCCCTACAAGGGCTTGGAAGCTTTTCAGGAGATCAATTGGTCCCACTCCCACTCAACGGGAGGATCAGCTATACAAATGTCCATGCAGTTGTTTCTATATATCTCTATACACACACAAAGGATTGTGTGTGTGTGAGAGTATGGGGGTATCCAGGGTCTCTGCAAAGGTACCAAGTAGATACAAGCTAGTGGAATCATCATGGACCTGGGAGCAGTCATGACTTTGTGGTTATAAAGCCTGAAACCGTGCCCTTTCCACGATAAGTCTCTGATTGCTCATGAAAGACTTTGGATGTTTGTGACAATGGATTGGCCAACTTAGTATTTATTGTCTGCATGTCAGGTGGGGTCCATCTTCCCTTAGTCAAATTAGGTTCTGACTATCTCTATTCAAATTAAACTGTAAATGCAAGGCAAGCAACTATTGTGTAGGGTCTAACTTGTCTCTGGTCAGCTGTCAATGAAGGAACAGCTCCCTGATATCTTTTATACCTGAAGAAACCAAAAGTACATGGTGCCCTTTTAATCTGGAAACAAAAGAGAACAAAGGCAAACAAATGGAGGCCAAATTATCTAGCCTTGAGATCTGAGTTTTCTCCATATTGAACTTCTGGTACCTACTTAATGAGCCCATGTTGTTGCTCGCTAGTGAATGAGAACAAAGAGAAGTGACTCACGCTGCCTTGTTATTGTTACATAATCTATACAAGTAATTTATTTTTATGGTTAATTACTGGATTAGTTAGGTATATTGGAAATGTAAAGAGATGTGGCAGAAGGAGTTACGAGAGATTCAAACCAGTGTCTATAAAACTGCTTAAAATGTCTACGTATATAGCCTGGAAGAAAATCTGCATAGAGTACAACTTCTTTCAGGACTGATCATTTCTGTTAGTACTTCTGAGTGCAGCTGGATTCCCTTCAGCTTCTGCAGACTTTTGTCCTTAGATTGGTCAGAGGTTTTTTTACAGTGATAAAACTCGTTTTCTTCTACCTCTGCATTATTCCTGCTCTTACCTGCTGGGGGAACCTAGAGTCAATACGTGGTTCCTTTGCACATGAGTACACAGGACTGTTTGTACAGCCCCCAAAATCAAGGTCTGTATTAATCACCATAGAGCTGTGAGAATACGGGCTATAAATCTTTCCAACCACACTCAACTGTTAGAGACTGGGTTTTGTTACTTATTAAAAGGTAGCAACAATAATTATTCTGAAGTGACTGGATGGATCTAACTATGTAGTAGACATTCAAGTATGCATTTGAAGCTGAAAAAATCCATTAGTTATGAAGTGACCTAAATTGGGATTACATGCTGAGGCATCAGTCTAATATGAAATTACTCCTATGTTTTTATTGTAATGACCAATTAAGGATCAGCACCTCAGAAACCTCAGGTGGCTGGTTTACACAAAATAAGCATCGACCTTGAAAATCTGCCCTTTTTGAAATCCTAATGCTGATGCGTTGTGAAAGGGTCAGCCCGTCACCATGGTGTTGGCAGGGGTGAGTTGTGTTTGGCTGCTAAGTACCAATACATCCTCAGTGCCAAAGATTAGTTGTGAGCAGGGAAGTTGCTAGGAGCCTGGGGTAAACACGAATGCTCCCTGCTTGCCATACAGCTCCATTTCAAAGTCACACAGTGCTCTCATGAAAGTACCCACTGCTCTTCTTTGCCCCTTCAGCAACATGTGGTGCATGGGGTAGGGAGTCATATTGTGCTCTTTTGGGTCTCTTTAAAACAAATTTTTATTTAACCTCTGCTTTGACCCAGCACATAAGTGTGTTGCCCAGATATGCTCCATTTCAGTTTATTTAACCAGAATGTTTGCTTACTCAGTGACCACTGGAGGGGAACTACTGTTCTTATTAACTCCACAATGGGTATTTGTTGTTTCTTGTTTTCTGACATTTTCTTTATGACCATAATTGCAGAGTTCTTGTTTTCAGATAATAAATGCACGTGTCTATTTGCTCAGGTATTATGCAATTGATCTCCAGCTATTAATTAAGGATCTAGACTCAATGTCTCTGAACTTGCCTCCGGATATTTGTCCTTATTGTGTCATACCTTGGATGCACAAACAGGGAAACCACTTACAGCTCTGCATGTACAATGCTCATTCCCTTTAATAAAGAAATCTAAACTCAGGAGTTGCAAGGAAGGATTACACAGAGTAAAGAATATTTTTCTGATGGGATTTTTATTCTTCCTTCTTTCCCTAGGCTGCCAGCATTTCTCTCAAGAAGCTGACATGCAAGCATAATGAGCTGTTTGCTCTGTACTGCTCTCAAAAAGCCTTGCAGACTTAAAGGAGTTTATTTTTCCTTTATTGTTTTGCTGTTAATAGTGGG
Organism: Cuculus canorus; assembly: GCF_017976375.1. NCBI lineage: Eukaryota > Metazoa > Chordata > Aves > Cuculiformes > Cuculidae > Cuculus > Cuculus canorus. Next base: position 10,743,250 of record NC_071414.1, read on the forward strand.
ACAGACTATAGCTGGCACTGGGAGCAGGATAAAGATTTCATTGGTGACAAGAGAAATCAGAGACTGTGAATTCATTTCAGAGAGAAGATGAATTGGTTGCTCTCACTCCCAAGAACCCGTTTGGGCAAAGAAGTTATATGATCCTGTGAACAAATTGTTACTTTTCCAGACTAGACTGTTTTCTGTGTAAACACTTTACTGTAGCAATGTGCAAGAACAATTTTCGATCCAAAACTCAATGAAAACAGACAGCCCAGAACATTTGGAACTTGTTAGGCTCCAGAAGGAAAAAAAGGAGAGACTGAAAAAAAAGCTTTTCACCTCCTAAACGTCGTCCTTTTTATATTTGTTAATGTTCTAAAAATCCTGCCAGAGACCTCAGAAGCCTTTCAAAGCTCAGAACAGTATGGGTCCCCACATATAGCAAAGGTACAGCTTAGAGAGGCAGAAATTGTTTACAGTCAACTTACTAAGAAGTCATTACATTTGAAGACCAAGGTTAATGAGCTTGGGAAGCCAGGATTCGGTTCCTACCCCTTTGGTATCCTTCCTGTTCCCCTTGGGAAAATCACCTAGCCCCTTTGTGACTCAGTTTCCTTACCACCAAATGAGAATAGCATTTTCTGACCTCACAGGGAGTGCGTTTGAGAAATAGTTGAGTACCTAGAGGGATGGAGCTACAGAAAAACATGGTTTTATCACCAGCAAATGAAGCTGGTGCATCTCATGGCACACAAGCAATTTTCAGGTGAAGAGTCTTCCACTGTAAAATGCTGATTCTATGGAACTGAAAAGTCTAGTGGAAAAAAAATTATTTTGCTAAATATGAAAAATTAGATGAACATTTTTCGAGACACTACAAGATTATATCTGTGCAGTTAACTATATTATTTATCAGTTACAGAAAAGTCCAAAGCACACTGTTGAACTTATGAGAACAAAGTCCTTCAACTTTCTAAACCTCATGTACATCAGTAGGCTTTTCTTGGTGTTTCTGAAACTTCATTTTTTAACTACTGTTTCACTACATAAAGGAAAATTTAACATTATTTCTTACTGTTCTTGACAAAGGACCACCATTAACCTCAAAAAAACACAACAAAAGTTGGGCTTTCATCCTTCTGAGTAATCGTAGCCACTCAAAGACATGTGCTATCTGTACACAATCTATATTCACTGACTTTATTTCATGCCTAGGAGTGCTGTCAGCAACCAACAGCAAACACAAGTAAAATAGGAAATTGTAATTCTTGGCTTGATCACAAGCTGCAAACACTGGCTGTTTTTTTAATCTTTCCATTCCCTAGACAAATTAAATCTTTTCCTTCTAGACCTCTTACAGCTATCATCCTATTCAGCGTTTGGATTACTAAGTGAGACGTGGGCACGTGGGCATCTCTGCCTGTTGCTGCTTAGGTTAGAATGAGCTGCTGAAACTTCATGGTTCTGTACAGTGAAGATGCACCAATTTCTGATATGGTATCATAACATTTTGACATAATATCATCCTACATAACAAAATGAAAACCATGAGAACATTGGCATAATCTTTTGGCTTCATAGGCTTGGCTGCCACAGGCTCAGCTTCTGAAGGTTTAAGAACTTTTATCCTAGTTCAGATAACATTGCCAAAACTCAGGTTGTCATCTATAGAAAATAATTGCTTGTCCAAGTCTTTACAGTCTCTACATTAGCTTAATAACAAGTAATTAGCTGAATAAGTCCAATTAATGCCTTTGTACAGATCTGAGATTGGAGTAGGATTGTAGGTCGAGTTTAATTTTAAAATACATTAGAATTTCTATCACACTGTACACACCCAGGCAATGTTATTACGGGCTTTCCCGTTAATACATGTGATTCATTATTTGGACTCAGAGCCCAGACCTAGCAATGCATGCATTTAGATCTCTAAAGCCTACCTAGAACTGTAACATTTACTGTGAATGGGGACTTCTTTTTATTTCCTCCAATAAATGTGCTACAGTCAGTGTTACCCGCGGATGAGGGTGGAAAAGTAGTTACTTCACAATCATGCAAGTGGAACAGTGTCTTAAAACCCTAAGCAAGAAGTTTGAATCAGATAGCACTTCACTAAGGGTCCACGAGCCTCCAAACAGCAAACCCCTCCAGCCACGGAGATTCATGCGTTTTACTGGTGTCTCTGTTGCTCCTTGCTTCAGGGCTCTGACGAACACGCTTCAGCTCTTGGCTCAGGCTATGACAGTGCATAAGCAGGGAGAGTCAGTTTGCGCAGCTTTCTCACTGAAAAGCTGCATTTGCTTTTGAGATTAACGGGCCAGGCTAGGAAAATTTCACAGCCCTCTAGACAAAATGTCGTCAAACCATTATAAGTACAAAAGTACGTGCAGATGTTTTGCAAGCCAACTCATTTTCTGAGCGTTATTAAAAGCTCATATACCTCCCTGTTGTGATGTTCTCATTATTAAAAGATCAACAATATCATAGTAATTGGAGGTGTGTGCTTTAAGTGTTGTTTCTATCCTCTGTCACTCCTCTTGGTGGTCAGAGCTGTCTGTTCTTGTCACGCACTGACAGATTTCCTGCAAAGTGGCTATTATGTGAATGGTTAAATTAAATATTTGAACCACTATCAGGTCTATTCTGATATTAAAATTAAGTTTTAAATAGATTCTTTTTATCTCAGGGCCATTCTGCACTGAGTTGGAATCAGAATCCCTCTGAGATTTTTCCTTACTATGGGTGATTCAGATTCTGAGGTTTCTGAGAGAATAATAATAGGGATTATAATAATAAATCACATTTCTAACTATGGATATCCAAAAATAGAAAATAATATTAACTGTGATTTGAAATAGGAATTATAACAATAAATCATAATTCTAACTATGTATATTCAAAACCAGAAAATAATACTAACTGTAATTTGAATGTAATAAGAATTATATTTGTGACTTCAAGGTCAGTCTGAAACAGAATTGTTATGAAAAGTAAAGAAATATAAGCTCAGAAAACCAGCTGTAACCGCCAGACCAAGGTTCGTATAGCCTAAATTCTGTGTTTGACACAAAAGTACAGAGACACCCTGCTCTTTGTACATCCTCTCAGCTTCCAGGGCTTTCTGATCAGCTTTCTGATCCAGAAAACAAAACTTGACTATCAAGAGCAGCTGTTGGACTCAGCCTACCAGAGTCTTTTATGATTTAGGCCCCATGTCTCCTTACAGCAGTGACATCCAGAGCTTGTTGACGTGTTTTGTTAACACTTTCATTGCTGATTTGAAGTTGGCTCCCTACTAAGTTTGGAGAACATCCCTCGATTCGACAAAGAGAAATGTAATTTAGGTGAGGTTAACTGACAGTGATCCACTCAGTGGGTTATTATTGTTTATGAAGTGTAATTTAAAAGCCAGATTTTTCAGTAATTTATGGGTGTAATTATGCACCTAATTTGCACAATTATTTTAGACTTGTATATAATATCAGCTAACTGCATGTTCAGCTGGGCTAATGCAGGGCTGGAACAGCACCAAATGTGCCCTGGTGTATTCTTCCTGTGGATGATGCCACATTTAACATAATCTCTTCTAACTACAGTGAACAATAAGTCAACTCACTAATAGTTTCACACCAGTTACAAGCCACATTATTTTTCAAGGAGAGAGCATCCATTATTATCAATACATGTGTTATAGAAGAAATCTTCAGACTTTCCAGCTTAGCAGTAATGTACACTAGTTAGACAAAAAAAAATAGCAGCACAGAATGACTGAGAAGTTCCTTTTAATGCGTGGGTCACAGAAGCAGTGCTGCTTCTGATTTTTCATTTAGGTTCTCCAGCTGCTTCACTGCAACACATGGAATGCACATACATATATATATAATACACATATATGTGCATACTATATTGGCTCAATTTTTTAAGTAGCAAAAGCTTTGGCAAATTGCTTTAGAGACCATAGCCTCTGAAGTATGCAAGAGGCCACTGTATTAGACAGGCTTGTAAATTCTTACTTGTCATGAACAACACAGTAAAAAAGAAGTGTTGCAATTTCTGCTGTAATCCCGCTCAAAGCCAAGACAATAATGGGGCCAAAAGTTTTTGGTGAATATGTCCACAAAAATTAAACTACTGAACTATTTTCAGGAAGCTGCTTCAATAATTCAATGTGAAATCAACTGTTTAGCTTTGCCCAATGATATGTTGTGGAATTGAAAGTGAAGAGTTTCAGAGGGGAAGGGTCTCTCTCTTGCTATAAAAGCCTGCAGGTAAGCAATTGACCTAATGGCAACAACAACAAAAAAATATTAATAGAAAAGAGTAATTATAACATTAATTACTCATCTTGGTGGTTAGGCAAAACACTTTATGCAGCTCAGCTGAACCAAACACTTCATAAAAAAAGACTAAATTGAAGATTATCCATATGAAACTGTGCGCTACACTGATTTATGGGGAGAGCCATACGACTGTAAATCATTGACAAAGTTCTTGTCTAGCTTCATCATGGTAACAGAATGATCCCATCACATAATAAGATATTAATGACTCACTTAATTTCATGGTAGAGAAATCCTGGAAGATATTGAAGCTTTAGGAACTTGAGCCATTCATATGCATTCACTTTGGCTTTGTGGTCTTTAACACCTCTAAAATAACTTTGAAGTGAGGTTGCTTATAAATAAAACCTGCAAACTGGGTTAAATTTGCAAGGTAACACATGATGGACATACAAATATCTGACCTGAATGACTGTTTGACAAATATAATTCAAATAACAAACAGCACTGCACAAAATGACATCATCACAATTATGGAGCTTAAAAGTAAGACCATATTTTTCTAAGTTTGTCTGCCTTCAAAGATATTTAAAACCCGATTCTCCTCCAGTATATATCAGTGTCAATCAAAAATAACTCTGCTCAGGTCAATGGATTTACACAACTGCAAAATTAGTATAAGTGAGAGGACAAACAGAGCTTTTGTGTACTACAAAAAACTCTCTTAATAGCACCAGCACTAGAGAAGAAGGAGGTAGGAGGTCCCTTTCCAGGACAGGCTGGGTGGATAAACAAGAAAAACCTGCTGAGCTTGTAAGAGAGGATTTGTAGGAGGAGCTGTAGCATTAATTTAGCCATTAACCCACTCCTTTAAAATTTCCCCTTTCCTGTCTTCTACTTCATCTGACGTGTTTAGCAGTTAGACTGCAGAGACGTGGACTCCACCACACAAGATCCATAAAGAAGTATAGAGGTTTAAAATTACATTCTTGAATGAGAGCAGTGGCTGTTGAGTTGTTTTTTGTGAAGATATGACAAAGCATGTGTAGTGTCTCTCCGCTCTTGGGCCCAGTTCATGGGTTCGCCAATTCACAGGCTTCCTTCTGCAGAGTGCAGTTACATCTCCACCACCAAAGGCCTTGCACAGTTATCGTAGCTGTGTGATGGTTCCAGGGAATTGTGGCTTCAGGACACACATTGTCAGCTGCAGATTCATGTTACAGGATCATCCCCACCTCACATGCACTTCACAAGCAGGCACATTTATGCCGTATGACACCTCCATTCTGTGACCAAACAAAGAAGTTATCAGGATTTCACCAAGTTATAGTGGCTGTTCAAACAAGTTGTTTCTTTCCTATTGCATTCATCAAATTTGAGAGGCTATGGAAGTTGGCTGAGTGCATGGAAAACAGTGGTGAAAAGGGGAGGAGAAGACATAACAGAAAACTTCTGTTGTGTGACTCCAGATTGTAGATTTGTCAGAAGTGGATTTGTTCAACTCTTGTAGGAGGTCACATTCCCAGATCACAGAAGCCACTAAAAAATGCCACTAACCATGTCTTTGTTGGAAGACCAAGTAGAATCAAAGACAAAATTAAGTGGATATATGGGAGAAAAAGCTCATACTTCTTTCAGACAGACTTCACATGACTACAGAAGTTCTGTTTGGAGAAGAGAGGTGAATTGAGAAATGCTTCACTGACTTTGAACTACCATCTTTCCTATAGAAAAGAGAGTGTGGTTACATCAACAGATAAACCTTGTCAGCTAGAGTGGAAAATATACTTATTCAGAACAAAACTTTTGTTAATAAAACTTCCTTAAAACCATTGGGACTTTGCCAGCAGATTAAGCCACAAATAATTTACCCAGAGAATATGAAGTCAACAAGCTTTAGAACTGTGGGAACTGCAACTGTTGAATAAATCATTTGTGAATACCACTTAACTAAGGACATTTATAATATCACAAAGTTATAGAAAGATCACTATGTTACAGATAAACATGGATTGGGCTCTCAGCCAATAGCAGTAGCATGGTTTCCCTGAAGACCATGTACCTCAGTCACTTTGGGCAAGTGAAGTAGAACAAGCACTTGGGGAGTTTATTCTTCCTTTTGGGCTCACATTGCAAGACCCTCACTACTAAATGCTTTAGACGTAGTGGAGCAAACTATTTCTGTCTGATGTGAAAGCTGCTTTCCATCTAATGGCAAAACCAAAACAGTTTTCTCATAGGAGATAGGAGCCATGTGGATCGAAGATAAACGATAGCTGACAGTCGTGCCTAAGGGAGTCCATATTTGTTCTGGCAGAATATCTTTGCCAGCCCAGGACTGCCCTGGAGACACATTGCTTCATAGCTTCTCTCTGCAGCTTTGCAGAGCCTTCACATGCTACCTCATAGCTTGTACTGTTTTTACATTGGGCTTTAGGGAAAGGCTAGAGTTAGAAAAGAGAGAACCACCCACCTGGGTGATGGCACTATCATTGCTTTCAGCAAGGCTTCCTCTTTCCTCGCCCCCATGCACTTGTCTGATCATGAGCTGCCCCAGCATGAGTGCAAATAGATCAAGTCATGCTGTGATTTTCCATAACCACCAACACCAAAACATTTCTGAACTTTTACCCAATAGTGAGGAGTTGATTTTTTTCTCTTACTCTCCAAGAGAAAATAAAAAAATAAAACTACAGAACTCTGAGGGTTTTTTTGACATTGTCATTCAAATTTCATTCCCTTCAAGGCTCTCCTAGGCAGTCTACCTTAGTTCAGTAGGGTACTCACATCTTTTACCTTCTCCTCTGGTCTTGCTCACAAACAGAAAGAGGTAAATTTGGAAACATCATCTCAGCTATAATATGTTTTCTCATTTCATTTCTTAGCCTCCTGAGGCTTTAGAAAGGAATCCCACCTCCAGACAGCTCATAAAGACATTCATGACACAGGATGTCCCAGTTACTATATAGGAATGTTGAAAGCATTTTATTTTCTCCCCTTTGATTTTTATTGGTTGAGCTCCCAGTCCTTTGTGAGTAATTATACCATTTGCTTTATGTCTTGCTTTTATAATGACTAATACAAAAATATATGTACAAGCAAATGGAAGCATATTACTGAGTGATTAACAATGAACAATTAGGATTAATTAAGGCAATTATTTTAATAAATAAGAATTAGTAATATATATCCATAAACAAAGCTATGGCACATATTAAGCATGGCTGATGCAGGCTAAAGATGCAGAATTGTGACAATTGGGAACAGAGCAAGGAAGAGGCAGAGATGATTAAAGTTAAATACTGTGTACATGAAAAGTATAATTAGGCATAGGACAGAATGAGCATAGCAGACTGCTATGTCACTTGCAAGGACATTTCATTTCATCTATTACCGCTAGAAATTGGATTCATACCCAGTCATCCATGCCTAACCATGTCCTCAAACTTCCATTTCTGTCACGGCAATACAAACTAAACAGAAGGCGTAAAACCATCTTAAGAAACAATAGGCATAATCATTCTTTTCCATCACTTTTTAGTAACTCAGTTTTGAAAGCTAGTCATAGCATCAAGATGAGAATCTGTTCTGGAGGTTCAGAGGTAGGAATGAAATTTTCAGTAGTCTAACCAAGATTTGCACCAACTTCACTGAAATCAGAAGACAATACAAGACAGCTTTTAAGGTTTCTGCACCTATTCCTGACATTCTTTAATCTTCATATTTTAATTGATTTTTGATGAGCTAAAGCAACTTGTCTTGTGCTATTTTATAGTCCCCCAGATTCCCCAAGGTTCCATATCACCACTGGAAAAGATAATGCATGGTGTTGCCATACTGAAGTGTGATTCTGCTCTCTGGCACCACAAGTGAGAGTTTTCCATGGGCTAATCTGTTCAATTAAATGGAAATGTTCTATTATTGAGTATTATTAATCTTTGGCACAATCAGATCAAAAGAAAGATGCCAGTAAATCTTCAAATTCAAAGAAGTAAACCTCAAGATTCGATATGCTAGACCAGTGCCAAGAGCTTTTCTTTCTACGACAAAGTGTTTCAGTACACTGGAGTGCTCAAATTAGAATCAAACCTCAGTAAATTGTTGCTAGCAGGTCTATAACAAGAGTGGTAAAAAAGTATAAAGAAACACTAAGAGTAGTGCTGCAGACAACGAAAGCAGGAATTTGGGGAAGCAGTTGCAATATAAAGAGTATGGTCTCTCCAGTCACGTGGTATTATTCAGTAAATAGCGTTTACTCTGTGGTAAAATACAGCTAGTTCTTTTTTGATTAAATATATTAGGACTATAAAACTGTTAGTCCCATAGCCACACTCTCCCCTTCTGCGGGAGAGTCCAGCTGCTGATTCAGCACTTGTTTGTTCTTAGGAAGAACTTCAAGTCTCAACTAAGCCTCGTAAAACAACTTTGTTCCAGTAAATCATACTGCCTTTTTGAGGATGCTGAAGGTCAATAGAATGACAGGAGTACACACAGAGTTAAGAAACTAAAGCCGCCAGCAGAGACATTCTCAGTCTATGCATTGTTCTACTTGAGTTCTTTGTCTACTCTTTTGGCCATGATTAAGCAACAAGTTTCAGCGCATGGTTAAGGGCTTTCCTGAACTTGTGCCTAAATTTGCTATTATGCAGCTGAGTTTTTGGTGTTATCAAGATCTTCTCCAGTCTGTAATCAAGAGTGTGTCAAGGAGGATAAAACACTGAGCAGGATAGAGACCAGAAATGTGCATCCCATTGTCCCAAGCCCAAGCTAGATGCCAGATATTTTACTGCCTGGAAAACTAAACACTTTGAAGGGTAAAGTAATTAACTACATTAGAGATTAAAAGCAAAGCTTTAGAAAAAAGCCTCTTCCATTCTATTCTCAGGGAACAAAAAAAGCGCAGAATCCTTTATTTTTTAGCACAGAACAAGCTCAAATTGATATTTATCTCCCTTTTGTGAGAGATGGAATTGAAAGCATATTAATTCATAAATATCTGGCTTGTCTCTCTTCAAAATCTTCCCGACAATCCAGAAAGGAAGGAGACCTTCCATTTTATAACTACTTTGGCAAGTCCAGGTAGCAGAGCTCACTTACAGCTGTCAATATTCATGCAGACAAATGAGCCACACAGTGTTGACAGGTTTTTTTCCTTGCTGCTGCTGCTGGAACACAGGTCTTTCAGTCTGTTATTGAGCATATTATGATCATTTTATTGAGCCATCATTTTGTCACATGCCACACTGCCTTTTGTAACCAGGCTCTTGCTTCACTTTCATGCTGCTAATAAATTGCAATATTACTCTCAACCCTGGGCTGATTCGGAGGGAAGAGAAAGTTTGAAGGAAAGAAGGAGATCTTGAGGTTTGCTCTTTAGAGTCAGCTCTGCTGTATTTCACTATGTAAGCAAACATATGCATGGTTTTCTGTTAAGGTTTTCTGACAGAGTAGTTCAACAGGCAATTTCCTGTACTAAGTAGTGTTATAATTAGGATTGCCACTGGAATGAAACACTGTGTGCCGATTTATTGTATTACACCATGTTAGCATTTAATTGTTACATCTGAGAGACTTACACACCTACATTTTGAGTGGGTAACTTCTCACATATTGTTTACTAGATCATGACTTTAAATTCTCTTTATTATTACTCAATAGATGTATTTATATTCTCATGTGTATGAGTAGAGGACCACAGAAAATAAATCATTCCTCACTCTTGTGGTTATTTGTTATCTGTACAAAGGCACATATACCAGCTATTTGGTTCAAATGAAGTAGGAATGACAAGAGAAATTGTTTGGATTTGATGAGCAAGGGACACTTGTGAATCTCTCAAATGCAGCTGTGCCAACGCAGGAATCCTCCTGAGTCTTGTTCATAAATGTAAGTCAGCTGAACTGTCCAAAGAAGTACACCAGGTTTAAGGGATCAGACTTTCTGTTTCCACTCTGGTGAAAAGACATTTTTGACATCAGTGGCAGCATTCTTGGGCGCTTTATTATTCATGTTTTACATGATTGGTCTTTAGGCTTGCAGCGTAACAAGGGGACGCTGGAAAGAATAAAAGTAATAATAGACTGCAAGCTACAAGAATGACATATGTCTTAGGAGCTGTTTGTCTGCATATCATTTCTGGTTATAGGCAAGAGCCACTCAAGTTCATTAAGAGCAAACGGAAGTCCTTCAGCCTCAGATTCCTGTCATTTCATTTGAAGAAGAGGCCTCTGGCATGTAACCAGATATCTTCCTAGTTTTAAGGCTTGCTGATCTTTGCCTTTAGACTTCTGGACAGTATTAATTTACATAGGCCTGAAAACAAGCGTGGCGCTATCCGTCTTCTTGAGTTACACGCAAGGAACACCAATAAACTTCCTGATGTAACTAATAAAGGAAATTGGGAAGGAAGGAAAAGTCTATCAATTGTCAATAGGATGAAAGTTGCATGAATCAGGCAAATTAAAGTATGAAAAACAAGTGGTTAAATACTAAGAGCTGAGATTCAAAAGGAAAATCTGAGCTCCTTCACATTTTGACATACTAAGCATAAGTCTATTTACAAACTGGCAGCAGAAGAGAAAATGAAAGATAGAAACAGGGAGAGTAATGACAGGAGAAAGCACATTTTGGAAAGAAGAAAGAAAGGGATTATTTGTTCATAGGTGAGAGAGATGAGATCTGCCACTTTTCATAAGATGCGGGAAAAACCCAGCTCTTTTTGTGAGCCATATTTCACAGGTTATTTATTTGTATTGTTGTTTTAGTGCAAGCTGTCAACACTCCTATTTTGCTCTGATCACCTCAAAAGTAATTGTATGTAGCTTTTATTAATCCCAGTGAGAACAGTACATCCATATTTTAGTACTTAATCTGATTCAGGGAATTTAAGAAACTGAGACATCATGGAAGAATACAGAAACATACTCTTCCGGATTTTTGCTATGACTGATTCCCTGTCACCACCCTCCAGTTAATATTTCTTCTACCAGTGGCTAAACTCGCTCTGTATCCAAAGGTAACATACTGCATCTCAAACACATAAATACATTTCCTCCTTAGGTCTAAATTTTTATCCAAAATACTTCTATTATCCTTTCTGCAACCTACTTCTGCTTGTTTCCTAGTCGAGGATAATGGTAATAGTGATCATGATGTTGTTATTGTTATTGTTGATGATGATGATAATGACAATAATAATTTCTTAATGGGTAAATGAGTTCTCTTTTCGCATTCAGATTTCACACCAATCCACAAAAAAAAAAAAAAAAAAAAAAAAAAAAGAGAAAAAAGATACAGGACAGCAAAAGCACACATTTTGCCTGAAAGACAGTCCTGCAGAATGGTTCCATGAGGCCATGGGTCAGAAAAAAACGTAAACAAAAGCCCTAAAAAGGTGAAACACCATTACTCAGGGCTTCTTTAAGCACATGCCTAAGACTGAGCGCACTATTAAGTCCTTTTTTGGCAGACGGGCTGAGCAGAGAGATTTCCTTTGCTGATGAGCTACTTGCGATTTGTTCTTTTCAGCAGTAGGAGTCAGAATCAGGGAAGTTGTTTATTATTCAACCATCTATTCCAAAGCAAGGAAATCACTGTTTATAAGAAACTTCAAAAGCCTCTGTCACAAATATCAAGTCTATATACTATATGCTTTTGCCAAGTCAAATTAGGTTATTTTACTTGATATTAGGTTTGACAAGCAAAGAGCCTGTGAAAACCAGAATCCAAACTGGGCGTGCCTCCCACAACTCTCTCAGCTTTCTAGTGCTAAAATTCGTACAGTAGCCCTATTCTTCACTCTCAGCTTATATATGTCTGTGTTTATCTTGTCTGGGAATTTACCTGATTGTGTCCTAGACATCTTCTAATATTCAGATTCTTCAAGAATGTGAGCAACACAAGTAGACTTTGTTTTGGCTAGCAAACAGGTCTTACCACATGTGGATGTCTCTGTGGGCTTTGGTTTCTATTTACCTCAACGGATTACAAATTCTATTATCATGCTAATTTGCGGGTCCACTGAGTGTATCAGACTTGTGGGCTCCTCAATCCTATAAAAATATGCTTCTGCTACATCATTTCCTGGCGGGAACAATGATGAGTCAATTTGTGTGTTAACAGCCACAGATAATTAAGAAAAATATTAATAATGCATTGCATTTTTAAAAAGCAGCACAATCTCTTTGAGGATAGAGTGACAGATGACTGCATATTGAAAACAGAATTAGGCTTTTGAGACCTGCAATGGTCCAAATTTCAGTGAACTATTCAAGCAGAAATCATGCTAACACTTCACCGAATAAACATTCTTTAATTACAGAATGACACTTCCCTGAATTTTTAGTGGTTTGCACATAACCTTTGCAAAATAGTCAACATATAAAACAGGTACCCACAAAGGATAGCAATTTAAACATCATTTAGTTGACTTTGTGGTTTTTAAAAGGAATATTTTTACAAATGATTACCTTCATCTTGGACATAATATCCCATAAATAGAAATAAAGATGTTTGTACTTCTCTTTCTTCTGCAATACCCAGTCCCATACCTTTCCCCAAACTATGTTTGTAGCATGGTCAAGACAACGGTCTACACTATTCTGACTTTGGTTTCTGTTTAGCAAAGGTGCATGGGCATATATGATAGCAAGTGTTGGCGTTGCTGCTCGGCAAGGACCACCCCTTCCTGGGATAATTCTCCATTATTCAGCCTATAGACACCAACACCTTTCAGCACATCAAAATCATTAGAATACTCTCAAAATCTTTAGAATACATCAAAAGTATTTAGAGGAAGCCTTCAGCAGCACAGAGAGCACCCTTTCTCCTGCAGGCTAAGGAGGCACTTCACCCTCCTGTCTCTCAGCATTAGCTGCATCTAGGCCTCGTTCTCTCTGGCCCACGGCAGTATGGCATGGCCCAAAGCTGAAACTGCCCTTCCTTGCACTCTGGTAATGCGCCTAGAAAGAAGAACTGGCAATCTCGGCAGCATGAAAGGTTCAGGATCACCAACAAATCTTCATTCACTCTGATAACTTTAAATGAGACCCCAAGTATAGCTTCTTTGGTGGAAAGAAACACAAAAATAAGAAATGGATCTATTGTTGGGAAAGAACCGTCAGTCAAACCTGAGCAAAGCAACAGAGAGCGTATAAGATGGGACAATTCCTGCTGCACACTTCAGCCTTACATCAGCTTTGCCTAGATCTTGCCTTAGTAATGGATTTTGAAACGTTAGCTTGATGATTTTACAAGTTCTTGCTGTCCCTGTATCTCTCTGCTTCCTGACTAGAAGGGCCATCTCCTCACCATTAGCAGCAGGCAAAGGCAGGAGGATTATAAGTTTTGTTAAAGTTCTGAACGTTTGCCTAAATGTTTCCAAAAGTCAGCCACTCGTATGTATTTCCCCTCATCTTCTTGGGATCTCACTAAACTGACGTCTCCACCATTGTGTAGTTTAGCAGTTTTATTTTGGTATTTGTACTTCTGATTTGGGTGGGAAACAAAGCTGACACAGCATTTAATTACATTCTTCAAAATATTAAAATATTAATCTGTATTAAAATATTTCTGAATCATTCCATTGAGAAAGTATATTTCTCTCTTCTCTGATAGTTGTCTCAGGCTTCAGAAGTAGTTGCTGACATGGTGATTCCCGTATTCTCAGAGGCAGGCAGTGGGAAAAGGAGAGAAGAAAGGAGCTGGTGGACCCTTACACGAGAGTGCAATCCACCTGATTTTTGCATTCCCTTTTCTAGTTGCAGCCCAGCAGAGCCATTTCCTCAAGGCTGGGATGAAGCAGCCTGAAGGAGCCTTAACTTATTCCAGCTATCAGTGGCTGTCAGGAGGCAGAAAAGAGTACTGCAATGGTGTAGGGGTGTCTTTTTGACCCTGCTGTGCAATCATTCTGACTCAATGCTGTTGGAGGGCACCCCTTAACAGGGCAATCCTGTCCCTGCCTTACAGGCAGATTGCACCAGAGTGGCACTAAGTGTCTGTAATAAATTGCAAGGCCCCAAATAAGTGATCTTTCTTTATCACAGAGAATGAAATAAAGGAGAAACATTGTAGTAGAAATCTTGTGCAAGTAAGAGCCTGCAGTTTTATAACCAAGCAGTAGGTCAGTGAGTGTAAATTTTAACTGTCACAGTCACATACAATTTAATCAGTCCACATAAAAAGTCTGAGAATGGCACTTTATTGACTACTCAGTAAATGCAGTGTGCGTTACAGGAGAGAGTCTTGTCTTACATTCTGGGGATAATGTCACTGGTTTGGGATTCATAAATGAGGTCTATACAGGAAGAGGGGATTATGCCAGCAATGTGAGAATTCACCACAAGGAATATTTACAAGCTATAAATCCAGTTGTTAATTTCAGGTTATCAAAACCAATCACTGTGTCTCAGTTCTCAAACAACATCTGATCATCATCATCATCACACCAGTAATCAACCACTGCAGAACAAACAGTGAAGCTGAATAACTTTAAATGTATTGTGTTCGTTTCCTTCAACTACACATTGAATTGCAACCTCAATTAACAAGACATTTCTTGCTTAGCCAAGAGTAGGGGCAGGAGAGGGGGAGTCCTTCAAGATGGCCATGGCAATATATGCACAGCTTGCAGGAAGCTGAAATGTGTTTGTAATTTGCAACAGGAGGAGAAATAAAAGGCTGAAAACAAAGATTGATTCCAGTTTTCAGACTATTAAATCAATGTCAGCTTATCAAATCCTTGTATTTCCTGGAATGAGAACAAAGGTAGCATAAATTAATATGTTTCCAGATTTGTGATCTGTTTACAGTTATATTGTGCACTTATTAACAGTCTGACTATTCAACCACAATTAGAAAGACTACTGTAACTTTTTTAAATTTCATGTGTAAATTTTGCACTTAGAAAAGTGATAAACAAAAATCAATCTCTATAGGAGCTGTTCAGACAAGTACAGTTAAGACTTTACTACCAACAGCTGTACGGAAATATTTGTACAACCACAGTATGTAACTTGCCAGCTGTTCTAACCCTACACAGCACATAGCTCATATGGTGTCTTGCAACTTTGTTCCATAGTGCCATCTCCCAGGCATCAATTCTGAGCCTGTCTTTTATGTTACATTTATATATATAGTTTATGACAGTACAATTCCATTAGCTTTAAATGGAGCCACTATCCGTTTACCCAGATGACAACAGAGCATAACCCATAGCCCTATAATGGAGAAAGACACACAATATTGCAAGGATTAGTTCTTCTCCTACATCACAAATTTGCAAGCCATCCCAACAAAAAAGCCTTTACAAAACGAGACATCTGCAGTTTGGGCTTCAACATGTTCTGTTCCAAGTTGTGGCAGAGATACAAAGTCTAATCTTTTTTTAGCTTTCTTCTCATTCAGTCTTATTATCTAATTTTGTACCAATCAGCTTTTGTTGTCTCAAGTGATGGGATCTTTATTCATCCTTGAGGATAATAATCTGTGGAGCTCTTGAGCTGTCCTTTTGATGAGAGATTGACTGGGTTGAATAAACAAGTCAATTGTAACATGAAGATCATCATTGAAAATTAGCTGTCAGAGGACCTACTTAAACAGGACAAGTTCCACAAGCTGCTGATAAAGGAATTTCTCAAGAAGCGATGATATAGGCTTTGTAAGAATTGTCCAAAGTCTGTAGTGATGCCCATCTGGCTGTCTCCCCCCATACCTGTGCACAGAGAATGAGGTGGAAGGAGACAGTCATACCATAGGATCTGCTGCCTGCCCATGGCTTCTTAACCCTATGTGTCTCCAAACGGTGTTCTGAGAAGGTACCGGCCATTCAAGACAGGGACAGGTCAGCAGATGATGTATCTGGTTTTTATATGCTTTATAGTTGGCACTAATGCCATTTAACCTGTTAGGAAAGATTCTCATGATCGGAAGGCTGAAGCCAACTGTTGAGTGCCTGAAAATGAAACTAAATCATACAGGAGTAAAGGCTATAGATCCTTCAGCTGGCCGGCTTGCACCTGGTACATCACATCAAACAGACGTACCAGGAGGACCTCTAGCAGTGTCTTCTCTCTGGTCTGTCTCCAGCACAGTTTGCTTAGGTTGCATCCATGATGGTTAAACAGAAGAAAGCAAAGCACAGGGTTATGTGAAGTTAGACAGCCTGTGGGGATAGAGGGGGAAGGGAAATGAAAGAATATTTAAAATAAAC
This sequence comes from Cuculus canorus, assembly GCF_017976375.1. Lineage (NCBI taxonomy): Eukaryota > Metazoa > Chordata > Aves > Cuculiformes > Cuculidae > Cuculus > Cuculus canorus. Next base: position 10,759,720 of record NC_071414.1, read on the forward strand.
AAATATGCATCCCAGGAAAAGCTCTTCCCAAGAATCTGTACAGAACTGCCTGTAATCAGTTAATCAGCATAATTGTTTCTAATTAGGCTCCAGAGGCACATAACAAACATTGCTAGCTTTGCAGAGAATTGGGTAGGGGTCTGGGGAGTGCAAAGAGGAAAAAGCTTCCGGTGTTGTATTAATGACAATCATAACTCTCTGCACAGCCAGGGAGGCTTCTGCTCTAATTAGAACCATTCTTGCTGAAATGGGAGGTGACATGATTTGTGAAAAAGACACCCTCAGCATGTAATTTTCTATGTAACAAATCTAGAAAGATGGATGCTCTTTGATCTCGATTCTCCTGTTATTGCTGTTCACACTGGGAAGGGCGCTTTAATGAAACAATCTCAAGGTAATTTACCGCCTTTGAAGTCCTGAAATGTGCTGCCAACAAAATTTCTGGTTTAGTGGAGGCTGCTGCAGCAGTCACTCAGGGTTGCTTAATGGAGCACCAAAACTGGAACATCAAGACATCAAAGGTGAAGGTGCCATGTGATTAATAAACTAAGCTATTCATTTGTTTCTGCCTCAGAGGCAATCTGACAATTTATTGTCACTAGCTAATTTGCACTTTGTGAGTACTTGCTTTTGCTAGTTATGCTGCCTATAGAACAAGATAAGTGATGTTTACACGAAAAGGGGAGGAGAACAGACCCTTTTTAAATCTTGGGGAAGAGAGAGTAAAGCAAAGGCATTTTCCAAAATTATTGTGGAAGCAACCCAGACTGTGGGAGATGGGAAACTGGACCAAGGAGGAACCCATTACAGTATTATTCCTTCACCTCCCCCTGCAGCCTTTGACCATCTCCTTGTTTACCTGCTGTTGCCAGGAAGCAAATCCCAATTAAAAGTGGATTACAAGGCAATGAAACAGCATTATTATGAGGGAAGAGTTACACAAATTCATTTCTATTTAATTCGATGGATAAACCAAGGGTTTCAATGATACTGGGCTACAGAAGGTGGGTCTTACAAATCTCTGCTGACATCTGAAGTGGCCGCCAGTCCTGTTTTGAAGAGACAGTTGTGCCCACCAGCCCCTCTCTTCAGCAATAAAAGCTATAGCCTTTGTTACTTACTGGAAATGTCCAGTTATCTCAGTCCAACAGGACATTTTTACCTTGAGAAAGCCTGAGGTGAAATAAAACAGCCCCAAAAAGAAAGGAAAGCGTGCTTTCACAGAGAAAGTAAAGGCTTAGTTGACGTAATGCGGGCTGATAATTCTTATGATCGTCATTTCTTCTGCCTGCCTTTCTAATGAACCACAGCTCACTTTCTAAACTGAAAGCAATGGTCTCGTAGAGTCATCTCATGCAATACTGAGTGGAAAAAACAAATCACCAAAGAATTCAAGGAATGTAATTGGGATGTAGAGTTTGATAATGCTGCCTGCAATAAGGAGGAGTTTGGGGGAACATAAAATGGCCTGAAGAGCAGGAAGACATAGAGTGTGTACTTCCCAGATTTGATCTGCAGTTGAACTCTCGCTCCCTGGTCCTGAAAGATGCCCTTTCCACAGGTATGCCACTGCAGAGAGAGGACAACCGGCTGCCAACCTCCTTTGCTCTAGGGCAAAGGAGCAAGGGGCATCCCATGGAAGGCACTTAGCCTCCTTATCTAGCCTTGGATATTAGAGCCTTCCAAAACCTCAGGCTACGGGGAGGTCATACACAAGGAATTTGGTTTGATGTGTGTAAAATGGCTAATGAATTATATTAAAAGCACCTTCATAAAATTTATATCCAACCTCAAGTTTTCAGCTCTCTCCCAGGAACTGGAGTGGCCACATCCAAATTCAGTTTTGATTTTGCCGAATTAAGATGAAAATCTCAGGTCAAAAAAGCCCAAGTTCTGAATAAAGAACAAGTCTGATCATGTTTGGTTGGTTTGGGTTTTTTTTTATGTTTGGGTGGTTTTGTTTTTGAATCGGTGTTCATCCATTCCTGTGAAACAAGCACACGTTTGCCCACATCCCCATGGCAGCTGTTTTCAGAAGGAGACCATGTGATGTTTGTATAATGTACAGGCTGCACAGTGGTGCGTCCACAGGGATATTGCCTGAGGCTTGCACCCAGGTCAGGCAGATATCCCACAGTCCTTGAACACATACCAGAACGCTTGGCTTGCCCCGGCAGCAGGAGAGACAAGGCATCCAAGGGAGGATATCCCACCACACCCAGGTCAGGAGCATGGACGAGCCAGATAAACTGGTTACACAGGCAGGGTTAGGTGGTCTTGAATTCATAGGAGAAAATAATGTGCCAAACCAGTTTAGAGGAAGATCTACATGTGCCAGGTGAGGATGTCACCATTGCTAGCTATATTAACCACATTATGTGTGGGCATAAAACATATTTATAGTCAACCTTTTCATGAACTGGTTACAGAGTTGGTTCACAGTGGAAATGTAGGCAGGGCCTTTGGGGCTATTTTTGGTCCTTAGAATGAGGCTAGAGATATGAGAACTGCCTCTTAGATAGCATGTTGCCTCTCAGTGCTGGGTGGAAGGGAGGAGTTTGGAGGTATGTAAAACTAAGGAACAATAATAAAAAAAAAATAAACTCAGGAACTGCTATCAAACCTGTGAAAGGTTTCATAAGCTGTTAAGGCTGGAGGCAATTACTCAGTTTTTGTTTACTAACCCCTGACAATCTGCCTTCTCTAAATGTCACTGTGCAAAGAACCAAAGGAACCCCAAGCTTCAGCAAGGTAGAAAAGACTGATTGTATTTTTCTTTTTTTTTTTTTCTCCTTTTTTTGACAAGGGAAAAGAAGTCTCATCTCTTTGCTCTATGGGGGTTAACATGTAGCATCCTGGCTCCTGTCACTAAGACGCATGATAAGACTTCAAAGAGTACAGTGCAGGGCAGATACGAGCAGGCAACAAGAACTTGGGGCTAACGAGAAGCTTGTAAAAACAAAACAAAACAAAAAAAAAAAAAAAACCCAAAAAAACGCAACCCCCTAAACAGAAAAGAAACCCTAATGAGACACCCAGATCATACATGATACAATCGTTGTCCATCGTAAGTAGCCTCTTTTTATTAGCAGGTTTAGAGGACCCCAGACAGCGGCAAATTATTGTCTGAGGTCCATAGCCATGGGCACAGAGCAAGGAAAGTGAATTTGAAGACCTGGCTACATCTGGAGTTTATCAGCTCTTTTCCTGGCTAGTATTACAGTAAACAATTATCTGTAGATCAGGAGACAGCAGGGACTTTAAAGACCCAAATTACAGAGAAAGGGAGGGAGAGAAGGAGAATACAAGAGATAAAAAGGAGTCCATGCATCTTATCGTACTAATGAAATCAACCTGACAATCATGGCAGGCTGCAAGGGTATTACACTGTCTGGTATTAAATGAGCAGTTACAGCAGAGGCTCCTGTGTCAAGCAGCAAATAGACACGAAAGAAAAGAAAAATGTACTGCTGGGTCAAGGCGAGTGATTTATAGGGAGTAGTTAGACAGCTGGTCAGTTTTAAAACCTCCTCAAGTGTGCTGTCAGGATAACAACATATTCAAATGTTTCGATTAACATTTCAAGGGACTAGGAATGTTCTGCAGCACAGAAAACCTCAGTGAGCCCTAAAATGCAATTAATGAGGAAATAACAATTGCCTACAGCTGTTGTTCTGTTTATGAGCTGAGAAACAATCACCTGTTGCAAAGGCAGGAATAATTCAGCCTATTCTATGAGCAAATTTGACTAATTTCCACTGTCCCAAGCTGTGATGCCTTGGTCTCCTCGAACGCCAGCTTGCTACAAATGGCAGCTCTTCCAGCAAGTGGAAGTAGTGTGAACATTTTGTCCCAGAAGGCTGCTTTCCAGAATTATGGGAGGTAAGGTTACTGTATTCCTCAGTGGACCAGGTGCAGTTATAAAATTTAAGATCTGTTGTAGTTTTATAAGAGCCTGATGGATACATTACTACCTTAGAAATTTCCTCTTTTTTTTCTTTTCATCCCTGTACTTTCTGGGTCTTTCAAAAGGAGACAACAGCCAAATAATCCTACAACTGGAAAAAGATACAGGGCAAACGGGCTTTGGGATCAAGACTGAAATACTATAATGCTTAGTTTAGTAGTCCTCCTGAGGCACAATAGTAGAACAGTGGTATTATTTCTGATAAATACAGCTTTACAAAATCACTGATCACCACTGTATAATTTGGGTAAGGACACTGATTTGTTTGAATATTGACACATGCCACTAACCTGAGGAAAAAGAAAAAATGAGCGTGGCCCTGAATATTGATCCATTTCTGAAAAGGAGGGTGATTTTGCTCTGAATTGGTTCCCACAACTTATGCTTGGTTTTGTTTTCAGCTCCAGACGAGTATAATTAACAAGAAAATTACTGGAAGCAGTCACTTTAAGAAACTCATGTAGAATATTAATAGTAAGCAAATCCTTGGGCATTTTTTGCTGCTCTGAGGAACTAAAAGAAAACCAAAGACCTCCCTACACTCACTCATAACAGCTCCCAGAGAATGCATGTATCAAGAAGGAAGTGTTTTTCAGGGCTGAAACATGACTTTGGATATTTTGCTTTGACTACTGACCCTTCTGGTGGCTCCGAAACTGCAGTGAGACTGAGCATGGTTACTGCGGCCAGAAGCACAGCCAGGAAACATGTACAAGATCTGTTTTTCTCCTGGTCTGGCCTGTGGCTAAAGGGCACCCCAACAATCCTGGAGCAGAAGAAATTGATCTGGTGGCTTCAAACAAGAAATATTTTCAAGCAATTTTTGTTCAAAGATCAGAAATATAGGCCAGCCAATTCTGAACAAGGAGCTAAAGAAAAAAAGTCAGGAACTTCTCACAGACAACAGAAAAATAGAAAAGGGAGTGAGGGTAGGAGAATGGGAATTATCCTTCATTTATTAAGTAACAGTGTAGTCATCTAGTTCTTCTAGATTGCACAAAACTGGCAGGATCTCCAAAGCTTGCGTCCAAGTTCTGGAACTCAAAAAAAGTTTGCTAGGAAATCCCCATGCTCACAGTCAGATCTCCTCCAGCAGAATAGAGTTCACCACAGCTCATCTGCCTTCTCCTGAGACACAGCCATAACCATTTGCCCAAGAAGATAAATACACCTGAAGAAAGGCCTCCCACTACAGTGGTGTTCTGATGTAAATTGTACTCTATGGCCCACCGTGAGATTAAGGCAGTCAATGCACTCAGTTCCTGTGTTACAGACAAAAAGAAAAAGAAAAACAGAGCAAATCTTTCAAACAATTAGTGATGAAAAATTCTATTTCTTTCCCATCCATGTATTTGACAGCAAAATCAAGGTCTTGTGTGGCTTGCACAAAGTTGTGAAAAGTCTCAAGTAATAAACTGCACCTGAGGATATGAAGTGAAATCAGAAGTAAATATCTAAGGTTCTCCTGAGATCAAGTAAAAAATCAAAACAAAATAGGGTTTTTTTGGAACTGGAGAGGGAAGGCATATTTTTTTTACTACAGATATGAAGGCATAGTAGCAGTTTTCCTGACTGATTAAATGGTAGTTTTATATTTGTACACATGAGACCAAATGCAGTTTAAAAAAAGTCAAACCAGAAAAAGCAAAGACAGATAATTCTTTATTTATGTGGAAGATGGGGAAAGGACACCTTTACCATACTCTTTTCCCTAGACTGGGGACTGGATAACCACTTAGGAAGAAAAACAATCGGGTACCAATTGTTAATTTAATGTTAATTTTTAATTTTGAAAAATTCAGTAAAACATGAGAGGTTTTTTTCCCTCTCATCTATGTTTCTGGACTAAGATTTATCACTCTGGAGTAGGTTCTTGATGCCCTTGGGAAGACAGCAAAAGCTGATGTACTCCCTACCATGTCGGTTTGAAGTACAGTCTCTGCATCATTCTGGCCACTGCCCAGAGGTGTCCCTTGGGGTTAGGATGATTTTCTGAAGACACTCAAGCCTGTTTGGCCCATGATGCTGACAAATCCCAGGCCAGCTGGTCTACTTCGAGCAGCTCTGCCTGTACTTTTCCACTGACACTCTGCTTGGATATGTAGTTCTGATTTTGTTCGTGTCACAGGAAGGTGTCATCTTGATCTCTCCAATAAGTTTTCAAACAGTAACACTTTGTTTTAAGGGAAGGAAAAAAACAAGTGACAAAGAACACTGAATTAGCATTACGCAAGATGTTTACGTATGCACTTGAAGATTAACAGCATGATGTATTTCAAATTCCCATTCACTTAAATAATTTTTTTTGTTATGCTATACATAAAAACTACTGTTTAAAAACAAACAACAACACAACAAAGCTTCTTAATAGATCCAAATTATCTGAAGGACAAAGGGCTAGATTATGTCATTTATAATTCTGGCTAACCTGTATAAATCAGAATAATTTAAAAGACATTGGAGAAAGAGTTTGACTTTTGCTGAGGGGCTTTTATTTGGATAGAGTGATGAAATATGTAATAATTCTTCTCCCTACATGGGGAACAAGTGAGAGCAATGAGACATGTATGTGGTGCTGCCATGGCAGTGACACAGGAGAGGAGAAAGTGGGTGTAATGGAGAATCCTAGAATACGTTTGCTTTGGAGCAGGTTTGTTTTGAAAGGGCTGGCCCCAGTTGCTTGGTCAAACATGCTGGGCTGGCTTCTCCCTTGCTGTAAGTCAAGAAGAGTGTAAGCTCATTCATTCTGTTGGAACTGTGTCTATTTATAGCAGCTGAGGACTGTATCCAATGTTATGATGTTGTAAGAGCATAAGACAGATATGTCACAAAGTTCATTTTCTAGACTTGTTTTTGTAAGAGCTGAATTTAGTAGAAGTGGTAAATGCTGATAAATGCTTGGTAAACAAGGGCAATTCTACACAACAAACAGTTAAAACTAATTTTGTACATTACAGAGCATTTGGTGAAGTTATTTATTCATCAAGTCAGTCTCAGCAAAGCTTCTACTGCAAATATTCTCTTCTCCCTCTCTCCCTCTCCATGTAACAATGGCTTACATTTCCCTCTCTTTTTTTTTCCCCAAGGCAGTTGTCAGTGTATTTTTTCAGATTTCCCAGACAGATATATTATCTTGTGATACAGCTCATGTTTGTGAATGTTATGTCTTACAGTTTGACATGATGCCTCTCTAAGAAGATGCACCACCCTTGGGGGCAGGGGTGTGGTGAAGTGACTGTACTTCCTCAGCAATCATACTTAAATAAAACAGCTTAAAAATATCCTCTGCAAAGTGTCTGCTAACCACAAGCTAGATGAAGGGCAGTCTAATTCTTCCTTGACAGTCAGTTCTTCACTGTTCTGCAGAGGAAAGAAAGAGGAAAATGGACAGAGCCAGCTTGGCACTTCCAGCAGCAAAGACATAACATCTATCATTGGTCCTTTTTATTAGTGAAAGTCCACCCAGTTATTTACAAAGCCCACAACAGTGAAGTTTATTTTCATTGATTACAGCTGGATTTGGATTGTTCTTCTGGAGTGAACTTCTCCTGGGAACAATTTAGGGCTAATCAACCATCTCTGTGTGTTAAAAGCATGGTAGAGCCAAAGACACTCTACCATTCTCTATCTGAATGAGATAGAAGACCAAGGTTTGATCCTGATCCTGGAAATTTCCACGATGCTTTTCTCAAGGTTTATCATAGCAGCCCTGGAGGAGGAGCTGATAGTTTTGTCTGAAGTAGATTGCATCCTGTCTGCCATGGTCCCCCTCAGTTGGATGTAAGTCTGCCATTCTTTACTTTTGTTTCTGAAATCTTGTTATATGTTTCTAACTAGCAGGTATATTGCACCCCAGAAGTGGCTGTGTTCCAGCAAAGGGTAAACTGTCCCTTTTATTCTGCCTGTATGCAAATGAATACTAGTTACAATTGTATGTATTTTATATGTGTATATATATATCCTGCAGGAGCAGAATGTAGTCCTTGATCTGTGGAGTACCATGGAAAGCCTCACGTAAAAAGCCAGGCTGTAAAACTCAGATATTTGTGGCAAACCAGAGGAATTCTCTAAAGCATAATAAAAAATAATTTCAGCACTCTGAAGGGATGGATGGATGGATGGATGGATGGATGGATGGATGGATGGATACATAGACAAACAGACAGAACCTAGTACTCTGTTGACGGGAAGATTTCTCCAGCCCACTGGCATCTTACAGAATCACTCCAGGGCACCAGTGGGTAAGATGGTTGGGGGTAAAAGTTTCAATTATTTGGAAAATGTGGGTTGCAACATACCAAAACAAAGGAGAGATGAAAAAGAAGAGGGGAATTCACATCAGTAAAGAATGGGAATTGTTTTAAGCTTTTATGTTTGCAGAACTGAAGTTCTGTTTGGTCAGAATAGCAGGGCGGGGGGGGCTGCTCAAAGTAAAAGCTTCATTCTTGTAAAGAAAATTAGTCCTTGGCTATAGCTCTGACTCATACCAAGCCAAATAAAACAACCTTAAGCGGTTACCCTTCACTGTGTGGTCATAGGAACTGGGGGGGCACAGACGGATCTGGAATGAGGGAGGGATGAATCAAGGGGGACAGAGACATCTTTGTCCTCAGATTTCTTGAGGTGTAGGGCTGAAGAATGGCAGATCAGGAGAAATTCTCTCTCATTTCCAATCAGATACTGTATCAAAGCTTTAATACACAGCCAAAGGGATCCTTTTTTAGGGCTAATGATGGTCAAATCTCAACATGTTTTCAGTGACAATTCAACTTGAAAGAATCCTGCCAGAAGTCAGGTACTTCAAACACAGGAAAAACTGCCATATTCCTTGAGGTCTCCTATCCTCTCCTTAACTAGATTTTCTTCTCCAAACACCAAATTTGAGGGCCCTGACCTCAAAAAACGTTTCACTATAGGCAAGGTTCTTCTCATGCCAAATGGATTCAAGACCAAACCCTACCCAACCCTAAAGGAAGCTTTCAGTTTGTATGTTCTAGTTTAATTTATTTTAGAGGTTATTTGCACTGCTGGTGAAATTTAGGGGAGTTCTGTGGATTATTTACTTATCTCTTTGATCCATTGTTCCCAAGTCAGTTGTTCTATTTCTTTCTGTTTGCAGCCTAAATTATTTTACATCCCTTATTTTCTTAGTAATTTCTTTTGGTTTTCTTTTAGCTTGTTTCTCATTTGGGAGGGGGGAACATAAAATTTAAAATGCATAATTATTTGGGTTTAGTACCATTAAGAAAAATGAGGAATGAAAGAGGGTTTGTATATTTTTAAGTTTTCTTCCTCTATGTTATAAATTGCTTTTTGTACCTTGAGGCCAGTTGCCTAAATCATGAGGGCTAACACTTCCCGTGCCAAAAAAAAATGGTGCAAGGCAAAGCACTGCTAAATGGTCAGAAAAAGAATAATAATTTCCCTGGTTTTTTTAGTTGCCAGCAGGTGAAAACATCTCCTTTACATCTCATTTGAACTGCAGAAGCTTCTCAGTTAATGCTAAATGAACAGTCAGCTTAATTGCTGACACAGAAGACTTTAAACAAGGAAGTTTTGTCAAGTCATTTGTTCCTTTTGCATCTTTATCTTCATCTGACATGGATTTAACCTTTGCTCCTAAGCCCCATGTCAGTGAGGTTCAGTTCTAGTGTCAGAAAGCAAAAGAATCTTTGCTGGATTGTTTTAAGAGAGAAATAAAATCTCTGTTCTCTGAAGGTGAATACTGACCCGTTACAGGGATAGTGGCAGAAAATGCAGGGAAGAGCTTTTCTGGAGAACCTCTTGAAGGGCAGCAGGAACTAGGAAGGGACTTGGATATGAATCAAGCTTTAAAGTGCCTAACATTTCTTGAAGAAATTCATCAGGCTTGCAAATCTTCCGAGAGCTGTTTCTCATTTATTTATTCCTTTATCTGAAGGCAGAAAACGCTGTTTTGATGCTTCAGTGATTCTAAAACTAGAACAACTTCTTGAGCCAAATTCATCTCACCTGAATTTAGACACTTAAATCAGGACACCAGTTGCTCTTGGTTTTCCTTTATAGTCAAGGGAGAGACGAAGATAACTCCAGAGGAAATTTAGGGATCTTAATGTTCTGCTATTCATCTATTTAATCCTTTTTTCTTACTTTGCCTGAGTCTAGACTGCCCGGCTGTACCCATTTCCTGGTTATTTCTTGACATCTTTTTGTCCATCACGTGTGACCAGTCATCTGGCAGGAAAAGTGAATTCCCACATTCACCGGTGTACAAAGCAAATGCACTGTTAGCCCAGTGAACTTATCGCCACAAGGTCTTGCTGAAGCCAGAAGCTTAGCAGGATTGAAATGGGTATGAGATATTTGTATTGGTAACAAGAATAGCCAGGTATAATAATCAAGATTAAAAAAATAAATAAGGCGTTTGTGAGAGCTACAAACCTACATTTTTCAAGGCTTATGTGAACTTCTGACTAACAAGGGTTTGGAGTAAATTTTGTCCAGTGGAAATTCTCCAGGATTTATGTTTTAACTCACTTAGGCACTTTTGAAATCCCACCCCCTGGGCCTGCTGAACTTCTGATTGATCCAGGATGACATTTCCTCGAAGCATATGTTCTTAATCATCAAACAATGCACAAATTTGTTTTAAAAAAAAGTTCCTGGATAATTCAGAAATGAAAAAACAAGAAAACAAAACTTTTCCCAATAAATAGCCACAAATAATTTGCTCAGCAGGGTTCCCTTCCTTAGTTCATATGCTTTCATCGCCTGTCCCCATCGCCTTGCTGTCTGCATGAAGAAAAATCCTGACCATTTGTCTACTCTGCTAATAGTCCTTATTCTTAATTGGCACCAAAAATAACATAGATGCTTTGGAAGCTGGAGTGAAGGCGATGTGCATACCTGGAAGAATTCACATTCTAGAAAAAGCAGAATTCAAATTTAATTATGTTACAGGGAGTTACAACTATATTTCTTCAAATCTTCAATTAGTAGTATGGTCTGATTTAAGATGCAGTTTGTTATATGTGCTTTTAATTACTGTTATACTCCAAGGAAGTACAAGGCTTGGTTCTTAATATCTGTCATCTGAGAAGAAACCTTGAAGCACAGGTACTCATCAGGGCATCACAGCCATCCTCCAGTTCTTTATGGCAATGTAGGTGGGTCCCTTCAAACACCTTTTCAATGCAACATGGGTAGTAGAGAAGAGTGCCTTCCAGCAGGCAGCCAGATAGGCAGAAAGGTGGGTACTAAACTTAGCCAGGATTAAAGGATGCAGAGGCTATAAAAAGAAGGTTATGCCAAAGAACTAAGTAGTACGTGTACTTTAAAGCACACAAAATCTCTCCTCACCTAGTGTAAATAGATGAGGTAATCATAAGTTAGAAAGGGAGAAGTCTCAGAAGTCTGAGCAGTCCTTTGTTCGCAGTTTCTCCGCGGTGCTTCGAAAGATCCTAGTGTAATGCACCTTACATAAAGGTCACACGATTATACACCCTGCAACGTGTTACAATTATACCATCCCTGGTAGCAACTAGTCACTGCAAAATAATTGTTATGAATTTTTATAGAAGCCTTTTGTGGGCTTTTTTTCACTCCTTCTTGATCCACACAGCTGACTCATGAAGCTGGAAAAGGAGACGAAGCAGCTAATTGCCGCGGGAACTTACATCACCAAGCTCTCAAGCTAAGCTCCCAAAGCCGGTTTCGTTTCACTGAAACCATGACACTGAAACTACTGTTCTGTCATTCTGCAGAGCAATGGCTAGATGTTCATTACTGAGGCTGGAAACAAGCAAAGAGCAACAGCAACTGAAAGATAAAAAGAACAGAAAGTTTCTTTGTTTTATACAGACAGCCTTTTTCAACTTACAAAATGTCTAAGAGCTTTTTTAAGAATGTCCAGTTAGTCTTTGCCGGCTTTTTCTCATCTTGGTTTTGGTCATTTCAATCAAATTTTATAGCTGCCAACACTGTAGAAAAGCTATTGTCTACTACTTCCTACTTTTAAATCCCAGAAATTATCCCAAAGAAATAACTAATTCCAGGGTTGGATCTTCAGAGATGACAAAAGGGCCACATACTAACATGATTGCATCAATGTGTACCTTGTATACTTTCCCCAACCACATGAGAAAGAAGCATTTATCTAATTGCGTAGCCTTCTCCATTATCTGTCTCCCTGTCCCATTTCATGGAGTAACAGCATCCAGAATTCATTCCTTCACATGCTGATGTGACTCTTACAGATCAATTCAGTGCCTAAATGGTAGCAAAATTATCTAGGCCGTCTCACTTGCCTACATAATAAGAGGATTTCAGTCTGCAGGAGTCTCATCACTACAGATTTGCAGATGTTACTGTCATCTTTTGATTTTAAAGGAAGCAAGATGTGTCATTGATGTCAGTGAATTTATTTTAGCACGTTATTAAGAGTGCTGTTGTGGAGCAGCAAGACAGGACTTTTCCATTCTTCTAACAGAACATTTAATCACACTTTTGCCTCCACTGGGCTCTCTCACCCAGTGTGCACGTGCACTGTTCTCAGTGGTGTCAAGAATCCTCAGTGAGTTTGTAGGCAAGTGAAGTTCTGGGAAAGCCATTCATGGTCGGACTCCCACTGCTTTGTCTTTTCACAAGGGTGTTAATTCTAGACAGCCAGCTTACTGCAAGGCTCAGGGCTATAGGGCTGCTGCAAAGAAGTCTTATTACAAATCCCAAAGATGAATCCAAGCTCTGGCATGAGCTGCTGAAGAATGTAGAAAGGTGTGGGCTCTGAACACCCACTGCAGCACCAACACCACTCAAAACATTGCTCTACTGCATCCTTGCTTCTTACATAGTCGACTCAAATTGTGGAAAGGGAGAATTTCTGCTCAGGGAAGCAGAACTTGTACTACAAATTGCATCATAAACACTCATTTTTTCAGAGAACATGCCTAATTGAACAGCAGTGAAATGAATCTCTGACTCCTCACTAATACTGGCCACCCACCCACTCAGCCAAAAGAATCAGCCACGGGGGAGCCAGAGACGACAATGCAGTGAGAACATGCTTCAATGAAGATGCTGTTTTCTTTTCCACAAATCTCTTGCATTATTCCCTTCTCTACACCAGGCTGCATATGGGCAATGACAGGCCGTTATTGATAAAAGCCAACCACAAATCTGAATATCCTTACAAGGACCGGTTTGTTTGTTTAAGGCTCTAACTGTAGATTTGGGATGTACATGTCTTCCTCCATCCTGTGTTAAAAAGCATCCTATGCAGTCACAGAATTAAAAGCTCATATGTCCACTATCTCATTCTTGTTTGATTTATGATGCATATTGACTCAATTTTCTGTCTATAACCTGTAAAATCACTCTAAGTACGTGTAACAGTAATACCTGATGGAGGCCAGGACCTGGTGAAGTGTTTGTTTAAAAAACTGCTGGAGCCAGCCCTTTTAGGATTAGAAATTGGCAGATAGTTAGACTCTAGTTTGGTTTTCACTGTATTATTTAAATTAAATTATGCCAACAAGCACGTTTTAAATGTTGTGCGCTGCAGCACATATAGGTTAAATTCTCTCTGATGCTTTCCATTACCAATAGGGCCTGTGATAATATCTCACAAACCAACTGAAACCAATTGCGTTGGATATGGCTATATCTGTCATCTATCCATCAGCATTGTCTTTATGATGTTTATCATTCATTTTGACAGCAGAAAGCGACAACATTTCCCTGCACCCAGAAACAGGGCCAGGAGTTTCACTGGAGAGCTGAAAAAGCAGCACACATTCAGTCTGCATTTGTGTCCATTACAATCCTTTACGGTGAACGCACAACTTTTCCAGTCTTAAATATGAGAATTTTTTAATGTGTTGCCCTGTTCCAGTTATCCTTTTTCAATATGCCAAAAGTAGGTTGTACTGTGGTACAGGCAATGTTCAATAATCTGAGAAAAGTAGAGGGGAGAGAGATAATAACCTTGATACTACAAAATATATGTAAAGTAGGCTAAAATAAATGTCTTGTTTAATATATTGGCCTCTGATGAATGAAGACAATGATGTCATAAATGTAATAAAAAATGAGTGTGTTTGTTTTTTAAACATGGCAAACTTAAGGCACAATTCTGATACTCCACCAGTGGAAGATAAAGAGGAGGGCCAGAGACGAGCTTCTGAAATCTGAGCACTTTCAGATGTTGACCTGCTCACATGGCTTTATGACAGGCTAGAGCTGAGACTCCAGAACCTGATATTCACCCCTCTACAACTCTGGAACCTGAGTCTCGTTCTAGACTTAGTTTTTCTCCTTTTTAAGATAGAAAATCTACGAATAATCCCATTACATTGCTGGAACTTTGATTCATTTTTTTCTCCTTTTTCCTGTAACTGTTTAAACAAGGGGATGGATTATTTTTGAATCACTGAACATTTGTGTTGCTGTTCAGGCCTGAGCAATTATAGCGGCAGAGTTTCCATGGTGTAATCCAGTACTTCCCTGGGGAAAGAGGAAGGTATATCTCCTGTTTGATGCAATATTGTACATTTTGTTTGTACTTGTTATAGGAGAACTGGGACCTGATTCTTATTTTCTCTTGTATTTGATTTCTCTGGTACTGCCTGTGATACTTTTATCACGAAACTTGAGCTATCTTTAATAACAGACCTTCTTGTTGGATCTGACCGTTGCATAAAACAGGTGAGATTTCTCCCAGGGATGAGGAAGGACAGGAAATTCTGAAAAACACATTGGCAAAGGATTTTGAAACCATAATTCATATGTGAACAGGGAGCTCAGGAATTATTTTTAAGCAAATTAATGAATCTCTGGTTGGTGCTGATTGTGTCTCAATGCGTTGGGTGGGCAATTTGACACTTTATGCCACATCGCTGTTTTACATGAATACAAATTACACTAGAAATTATCACTAGCTGTCAAGTCTATCAGTGCCACCAGGCTGGGAAAACCAGCTTGTCACTGGCAGAGTGGGGACAGTTAACCTGTAAGCCAAGACAAACCAGCCAGGGAGAGAGCCCTCTTGGATGCTATAGCCAGTGCAGCTCCTGTCGTTCTGCACCATACCCTTTGGTGCCATGCAGTGTACCCTCCAGGCCTTTCTGCAACCTCTGTGATGGCAACTAAGAAGCTTTCATTGCTTCTAGTCAGAGTGGGCTCTGATCCCATTCCCACAAAAGGCAGCTGATTGTCATAGGTGGACTGCTGGTCTGAACCGGTATGTCAAATCCCACGTTAACTTAAAAAACATTAAAGTGATAACTTCATCTCGAGTTACTTTCCTATTCATCTATAGAATTTCTCAATTATGTATGACTAATTTTGCACAAAGTCATTATTTGGAGCAATTTGTCTAAGTATGAGAGGCAACACCTTCAACCTTCCTGGATGGTGGGTGGGGAAAATGTCATAATCAGTTCTGCTTTGGCATGAGTTATTAAGCGGTCACAGGAGTTCAAAGGAGAGAAATAATGAACAGGTAAGTCATTACATGCAAAAATTCTTCTTCTATATTATCAAAATACAAATTAATTACAGATAAGATCAGATGAATTTTCTTTAATGTTAGTTTTTTCCCAGAGATGGTAATGAAAGCGTAGAGTATGTGGGAGGAGAGGAGTGGAGATGTATGGAAGGGATGTTTTATTAATGTTGGCTTGATTTCACTGGGAAGACGTTGCCTGTGAAAGAAGCAAAGGAATCAGGAAAGGCTCTGGGACATGCAAATAAAATCATTTTTATTGCACTTAGTGTGCTAACTCATGCATGATCTCATTCAGACTCTCAAAGCAATCATAAAACTATCTCCATGCAACAATTACTTCATCAGCCAATGCAATCAGCAGGTAGGGCAGCTGGCAGCCCTTGCCACAGGATCCTCCTGAATTCATTATCTTGTGGAGGGATACCTTGACAAGGTTTCTACTCCCAATTTTTAAGGGGATGACGATAACTAAAGTGAATATGCCACTGGTCATAATCAAGAAATAGAAGACACCCCCCCTCCCCCCCTTTACATGCAATGCTAATATTCACATGACAACAAATATTTTCAAAATAATAGTCCTATATACTTAAGACTAATCAGAGCGGGCGCCATCCAAGTTGCAAAGGTAGCAATTTTCCTTCATTAAAGCCAAATCAGGAGAGAGAACTTCAGGATTCCTTAGGGCTAATTACAAGGTGTTAATAATAACAATATAATCGCAGCAATTTTCTAGCTTTGCCCAAACCTATAATCTGCCCTGAGAGCCTTATAGGATTGTCTCTGAGTTTATATAAAGCCAAGTGTTAACCCAAAAATGTTTTAAGTAATTTAATTTTTACATCATGTCTCTTTGCAGTCTGTTTGCAGTAAAGTGGCAGTTGTTAGTGGAGAGCATTTTCATTGGGGAAGAGGACAAGTAGCAGCACGGCTGCTCAAAATAACCCTCACCCATCTTTCCAGAGCACAGGTTGTACACCAGAAACACAGAAGACCCAAGGCAGGCGCCTCCGAGCACAAGCCAAACCTGCCCAGAGGGACTACAGCCACATTTCTTTGGCCCCTCCTGCTCACAGCGGAAGTGAGGGAGGTAACTGATTATAGAAGAGCTGGAGACAAACAACAAACAGATAAACGTACAAATTATTTTCACGTACAGCTCCTAATTGCTTGCTTAAAACCTCCTAGGACTCCATGAGCAAATATAACGTATTGCTGGAGAGGGGATGAGTCACTCGGCAAAAATCTTCAGCCTCAATAGCAAATCAACAGCGTTGGCAGAGTGAGGCATATTTGAAATAAAAGAGAGGGAATGGTTAAGTAGGCTCTCCAGGCTGAGTTTAGCAAGCTCTACCCAGGAACAGAGCTCACCGACGGCTGGAGGGTTTTCAAGGTCAGGCCACAATCCTGAAAATCCTGCAGCTTCACACGCACACAAAAGTGAGAAGGAGAGACATCTTGATATAAGCACAAAGCAGAAATCTGAATTGAACATTAATTCTTTGACAAATTTTGAAATTATTCCACTATTGATCTGGCTGCTGTTCTCAGCCTCGTGGTGATCGCTTACCTCGACCGTGTAGTAACACAGTTTAATGTGATTTGAAGAAAATTTGGTTTAGCCATAAACCAGAGACATCAGAGACACTCTTCTCAAGGGGATATATTGTAATAATGTATTTGTCATTTTTTTCCCAGAGAAAATATATTTACCTACAGCGTGTCAAATTTTAGCCTGCAGCAAAATGATTTATGAACAAATTCTAAGCTTCTTCACAGCTGACAAGTTAATTCTCACTGAAGAAGAAAAAGAGGAATTATGACAACACTGAAGAATGTTAACATGGTACATATTCTAATTGAATAAAAGACACCTTACAGAGTTACAGTGCAAACCCTTATTCATTTCAAAGCTACTTACAGGCTGAGAAACTTCAAAAAAAAAATGTATTACAAATACTGGAGTCAAATTTCTGTGCTTTGGGAAGCTTATCCACTTCAGACCTTCAAAACTTAACTGTGAGATCTCATGCAAACAGTTATGTCTAGAAAATTTTTGGTACTTCTCAGATGACAAATAGTTTTTGGTTTTCAGGTGAAAACTGGAAGAAATGAGAAAAGAAGCAAATTGAGTAGCCAGAGTCACTTATAGTAAGCAGGGTTTGTCCCAACAAAAAATGTGGAAGGAGGAGGGCATGAGAAAAATATGTAAGGGGATTGTGAGTAGGAAATATGTTAATTTTTTGTCTTCCGGGCTCACCTCTATTTAGGAAAGGTGGGAGACGCAGTCATAAGGGGTTAAGCACAGAGTCACATCAGATGAGTTCAAGTGGTGATTCTTTGTCTATCTTAGAAGATAACCCTGAGAGAAACAAACAGCTCTTCATTTCTGTACTGTCTGCCTCTTTTTTCAAAAGCCTTTATTCAAAAGCATTTATTCAAAAGTACTGCATACTTTGATGTCTAGAGATGAAAAGCGGTTTTTGAGGCAAGAAATCACAGTTTAGTCCTAATCTAGAAGAATCAGTGGCTACTAATGATGAGTAATTATATTTCATACAAGTAATTTTTGTCTCTTTATGGGTTTGTTTTATGAGGCACTTATCAGGTCAAACACTGCTAAGTGGATAAACTGAGTAAAAAAATTACCTTTTTTTTTCTCTCCCCTCATCTCCTCCCAGTTTACAATCATTAAGTTAGTACAGAGCAGGGACCATTTTTTCCTGCTTGTAGTCAGATGCAGTCCCAGCACCAAGTAAATTGAACACTTCACACCACTCACTAAAGTAAATTTGTTCTGATTTATCTTATATACTTGTCAAAAGCTTTGCCAAGACGTATACACAAACCATTTTCTTGGATGGTTTCAAGCTAATCATATTAACGTATTTGCTTTATTGGCTTTGGGAGGTTTCCAAGTGGAAATGATTGAAGTAGGGTCCAAAACCAGCTTTGTTTCATTGCCAGTTCTGGTGCTAATGTGTGTCTCACTGGACTTCTACTGTCCGCGTCAATGGGCCTGAACTTCCATATAGGAGGCTTCCAGTGGCAGCTCATCACCAGTTTATTTCTGCAAAATGTTGTGCTTAATAAGTCTATTATTTAGAATATGGACAAACAGGAAAGCATGACACTGAGTCTGCAAAAGGTGGTGCTCATTCACTGCAGTGAAAGGGGTTTCATGCAGGATGAAAACCAAGTTATCCACCTAAATACGTAGGAAATGGGGCATGCAGTGAAGCAGCTCTGCAAATCTCAGGGGAACAAAAGATGACATTAAAGGATAAAGAAGTCCATACCACAAACATCTACCTTATCAGCACCCTGAAGAAGTGAAACGTTAACCTAAAGGGGTTGTCCATCGAGGCATAACTCACAACTTTGCCCATATGCAAAAGCTATAATGGGCAAAGGACAAGCAAAAAATGTAAAAGTTACTGTGACAGAGGTATCCTTTATTCTTCTGCCCAGTTTCCAGCACCTTGAAAATCTGAGCTATTGGGCTTCTTGGGGTTATTCTGAGCCTTCCCAGAGTCAGTTTTGTTGCAATTTATGGAGTAGCAGGATCAAGCAGGTCAGGCTTACAGAGATCTCACTTTGCGATGGAATATAACATCTGAAAAACCCCTTGGCTTATTGATGCAAGTCATGGCTTGTACCAAACACAGTTTAATTATGGTGAAGCATTGAAGATGCAATTCAAAGACGGAGTTAAGAAAGGCACAAATCTCTTGCTGGAGCACTGCTGAGGGTGGGAAAAACAAATAAGACATCAGTTCCAAGGCAGACATACATCTGCATAGACCAGAGGCACTAAGTAATACTGCTACCAAGCTTTTCGATACATTTTTTTTGCTGCCACATCTCCAGGTGCTTTGCAGAAGGTTTCAGTTATCACTAGCTCTGTTTTACAGCTAAATGTGGTCCCATGCAGCGATGTTGCTAAGCCTAGATTGTCCCTGCACCAGCAGCAGGATCCAGAACACAGCTGTTTTGGACCCAGCCCAACGCCAAAAGCTGCTTATGTCTGTTTTCCCTATGGGAACCATTTTTCTGTATTTTTATTGTTCGCAGATACCTGTTGTGAGCATCCAAAAGTGCTCATATCCTGAGGAACAAAGAAAAACAAACCCACATATGGATAACTTATAGAAAAAAGATTCAGCCAGCTAGATGTCTTTGGTTCTGCATCCTTGCACTCTGGTTCCTGGTATCTTACAACACAGAGTGCTTCAGGGAAGGGCTTTTTGAATTGTATAAACCACCAGTACATCCACATATGCAAAATAACAACAACAGTCTTAAAAAAGTGAATTCAATTACCTGCCCTTTCCTTGCCATTCCCTTAGTTTGTGTCTCTCCTCTTTCTGCACATAGATTTCCTATTCTTTTCTCACGGAGGTGACCGAGATTAAAGGTTTACTGTGGCTGATTATTCAGGAAAGTCCCACTTTCTAAATCTGCTTCTAATTAAAAAGGGGTGGGAGGGGAGGAAGGGAAAAAGCCCTTCTTACTGTACACACAGGCAGCCTAATCCATCCTGCTGACTTTCATAGGCATGAGCTTCTATCATAGTATTAATAAACTATTTTCTGAGATTTATGTTTCTTAACCCTCTTCACCCCAGAGATTTTTTCGGATGTGAGCTGTAGATGCCACTTCAAGAAAAGATGGGCATCTGACTTTAGCCTGGACATCAGTTTATTTATGAGGGAGGGGGCCAGGAGTTCAACCCTTGTGTTCGTAACAGGGCTAAGCAAACAGCTCCAACCCAGCTCTAAGCCATTCTAAATAGACGGAGGAGCTGGTAACCCAACTCCCAACCATTGCTGGGGTTCACGTTTAGGTTGTGACTTTATTCCATTCCCAAATGTCACTTTATCCCTGCTTTTCAGGAGCTTATTTTCAAGGATTTATGAAATGTGAGATGACAAACCTGGTGTAATAATGTCATGGAGATTTTGCCCTTAACTCACCCTGGAAAGTACTCTGCGCGGATGATGTGGAGGTAGCTTCAAGAGCAATATCTTATTTCTCCGAGGAAAAAAGAGAATCTGGGTTGTGTGCCATTAAAATTTAAAACCCAAAGAGAGTGGGAGGGGACTGAGAAGGGCATTAATCAGAACTGGTTAAAAAAAAATAATAAAATGCAAGATTTCTCTTGCCTGGGGAAAAAAAAGACAAAAAGATGAAAAATGGATTTACAAGAGAACAGAATAACTCTAGAAGGATTTGTCTATATCTTGCACAGCAAACAGCTGTCTCCACACAATTTGCCTTTACCATACAAACAGTTCCCATTATTTCCCTTTTGTCTATATTATCATTATTACTATTTGTTACTAATAACACAGAACACCTGAACTGTGTGTACAGATTCTCCCAATCACAGGAAGAAAGCAAACAAATGGCTCCTCTTTGCAGATCCTGTGGACTTCAGGTCAGGGGCAAGTCAACGATATTACTCATTTCTATGTAACTTTAAGTAGTGTGGTTTGATGGGGCTGCTAGAAAAGGGATATCATGTGAGAATAAAGCAGTTTCCCCCAAAAAAATAGTCAGAGCTGCCATATGTATTGGAACTGGGGAAATTATAAGGAAAACTTTATCACGGCCACATTCCCAGAAGAACTTCACCTCGGAGATGCTCAATGTTTTCCCTTAAGCCAGTTATGGAACCGTGCTGCCTATCTGCAGGAAATCTACTGCAATGCACTGAACACCAGTGAGGCTCTGGGTAACAAGCTAGCAGCTAATGGGAGCACGTTCTATCTAGATTTCTTTCTACACCCTCTCTGAATCTATCATATCACTCAGGAGAGCACTTTCAAAACAGTGAAAAGGGGACTGGATGAGTATCACTTGCAGCAACTCTGTTCTGCAGCAGACCCATACAGTCCTGAGAAAAAACTTGGCCTGTGAGCCCAAGAAGAACTGCCCAGAAAAGAAAAAAATAAATACTGTTTGCTGCAGAAGGCAGAAAAAAAAATTAAACTATCATCAAATGCTGTGTTCTTCCAGGCAAACAGAAAAATAGAAAAAGAGGAGGGAGGTGGAGCTTCTGGCCCACTGAATAGCTGCTTCCAGCACACAGCAGAAAGGGAAAGGTGATGAAAGTGTTTGTGCAGGTATGTGATCTTTGGGCAGTAGCTCCCATTCCTTACAGACAGTAGCAGCTCAAGGCACAGAAGAGCTTTCAGGAAGGCCAGTATCTTAAATTTGGGGCAACAAAATTTGTTTTTAAATCAGTCACTATCGCATAACCAAGAGCTCTTCTCTTCTTGGGTCTTGCTATGTGTGTATCCAGTTGTTCTTTCCTAGCTGGTCTGCTCCCTTGAGTCTCAGCCGTATCAGGAGCCACTGGGGCCAGCAAGGTGCAAATGCCTTGTGCCCCCTGAAATACCTGCCCAGGAAAAGAGTGGCTGTAATCAGGAGAGGAAACGTTTTGTTACTGTAATTCATTATGGAACTCCACACTCAGGATGCTGAATGGGGAAAACTTAATAAGATTAAAAACTACTCTGAATTCTCACTAAAGTCAGTGCATAGAAGCACAAGGTGCAAATTTTTTACTTGATTTCTTTCTGGTTAGGTGGTTGGGAGAGAGAAAAGAGGAAATAATTCATCAATAAGAATGATACCAGCATACTGGTTTCACAAGTAATTTATGCATCTGATGCTTTGCTTGATGCTTTGCTTATGTACAGCAGGCATTCTCTCCCATAAAGTTACAGGGGAAAAATCTCTTTACTCTTACTTGAATGTTAACTTAGTAGTAAAGTTGTACGGCCTCTGAGGTCAGTGGTGTGAAGAAGCCAATGGAGAGGCATTACAGCTGATGGTTACATTAAACAACGTTGGACACGTTCATATAAAAACAATCATGGGGATATTTCCATGCCACATATATTTGCGTAAATATCTGCATATAATTATAACCCTCCTCTTCTCATAAAGATACAAAGCTACATTTCTGGTGATTTACATTGTGTGTCTGTAATCTGCTGCAAGGTCAAAGTATCTGAACTGAGGTCTGTAGAGCTACTCCAGATTTACACTAGTCTCATAAAGATCAAAATCTGGCCCTGAATATTACTCTTCCTATTCACAGGCATATTTTTATGTTTCTGTTATCTTCTGCCTTCTTACATTCCTGAAGAGTTTTCCTGCTAACATACTTGGACTACAAGATTTTCTCTAATCATCTAATCTTGGCCCTTTTTTAAGAGAAAGGAAAGCTGACAGCTGGGTTAAATTACAGAAACTACAGTATTATATGACTAACAGTATCAGTATGTAAAACTCAATCTGATTATCAGCCACTGCTGAGCAACTAATTATTTTAATTAAAATCCTACAAAAATTCCACTTCATTCAAATATTTTACTACAAAACTAAAAACATAAATAATTCAGAGGATGGGAGGAAAACAGTTCTGTCTGCAAACTGCACTTCCACCGGTAACACTGATCTGTGTATGTGAAATGACTTTGGCATTATCCTTCAAAAAATTAATAGAAACCCAAAATCTTAATGGTCATTCCTTATGCATAAAAAAAATACATCACAGTTGGAGGGGGTTGGTTTGGTTGGGTTTTTTTGGTGGGGGATTTTGTTTGTTTTTATTGAAGATAGTGCAGAGATCAGCTTGTTGATTCTTTAAATGCACTGTTAGGAAACATGATTTGGAAATTTCTGCAAAAATTTTTCCTTGAAGCCTGAAAGATATCAGTCACACCAACGTGGTCTATAAATGACAAAACAAATCAAAAGTCAGATTTTAGATCGCGCCTTTAGTATACATAATTCTCCCTGTTATAGATGATATTCAAGGAAGAGAAGTGACATCTCCAAGACCCAGAGGAAATTGGTTTCTGCGTCAGGTTGAGATTGTGAGAGTTCCCCGAGCCAGTGCGCTCCCCCATTGCACCATTTAATTCAACCTGAAAAAACACCTATTTATATTCAAAATACTGTGGAGGCCTATGATACACCTGTTTTTATAGGACTTGGAAAGCTTTTAAAAGAAATAAATTGACAAATTAACTGCCATAGATTTAATAAGAATATTCTTTTCTGTCTCAGTGCAGGATGATCCTTTCACTGCACTATTGCATTCTAGCAATCTGTACAAACATAAGTTGAATAATCCTGAACATGCTGGCTCCAGCCAAAGCCCCTCTCACCACCGATATCTTAGCCGTTCCTTAACCTGTGTAATTTTCTTCAGTGAGAATGTTTATGCTTCCAAACACTTCCTGTGAATGCCAGCTGGCTTTAAATGTAAAAATTACAGAAGTAAAAGGAAAATAAAAGTTGCAAAAGCTCTTTAAAAGAGACTTCCTCCCACCTGAATCCTAGTGAAAGACATATCGTAAATACTGAACAAGCTTTTTAAATACCTGACCTCAGGGATTCAGCACAAAAAAAAAGGAGGAGGGGGAAGTAAATCTATTAATATGGTTTGATATAGTTCCACCACCAAAGTGGCTAGATCCTTACAGGCTAATGTTCTCAGAGACACAATGAAATAAAAATGTTATCTCTCTTTTTGCTGTAATCTCTGATTAGAACGTTTAATCAATTAGCATTGCTGTTGTCAAAACTTGCTCCCAACAAAGGATGAGAAAACCTGCCGGAGGGGGATCTCAACGGCTGGCCAATTCCAAACCATGCAGTAAGGTGGGAGACTCATCCCTGCAAGAAACATCATGTTTTACTAGGGTGCAACACTGACTTTTGTGTCGTGAGGTGAGAACGCTTATCTTGTATTATCCATCTGAGAAGCCTAGCAGAATGTCAAATAACCCTCAAAAGAAGGAAAGCTTCATGCCAAGAATTGGAAGTGTCAGATTACATTGAAGAGGGTGTCTTTTGCTTTTCCCCTTTCAGAAAGCAGAGGACTTGTGATCTTTGGAAAGTGGATTGCTGCTGCTACTTAAAAACAAAACAAAACAAAACATGTTTGTAGGCCAGCTGTGAAAAACTTGCTGTGAGTTTTACATGCTGTGTGAGTCACTTGGGGTTTAGTCACTCAGAGCTGGTCGTTATTGGAATCCCAACAAAAATGACAAGAATTCTTTTCTTTTTTTTTTTTTTTTTGTGAGGTTTATTATCTCTCTCATTAACCTGATCTTTGTGTTATAAAGTTCCCTGAGGTCTCAGACAAGAACAGGATCTCATTGTGCTTAAGCACTGTACAAACATATAATAGCTAAAACAAACAGGCAGGAGATCAGGAGACAAAGAGTAGAAGGAAGAAAATACAATTGTTCCCATTTCATACATGGCGACCCCGGGCCCAGAGAGGTTGTAGGACTTACCTAAAGCAAGGAACAATGTCCAGGGCTTAAAAATTCACTCATGTTTCCTGTGGGAGAATACATAACACTAACCACAAAATTGCCTTTCCTTTCCACCTACCTATCTGCTTATGAATGCACGGCCTGTCTCGAAATCCTTGATTGTTTCCTGAAACACAGTAGGGTTTCTTGGTCATCCCTGGCCCTCCATCAAAACCCTCCTCAGAGACTTCTGCTTTGCAGCTCATGAGCCATCAGCCGCAGAGCTTGCCCGTCCTCCTCGCCGTGCGCTGTAGTAAATACCCTGGCTCCACTCTCTGTACTGGAGATTTGTCTGAACCGTGGACATAGCTTCAGTGTGGTGTAATCTTGGTACCTGGCCAGATGGGTGTATTAACTGCAAATATTTCTTCCTGAGAAATTCAAATGTAGGTCATGGTAAACAAATGTATTTGAATGGAAATAATTTTATTTGGGGGACAGAGAGGCATTTGGTGGCTTTTTAGAAGACTTTATATAAGGCTTCTCCATAACAGATAGCTATAAAATGTATTTCACCATTTTAGGACAAGGGAGAAAGTATCTTCTTGCCTTAAAACTGCCAAGTAGCAGTCGGTACACTGCAACCCCCAGAGCAAAAGTAAGACAAACCCGAGGATTGTTCTCATGTCAGAGCTGCAGAGCAGCGAGATTTAATGTGTTGGGTTTTTTAATGAGTTGCAGAAAGAAGTGGACAGTGAGGTGATGAAATTTCCCGAAGTGCTGACAGACTAAGACGTTCTTACTTAGTTATGGGAAATGCTGGAATATGCATGTTAATTGGTATGACTGTTTAGGGTTGTATTCAAGCGTGCAGCATTCTTGGAAAGAACTGTATTGGTTTCATGTGCACCTTTTTGATGTGGTGTTCATTCCTGAGCCACGACTCCATCTCTTAAGGATTGGAAAAGACAAACAACCATGGTGAATGTGGCAAGAGCAATGCTAGAGAGGCCCAGGATGGATTAAAAGGTCTCCAAATGGAGCTCTTACACTTGTTGGAGGCTCGAGGAAAGACAGGAGCCACCAACACCAGGAGCAGCATGCTCTGAGCCCCTTACCGGGATTGGAGATGACAGATATTATGTTCCTCTTTGCTTATGGCACCCAAATTTCATGGTCAAAATTGCAGCCTAAAAGCTATGGACAGAGCTACACATTATTTCCTACCATCATATCACTCAACTTGGGAACTCTAACATACTAAAAAGAATTAATTAAAGAGGACAATATATCTGTCAGTAAGACAGGATGAAATACTGCACCACGCTCTCGGTTATTGCAGTGTTATGGCTCAACTGAACCATCCAGAACTCCAGCTTGGATGGGAGAAACAGGGCAAGCTTAGAGACATTATTAAATGCAAGATTAGTTACCAGTAGCATTCCCCAAACATACTTGAAATGTGACAGCCTCGCAAAATTAACCAGAACATGACAGATTAATGCAGGCTGCAGAGACTACAGGGAGGTCGTTCAGCTGCTCAAAACTCCTCACAACAATTTGTGAAATGCCTGGCTGATTCTCGAAAACAAAACAAAAAGTCTAAAAACATAACCAAAAGACTATGAGAAATGGTGACATTCACATCGGACGTACATGCTAGAAAAGTGGTTGGCTTGCTTAATACTCATTTGCTGTTTCATCTTCCAGGAGGGGCGGGGGGTGGTGCTGGGGGATGTTATGGTATTTTATTAGTTCACAATCTTCTAATTTCAGTTCGTAAATATCCAAAGAGCCAAAGCACTTTGAATAGAAGATATTTTTGTACTATTTGCAAGTTGAAAGCCAGGATCTTTTTGACCAGCTGATACTGCTAGGGAAAGCTTTTTCTAAATTAGGAACCTAGAGCAGTTTTTAAGAGTGAACCATCCTCTCATTTTTGCAGATTTCTATGAGAGACAACAAACTATTCCTAACAATCTAGCATGCCCCCATCCCTGCTTTATTTCAGGACATAATCTGTGTAAATCTGAATTTATTGACAAGTAACAATATCTGAAGAACTAAACAAATAAACTAAATTAGAGTATTTGTGTTGTCAGAGCTGACGTGGGATTAATAAAAGACCCATATTCAAACCTCAGTCCCATGCTTTACTCACTCCCTTAATAGCCGAGAGACTGTTGTGTTAGAAAAGGGTGTAATAAGGACACGTTGTCCTAGACATTGTGTTTCCTAACATTTTGTTAACTGGACACATTCTTGTGGGTTAATAACCTCGCTTGTTTTCTGATGCTTACATTCAATTGCAAAAGCAGCTCAGAGGAAAAAAAAGTGCAAAGAAAGACTAGAATAAAAGCCAAGAAAACCTTCTGTGGAAGTGTAGGTGTTTGGACATGATAGCCTTTTGGCAACTTCAGATGTTGGTTGTTTTTTTTTTCCCTAGGTGTTTAAAGAAAAGCAATTACCTCTGTGATGACACTTAATATGCCAAGATTCAGCCTTGAGCAATTTTTTATGACTGCGTTATAAACTCCAGAAACTACAGAGTACACTGGATCCACTGAAAGATGTTTCAGTGCAGCAGTTCTGACAGAAAAACTGTGGTTAGGCTGGCATTTGAAAACTCTTGAAAAAAAGACCAATAAGCAAGCAAAAAAACAGTGGTTTAAGGGGATGGAAATGCTGCATCACTGGCTAGGGAGCAGAGATTAATGAGCTGAGATTCTTTGCCTTTTTGAAACTTATCTTTACATTTCGAAGCAGATTTTATCCCTTTTGCTTTCTTTGAAGAGCGAACTTGACCTTCGTCAAGGAGATGGAAGACGCAAGAGTGGGAGATGCTGATATAGTCAGAAAGGGTTGTGCCTTGAGGTTTGCAGACCCTGGGCAATAGCTTCGCAGACAGCAGTGGTTTATTCCTGTTCCTGTGCTCAGGTTAGAATCAGGGCTTCTACACCCAGTCCCCAAGTCTGTAGCACAGACACCTGAAACCTCCTAGAGAAGACACCGACCACTGCAGGGCTCTTCTGATGAAGAGACCATCGGAAAAATACAAGTGGCTTGCGCTTCCTTAACTGCAGAGGTGTCTAGGATGGGTTTCACTATCAACACAAGCTGCCGGCTGAGGTGACACCCAGCAGCAGTCGGGATGGGACCTTTTGCAAAGCAGGAATGACCCAACCACAACCCCCAGCTGCTGCCGCTTCTGCTTTCAGGGGTTCCTGGCGCTTTGAGTGGGAACTTAAGAGCGGCTGTAAGGGCAGCAATGAATTCCTGGTGTAAATTAGGCAAAATTCGTAACTAAACAGTATAAGATAATGTGGTGGATTCCTTTATAATAAATACATGGCATCGGGAGGCTTTTATAATAATGAATTAATTAACAGAAATAATAGTTGAAGATTTTATACAGAAAAAAAATAAATGTGCCAGGGCCTGAAGGTTGGGAGATACTGAGGAGATTTCCTGACGCTTCTCCCCTCCTGGGTTGTAAACCAGAGAAGGGGAATCTTTGTGCAAAATCAGGGTTAGAATAGAAATTCCTTCATCCATCTTGTCATGACCCTGACTTTCCCATGTATGTTCCCTGCATGTCTTGATCAATATTTTCTCTGGTATTTCACTAACTGTAAACTGTCATTCTAACCCACAAGTTACAACATTAAATAATGTTTTCAGATATGCTTATGTTGTTTATTTTAAGGGTATGTCTAAATGTATCCTTCTAATTGCTTCATGGAAAAACAAGTTTACTTTATGGCTTGAGGGTGTAAGGCTGGGTATCATATTACTCCTGTATTTGTATAAGAGTAACTATTCAAATGGTTGTGATAAGCTACTGAGTCTGAAGAGCTACA
This sequence comes from Cuculus canorus, assembly GCF_017976375.1. NCBI lineage: Eukaryota > Metazoa > Chordata > Aves > Cuculiformes > Cuculidae > Cuculus > Cuculus canorus. Next base: position 10,788,313 of record NC_071414.1, read on the forward strand.
ATTAGATGTTTCCAGAAGCTTTTGCCATGTCAGTCAGCACAAAGTGCTACAAATTCTGTAAAAAAGCTGCACTGAGCTACTTGACAATTTTGAAAATGAAATAGTTCTTAAAATAATGTCCCTTTTCCCAGCATCAAAATATCCAGTTGTGTGTTTGGTTGGGTTTTTTTTTCCAAAACTTTTTAGATTATTTAATCTCACTTTTTGATAGAAATATAGTTAGAAATGTGTTGGAAAGTCAGATTTGATACTTAAAAAAAGTAAAGAAGCACAGTGAGTGTTAAATTGTGTGTTTGAATCCACCTCTATAGCTAAAGTGATGAAAAAATATATTTTTAAAGGACAGCAAACTCAATGAAGTGAATAAACCCATGGCTACTGACTGATTTTGATGTTAAAAGAAATGCAAAATCCAAAATGACAACTTGTTTTCAGCTTTTCCAGAATTTGAAAAAGAATTAGTTCTCCCTGAAACCAACCTGCTTCATAAAGGTGCTCTTCCAGCAGTGCAAATGAAAATGCTTATTCAAACTCGCAAAGAAAATCCAGGAAGATCTTGTTGGCGTTTTGTATAAAGCCATTATGCAGGTTATTAACCCATTAATTTTCAAATGTGTACGTTGTCAAACATGACAAAACAAATGAGAGGAGGATGAAAGCAAAGTTACCAATTACGACGTTGTACGAAGGAGTCAGCCCAGATTTAAGTGACAGACCTTTCTTTTCCCTTTAGGTTAATATCACTTAAATTGCACCAAGCAATTTGCCACATATGATGCAATTTAAATACCACTCCTGCAAACTCCAGGGAGAGTTCTGCTGGCTCAAAGCACTTGCAAGTGGCAAGACTGAATCAACCAACTTCAATTGAAATGTATATTTGTCTGGATATTGCATTTCCTTGGACTTAAAATGCAAATTGCAACTTACTGAGACAGATCGAGCTTTGGATGTGGGAAATGTGATTAAAAAGTCATTCAATCAACTGGAAGTCAGGGCTCCGCAGCTTAGTTTCTGTTTCAACCACTGGTTTATAAAACTAAAGTTAGACAATAATCTTTTTATGCTCTTGTCTTTGTGTTAACCGGATTTTAATTTAAGACAGTATAATTTTAGGAATGATTTGAGCTGTCAGCAGCAGAGATTCTCTTCTCTAGAGCTGCTATAATTACATATATGGAGAGACATGTACACATACACACTTTAAAAAAAAATTTGGGATTAGATCTCAGGAGTTCGTATGTTATTGTTTGATGAAGATATAGTTTGCAGAACACAAAGAGAGTTTGTTCAGAGGTAACCAAAGAAACCCTGGCATTATCCATCTTTTAACTCATCAGCTATCTAGAACATAGATAATAAAATTAATGTTTTCATATAGTAGCAAATGATTTTCAAGACATCCCAAACACATCATTCTGGATAACTGGAGTAAATTTGAGGGCTGAAAAAGCTGTTATCAACTTCTGGTTTTCCCCTTTAAACACAATTATTTTTCTCCCATTTAACTGGTTATTAGATTTTTTCAGATCTCCATTTTACCTGTCCAGAAACTTCAGTGGAACAGCAACACCCTGAAAACTATAAGCACTGTTTCTTAAGCTATTTACTAGCATCTACACTCAAGAAAACTGGATTTCAATCACCACTTTTTCCTCTCTTTCTGCTTTTTTCCTTGTACCAAACTGTTCATTTTGCTTGCATTGTGGAAGTGAAAAAGTGTCATTTGCATTTATATTTTTTCATTCCTGGCACCACAACATTTGGGAGGTGGTAGTGGGGATTTTAATCGTAAAAGATAATTCTTTTAATTGGAAAACTTAATATCCCCTTGTTTATACTTTCTTACATTCTTGATTTCAGAAAAGAAAAAATATGTTTGTTTGTTTTACAAAATCCAAATTTGGCCTGAACAAGCCCATAGAAGAGACAGTTAAGAAAATTACTCAGTATTTACGCTTCTCCCTAAATATTACACAGAGCTAGCAGGAGAACACACACACAAAGGAGTGTCTACCTCTTTCAAATCCAGCACTGGATGATCTCATGTTTCTCCTGCCTTTTTATATTGTCTTTGGAAACCTTTACCTAAAAAAAAAGAAAAATAGAGGAGAGGAGAGTTGATTTGCCTTTCTGAAGGAGACACATACTCTATGGTCATTACAAATTCTGTTCTTCCCTCATCTCTGTAGGTTCTGTGCTAGTATCTTCTCTCTGCTTCCAACAGTGGACAACCTACACCACTCACATGCTACGTAAGAGCCAGTCTACAGCCCAATAGGAGGACTGAAGAAAAACTGTCAGAGGTAAAAGGAGTGGAATTGAGTCTGAAGACTTCAAAGCAACCTGTCTGTTCTTTGTATCGTGAAGCCAGCCCTTCAGTGAAAGTTAGAATAACCTAGCGCAAGCTACAAAACCAGGCTAGAACAAGGATGAGACAAACAGGGCAGATGCTTCTCTCGGGAGCTGGGGAGGAGGCACCAAAGAGGTGAGATGGGAGCTCACAGCCTCTCCTCTCGCACCTGGGAAACGCTCCAGTGTCTGCTGAATTAAGCCCAGGGCTGGAGGCAGTATTTAAAGCCAGTGTGGGGGCAATAGAGGTGAGCGGCGAGACAGCCTGCTCCCTGGCCATGGGCTGCTTGGAAGAGACCCTGAGCGCTAGGGAAAGAGGGTGAAACTGCCCTTCTTCCACGTGTGGTTGCTGCTCCTCATGCCATCCCATTCCCCCTCCTCCCTTGCCCATCTTGTAGGCACATATCCCATCTGAGGAAAGTCAGCTGTAAAGCCACAGTAAACCTCTGCATACAGGACCATGCTGCAGTCAAGGACAATCAGAGTAGAACACGTGCCAGTTATAGACCATTTCCAACAACCTCCTGGGGTCACCGACAATGGTTTGAGGGAAAAGGCAGTAGACAATACTTTGTATAAGCATTATTCCATGTGGGCACTTACAATCTTATTCTAATCTGCTTTTCTTCCCATTCCAAAACTAATGCAAAGACCAGGAATGGCCCTTTTTATTTCTTTAGGACCCCTTGGCCCCTGCAGCACAAGCTATTCCTGCAGTGATGTTCTGCGTTTGAATCCAAGCACCAGTGGGAATGGTGAAGGTAAATCAAGGACATCTATGCCCTGTGAAATGCTCTGTGCTGTTTGTAGCCTGCAGAAGCTGCTTTTCTTGGCATTCACTACCTTGAAAGAGAACACTTTGCATTTTGCTGCAAACTGATCTGCAGAAGGAAAATACACACACCTATCCCAAAATCTGATTTTACATGCTAACTGTTTTGGTAGTAAAGAAAAGCAAAGGGATAATCACTAACAATAATGTTATACTTGCAATAAATAGTTGTTATGGGGAAAAGATTCCAGTGTTTGCCAGAAGGCATCGGCGGCTTTCATATTTATTGAGTATAATCTGCATTTTGCATTACCCTCTTTGAATTTCACCACACCAATAATAACTCTAATCGGACCATTAGGTTTCCTGCCTTTTTTGTCCTTTATTACTAACTGGTAGACGTTCATGGCAGGGCATTTTCCCTCTTCTTCCTTAATCATCGATGTACTTAATCTTGACCTATTTGAAACATGAACAAAGAAATCAAAATCTTACTGAACAAACTAAGAATTTACACTTGTGAATGATGTATCTATACATGGAGGGGGGAAAAATTATGGTTTAAAGCATGAATGGAAGTGCAAAAGAGACAAAGGGTACTTTATCTTTCTGTTGTTGTCTACGTTAGCATAGAGATGTGTTGCAAATTTAGCTCATACTGGTCATGCTCCAGTAGTTCTGGTGGGAAGTTTAGATCATGCAAAGCCTTTGTTAACATATTAGACCTTGGGCTGATTAGGCCAGTTGTAATTGAAATGGAGTTAGGTCATAACGAAGTTGGCTTTGTTGGACCTACACCGATAATGATAGAGAAGCAAAGCCAACATTATCATTGCAGACCGAGGCTGACTAAACTATTTTTGCTGCTATTACTTTGAGATTTATCCCTCTGCAATGTAGAAAACTGTTAACATAATTTTAAGATGATTTTCTTGGCGTACTTGGATCTGGCTTTCACTGTGTTGTAAAGAGCAGCAGCCCTCTCCTCCTCCCCCTGTGCAGTGTGAGACTCTGGAATCCAAACTGCTACAGATCCAAGTGTAGCCCAGGCTGTTATCTGTTGTGGGCCAAATGAAAATTCATTACTCAGATACTCCTGCATGCTGGAGTTCTGGTTGCTGTCTAAGTCTCTGTGTTGTGGCTGAGAACCATCTGGAGCAAATCAAATGAAATAAAATCTCTATTAACTGAACCTTAAATATACAGAGTTCACCATTATCACGGTCAAACACCCTGACATTGCAAAAATGTCTTTGCTTGGTTCAAATCTCTGTTTCCCACGTTTCTTCACCATTGTCACTGCTGCTCAGGAAATCAAGATTGAGCTGATTGCCTGCATCCTGAAATATGTTGAACCACATTGTTAAGAAGCACAATTGTGGAAGCTGACCAATGCCAAGCCACTGATGGGATCAGGGTCCAGCTACAAACCAAATCCTTAAATACCCAGAGGATCTCTGAGCATAGCGGTCTTGTTAGGATCACTTTGGGGAAAAAAAAAAATAAAACAACAACACACAAGTGTTGAAAAAACAATTTGATTTGACCATAAAGTAACTGAGATTTTTGTAAATGAGGATCTGTGGGGAGCTACTATCCAAAGAACTTCCCAGTGGAACAAATTGGGATTGTGCAGTCTGAAGAAAATGTAGATTTCTTATAAAAAAGCACAGAAACTTGAGTTAGTCTGTTATATGAATCAGAAACCCATATAACACACTACAGGATCCTGGATGGTAAAACATCTCTGAAAGTGCTGCCTCCCCACAATATCTGCAAGCAGCTGCCTTGAGTTAGATTTAAAGATTTTTTTTAGTTCATGAGTTGTTTTTTTTACCTTTGAGACTACAAATGAAGTTGTTTAAAATGTATTTTGTAATCTCCTAGGCACAGACAGTGCTTACATTGGAGAGAGGGTTATTTTCCAGAGGGAAATTATGGAAACAAGACCGTGTGGGATATTTCTCACTACCTTGCATGAGCAGCAATACATGCATAGAAAGAGGGAAAGCTACTCTAACAGGGATTGCAGGACTACAAACTGGATGAATTAGTGATTCTTCTTATCTCTGATTTCTGAGACACTGAGCAAAATAAAGCTGTAAAAAATTGTTGCATGGATTTAATTTCATCATCTGCAAAATGAGCATCCTTCCAACATCTGTTATGTTCTAAGGTATAATTGCTTTGCTTATTACAGTTTTCCGTGCAAATATATATATATATATATACACAAATAAAAATCGTTGCCCTTTTTAAAAACACTTGGAGCTGACACAACCTTCAGAGGAATTAGGAGGATCCAAATAAAGTTCCTACCCCTGTGTAACATTGCCAGGACCTCGATGGCATTCTCTGCACTACTAATAGCATCTCGAAATGCAATCAGAGTAATTGCTAACCCCGTGAAAGGATGGTGAATGTAATTGAATAAAGGAAAGGGGAAAAAATCCCTGTAACCTTGGAGGGCCCGCTGGAATCCGAAGTGGAATGTGCTCACTCCGCGCTCGCTGCCCACCCAGCTCCCTGGGTGAGAAAGTACCGGGAAGGAGCCGGACAGTGCTGGGTGGAAAAGCACTTTTGGGCTGAGGATTTTAGCTCTCTCCAGACTCCAGCAGTGAGCTCCCAGCCGGCACTGCAGCCGCCACACGCCGGGGCTCCGGCTGCACCGGAGGAGCACAGCCGAACCGCCTCGAGAGCCGCAGGGATGGATCCCACCGAAAGCATCTCCGCTCTGGAGGTGCAGGGATGGGTCCCACCGAAAGCATCTCCGCTCTGGAGGTGCAGGGATGGGTCCTACCGAAAGCATCTCCGCTCAAGAGGTGCAGGGATGGATCCCACCGAAAGCATCTCCGCTCTGGAGGTGCAGGGATGGATCCCACCGAAAGCATCTCCGCTCAGGAGGTGCAGGGATGGATCCCACCGAAAGCATCTCGCTCTGGAGGTGCAGGGATGGGTCCCACAGAAAGAATCTCTCCTCCCAAGCAGAACTACACCTAACCCCACCAGAGTTTTAACAGATTGCTGCGTGCATCAGTTCCCTGCCCTCATTCTAACTAAAATAAAAAGGTTCTCAATCTCTTTTTTTTTTTTTTCCTGGAGAAAAAAGAAAAATTATATTAAAGTTTTCTTTAAAGAAATGTGTTTGAATAGTAAAGAAATCAGCCAGATGATCTCACAGATTCGGGCACTCTCGCAATCAATTTGTACCAAATCTAAGTTTGTAATTCAAAAGTGGTTTATTAATTGGTTTATTATATCAGCCTGGATAACCGAAAAGAAATGGGCAGCTATGGAAGACAAACGGCACGATCCCAAAGCTGCTCTCGTTTAGGGGGCTCGTGATAAATTTGGAAAATAAAGACAGGAAGCTAAGTGGGGAAGAAATAACCGACAGCAGATAATTGTAATTTGAGAACTGCATCAAGCGTGGGACACATCTCCACAATGCGGATACACTGCATAAATAACAGGGGGTTTTTTATAAGAGCTCCGTTTGACCACAGGATAATTCAGTATATTTCGCATCTCTTATTCTCTCTGTGTTTCCTAGATTGGTGGAGGAAAGCAGGCAAAGCATAGAAAACGAATGTATAATAAAGCTGACCAAAGCAAAATACAGTCTGTTGCTTTTTTATATGGGGAGATGGGTGTGCGAGGGCAGCCCCTGGGAATAACCTTGACTGCCCGTATCTAAGTCATTGCAGGAGCTTCTCGTTCATAACTCTCCACGTATTATCTTCCACCCTAAGGTGAATCATTTTGATGTATTCATAAGCAGACAATCAAGAAGGCGTGTGCGATAATTAAATTTCACTGCAGCAAATTCGATGAAAACCGCTTGCAAACGGAAAGACAAAGCCCGGGGGGAAAGTTCTGAGGTCATAGATGACAATTTTTACATTTTTTTTTAGCTTTTTCTCTACCTCTGAAATTTAAATAATAATCATAAAAAAAAAAAGTGATAGATTTGGGAGTCTCGGGGGGTTGTGCCGGCTGCCCTCGGGGCGGGGGCCTCGGGGCGGCGGTCGAGCATCCCTGCATTCGGCTGGGGCCGAACTCAAAAGTATTTTGCCCCCGTAACTCTTCCGATGCTGGATTTGGGGGGTCCCTCCGTGACGGCGCCAGCAGGTGCCCGGGGTTTCTCTCCTCGGGGCCCAATCCTGCTCTTTTGGGAAGCAGCTCCAGCTGCGTTGGCTTCGAGGGGAGCAGGGTTCAGCCCTGCTCTCCAGGAAAGAGTAGGACCCTCTGGATTCCGAGGGTGAACCTGAGTGAACCCCTGTCACTGCTCATACCTCCCGGCACCCCGAGAGTCCCGCGCTTGTTCGCAGCGAGGGGCTCTGCATCGCCTCCGAAAACCATGTCCCCATCCGACCCTCTCGATCGCGAGTTTTCTGCAAGTAAATATAACCTGTCTGAAAGCGCTTTCCTTCCCTGAAGCTTTCTCGTTTGTTTATTATCTTGGGGGGTGGGGGGTTCGTTTTCAGTCCTTAGGGGCAAAACTGTTAACTGCTTCGAGCAGAGAGGCATCAGTTCTCTCGCAGCTATCCCCTGCCTCTTGCCAAACAGAGTAAATATCTGATCGTAAATTAAATACCTGCGAAGAGAGAGGGAGAGAACAACCCTTGGCGGGTGGGAAAGGAGACTCTCGTATTATGCAATAACCACTGTTCATTGTACACTCATTGTCTTAACGAGCGGATGACACCGGTGAGATAAATAGGAACCATTGTCGGGTGAAACAGAGGACAATTATAACGCGTGATTGCACTTACTGCCCATTTCCCGCACCGAATATAATGTAACTTTGCATCTTCTCATCCACCGTCTCCGAGCACTGGGACCGGGACCGCGGAACACGGAGGATGCTCCGGGATAGGGTTCCCCCCCTCAAGCCGCCGGGAGACGGCTCCTCAGCTAACAGCCATCAGCCAAAACGGTTCAGAAACAGAGTCCAAAAGACTCAAGAGGAGGATCTAGATCGAAGCGTCGGTAACCAGACCTGATCCCTGGGAAGCTCTGATGTTCAGCTCTTTATAATTTTTAAAAAATTCTTTCTAGAGATAAAGGCATAATATTGCTATTACAACGCCTTCCTCTTGGCTCCAGCTCTCATCTGGAGCAAGGCGATGAGACAAAAATCTCCCAACATCTGACACATCAAATATTACCTCGGCGTACATCTCGTTTCGGAGTAAAACCTAGACTTGATGCACGCTCTGATTCCATTTTCCTGGCTTTCTTTCTAGTCACATCGGGAGCCTTATCTTCCTTTCTTAAAGGACTTCCACACGTCTGTCTGACGGTGCCTCCTTAGAATATCCTTTTAGAGAACGGCTTGTTAACCAAATTGATTATAAAAGCAGAGGGAAATGCTTTTGGGGCTGTTCCGCTTGGAGAACAAACGCCCTCCCCGCTGCCCGCGGGCGTTTTGTCCCCCGGGATGTCTGTGAAGGACACGGGCCGGTGCTTTGCCTGGTCTGGGGATACAGAGCAGAATTCGTGTAGCGATCCGAATGAGATCCCTCTGGATTTACAGGAGTGGTGAGGGGAGGAGGAGGGGGGGGATCTGGAGAAATCGGACAGCCAAGTCACCAGCACCAGCTATCACAGACTAATTACGCTTTGGCATTTCGCGGTGGGGATGCCGCCCATGGCCCGAGGGATACAGGAGCGAGGATGCTACGGCAGTTCCTGCCCTCCGCCCCCGGGCTGGGGAAGGCGAGGCGGGCCGAGGGGCAGCCTGGAGCCCGGGGGGGAGAGGGGGAGGCAGGAGGCGGAGCTGGCCGGGACGGGCAGTGGCTGCTGTTGCTGCTGGAGCCGGTCAAACTGCACAGCCACTTCCCCCAGGAGCTTCCCTTTCATCTCCCCGCTCCTGGCGCCTGCGAAACAGCCTCAGTTTGTCTGCAACTTCTCTCCTCCCCCTGCGCTCCCTCCCTCCCCGTCCCGCTCCAGCTGAGAGCCCCAGGACCGGGGCGCCCGGAGCCCGTCCCGGCTCACGGGGTGATGCTGCCGGAGGCGAGGGGGAAGGCCGGGGGTACCGGGGGGGCTATGAGCTTTCTGAGCAACCTTAGGATCCGTCTGTGTTCCGTGCAGCGATTTCTGACCGCTCCTAGGAGCGGGGGGGCACGGGAAGCAGCCCCGGAGAGCCCCGACAGCCGAGTCCCCGGGACACGAGGGGGGAGCCCCGCGCAAGGCAAACTCACTTCGGTTCTTCAGGACCGGGAGAATTCCTTGCTGGTCTGAGTCTGGGCGGCTGCTCTAAGATGCTGAGTAGGGATCTTGGTGAGGTTTTACATCCAGGCACACAGAGCCCTGTGAGGCTTCATTCTTCTACATTTACCTGTTAGGGGGAGGACGAAGGAGGGAACGGATGAGGGAGGGGAGAAATCTCCAAGTTCAGCTGGAGAGAAAATTCTCCAGCCTCACGATGGGCTAACACTTGAAGAGAGCAAACCTTGCCATGCTTTGCCATCCCAGGCGCCCCTGCGGCACCCAAAAGCCAGCCAAACCAGGCTGGAAGAATCAACTCCGTGCTTTATAAAGCCAAGAGAATCTTGTCCCTTGGTCCTTCTCCTTCCTCAGCTTCCCCAAGGATGACAGCACAGAGAAGCCTCCCCAAGCCTACAGGGAAGGCATGCAAGCCAGCACACCCAGGCCACAGCCAGGCAGCCAGGGAGAGAAGCTGCAACTAAGGAACATGATCAGTGTCACCATGACCTGCCCTCCTGCGAGCTCTCCTTCCCCAGGCGCCCTTCCAGCAGGCATTGACTTTGGTAGCGCAGTATAATTATCTGTAGCATTTTCAGCAGCCCCACAATGGCTTTTCACGGGCGGTGCATTGTTCTTGACATACATGCATTGTTCCTGCATGTCCATCAATTCTCATTTACTTGTCATGGTGCAGGAAGCATGGAGAAGTGAAAGGAAGGGGAGGGGAGGGAGAAGAGTTGACAAACTCAACCCCACTGCGGCAGGAGAACTTGCAAGGCCAGAGCTGGGTGATTGCTGTCCTGCACCTCTCTGCAAGTATCTCCCGGTCAAGAGATGAGCTTCGTGGGGAAGAAACGTTAAACTGGGGACAGCAAAAACAGCTGCAGAGGCATCAGTTTGTGAGATCAACTATTATTTTCACACCTGGAGAAAAGTCTGAATCACCGCTCCCTTGCTTGAAATGTTGAAGGCTGCCTCAGCCAGGTTAGTTGTTCTGAGGCAGTGGAAGGCATCACCTCTCTCTGCAGATCTGGCCTGACTTTAATCCTTAACCCACAGATGCAGTAACACTGCTAGCAACAAGTGTGCAAACCCTACTATTAGCCCCACTGATGAGTGGGGTTTTGTAACACAACTTCTGGTACACGTCCTCCCACACATCTTCCCACAGTGCAATCGCATATCCTGGTCCCAGTTTGCCATTGGTGGCACCAGATGAGATGCTATCAAGGCTGGGGTGGCTCAGATACTTGTTGACTGGCTGGGGGGGTCTATAAGGGGCTGGGGGAGCCCTGGGCCCAGTACAGCACATTCAACACAGACCCACCCTCAAAATGCTCTCCTGCCTGGCATAGGCAGAAGAGCCTACCCCAATGAAAATTCACATCAGACCGATTCCTCTCCTAAAATCAATTCCTGAACATGGAGTACATATAATTAGCCAGGCTGCAGATAGACTTGGAAGTTGGGGCTTGTGTTAGCAGGACTGGGACTACCAAAACTGCTGTATGAGCTGGGAGGGAGATCAGGAAGCCAAATCAGAACAAGATAAGCTAGTGAAATCCTGCATGTTTTGTGGAACGGATATAACCAAAACTGCACAGAGAGCAGAGTCCTGCAGTCACCCAGGACAGAGCCAGCAGCTCCATCCGAGCTGCCCCTGAAGTCAGGACATGGGGTAAGGAGCTGCGCTTTAGTTGACCTGGCTAAAGGTGCTGCTGCCTTCCCACAGCATTTTTTGGTTTAGAGCCTTGGTTATAAATAACATGAAAAAGGCTCTCAAACTCTGTGTTTCTTGGACATAAAAAAAAAAAATCAACCAAAAAAAAAACCAATAAAAAAAGACAGAGAAAGTGTTGCGGGCACAGCATGAAATAATGCCCAGCATAAGATTAAAATAATTATGAAAAGAACAATATGTATTTGCTTTTATCTGCACTGTAATTAGAAATGCTTTTAAAAGGGTAGTCTTTATTCATAGCACTGGTAGGAAGTCCAAAAGTAAGAGAATCTCTTTCATAGTACTTGTTTGATATGCCTCTTAATTAAGGGCTGCATGCCCTTAATTTATTAAAGCTCATCAGTTCATCACGTGTGTAATTGACGCTGGGGGAAAAAAAAAAAAAGAAATTACATATCTAACTTCTGCAGAGTGGTTTTCCCCAACTCGGGTCCCGATGCTGAGAAAACGCAAATAAACCCCCCCCTTTCCGAATGAAAACTGAGCGGAGAGGAGCAGTCACCCGCGTTTCTCGGCTGAGAGAGGGTCTCGCACCCCGAGAAGGAGCCCCGCGTTTGCAGGGACCCGCGGGGCTGGGGCGCGGCCGCCCTCGACGGGGCGGGAGGGGGGCGACAGGAGGAGCCGGGCCAGCTGCGAGGGGGCAGAGCCGCGATCTTCTAAAGTTTCCTCTTCGCCTAATCATCAGCCTTAATTACCCTGGCGGCTTCTTTTTTTTCCTTCATGCTTTGGTATGATTATAGCCCTGGACGGCTCCTTAATAGCACAGCTCCGCTGGCTGCCCGTGTCATTAACTCCTAATCCATTTCGAAGGGGACGGGGGGAGGGGGGGGGACACCCCAAACAAAATAAACCCCTAAAGAAAAAAAAAAAAAAAGAAATAAATAAATGAGCAGAAAGGTCTCTGCCCTCCGCGCCGCTCCCGAGCCAATGGCGTGAGTCACCCCGCGACGTCAGGGCCCAGCACGGGCTCCGATTGGCCCGTGGGGCGTTTACTCCACTTCCCAAAGGAGGAAAGAGCCGGGGAGCCCCCGGAGGGGGGAAAAAGGGGGGCGGCCCCGCAGCGCCTCAGTCGCGCAGTCCCCGCGCAGGGCCGGGCAGAGGCGCAGCGCAGCTCCCCGGGCGGCCCCGCTCCAGCCTCCCCTCCGCACCCGCGATGGCTTCTCCTTCCAAGGCGAAGGAGGTTTTCTCCTCCGACGAGGAGGGCCCGGCGGCCGGCGCCGAGGAGCACCACAAAGTCAAGGTGTCCAGCTTGCCGTTCAGCGTGGAAGCCCTCATGTCCGACAAGAAACCCCCCAAAGAGCTGCCGCTGGCCGCGGCGGGGGGCAGCTCCGACGGGGCGGCCGTGGGCACCTCCAGGAACCTGCTGCTGCCGGGCCACGGCTCCCGGGACGCGCACAGCCCCCCCGGCGCGCTTACAAAAACCTTCGACACGGCTTCGGTCAAATCGGAAAACTCGGAGGATGGCACATCCTGGATCCAAGAGCCAGGGAGATATTCCCCTCCGCCAAGTGAGTGGCCCGGGTCTGTGCGAAAGGTGGACGGGGAGGGGTGGCAGGCGGGCATCGCTCCGGTCCCGGGCTCCGAGCGGCGCTGCTCCCCGGCGCCGCGGTGCACGGCAGCACGCTGGGTATAGGCTCGTAGATAGTACTTTATATACGTGTTTATATCTATGGGTGTGAAATGCTTGTGTATATGTTACATAGTTCTTCATATATATGTTATATTTATACGTGTCATTATACGTATATATAAGTAGCTAAAGCTTTTAAAACCGTAGAAACATCAGGAGCTACCGTGGATTCGCTCCCTTTGGCGACACGCAGCTCACCGGGTGCCACTCGGTCCGCTTATGTTATCCCGTTACAACGAGAACTGGGATTTCCCCTTGTTTCTTTCTCCTTTACATCAAACACTACAAAACAATCTTTTCGCAAGATGTGGAACTTGTCCCAGCCTTGCGCGTTTTCTGCGCGCTGATTCTCACCCCGGTCTTTCCCGGTGCGGTGTTTATTTCTCTCTGCCTGGTTGCGTGCAGCCTGTCAAGGTTTTCCGAGCTGGGCCTGACCTCTTTAGCCCCTGCGATCTCTCCCGACCCCGTCCCCACCGCCTTAGGGACAGGGGAGCCAGAGGTGATGGGTCACTTTTAAAACCCTTTTGCTGCTTTTGTAAAGCCGCGCTGCTGTGCCTGCCTTGAATTGTATTTCGCTTTCTATGAGATCCCTTTAAAAATAAAAAATACAGTTCAATTCCTTTCAAAAAAAAAAAAAAAAGAAGCCGCAAAACTACCTTCAAGAAAAGGTGAAACACATAGCCCGGCAGTGCTGGACACTGTCTTCCCATCGCCAGGAGCCTTGTATTAATACACCTGTATTAGCGATCGATCCGCTGTCCTTCATACATCCTAACTTGCCTGATGTAAATTGGATGCTCTGCTTTATTTAAGTCAATGACTTTAAAGACTCGAACTGTTGAGCCGGGCAGTGTCGCAGAATTTGCTCCTGTAATCTAATATTGCAAGAAGGAAGTTTAGTGTTATTACAGCTCCTCTTTTTTTGAAGACAATCATTTGGATTTGGCTTTCAGCGGCTTCCTTTTCTCTGCCGTAACCCCGAATTAGTTTGATTTCTGATGTGGTGGGAGAGGGCCCGGGAGAGAAGCCAGGAGAAAAGCAGCCCGTGTCATTCCCTGCGTGGCTTCAGTCTGTGATTTTCATATACCCTTAAGTGTACTGGAAAAGCGTGAAAAGAATCTTGTGCTCCTACCCAGACCCCCTCCTCTAACACTGACCTAAATACCAGAATTAGACAAGGCCTAATCTTCTCCCGGTTCACCTTTTTTCCCCCCTTCGAAATTCCTCCTCTTTCTCCAGTACAACTGGCAGTTCGTGAGAGCTGCAAATTAGCTTTGTAAAATAGGGTGATTGAGGGACGGTGCTTTCAGCGGCATTTGAGTTGAAAAACGATGATTGGGGAAGGTCCTTCGGCCTCGATACTGGTTTCCCCCCTCCCGGCGTTCGGGTGACAGCGAGAGGCGATGATTTGTTCTCCTGCAAGAAGCCCGTCTGTCCGTAGAGGGCTTTGACATGACGAGTAGCTTCTCGAGTTGTTATTGTTGATATTACGGGCAGGATGAACTTGGGAAAGAGCTGTAAAAATTAGATTTTGAGCAACACGGAGAGGGAACCGTCTCCAAGTGATTGTTTCTGTCCGACACCGGCCAGAAAACGGAGGATAAACAAAAAGAAGCAACAAAAATCACTGCAGTGAGGGCTTGATCGCTGGCACCGGATAAACGCAATTACTGGGGCTGCGGTGGCGACGGTCCTTGCTTCTTATCAGAGTTTGGCAGTCACTTGGGGGCTGGTGAGGGAAGAAACCCGTTTGAGTCCGTTCCGAGGGAAATATTTGTCCGCGAGTAATTTAAAAGCACGGTTTTTGCGTTTTCCCCCGTGCATAAGAAAAGTCAGAAGGAGTCGGACTGACCTGAAAGCCGGGAAAGGCGCTGAGATGGGGAGAGATCCCCGGAGCGAAGTTGGCCCTTGTAGACCCCATCCCTCCCGAAGGAACCTCCTTTTAGTTGGGTCTTTGGAGAGCTCCCCTTGAGAAAAGAAATAGTTTGCGTTTAGAAAGAGAGAGTGGAATAACAGGGTGACCGGTAGTAAATTTAGTGTCAATTTAGCATCGTGTGAATTTCGTGTAGTTCTAGGAATGAACCAAATGTCATGGCTAGAACCTTAATTATAACAGTGTCCTGTGTGATCATAAGACAGTATTTGACAAATTGTTTTCTAAGAGGGGTTTATTTTTCACATTCAGTATTTAGAAGAAGAGCAAGAAGAGAAATTTAACTTTCTCCACTGTTTTCTGAACTCCCCTTTCTGAACTTATAAGCACTTTCCTCACGGAATTTTTTTAATTATGTGATATTCACTTAAACAGCTTCGTGGTCCGGTTTATTTAAGAAAAAAATAAATAAAGGAGGAAAGAGAAAAGGGTTCAGAAAACAGGACCTACAAGCACTGACAAGCATCTGAACCAGGTGCTGCAGCGAGTACAAAAAGTAGCAGCTTCCTAAGAACACCAGTGCATCACTTTTTTGTATCCAGCTGGAGAGCCCGGGTGGTTTGTCGCATGCCCTGGGAGTGACCCAAAACAGCCGAATTGCTAAACTTTTCAAGTCAGCTGTACACCTTTTAATTATTCTTTAGATTGCAAAATTGTTAGTGAAATGCAAAATTAACCTGAAGACAAGTCAGCAATGTTTCATACCTGGCACATGTCTCTAACCTGGTTGGGTTTATAAGGCAATCACAAAAGGTAGTGGATTTCCTGATTTGTATTGGCTACAGATGCTGCAGAAATGTGGGGGGGGTTTAATTGACAAATGTCAGAAAAGCTAAATGTTGAAAAAAGAATGTGTTGCTTTTTTCTTTTTTTCTTTTATACTTGTTAAAAAGCAGAAAATAATCCTTGAAAAGCAATTAAGTAAAGGAAAAGCTTGTCCTCAATTTCAAGTGCATAAGAAATAGCAAGAAAAATGCCCAGTTATCAAACCCACAAAAATTATCAGACCCACTTCTTCAGCTGTCAGGAAAAAAGATAGGATAGACTTGTTACCCTTGGTGGAGAAAAGCTGGAGCAGGGCTGGGCTGGGCTGGTCTCTTGCACTACTGTCCTGTGAATTTCCTCTTTAGCATATATGTTTGTCTTGTGTTTTGTTAGAATTACTCCTCCAGTTCTGCAGCTACAGAGACAGATGTTTTGTGTGCTTTAGACCCCTACGATGTGACTCCTAAAGCAACGTGTTCTGTGTGTATCTGTGAATCCTTTGTGCCCTCTTTGCCTATATTCTGTCCTTTTGAAATCGCTGAGCACAAATTTCACTTCCCAGGATATCTGCTGAAGTCCTGGGAAGGTAACTTTGGTCAGGAGGAGCCACTTGCAAAAGGGTTCCTTGTTTTGAGGGTATCACCTGGTGGGATTCTTCTTTCAGGTACTCCCCAACCACAGCACATGTCTCCACGGCACCCTAAGCTTTTGTGATAACCGGTTTTTCCCTTCCTTGCAGGACACCTGAGCCCCACTGCCTGCACCCTGAGGAAGCACAAGACGAACAGGAAGCCCCGCACCCCGTTCACCACTTCCCAGCTGCTGGCTCTGGAGCGCAAGTTCCGCCAGAAGCAGTATCTGTCCATCGCCGAGAGAGCCGAGTTCTCCAGCTCCCTCAACCTCACAGAGACCCAGGTCAAAATCTGGTTCCAGAATCGGAGGGCCAAAGCCAAGAGACTGCAGGAGGCTGAACTAGAGAAGCTTAAAATGGCAGCAAAGCCCATGCTGCCATCAGGGTTCAGCCTCCCTTTCCCCATCAACTCTCCCATCCAGGCTGCTTCACTGTATGGAACATCCTACCCTTTTCACAGACCTGTGCTTCCTATCCCACCTGTTGGACTCTATGCTACTCCCGTTGGATATAGCATGTACCACTTATCCTAAGAAGAACAGAAAGACAAAGCGACAGTGAGACAGACTTCCTGGTGGATGACGTCCAACCCTGAGAAGGCAATACCCCAACCAGTACTGGCTGTTCTTTCTGCACGCTTCTATCTGCCATCCTGAGTATATGGGAGTTTGCGTTAGCAAAACAAGGCATCCTGTATGCTGTGGGTTGGGTGTCTTCTGAGAGTGCTCTGAGCACTCGAGAGTCCGATCCTCAAAGCAAAAAAAAAAAAAAAACCAAAAAAAAATGTTGAAACAAACAAACAAAAACCTGACATTTGAGCAAATATGGGGGGTTTATACAGTGCACGTAAAACTAGAATAAAAAGGAACGGCTAAAAAAGCAGCTTCAACTTGTGGAGGCAGAGATGTCCCTATTCCCCTACACCTTCCTGAAGGGGCCCAACACATGTTTAAAGTAAAGAGGGGTGCATGCCCTAAACCCAGTCTCAAGTGTCATCACTTAATATGGGGGCAGGAGAGAGGGAAATAAAAAGGTGTAATCGAGGTTTTGTTGTTTGGGTTTTTTGTTTGTTTGTTTAAAGAAAGCAGAGCCCTTAGCTAGAGACACCATGTAAATAGAAACTAGACCCAGTAGAGTCCGAGTGAAGTTCAGAGCCAGGAAATTCCTGCATTTCTGGGGGTAGGGAAAATTTTTGCATCCCAAGCCTCGACAGATATTTGCAACAGAGTGAGCATCAGGGCCCCTAAATGCAGAGCACAGCTTTATCCATCGTTGGCTCCTGTAATGCCTTTATCTGTATAAATAGCTTCAGCGTTTGTTAAGCACTGTGAGGGGAGGTAAAGTGCTAAGAGAGGGTTATTAGGCAGTCTGGTCTTTATCTCTTCCTATTGGCATGCTTAAAAATTTTTGGCTACAGCCAGGTGATCTTGGCTCTGCAATGCTGATGGAAAACTAGGAGAGAGGGAAGGAAGCTTTCTGGGGAAAGACAACATGGGTTATTTCCACGATGGTGGTGAGCAAAGGATTGTTGAACTCTTCTGGGAGATGTTTGGAGGTTTTCATTAGTATTTGAAACAGTTTGTATTCAATAGAAGAACCCCCCCAAGTCTTCCTCTCCTTCCCTTGCTAAGAATGCCAATATAAGTGACTCACGCTTCAAGCCCTTCTTAAGAGAGATCCAGGTATCACAAACAACCCTACGAGTAGGGCAGTGGGGTGCCAAGAGACTGCGTAACCTGCCTGTCCCCGTGGGACCTTCCCCAGTGCTGGCAGTATCCTCCCCACGTTTCTCTTTGTAACTATTGTATTATGTATATTACTCTTGCTAAACTTCGTGAGAAAGGCTGTGGAGCACTGGAGGAAGAACTTCTCCTGGATTTATTTTCTTAGCATGTTGTTGTGGAAGAAAGAAAGAAGGAGAAAAAAAAAGAAAAAAAAAGAAAAAAGAAAAAGCTGCAAAGTTTTGCTGTTTTTGGTTTATTTTGACCCAGGCACTGTCACTGTCTGGGACCCACTATAGATTAACTTTCCCTTCCCCTCACCCTGAATTTTCCATTATAGGAAAGTCCCTTTGAAAGGGATGCCTTGTACAATTTTATATATTTTATTGAAGATTTATTATTTCTTATCTCTTATTTCGAATTAAATTAAAAAAAGAAAAAACATGTTTAATCGCGTGTGGGTCTGTGAATATTTGGAGTTCTTTAAAAGGTAACTTCTCTCTCCGTGTGTGTTTTGCACTGCTGGGTCAAGTTCAAAGGAATGTTTGGGTTGCCTTTATGATTATTTCCCCTTTCTGAATCTGAATTACAGCCAAATTTGCAGCACATGAAGGTGAATTGCAAGTCAACAATCCAAAGTCGAAAGCCAAACCTTTTATGAGGTTTCCTTGTTTTTAACGACTGCTTTTAGGCGCCTCTGTTCTTTACAACATCATACTCTGGTGATGCTTCCAACACTTTCCTTAGCTCGTGTGCGCTCCTCTTCTGCTCAGGACTCTCACACTCGCCTTTCCATCGACCTCAGATCTGTGCTTTAACGGGAGAATTGTCTCGACCTGTGCAGTAGTTTGGGGTAATTTTGTCTAGGTCAGACCTGGGCACCCTGCAATCCCTCAGTAGGGCGGTATTTCGGGGCTCCCAGGTGCTCTCAGCCGGTCCCACAGCTTTTGGGCAGCTCAGCCCGAGGGATGCACCGTGTGCTGCCCGGAGAGACCCTGTACGGCCTTTCTATCGAGGGGAGCTCGGGTTTGCTCAGGGAAAGGTGACAGAAGGGGAGCTCGGGGGTAGTATTTCCCCAAATCACACCGAAGTCCCACGCTGCCCCAAAGTAACTTCTGTTATAAAAGAGTTGTTCGGATTAAAAGTGATCTCTGGGATCTCAGCTGGAGAAAAAGATGTATTTGCCTCAGCTGAAACAGCTGGATGATTTCCCTCGGCTGCGGAGAGGTTTCCCTGCTCCAGGAACGGGGCAGTGGGGGCAAAAACACCTCCCAAGCCGGCTGCGAGGAGGGGGCTGCGGGCTGGGGAGCTCAGGGCTGAGGGGTTCCTGCCCTGCTCAGCCCCCTCCCGACTCCGAAAAAAAAAAGCCCTTCTAACCTCCCCGCTTCGCAACTGTCGGGAACAAAGCTGGGGCAATCTCATCTCCGTGCAGGCTTTTCAAATTAACATTTACTGCCACATTAAAACAGGAGACAACCACCTCTTTCTGGGGCTCCTACTTTCTGCAGTATTATCCCCCTAATTCCTGAGTAGGACGAAGCCCCCTTTGCCCTGATCCTTCCCTGTCTGCTTGTCCCGAGCGCTTTCTTAGCCGGGCTGGAGCGGTTATAAATAAACCAGCGGTGTTTTTTAACCTTCGGTATAAATCAGCTGTGTCAGGGATTATAGCTAAATCTTTTCGCTGGAAATTCTTTGAGCGCGGGAGCTTTGTGTGTGTTATGATAGATCCTTAAATGGATACAGATTTATTACAGAACACAAGAGTGTTGAAGGAAAAGCTTCCAAGTCTCGGTTACAACCTCTTCTATGGGAAATGCAGGACGGATCCGTGACACCTTCCCCGAGCTTGCGGATGGCATGACAATTCACCCTGTGCCCATTATTAACTTGTTCCAATTAAAGCCTTCAGAAAGGCCGAGTTAATTGAGTATTATATTTTATTAGGAGGGAGGTGTCAAGCTTTACTCATGGGACTTCATCATCGGCCTAATGGGAGCTGCCCCGCAGGCAGATCCGTAACTGAATAAATTACAGCAAGGCAGAGAAATCAGAATGCTACCATTAAAAGCGATGCACTTACTGAAATTCCTCCTCCACTTTCGCAAGAGGCTGTAGAGGTGTGGCTTTAATTAGTTATTTTAATGCAAAGTTAAATTGTTCCCAAAGTATTTTCTGACACAAAGCAGATGCGATGATTAGAAGTTGAGTGAGACTGAAAGAAGTTGGCATCTGTTCTGGCGACATCCATATATTTTAGATTTCCAATAGAAAGTGAAAAATAATTAGAGCAATAAATAATAAACATTAAAAAACAACGCGATAAATTATCCCGATCCTTAAAATGCCGATTTGCTGAACGGCTGCTCAGGCCGGCCGGGCTCAAGCTCGGCTCTCCCGGGACCTTAATTCAAGAGGCATGGATTTGTTGACATAAACAGTTAGGAATGGGCTTTCTGACTCGCTACGGCCAAGCGTTCATTACCTAAAGCCACGGGCGCTCGGAGCCTGCATTTCATGTTGTCACGTTGCCTTGTCAAACCCCGGAATTCCTGCATTTTATGGGGAAGGAGGAAAAAACTCGCTGGCTGCGGCGCGCCTGCGAGCCGGCGTGCCGAAAGCGCCGGGGTTTGATCTCCGCCGGGAGCCTCGCCGCGAGCCCGGCGGCGACCCGGGGGGACCCCCGGCCCCTCGCTGCTTCGGGGACGGAGCCGCTGCCGTCTGGGCTCGGCGCAGGAGCGGACACCTGCTCCGGGATCCCGGCCTAGGGAGGGAGAGACGGGAGCCGCGGCTGAACCCCAGGTTGGGAGCATCTTGGATGCAGCAGCATCCCTCTTTCCCGGCTCCCAGCCCTTCCGCGGGCAGCCCCGCGCGCGGAATTTGCGCGCACGGCCCCCGTAGGGGTGCGCACACTTAGATCTCGATAGAGGCAGAGTGTACATACAGTGTCTGGGCGTCTCGCCACGCCAAAGCCACAGGCACCCGTACGCCCGATTTCCGCGCACCTGGGGCTTTGCAGGATTCTGGGGTGAGTGCTGGCTATGCACGGCGGGAAGAGGGGAACCCACGGAGCGTAAGAGAAGGGAAGAGAAAGGACTACCTGTCCGGAGAAAGGCCACCTCCCTGGTCCCGTGTGTCCCCCGCCCCGGGCTGCGGGAGGAGACTCTGCGCCCCGCACTCGCTCCGCAGCCCGCGGGGTACCCAGCCCCCCCCGACCCCTGGGCTGCTCAGACAGGGACGTTACCTTTCTGCTTTCTCCTCTATGTAACCCCAGTTTAGCATCCCTGCAAACTAACGTGTATCTCTTCGCTTTAATAAAAAAAAAATAAAAATCATTAAATGGGAACAAAAAGTCTTCCACAAACAAAAAACTAAACACTGCCCTCAGTGCCACTGGATTTTTCTCGTGCCTCCGATCAATAACCACCACGGGGATTTTAGAAAGCCTTTTCCGGGGTCATTTCTCCAAGTTAACCTACTTTCGGCAGTGCCTGCATTCTTTGCACAGGAAGTCTCTCTCGAAAAATAAAAACAAAGCAGTTATTCTGAGATTTTTTTTTTTCTCCCCCTCTTCCAGAGCAGGGTGAGGGTATATTTTTTTCCAGTGAAAAGCATTAGGGGTCTCAGGGAAACTGCACAGCTCAGCCCCGCACTGGGAAACCCAGGAACGAACCGAGACACGCTTCACACTCCTTTTCGGTGCCGGACACCCCTGCGGACTTGGGGGGAATTTGGGGTCCTTTTCTGTTGTTGGGCTTTTTTGTTTTGGTTTGGGTTTGATTGCTTCGGTCCCTCGATGTGCGTTTCCCACTGTAATCCGTTTGGCGGGTGCTACCAGCAGTTCCCAGTCAGTCGCACGAAAGGAATAAAAATCTTTCCATCCATTATATTTCAGTCTTTTAACACCAGAGCAATTCTGTCCCTGCTGTTTTAGTGGAAATACCGGTCTATAAAGCTGCAACTGCAGTATATTTTAAAATGCTACCATTTTTTTTTAAAGGGGTTTGGAATAATTCTGCTTTGCTTGGGAAGGAAAAGTCTTAAGCAATGTATGTACGATTAATGTTTTATAACACTGTTCAAGGAAATTAAAAACATTCTGTGATATTCTTACTGCAAAGGAAGGTTTTTTTTTTTTTTGGCAAAATGTTCTGTATATGTATTTCTTAGATTGCTGTGTTTTGAATAAGCAAGAATCTCGTAAAGAAAAAAACATGTTCCTTAAAAGTATGCGCTACCCGTTTTATTAAACTGATTATGCCAGCGTTCAGCTCAAAGTTTGTTTTAAGTAGGAATATTTTCCCAGACGTGTAATGGATTGCTTGAAAACAGAATTCTTTGCTTTTTAATGACCTGTAATGGCCAATTCATTTCAACTGCGCTTATCAAGGTGCTGTGTTAAATAACAAACCGGTTCTTGAAAACAAAAAAGTCATAATGAAAAATAAGCAGTCAGAATAATCTCCCATCTCCTAGCCAAAAAAATGCAATAAAATTAATTTAAGACTGTCAAAACATCAAAGCTGAGAAAAGGAGCTGCTAAAATAATGTCTCTTGATAAGGAAATAATAAAAACACACCAAAAAATGTCTACTCAATAAACTCCACTGGATTTGGGGGTCTGTGCTATATTTTATTTGGTGATGAAAGCACTTTGATGTCACTGTATTCCAAACAATTATTATTATAATTTTAAACAACCTGGTGTTTTCCATTACTAACGGCTTACGCTTTGAAGTTACACCTCATAATTTCTTAAATTAAATAAATCATTTTAAGTTTGCACTGGGAGCCTTTTAATAGCAGAGAAAGGAATATCATTATCTTATTGAGAGGCAATTGCAGTGGCTCCAGTTTGGCTGTAGCTGGGGGCAAAGTGGTGCACTATAACAGACATACTTTATTAGCCTCCCATAACTCTTGAAAGAACATTTTTATATTTTCTTTGATTCCCCCCCTCCCCCTCTTGTTTTAAAGCTGTCCCAACCTTTAATTACTGCCTAATATGAAAAGCATTATTTTTTAATGCTGTGTAATTTACCAGAGGCAATAGGCCAAGTTAACAATTGTTTATTAGGGTTGCTGTTTCACACAGGGCAAAGAATGCTGTTCCAAACCCAACTTTTCATGGGTGGTTGCACTAATTAATACAGTGTCTGAGACTCCTAGGGGGTTTTTAATATTAAAGCCTATGGGGCGGAACGGTTTTTAGAAGTCCGGCTCCCGCTGACGTCCTCCTCCCCTCCCCAGCGATTTCTGCTGCTTTCAAGCTGTTTTCATCCGAGGGAAAAGTCGGGAGGCAGGAGGGCAGCGCCCCGGGAGCCCGCGGTGCCCGGCGGGGGTGGCACCGCCGCCCTCCCCAGCCCGGGGCGCTGCCCGCGGGGGCCGCGCTGCCGCCTCCCGCCCAGGGATTTCCCCCCCCCATTCCCCTCGCTTTGATTTCTCCCGTCGAGCCGCTTTCGCTGTAATTTCGGAGGAGGCGGGAGCTGCCGGCGCGGTGGCTCCGCGCGGGATCCCCGAGGTCCGCGGAGGGTCGGCGGGGCCGGGAGCTGCTGCCCCCCCGCCTGGCTGGTCTCGAGCAGAACGCTAGCCTGCATCAAGGGGGGTGTGCTTCTCCGTAGCTGTTCCCGAGAGTTTAGGGGATAATTCATTGGCTCTTCACGGAGCATCAACCCAGAGCCGCGCTGCGAACTCTCCCAGGGAGGTGACCTCGGAGAATCCTCGTGCCTCGAATCTCCCGAGGGATTTTTTCACAGGACACTGTGAAAAAAAAAAATTTCACAGAAAGGGTCATGGGGTACCGGCAGAGGCTGCCCAGGGAGGTGGCCGAGTCCCCATCCCTGGAGGGATTTAAAAGACGAGGTGCTCAGGGACGTGGTTTAGCGGCAGATGGGAACGGTTGGACTCGGTGATCTAAGAGGTCTTTTTCCAACCTGGTGGTTCTATGATCCTATCGCCTCCTCCGGGTGCGGGAAGAGAGGATGCTGCGGGCAGGGACAGCCCTCTCCCCTTGCCGGGCCACTGCTCCCCGCAAAGGGAGACCCGGGACATCCATCAGCTTGATAAATGGGGGTTACTCACTCGTGTTCTCCCTGCTAGTTTGTTTTCTTAAACTACCGGGCAAAAAGTGTAATGACGGAGCAGACAAACACTAACAAACAGACGACAGCTTTATGGATGGAACTCAGCTCCCAGGGCTGAGGGGTGTTAAAATCCCAGCTCTGACGCCGTTACCCATTCTCGGTTCGCTTTAGCTTCTATAAAGACAGAACAAAAACAAAAAACCAAAACAAAACAAAAACAAAAAAAAAAACAAAACAGAGAGAGAAAGAAAAAAGGAAAGGATGGGGGAAAAAAAAAAAAGAGGAAAAAAAAAAAAAAAAAGCAGTCTTGGCTGAGTGTTTAAGGAGGAGACACTTACGGATTTATTTTATGGGCTGACCAGGGCTGTTCTCCCTGCTCCCTTCACCGTCAGCTCAGCTTTTTTGCTATTTTTCATGTTGGATCCATGCGTTTCTCCTCTAAGCCTTTCTCCTTTTTGATGTAGCGAGTCAATTGAAGAATGTTGGTCTCGGTTATCAATCACCCAGCTGGGGCTTAAAGGGCTCGGGCTAATCAGATTTAATTGCTCATGTAGCGCCACTCCTGCCCTGGGCCACGACCGACTTGCTCAATTAAACCCCAAATACCTGCAATCAATAAATAAGGAATGACAACACGTTTAAGGGATTTATCCAGCAAAGGAATTGAACTGGAAACAGATTACAACCGAAAAAGGCCCTTTTATAATTAAACATACACCTCTTACAGAGGGGAAAAAATATATTAAAAAAAAAAAAAGTAAGAAGAAAGAAAGGAAAGAAAAGGGAAATAAAGAGAGATCTTGTTGCCTTTGCCTGGAAAAAGGAGAGATGCGGGCACTGCCTTCAGAGAGGTCACTCTCAATCACTTATTATCTTATTTATATGCCTGTAAATCCAGAACCCTTTGTGGTTGTGCACCGATACCTCTCCTCGTTCTGCGGACCAACCCACCTCCCACTTTCCTTCCCTGCAGCAGGAGGCCACTGAGTCAGCTTTCCTCTCTCCCGCATGTCTTCTGTTTGAACACCCTGGCTAGCGGAGGAAGGCGTCATCGCTTTTGGAGATGTGAAAATGTTAGCCCCAACCTTCTTAAAAAAAGAAGAAGGGTAAAGACTTGCTTTTCGAGCCTCTTATTTGGAATACAGTAGTAATCGACGGAGAGCAAATATTGCTGAACATACATAAATAATCTCTTTTGGCATATTTGCCATTCCATTATTATTATTTTAAGAACTGCTTTGAAAGTTACAGATGCAAGAAGGGTTTGCAATTAATACCAAAAGGTATTACTTGAAACATCCAGGCGTGTTCTTGTCCAGGGTTTTGCATCAACAGCTGCTGTCTTTTATTTGGATTAGATTGTAAAATTGCCCTCTCAGCAGATCTGCTGTCAGTGCTCATGGAAAGAGTAACAATGGAAAAAAAGGCAGAGAGAAGAGAAGCTGGCCGCTAACCTGGAGGAATCCAAGCAAGGCGCTCCTGGTCTGCAATCACGCAGCACTGAGGTGGATGTGTCAAAGCTTATGACTTGCAGACAGTTTTGCTCCCAGTGCCTGAATCGGGGGCCCTTAGTGCCTTCGAGAGCTCCCTGCAATCTCTTGGGCAAGAAACCCCACCAAGGTGGTCAGAAAACCCACTGGAATCACAGTTAGGTGCCATTTCTTATCCCTAGTCCCAGGCTCCGGGAATGGAGCTGGGATCCCTACAACACCCAACAAAGCAGCTTTCGGCAGGATTTGAGCTGGGTGAGCAACTCAGAGGGAACTGCCCATCTCAGGGACTCCTTTCTCTCTGCATGCCTCATCCATTCCATAGCTCATTTCTGAGCTTTTCTCCAGTTAAATGTGACCGCTGATTACTCTGCAAGTAGTTGTCTTCTGCACCAGCTATAGTGGGTGATGCTAGCAGGACACCTGGGTCCTGTGCTGGCTTCCCATGGCTCCCACAGGGGTAAAAACTAACCTTAATATAAATCTGCCTGTATCGGTGCCAGTCTAGAGCCAATCTGCACATTTGATAGCTGATGTGTAAGGCAATCTTTGTGGGAAGTGAATGTAAAAATCTTCATAGAAGTCAAGATGTTGATTAAAAAACTCCTTCAGCTGTCGAGGGAGTATTTCTGCAAGGACTTCTGTTTGTTTGTTCCTTAGGTTGGTTTCCTAAGGAAGCCAGGATTATATGATCAAACCGTTACAGCCTTTTGAACTCCTGGGCCACCCCAATCAAAATTGACAAGGGGGCAGAGGTCTCAGAAATAATCAGGTTTCTGTGATTTTCGCAAAAATAGACTGTTGGATAGCAGAGAGACAGATCCTGTCAAATCCCCGCTAAGGCTGTAAGCAGAGTTCAACTCTTAAGAAACACCAGAGAAGCTAAATGAGAACAAGCACAATATTGCAAACATCCCTGAAGCTTCTACCTTGGCTACTAGAGACAGCAGCTATGAGGCACAAGTACCGAGAAATAGCCTTCATGTGCTTTGCTGCTTGAGGAAATACTTATTGGTTGTATTCATCTTTCTTTGCCACTTTCTGGACCAAACTCCCCTTTGACAGGCGGAGTAGCAGAACATCAAAGGGCAGATCTAGGCACTGGCAGAGCCTTCTGTGACAGTTCTCTTACTGTGGTTAACAACATCATCCAGCGCCAAACTGCACAAACACCTCCCCAGGCTGCCTTGGAGGAAGCCTGAGGCTTGGTAGTGATCCAGGAGGTTGGGATATGAGTGGTCCAAGAGTTTGTATGACAGAGGCTTTGCCCTCATCACTGTCTGTGCTATCTCTTTCAGAGTCACGTGGTAAAACTCATTACATTTTTAACAGATTGATCCAAATCCTGTCAAGTAGTGAGAAGAAAGAATGAAAATTCTCCCAGCTACTTTAATGAACCTCAAAGCAGACTTTTGACTCTTTTTTTCCTTTTTAAGTAGTAAAATAGATCAAAGAACAAGAAAGCGGGTTTTATTTAGACTATGAATCTCAAGATGACAGCTTTGCCTCTAAGAAGGCATCTTTGCCTCCTGTACTCCCAATCTAGCCTGAAAAGCAGTTCTACTAATTAACGTTTGATACAATTAATACTCATCTGGATGCTACAAGGCATTTGCCTTTCAGGTCGGTGTGTGCTGCATCAATTCCAGGTTTAGGTAGATGATGCAAGTAGGAAGATGGGTGGTACTGTAGATGTGCAAATAGACCCATTCATGGCAGATACTTGACTTCCTAGTCCAAAGAGAGACAATTCGTAACTGCAGCAAAGGGCAGCAGTCAGTTATTCTACGCAGCTACAAAAGCAGTGAGAGCTTCCCTGGCAAGCCAAACGCAGAATGAGACATTTCCTCCTTGCTGATGCCAAGTCAAACAGGGCCAGTTTGGAACAGCTCAGCTAGCCACGTTGCCAGTTCATGGCTGTCTCAGAATCTGAGCTGTCATTTATGAAAATAAAAGCACAAATGTTTTTATTGTCATTTAAAATACTCCCAGCACTGACAGTTCTGAAAATTAATTAATGTGAACAAGATGCCTGAGCCTGTAGAAAATTCAGGTCTTTCATTTCCTTAGGGAGAGAGAGTTATTGTTCTCTATGTCCTTGGTTTGTTAACTCTGAAGCCTAAGGAAGGCAGGCCAGCTAGCAACTATTTCACCACCCACAGGAGCTCAAAATTTGAAGAATCTCATTGAATGGCATCTAACTTTAGCATCAAATTAGGGATAAAGAAAAACTTAGGAAAAAATATAACAAGTGAAAACAAATAAGACTAGATTCCTTCCAGATCACAGAGCTGCCTATGCCTACTCCAGCTAATCCCTTGTGGCAGATTTCATATTTTTTCCCCCAGATTTTACCATTTCTCTGCTTTTAAAACTTTTGCTCTTTGAGATTAGGGGGGAAGGGAAGGAGAAGAAATGAAAACAGGGAATGCCATGAAAATCTGTTGTATGCAAGACTGGAATAATCTAAAGGCATTACGAATGCATAGCAATGCATGGGAAGAGATAGAGAGAAATGCCACAAGGAGCAAGCCAAGGGCTGGCCTCACTAGGACATACAGAGGTTGGAATGGGAACCAGTTTGTGAAGGAGCAGCAAAGGCCGAAGATCAAATTATGCAGCATGAAGTGGAATCACCAACAAATTTAAAAGACAAAAAATTCCCCTGAATATATGAAGCAGTCTATTATTTACTACCTAATTTTTGTCCTCCAAGCTACACAAACAAAAAGCCTGAACATATATAGGAGTCACTACTGGTATATTCTGACTTTGTCATCACACATGTTCCCATATGACGAAGTAAGGCCAAATCTTCCCTCTCGTCTTGATCTTAAACAGGGATCTGTGAGAATACGATAGCTGCAAAGTACTGCTTCTATGTAGTTCGCTCTTTTACTGCAAGATTCCATGTGTTGTAGGAGACAAGAAACTGCCATAAAGCTGTTTCCCAGCATGATTTTTTCTGTCCAGAACAGGAGGACAGGTCTAGGTCCGTGCCTCCTTGCTGCTCCTGGAATAAAGACAGGAGGAATAAGGGTCCTCTATTCCTCTGAACTCTGGGGATATTATTTATTAACAGTTTGTCTAAGGTACCAGGGGATTTTTCCCATCTCGTGTGGCTGGAATAACAGCAAGGTAGATTCCAGCTCCAGTTCCTACTGACTTGCTGAAGCCCATGAAATAAAGTCCATTACCAGAGGGAGGCAGAAACACTGGATTTATTTCCACCGTAGTCTTAGTCTCACCCTATCTGCACTTCTCCACTGATAGCACCCGGGCTCTGAGCAATGAAGGTGATCTAAGACATTATCGCCTCCAGCTGTCTGCCTCACCCCACTCCAAAAAGCTGGCAGAAGGTAACGTGTCTGTTGCTTTAACTGCTTCAGTTCACGGTCTGGCTTATTAGCTTAAACTGTTGAGAAGACCAAAAAGCTGTGTATGCATTGTCTCTAGGGAGGAAAGTACTAAAAGGAGACTTCAGTTTTCTCCATTAGTGCTTTTAAGAGAATAGCCTTGTATGTATATTTGCTTTGCTCTTCATAAATTAGAATATCCTAACCCTGAGAAATGCAGTAATTTATTACCCCTGCAGACCTTCAACTGATGCTACTGAGCTTGTTTCTTTGTGATATCACTGGATTGCAAGAGTCATTGGGGGCTGCTAAGCTCATGCTGACATAGTAACAGTAATCATTTCCTGGCCTGATGTGTCTGTGTTTTAAGGTTGGACTGGAAGCTTAGACGTAACCTGTTACAGTTGAGAAGAGATGATAGAAATGACCAATGGATCACTGATTTCTCTTTGCCATTGCTTGGAGGGCATTCTCATACCCCAAACTGAGTTTTTGGACTAGATTTCAAGATATTGTCAGCCAAGTGACATAGATAAGTGCAGTAGAAAGGAAAGAATATCTTCTTTTCCAGAAGGAGGCACAGACAAAAAAAGAGTAAGGATTTCACCCTAGTCACATGGCACAGTGAAATCTCTGGCACAGTCCCATCAACTAAATCCTTGCTGGGCTAAACCTTTTGATGGCCAAACAGATATACAGTGACTCTCAGTGTTTAAGCTCCTGCATTCTCCTAACTGGGAAGAAAATCTCATTTTTTTTTGCTTTCAATTATTTTCTGTAGAGATTTAATAGCTGAAACGTTGTTGTGAGACATCACATTAATCAGAGTACACTGCTTTTGCTGTAGTTTGCACCACCATAACACTAAACTTTCATCATCCAAACAAAAATCTATTTATTTCATAAAACATAATCTCTTTTGGTGTCCAAGGAGAGATACCAACTCAGGGACTCAATCTGGTTCTGCCTGAAGTCAATGGCAAAGCTATTAATAATGGCAGGATCAAGTCAGTTCACTAATTTGCCAAATTCCCCATCATTAGTGTGAATTAATGAGATCCTACTGGAGCTGCTTTTTGGCTGTGGGTGAAACGGAACATGCCTGGCAGCACATCAGCATCAGAAGGGAGGCTGGGGAGGAGCAGGCGTGGTTTAGGGGGAGGGAGATGAGCAAATGGAAGATGCTTAATGCAGTCCAGATGGAAAAAATTGACCCTGACTTCACCAGTCAGGCAATGGCCATAGCCAAGCTGTTTCCTAGTGAGGAGAAAAACTAGAGAAGCTCAAGCAGCAGACAAGAAGTCAGCTCAGACAAAACAAGACGACCACCTCCTCTGCCCCCTAAATGATCTTTTGCCCAAAATGTAAAGCAAAGCGCGTGTTTTCCTGCCGCTTCTCAAAGTTGTCCAGTGGTTTTCCTTGTCTTGCTTGCTTTAAAGCTTCTAGAAACAGGAGTACTAGTGCATGAAGTGGAAGGTTGTGCTTACTCTCGTACTCAGCCCCATGCAGAACTAAAATTATAACAAATCTTTCTTGAAGAAACCCACTTACAGTGCCAAGAGGGTCATATAGAGTTTGGAGAAACATCCAAAGAGATGTCAGTTGGAACTTAATTGAACTTGGCTGTCATCACTAAATAGGACACATCCCTTTAAGCTTAATGGATCCTGCCAATCCTAACAGCAGATATTGTTGTTCTGTTCCTTGAGATGGTGATGGCAGCTTAACTGTCCATGAGTCACTAGGCTAATAGCTGTTGCTTGAAAAAAAATGTGTAGGGAGGAAAAGATGTTCCTGTCTGATGAGAGTGTCTGCTTCTAGTGCCATCACAGACACAATGCCAAGCTAATGATTGAGTATGATCTTTCCATGGTGGCAGCCCCAACTGCTTTGTAGAAACAATAGAATCAGAATATTTGCTTTTCTCTATTTGTTTTTTTTTGTACTGGGTACAGAGCCAGTGGCATACACTGCCATTTGGGGCAGTCAGGAAGCCTGAAATTGATGGCTCAAATTGAAGACATAAAATACACAAAACTCCCCGTTTTATTTCATTTAATGGCGTGATAGCAGTGATGCAGTAGCTTTGATAACACTCTCACTGTGCTCAGAAAGGATCTTGGGACAAATGTGTGTGAGGAGAACGGTACGAGATGGGAACTCAGACTGCTCAGTAAAAACCCTAGTGATTATTTTTGCAGACTCTGTTAGGTGGGAATTTACTGTGTTTCAGACTTCTGACCAGAAATCTCCTCCTGAGCCATGCCTTACACCAAACCAACTTCCAACTGTATGGGAACTGTGGGATTCCCAAGCAGTGGATACAGAGGAGACCTTTGCAATCTCCAAACGTAGTTCAGCCCCTTCAACAGTTACCGTTAGTGACATTAGAGCCATAACCATAGTGAGCTGAAAGTGAAACATCACATTAGACTGTTTCATGATGGCAAAATATCAGTAAGAAATGGACTGCCATAATCCACTTCCAACTAAATACTGATTGCCTGTGTTGTGCTCAGCAAGAGCAAATCTTAATACATATGACCCATATCCTGCCCTTCTTCTCTCTAAAAGGAAAGGAAAGCCACCAACACTCAGTGTATTCCCTTGAAAGAACCAAAGGGCATTCTGGTATGCCGAGTACAAGTGAACACGCTTTTTTCCGGTTGTCCCATAATATGTAGCATTAATTGCCTTACGGTAAAAGAGTGGAGCAGGATGAGATACGTAACTGGGAATTCCACCTATTATTTTAATAAGCATCTAATTTGTACTTCTGTACCTGTACCTATCAGATTACCATTGTTTAAAGTGTTAGTCAATCTTCTTGTATCAGGGAGAAAATAAAACATTAACTTTATCAGAATTTTAAAAGGCATCATTAAATATCCTCTACTTAAAAAAAGCCTCTCCAGGTGATGTATTGCACTCACAAAGATAAGAAATCCTTCCTATTTACAATCTACTTACTTTGTAGTTCGCTTCTAATGGGCAGTTTGACGAAAGGTACTTTCCAACATGCATTTAAAGTGATCCATTCAAAAGATAAGTGAATTGCAGCTCTTCATTAAACCCAACAGTTCATGTTGTGCTGAAAACATATATTTAACCAAGAAATGCTACTGTAGGCTCTTACCGGGGTCTTTTTTTCCTCCAAGATCTAGAAAACATTGATTCACTGTCATTTTCAAAAGCATCTGAAAATTACAGGCCAACCATGACAGCAAAGTGAACACACCGAAAAGCATTGCAAAGCATTTTTCATACTCTTGCTTGTTCCTGGTTCCTTTTGATCATTTTTTACAACACAAGCTTTTCTTAAGAGGAAACAGAGCTTTTGTACTGATGCTATTGTACAGTTGGTGTGCTCTAGCAAAATAACTAACTTTCTAGGAAGTATTAAAGTAGGGGCCAAACACTAAGGTGCATTGCAGCAGAGCTTTAAGTTTGCATGCACAAATGCACAGAAAGCCAGAACTTGTTACCTTCTTTTCAAACACCATGTTTTTGCCTATATACAGCAGCACTCTAAAAATGCAAGAGCTAATTTACACATGCAGAATTCTGCAGTTGTTGTTGAGTTTTTTTCAGTCCCATTTTCAGATTCGTGGAAACTCCACCCATCTTTCTCTGAATAGAGATGCTCGGCTGCCAGATAGGCTTTGGGGGCAAACCAGTCAAATTCTTTGTGTATGCCAAGAAATATCTGCCCCTTTTTTGCCTTCCGGTACACAAAACTAAGCAAGCAGCATTCTCAGAGGCAGCATCCCGTGTCTGGGCATATGTTGCTGAGGGAAGAAATTACTATTCAAGTTACTCGAACTTGAAGTCTTGTCCTTTGTAATGGTGGGGACCAATATTGTCCCACAAGAACCAGGCACCCTGCTCTGCCTTCAAAATAGGTTGCACGCTACTCAGTCTCTTTAGGATGTGCGAATCACAACCCCTCAGCAGAAAACTGAACCTATGGCATACACACCCATAGCAGGAGGTGCACTAATGCTGTGTATTCCCCAGTGGAGAGCTGAGATTCTGCAAGGCCCATACGCAAGCGGAGGGAAATGACTGTGTGGGCTCTAATTACAGGCCAGGAAGGATCTCAGCCCCCGAACGATGAAACTCCACAATTTCTTCAACATTTCTTTCATGTCCTAACAATATTAACAGCAGATATTTTTGGTTTTGTGGAGAGTCGGATCTCTTCATCTCTCCTTCCCAAAGCACAAAGGGATGCCTCATTATTCCAGAAGGCGGGGTTTTGTCTTATCTTACAAGCTTCTTTGTGAAGTCTTCAATATTTTTGCTTCTTGTTGAGCTTGAATACCTCGACAATCAAAGCAAAACAAAGTCTATCTGAGAATATTTCACAATTTCTGCTTCTGTTTCCTGTTAAAGTGAGAGGCAGAATAAATATGGGAAGACAGCAAGAGAAAACAAAAATCAAACCGAGCAAAGAACTCAACCAAAGTCTTATGGAACCTTTAAGAGGCACTTGGTGCCAGTTCTGCTTAAAGATGGCTCCAGCCCAAAACATGACGTACAGACCACTCTGAATGAGGTTTTCATAAACCAGGCTTTGGCTTGGAATCTATATTTCACAGCTGCCCTGTGTGATGTGTAGCCTCTATCATAGGCCAAAACAAGAACACAGGCTCTGAAAAAACCCTGACTGGCAGGGGAAGGGTGCAAAGTCAGGGGAAGACCTCAGGTTTTTGGCTCCAAACAGGCTCTGTCAGGAGGTGTCTAATAAAAAGTGAAGGCCCACAGCGAGTAGCTAGTTTATGCTAGCTGATTCACCCATTTCCTTAATAATAATGAATCAGTGAAAAAAGCGCTTACTGTGAAGAAACCTCTTGATTTGTGCTGCTCAGTCGTTAACGTTGCCATGTGGAGAACAACCCAGCAAACCAGCAGCCACCAATTCTTCTCAACTTTCTTACTAAGAACCAATTCTTCTGTTTGAAGACATTGTGTCTGTATATATTTTACATCTTCTGCCTGAGTTTTGAATGTTGGAGGAGGAGCAGAGCTGGTGTAAACGTACTACATCACGTTTGGATTGTATTTAAGCTGGGCCCAAAAGTACAACTCTGCCTGAAACAGCAGCAGTGGAGACCAGCACAGATGAGGCAGAGCCCACAGCTAACATTTATGGGAACAATTTGCCCTTTAGAAAATGGGATTAGCAGTGCAAGGCCCAGAATTAGAGAAGCATTTACGAACCCACAATGTTAGTGGCAAGGAAAATCCCTTTCGTTCATTTGCGGTTCTGAAAATCTGATGAAGCAGTTTAGGAGAACAACCATATGATGCAAGTCCAGATCTTGAGAAGTTAAGGTGACTGGGGGAAGGGAGAGAGAGATAACAAAGGTTTGTTCCCCAGTAGCACCTTGCTGCCCTGTGCTTTGGCTAACAGTTTCACCGGGGAGCTGCAGAGAGGGATGTTTCACATAACTGGAGCTGTGAAGAACTTCCTTTCCTAAGCATTTAATCACATAAAACTCAATTAGCAGTGGGGTTCTGTTGTAAATATTAAGTAATATTGGTTGAGTTGTTCACTGTGATCTGCTGAGCATGGCTGTGGTTTTGGTGGGAAGTGGCTGAGTTTTGGTCCCAACAACATGCAAGGTACATCATGAAGAGGGTACCAGCTGAGGAAGAAGAGAAAGAAAAGATGACTCCGGGTAACCTCTTGCCCATATTGAAGAGATTTACACTTCTGTGCCTCATTTTGCTATCCAGCTACCAACTTAGCCTTAATTACTGCATCTTCTGTATGACCACTGGGTTTCTGTGTAAGTCCACCAGTTCCTACCAGTTACTACTATACTGAGAAAAAATACTTGAGGAACAACGAAGAAGAAAAAAAGTAGACTGGAAGTCAAAAGACTTCCTTTGGTTCCAATAAACCATGATTACCATGAGACCTTGTGCCAATTAAAATATCAGCTGGAGTATCAGCCACACCTGAGCTGGAGGGATATAATGTTATTAACGATATTTATGCAACCATCATCTGTAGATCATGTCTACTCTCTTTAAAGCTGTTTGTTAACCTGCTCAGTTCAGGGTAGGCTGTAAAAACTTTTGCTCCATAAAATGCTAGCAGTAGGTAGACTGAACTCCACTCAGTCACATACGTACCCTTCAACGCGTTTGCATCACGAGCCAGGTCTGCTCCTGTGTGTTTGCCTCTGTAATCGATTGTGGGAGCTGTTAATCACAGGTGCATACAATAATGTTTAGACATCTCTTTGATTCAAGGATGCTATTAAGGAATTAGAATGTATTAGGGTAAGAGTTTGTCTCTGCAATTAATTGCTCCTGGGGTTTTGCAATGCATGATCAAGTAGTGGTGCAAAAATCACCCACTGACTTGAAAAAATCCAACAACAGCCCCAACTCCAGAGCTATACACTGTACTCATAGTCTACATATTGATGACTGAATATTTCGGTTTTATATGTACAATTTGTGAAACAAGTGCCCAAGGTCTGTTTCAGTTTCTGAGTATCGCTGCTGGAGCTTGTAAAAGATATGATCAAAAATAGGTAAAGTAACTAGAAGGACTCTGCCTCCCAGAAGGTAATTAGACTTCCCCCCAGCTTCTGCTTCAACAAAAACTGAAGAGTGACTTCACTACTAGCTTTGGTCCTGTTGTGATTAAGATCCCGACAAGATCAGAATTCCCTGATCCTACTCAAATTCACCATAAATTTGTACTCCTTTTACAATCAGAAGGCATCTCTGTAGGCCTGAGAACTTCTTATTTCTTAAGAGTTGGTATTAAGAATGTTTGGGCTGAATCAGTTTTTGGGTAGAAGAAAATGACAGAAGAAAACATTTTTTAATCTTCCAGGGTGACTTTTTTTTTTTTGGAGTCAGTTTCCAGGGACACAGCTGGGAGATGCTTCTCTTGTAAGTGAAAGGTAAAACAAAACTGTTCTCCAGGTGCACTGTGTTCTGTAAAGATCCTCTGATGTTTGATGTGTGAATATGTTAAATGCATTAAGCCAAGATGATTCTAATTCAGGCAATTACTACTCACTTACCCCCAAACTCCTCCCAGATATTTAAAGTGACTTTTCAGATTAGAAATTCTTTGGGATGGGAGCATACAACTGTCCTAGGAACAGAGGTAATATTAGTTTTCTCATGTCCTATGTTGATTCTTCTATAAGATTGCTGTCATTAACAAACCATTAGCTTCTATCCTAGAAATAGATACATCCCAACCCAGAATGAAATAAATTGGTTTTTTTTTGGAAAGCTCAATGAAGTCAAATCCTAACATGCAATAAGTTGCTGTTACTCTTGTTATGGGAAATGATTTTGTATTTTGAATGCCTCCTTCTTCCCTCTGGGGATGTTGCCATCAAGGTGACTGTACCTGCTCCCAGCACCAGATTAAGAGCAATGGAGAAAATGGAACAAAACAGAAGTTTTTCAAATTCCATTCTGATGCCAAGAGAGCCTGCCGTGCTCAATTCAGGGGCTAATCCATGACCATCGCTCTAGTTCAATAATTGCAGAACATTAATGAGTCTCTTTCCTTATTACAGAGCTCAAAATAAGAACATTGGCATTCTGATTTAGCAGGGAACTTTTAAAGTCTTAGCCTAAGGATTGTAAGAGGAATGGATTTTTTTTTTTTTTAATTAACTTTGCATTCAAAAGTTGTGTTAAACCATCTGTTCTCATGCAAGGGGTGAGGGAGGGGGAAGCTAGCCACAGATTTTCATCAGTGAGCTGTTAAATTAGTCCCTTTACTTCACAGGACTTGTTTTATTCAATCTGCTTTTATTAAGAACACAGGTTTGATTCTGCAAGGAACAAATTCTTCTGGTTCTTTAAGGAAAATGGTTTTAAGCAGGGTTTTATTAGGTTGCATTACTGGATAAGTGATACAACGTGTTACCAGTGTGAATCATTTGATTTAGGGTGACAAGAAAGGAACTTAAAAATACTCAGAGCCAAAACACAGGCTGGTAAGGGCTAACGGGGCCAGATTTGATCTACTTTTGCAATTTTTTCTGTTACAATTGGTAGTAACTCTTTAGGGCCTTTAGATATTTTGACTAAGTCTTTTTACTATCTCTAAGTTAAGAAGCAGTACAATTAGGGTCAGACTATAAGTCTTTTAACCAGACTGAATAGCCACAGTGAGGTCAGCAAGGCTGCTGATGGAATGAAGTGCGATCTGGGAGGAGGTCAAAACACTATTTCATCCTAAAAGGAAAGAGACATACATAGGTCACCTTGCCTTCACAGCCAGGACTGTGCCTTACAGAGTGCTTGTTTTCTTTCCCTGTCTCAGCCCTACTAGCAAAGCTTCATTGAGCCCCCTGTGCTTGTCTGTGAGCAAAAAGTCATTTGTAAATCTCTGCCTTTGGAATGAGGCAGTGTTCTGCCTCACCAGGTGAGCATAGTGTATCCGAGAGGCAAGACTGAAGACCACCAGCCTGCTTCCGTTGTCTCCACTCAGGTCCTTTTTGCTTGCTACACTGAAGTATTCTGTTGAGTCATCTGGCGGGTAACTGGGAAGAGGCATATACAGTACTGATAGAAACAGAAATGAGATTTCTTCATGAGAAACAATAGGAGATACCTGACCTTAAGTCATATATTCAGCTATTATGAGGTCAAAGTGCATCATCCCCCTGACAGGTGAAACCACCTCTTGCACTAAAACCAGAATGAAAGTTGTATGTGAAGATCTGCAGATTCAAAGATATCTCAAAGGGAAACTGAATATTTTCCCTGAAAAATATCATAACAAAATACAGTAGTTTAACTTGCCAAATTTGATAACTTTCAGTCTAAGGATGTGTCACTCACAGTCAAGTCGACAGATCTCTGTCAATATTAGGGCTGAGCCTAGAATTAGCTCCTTTCCGGTGTCGAAGTCCTGAGACGATCTTTTAAAAGAAGGCACCGTGAAACAGATAACCAGAATTGCTATACCAACATTCTCGGCTATGTAAGCCTTTAGGATGTAGCAAAACTCTCTGTTGGATTCCCAGGCTGTGATGTAGACTATATCAAAACCCCCCATCCCCCAATAACACCTGCATAGTTTCAGTCTTATGACCAAACTGACCTATGAAAGTAGAAGGAAGATGGCTACATGGTAATCAGTTTATAGTCTTCGTGCTGTCCTCCTCAGCAGATTTTCCCATCAATTCATCCTACCTGTCCCAACTAAGACTTGCTGCTGAGAGCCAGCATTACAGATTGCTCTGGCTGTAAAGAGAACTCCATAAATGCATTATTCCTTCTTTAACTGAAATGAGAAGAATAAAAGAAGAAACAAGTTTTGCAGCAAGACTGTCCCTTTGGGATGCAATGATGAATGTTCGTACCAGCAACAAGTTTCAGTTGTTTAATTCTCTCATAATTGCTTCCCGCTTTAAGGCTTAGACTTTGTTTATGAAACCAGACTGTGGGCAACCTGTGGAATGAGAACTTATCGATGAATTTATGTTGGGAGTCATCTGGGAAAAACAAAAGTCTCAGTATCCTCTTCTGGCTATTTGGAGAACTCACCAAGTACATTGGTTCAAATTGAATCAAGTATAGCACTTTCTAAACCCTTCATTTTGAGTTCCTGCGGAGAAAAGAGCATCCTTAGAGTGAGCTCTTTTATACTGATCTGCATGCAGAAGATGAAATGAACATATTTTTATTTCAGACTCCATAAGAGGGGAAAAAAAAAAAAAGAGGAAACAATGCAGGAGAGCTCCCTGTTGGCTCTCCACAGGTCTTGAACAATAGTTTTTAGCTCAGGAAATCAGTATTGTTACCATGCAGCAAATAATGATGCTCTCAGTTTCATGACTGACCTTCTAGGTTTTTTTTTTCAGTGGGGGCTTAGTCATTTGGGTTGTTGGAGTCTTCTTCATCCTTTCCCTCAGAGGGAACAGAAGAATCGCATTACTGCGTACTGCAGTCTGTCTTGTGCCAGCAGGCCAGGAGTGGCTTGGGAATGACAGTCTTGCCTCACACTCTATTATTAAAGGAATGATGACTACTAATTCTGAGAAGTCCTGGACATTTGACCGCACTTGGGAATGAATCTCCACCAATTTTCTTCAATGTGTTGACGGTTTAGGCGTAGAGAAAAATCCTTAGTGCAGCAAAACAGAGCATCTTTAGCCTGAAATGGCAGGTTTGACTGGAAGTTTTATTTTGTTAGCTATGGGATTTCAGGGAATGCGATGAGGTAGGGATCCTGCGTAAAACCACAAATCTATTCAAAACGCTCCTCCATTTAGCCTCTTTCTCTGCCCCATCTATATCCAATGCAATCTCCTTATTACAATATATAATAATGAATGCTATGAACCCCCTGATTTTTTCTAAAACATCCATTTGCATGGAATTTGAACCTTGCTACAAATAAACCATAAAAATGACATTAATAAACACCGGAAAGCAGTAATGATGTGTTACTGCCATAGGAGGGCCAGTCAAACAAGTTAAAGGCTGACACAGTTTTCCAGATGCAGTGTTGCACAATGTGCTTGTTTACCTGGATCATTTACTCTTTCCCTTTCCCTCTTTAGACATATACGTACTGAGGGAGAACACTGAAGTGGATTCAGAAATGCCAAACGTGGACTATGATTTCCCTTCCCTACAGTTTTATATGGCAGCACATCTGCAAATATCTATAACTTATAAAACCTTTTCTGACCACATTTTTTTTCATCTTTTGGTAAACTGGATGTATGTATCTCGGAAGCTATTGATTTCTCCATTCTAGGTGTCATTCATGTGCCTTTCCCGTTAACTGTGAGAGTTGAAAAGAAGTTTTTCTCTTCTTGACTTGACCAATCTATCCAGAACTTTTCTGTTCCTCCTCTCACCAAGTCATGTTAGCCCTTTAAATTTTACCTTGGAAGCTTTCCTTTGTCTTCATTTTATGACTATTACTTCTTCTCTTTACTTGTGTAGCAGTCAGTGTTGGCTGAAGGTTAGGAATGTCCTTAGAAATGCAGTTGGAATTAGGGATAAAGTTTTGGATGCCTGAAAAAGACCAAAGCAGGGTTATGGATTTATGTCTGATTGATCTGGTAATTCTTATTAATGACAAGTCCTACAGTGTTCTAAAATCAGCTACTGAAACATTCTGTGTCTGAGAAAGAAATCCCCCAGGGTGTGAAAATCACAAATATGGATTCAAGCTAAACTAATGTTCTACTTATTTTTGACAGGTCCAAAATCTATATGCTTCCCCTTATAGAGAGCTTTTTTATCTTGCTAGTATGGAAGTGACAGAAATACAAAATGAATTCTTCAGGAGCAAGGAAGTTGCATTGGCCCACCAGCCATGGACTTAAAGCGACTGTCATCTCACAGGTGTATAGCAGGATAATTCCCTGGAGAACCTCAGCTAGGTTCAGAACCATCCATAAATTCATATCTTACCAGTTGCAAAGAAATTAGGATAATATAGAAAAGTTTAATTATATTTTAATGGATTAAATAAGCATACATTAAGTTGTGCAAATTGCAGTGAGAAATTTTAACATACTTTCTTTAAGGCTTAGAAAAAAAATTGGTTGTGCCAATCCCA
Source organism: Cuculus canorus (assembly GCF_017976375.1). Classification (NCBI taxonomy): domain Eukaryota; kingdom Metazoa; phylum Chordata; class Aves; order Cuculiformes; family Cuculidae; genus Cuculus; species Cuculus canorus. The sequence goes on from NC_071414.1 coordinate 10,828,575, forward strand.
TTTGCACAGAACAAGTTCAAGGTTCTTAACAATGCTATTTCTGCCAATTAAGGATTTCTTTTTATAGCCACCAAATAAATCACTTTTTATTCTGGGATCAGGCAATTATTCCTAGGAATAACAAATATCTCCTACTTCTGTCCTGATGGTTACCTGAATCCAAGTATTGCTTTCTGCTGGTTGCAGTTTTCCTTTGTGTTTTCTCCTTGTGAAACCTGAAGATCTTGAGGTGGATGTAGATCAGTGTTTCCAAACAGTTTTATTTATTTACCTACCTACTGGTTAGGATCACAGAAGACTTCCTTCCAAAGAAACAGCATTTAAGAATGCTTACGTAGCTTGCGATAGCTTACAGAATGGATTCAATACCCAGGTGATAAATGTCAGCCTTCCCTTCACAGACTCAACTGCAAATGTTCTGAAAAGCATGGGTGATCCTTTGCTTGGTGCTCCCAACATCTCCATGTCAAATAAACGTGCAGGAAGCTCAGAGAGGAAGAGCAACAGGATCTTCAGCATGTCTGTAGCATTGGATTTGAAAGGACATTGAATTTATCAATCTGAACTATGTTCTTTACTTTCTTGGATGGTAGTCACAGAATATGGGAGTAATACTACACCACTCAGTTTCCGAGTCCACCTTTTATGCCAACTATCTTCAGAGTTGTCTTTCTTTCCTCCACCAGTTCTTACCTTCTCCTTAATCTTACGAGCAAAACTCAAGCTTCAGCTCAGAAACTTCTTTATTTTTGTTGAGGCAGCCTGGAAGCAGGAAAGCAGAGCAAACAGTTTCAGATGCAGTGACCTACCCGGGCTGTAATTGGGCATAGCACCACAGCAGCTTCGTTCTTTGGCATCATAGGTATGGCGAAGGGCATGAGAAATGGCCTGAACCTTAGCTCACTTTTATACTAGGAGAGGACTGACATTTAGTCGTGAGCACAAGCCATTAATGTTAGATGACTGCAAGTTGTGATCCAGTTACATAGAAAAGCCGTATCTCTCTCTCTGTTTCTACTTGGTCAAAATGTCTGTGAACATTGCTCCTCCCATTTCCTTCTTCACCCTTCTTGACTCTTCCCTTAGGGTCCTAGCTTCTACTGACTGACCTTTACAAATACAACAACAATAATTATCCTATAATTGGACACTCCAAGTCACATTGTTGCTAAAGCTGTCAATGTGGGAAGGAAGCAAGCAGTGCTTAAGACAAATGTTTAAGACTCCTTCTTCATTGTAACATCAGAAGTATTTTGGCCAAGTCCCTGGCATTTCATTAGGTGGTTGTTGGAGTTCCCTTCCAATTGTATCTTATAAGCTAGTGATTGCTATTCATGACTCAGTGGTTATCTCCAGGCCATATAGATAGAGAGTAAAGGGCATTCTGGGTTTTGGATTTCAAGTTCCTGCTGCATGCCATCAGGGCCATTGAGAAATTAAACCATCGAGGCTCATCATGGCAGTGCTCTACTATCCATATGACATTAAAGGTGTACCTCAATTTTCTGGTTTTCATCCCAGACCCTGGAATGCAAAGATTTGGTTCTGGCAGATGGTAAATATGCCCGGCTTATGTGAAATCCAAATACTTGGCAAATCCTTCTTGGCATTAGTAATACCTCTGAAACCATAATTTGCACTGTCCCATCAAAACACGTGAGACATGGAGACATTCCTGTAGAAGTGCTTTGACTATGACAAGGTTTGGAAGCACAGCCTTAGATTAAAGTCATAGGGCTCCTTTTGTCCACCTTTCATGACTTGGACACTCCACTTAATTCCTCAGCAAAGCATTGTGTGTAAATACAAAGAAATATGTGAGTTACTTATAATTGCAATTAGTAGTGTTTTCATATTTTCCTTTTTTAATTTGTCTGTAGTGTCCTCTGCAATCACCAGTGCAACAAACCCCTCAACCACTTCTGCTAGAGGACTTTTTTGACCGCTCATTCCCTGGCTGCTTCTCTGCTTCTTCCTTCATCTGCCTTGTAAAAAAAGTTGAGCTTTTTCCTCTTTTGTTTAATTTTCCCCGGACATAGTACATCAACCAGTGTCTAGAGAAATGTACAGGGTGGAATATCTGACTTTTTCCTCTCTGTTGTTCATATTTCAATGTCTTGCTGCCTAGATTGGTTATCCGAACCTCACAGTAAAAATATTATTAAAAAAGTCACATATTCATGTAATACTCTGCCTCGGTACCAAATTTCTCCTAGCTCTAACTTTTTCTTGCAGTATTGATAAGCATCAGGCAAAAGAAGGGTCCCTAGGTTAAATCTATATTGCTTTGAATTTCCTTTCTATGCTTAACATCAGACGCCACCAACACATCTTGAACTGATTTAAGGCCCTGGGGTGTTACTCGGTGCCATTCAAAACACAGCAAGCCACTTTCCATGTGCTGGGGCCACTAGGGCTCGTTAGAATGGCATTTTTAATAAAACTTAAGTGTAACTACAACATTTTGCGGCTCCGCGCTCCAGATAAACCACTACGTACGTCATTCCCCTCTTCACCTCCCCATTTACACACCCAATAGACTTTTGACCAGCTGGCCAAATTCATTATGAGTGTAAATCTATTACAATCAATAACATTCCTTCTTCTTGATGCTTATTGTAGGCAAAAGTTTCCATAGGGTCGTTTGCATGCATGTCTTTTTTTAACTTCCTATAAGGAATCAAATCTTGAAACAAAGCCCTGAACGCTATTATTCAGGTGAGGCAATACAGCAACATTAAAACCACTTTGTTTTCAGATGCAGCTGTTCTAAGTTAGAGTTGTTTTCTGGTCCAGAAAAGCCAGAGCTGTTAATAATGGTTGAACATTTTCCCTTTCTTTGCCCAAAACAAAAGAATACATTTATCCAGTGCAATTTCCTCTAGGCAAGAATATCTTCAGGGTTCACAAAAGAACCTGCTAGTGCTGGCTAGTATATGACAGGCAAAAAAAGAACAAAGCCTATGCTGATGGTTTAGCTCATTAGCTGTGCTACCAGGCAATATCAAATTCTAAAATCATCACCTACAACTTACACAGACAGTCTGAACCAGCTAAGTCAGGGCAGTATTTCTTGGGACCTTCTGCAAGGGAACTGGAGGGGAATTACCCCACCAGGAATGGCAGTTTCTGGAGCAGGAGCCTTTCCAGCAAAAGGTTTTGCATAGTTTTTTGCAGATGGCAAAACTCTGCACCTACCTCCTTTGCAGGTTTGCTCTGCTGATGACGCCCATTAACGAAGTCTATTTTGCTCCTGCTTTTATTTTTCTGGCCTTGTTATTAAACTCTGTGTGTCATGCATGGGACAAAAAAATCAATACATGAATTCCATGAAAGTGAATCACTGTGTACTCTGTGGGATTCAGATAAATAGTTTTCTCTTTCTAATTTCTCCACCTCAATAGACTAATTTCACACACGCTACTACCAACAGATCTATATGTAAATATCTCTTTAAAAGAAATAAATGCATATATATATATATACACGTACTGCTGTTTCCAAGTAGTTTTGCAGCCATTGGGAAAGACCTATGCTGAGATATTTCACACAAATCACTGTCTTATGCTTCCTAATGGGCTCTTCCTTTACCTTCATCAGTCCTGGAAGATTCTGAGTGGTTTTGTCTTTTTGGAAAGGGCTGCATCTTTTGGTACAGATAATTACATATGTACAGCTCCTAGCAGAGTTTTAATTATTACAGTAATAAATACATAAGACCAATTATGTGATGGATGTGCTGTTCCCATCACTTTTCCATCAGAAACTTCTCCATTTAGGGTTTCTCCTCACTGCCTAGTTCTCTGCTACAGCTGATGGGGAAGGGAGGTGCAAACTCCTGAATGGCAGAGCATGAACAGAATCAACAGCTGGCACCATTGCTCCCAGCTTACACAGTCGCCACGCGATGCTGTTTAATACCAGACCAATGAGGTGAATAAAACCTACAAAAGTTTATGGTGTGTAAATTACTGTTGCACCCTGCCCTCTGCCTCCACACTGAACTGCCTGCACTAGAGATGTATAAATGAAAACAGTCCCTTTCCATGCGATGGCAGAAGGACTTCCAGGGGCTGGAGAAATTACTGGGCAGTTATATTGGGATGGGAAGCAGGAGGAAATGTCTCAGGCAGTTCTGGCTCTTAACATCCCATCCTCTGAGAATCCCACTCTCAGGCACCTTTGGAGAGAGGCTGTGCTGGAGAGCCTTGGCTCGAGGCCGTGAGTCTCCTGTTGAACCCTCATCACCAAGAGCCATAGGAATGAGCAAAACCCTGGGAGTGAGAAAGGAGGCAAAGCAGTGAACAGGGGCAACAGGCAGAGTATGGAGGTGAGGAAACCAAAGGCTCTTTGGAGGAGGGTTCTGCTTGAAGCTGTGCACCACAAGGACTGTTGTTTTGCCTCTTCTCAGCTTTCAAAAATGTCACTATTGTGTAACCTGAATAGCTGCTGGCCATCCTGTATCTTACATATTTGAGAAGACTGGAAAATTCTGTTTCAGAGTGTCTAAAACTACTGAGGAAACATGCCATTGTAGACAGGCATCTACAATGCAGCTCAACACATGAGAAGCACTGGCAGCTGCTGTGTTATCTTTGGAGCCATTGCACAGTCTGTCAAATTGAAAACACGACAAAACATTTTGAGTAAATGCTGAAACTTTTACGATCTCTTGGGGGGAGAAAGAAGTTTCAGATAGTGTAATCTGGTGACTGTGGTACAGATGAAGAGATAGACAATGCCTGTTAGAAGATGCATATGCATGTTTTAAAATGAGAGGATATATCTGGCTCCATGCTCACTATAAGATCTGTGAGCACAGATTCCTTTAACTATTCAAAATCCTGTTGCTATAGCAGGGCTCAAGCAGCAGACAGAGGCACTTTCTGAAGCAGTCACTGCTACCTTACATATTTGGAAGAAGCATGTCTTTTCAAAAGCTGGTGTCAACAAGCAGTAGTCAATCTGTGTTTAGCAGGTGATGGGGTTTGTTTATCTCATTTCACTTTCTGTGCCTCATTTTCCCTGTTTGTAAGACATAGTGAAATCACGTGCATCATCAGGGGCTTTAATATTGAATAAATGTTTTATCTAGGGAAAGGTTTTGCTGTACTCATGTTTCTGGATATATAACAGGCCACTGCAGGTTCAAGGAAGCTTTCTTAGGCATCACTTAAAAAGAGTTAATGATATAAAAAACAACTCAGAAACATCCAGGAACTATATATTAAAAACAAATACATAGCTAAAGTAGCAGTATTTGCCAACACTTGCTGTAGTGTTGTATTTCAAGAGCTACAGTTAGGTCTGTCCTGTTGAACCTCAGTGCTCAGCGTGTTTCAGGATCAGGCCCAGACCTTCCATTTCTGTGCAAAGGGAAGGAGTGACTCCCAGTATCACATCAGCCTTTGCAGATGTGGTCTATTTAATGGTGACTGCGTGCAAATGCATGTCTCACACACAATCAAATGGTTGTTCTGCTGAAACTGGGCAAAGGCAGTGAAACATCAGATTAAAGGTCATCTCCAAACCACTCATTTTTCTTCTGTGTTCTGCCTTCCACAGAGCCCGTGATTTTGTCTCAAGACTTTCTGTCAGCCCTCTGCTTCTGCTGACACTGAAGCTGATTTCACTGATGAGCAAAGAGGTTCTCATGTAGACACTTTGCACAGTCAATTAGTAAAGTAATTGAGTACTCTGTGGGATGAAAGGTATAATACACACAGAAGATTATTCACCATTTTCATTACATACCATATCCGGGAAGCTGCAGGAATGCAATGCATCTAGACACTTCATGGTGAGGTAACTCTGAATGACCTGCTTTTCCTCATTTACATCTGACTCAGTATCATTTAAATACTGTGCTTTATGTGTGATATTGCCTTATTACTTTTACAACACCCAGGAGAAGACTAGAAGATCCAGCAGATCTCTGCCCTCGAGAGTTTGTTTTATCTGGGAGAAAATGAGTGGAAGCTAATACACAATAGGGAGGAGATGGGTGGAGAGCTTGAGATGGTTAGACTGTAGTATAATCATTATTATTAAAGTCCTTATGGATATCATGGGAGAAATTAGTCTTAGGTAAGGATTTGAAGGGAATGAGACTAGATGCTTAGCAGGCCAGAACTGGGAGGCTGTTTGAGCAGAAAAGGGTGGTGTAGGGAAAAGTCTGGATATATATACATACATACATACATATACACACACACACTTGGATATATGCCTATATAAAAGTTTTATATATAAGAATATATATGTAAGGTTATATTACCCAGACCGATCTGTGAAGACAGAGCTAAAATGAATGTCACACATTGCTTTTGGAATGATCCCATTAATCTCATCTTATTGAAGTGGCTCACAGAGTTTTAGCATCAGGTTTTCAGAGGAAATTGTTCTGTTGAGTAAGAAGTGACAGTTCCTAAATATCACATGGTTTTGAAAACTTGCCTCTCAAACGCTTGTGCCTCAGGACACCTGATGGTTGTCTGTATTGTGAAAAATTGTTTTGCTGCCTGTATTAGACGTTTTGTTTGGTATCCTTATCATGCTTAAAAAGAGTCAGAAACACCGGGCTACTGGACTGCCTGAATCCTCCACCACAGAAGTGCATGACATCCAGCACTAAAGCTCTCTCTTGTGGTCGTGATATGCAAATACATGTACTTTATTAGAGGGAAATGTGGCTCAGAAACTACTTCAGCAAAACGCAAACCTCACGAGGAGTTGAGAAATCATGTCTTAATTTTATGTTAACTAAGCTGACAGTTCATAGTCCTAATTCTAAGTTGAGGTTGTTTATTACAGAAATTATTGGCATCTATTACTCTTCTAATACCAAACCTGTTACTTGAAAAACTCCCTTCTTTTAAATAAGAGGTTGTATTTTTAACATCTTTCACTGAAATATTTTAAAAGGTTGATTCAGGTGCTTATAATCACAACCTTCCCACTGTGCTTGAATATCCACCTTCCACTTACAAGAGTAATTTTGCCCTGGCTAGCTTTGATTTCACTTGCTGAAACCTCTTTTGCATTTGCGAGCTGAACTTCTGCAGCCACGAGGGCCGGGAAAGCCTGGGAATGGCAAGAAAGTGCTGCACAGCACAATGAATATGAAAAACAACTGGACACTCATTAGTTTTGCAAAAGCAGAACCTGTTCCCTGCAAATGAAAGCTGATTCATACAACATTTTTCTGACAGCAAGCACTGTCTCTGCTGATTAAGAAATTGCCTGATCAGATAGTGAAAGTCATGGTGAGCTGCTGTGTCATCTCCTGACAGCATCGATGCTTCGTGCCACTGGGAATCCAAGCTCATCTGAATGGCTTTGTTCTGGCATCAAGCTGGGTTTGTGTTCTTTTTTCCCTTGGCCAGAGGGGAACTATGAACAAAACTTTACAAACAAACGTGTATTAGTTTATAGATGCTCCCTAAATGCCTTGGGGCAGTCAGAAAGTCTCCAGGGGCTGGGAAGCAAGGGCTTCCCTACTGTTCGGCAGTGTCAAAGGTGCAAGCATCAAGCTACCTGCCAGCCTGAGCCGTGTCTGTCTTATTGATGGGGACTGCACTGCGCGGTGGGAAAAGCTGTCTGCCAGCCTGTGGTAGGAACTGTCTCGCTCAGCCAACATTCATTCTGAGGAGGGCTGGGGTGCTGCTGGATTCACTTTTACTCCTAAAGATAGAAAACAAAGTGTGTGTGTGTGTAATCTTGCAAAGGGGCTGGACCGTGAAGAAGATGTGAATGTTTCCTTTCGGTAGTACAGCACAGTATGTTGTAGGTGGGGGATGTGTTAGGAGATGTGAACAAGCTTGTGAGCCCAACTGAATGTGCAAGGAAAAGTGTAGAAATTAGCATGGGGGACAAGGGTTTGGGTGCACTGGAGATGAATGGAGGGAAGCAAGAGATGTTTTTATTGTCTGTTTGGCGTATGGCTTCAAAACTCACCAGCCAAGTGTTTCCATCCCACACCCGGGTCCCTGCTACAAGCCACCCCATTGGCTCCAGGGGCTGGTATGAAAGGCTGCTCCCCCCAAACAGGCTCTAATCTCAGACCAAGCAGACTCTGGGGTAACATTTTATTCCCTTTCTGTTTAACAGCAGAAAAATTCCACCTTTACAACGCACTCAAACACAGCTCTCTTTCTTTCTTAAGATATAACTGATTACACGAAATTACATTAATATTATGATCCCAGCAACCCTCAAACTGAAAATTTTAATGCAGTCTTAGAAAGCCTGAAACTCTCATTCTGTGGAGTTCAGGAAAAAAAAAAAGTGTTTTCAATATTTGACAAAGTCTTCTGAGATTTAGAATGTTGTAGACTTATTACTTCATCTTCTTTTATACTTTTCTATTATTCTACATCACAAAATGGATGGTGGTTAGATAATTTCCTTTTTTCTGTTAAATGTTTGGTGAATGCTCCAAACTTGGCCAATTTTGGAAAGCTGGAGCATGGCCAAATAAATAAAATGTCAATAAATAAAAAAAGCTTCTTTTCCCTCCTGATATTGGTAATGCAAAAAAAGTTGCAAAGGTTAGGTTTTGACAGAGAAAACACAATCTTCTGAGGATATTTTGAGGATATTTTCCAAAGGGTCATTTTAAATAGAAATAAAAGCATTTTAAGTGGAAAATTTCAACCAGCTCTAATAATCTAAACTACAAAGGGATCACTTACCCACTAACAGATTTTTTAATGCAAACCCAGGACTTTTGTCAAGATGGCAGGATCAGGCTACAGTTTGTGTTGCTGGAAAGCTGGTTATTAAAACTCATTTGATTTTGAACAAGGCTTTTATTTTCCTCATTGTTTTGAAGGAAATACACTCTTCTAGATAATTACAAAACAATTGTAAAAGCTTACAAGAACGGGTCTGATGAATGAATCCAAGCATACCTGTGACTGCTTTGGAGCACTCCTGCTTTGGTAGAAAGGAAGAATTTAGAAGATCAACATGGTCGCAGGGCTTCATCATCTGAATCACTGGCTACTTTTAAAGGCATCTAATAGGTAAACTGGGTTGGAAAGTGCTTATTAAGAGTGAGGAAGAACTGAGCCTCTGCCAGGACTGGCTGCTTTGTCTTGTGTCAATGCAGAACGCAGCATAGATGATCGGGAATGGTTTAACACGCAGAAGCATCATAGTGGGGTTACAAAAACAAAGCTAACAGGCATGCAAAAAAACTGGGAATGCTGCTGACTTCTTTTAAAAATTAAGGCAGAATGAAGGGCTTTCCTGACTGGGTTTCTTTAGAAGTTAATTTACCAAAACATTCATTTAAGAAAAGAAATGTGAAAAAGCATCATCATCCCCCATTATTATAAGAGGTCTTTTTTTCCCAGAGCTGCAAGTTAAAATCCTTGAAATGAAACTTGCCAACAAAACAACACACACGGCACCAACAGAGTCCCTTCAAACCACATGAACACCATTGGGCAGTTCTACTTATCTCATCAGCCCTATCACCCTTTGGACTTCAGACCAAGTGTTTCAATCTTAAGCAGTGATTTTCAGGAGGTAAGGAGAATTGGGCTTTGAACGTCTCAAACTCCAAAGCATGTTTGTGAGCTTGTTGGATCTGTGCTGCTCTGTCTTCCTGCAGCAATGACAGAAGCACTGCTTTGGAGAGCTGGGGCTGAGACTGGCAGGCACCGAGCAGCCAGAACTCAGCACAGCAGACAGTGTTCAGAAAGAAAGCCTGCTGAAAAGCTTCAGAACAAAAGCAGCGCCCACCTTGAGCAAGTTTATCTACTGTTATGGGGTACATGTGTTCTGGGTCTGATCTGTAGCTGGGAAAGTCAAATGGAGCTACCTTCCAGTCCTTTTCTTGCAGCCACATTTTTAATGACTTATGCTCTGAAAAAAAAACCAAACCCACCCAAACGAAAACAGAGCAAAGGAAAATTAAATCAGAAATCAAAACATGCTACTATAATAAATCCAGTTAAAATCTATTTGTAAATATGTTTTTATGCTGTTGCTTAGAGCATTTTTTGTTCATGATAGCAGTAAATCTCCAACCACAGAGATCTGATTTTTACAGGAAGCAAGTGATTCTTTTATTAAGGTCTTAAATTTTTTTTAAGTTTTCCAAAGACCTACTATATAATTCTCCTGGTGTTGTTTTAACTTGGAGCTGAAAATGGAAATTATTATGAACGGCAAAGTTGACAACAGAGTCTACAAAGAGATTTTTATAGCTATTATTAATGTGTATATTCAGCCAGATATGTGTTTGAATAGGAGACCTGTTTTTGCTTATTTGTCCTGTATCACCCATGAACAATTTGTGTGTGATGGGGGATTGTCATGCTTCTCAGAAAAATGCATTGTTCATATTGAAAGCAAACAATGGGTTTTTTTGCTTTGATTTGCCAGAAATGAAAGAAAACAGCAAACAGACAGCTTTAAAGTTGAGGAAAAGTGATTTAATTTACCAGTGACATTGTATTCATAGCTACTGACTTTTGAAAGTATGAGAGGAATGAAAGGGAACTCTTCTTTGATTTCATTCCCTGGTGTCATTCCTCATCATCATGCAATTTAAGTGCTAAATTTTATACTGTTGCTTTGCAGGTTGCCTGTTTTTAAAGGTACACTGTCACATAAAATCAAACAATGCTTTACCTCTGCAATGAATAACACTTCCAACTACTAAAACCGATTGTTAAAATGTCATGTTAGTTCATTCCATAAATCACTAGTGAAATCCTGACCTTACTGAAATCAATGGAGGCTTGCGACCAGCTCCCATGGGGCCAGAATTTAGCCTCCAGGCTTGATGAATATCCAAAGTGAACAATATCTCCAATTACTTTCTTAGGTTGAGCAAGTGCATTCCTCGTTACCATTCCTTTTCTGCTTTCATAGTCTCTCACATCTTCAATAGGGTACTTGGGTTGCTGGGCCGTCACCCTGATGCACTGCCAAAAGGCAGTGTGATACATAGGTGGTGAGAAGCTTCATCCTGCAAACACTTCAGCACATACAAACCTTTATCATATAGGTGATTCCACTGGAGCCATAGGCCAACTTTGTCATAAATGACAGAGCTGTGGCTGAAATTATTACCCATTTCACATCTATGTGTCAGACGCAGAAAGAAAGCACAAAATATTTTCTCTTTTCATTTAGTGAATGAGTAATAAGCTTGGTACTTATTCACGTTGCCTTAGACAATGAAGAGAAAATATTTTGCTCTTTGTTTTTGTTCAAATCATTCTCATTGCCTCCTGGAAAGTCCACTTCATAAAAGGAAAACACATTTGAAAACGTAGCTGGGAAGTTCATCATTTACAAACTGAAAAAGCAGCATTTGTTCTTCTAATCAAGCTTTCCTGGGTTGATGTGTTCACAACAGAATGTTTATTCATGCTTCATCTAATTTAGATTTAAATAATGATCGTATGTCTATTTAAGACCATTATTTAGAAATTAGAAATGAGCATGAGAAAAAATCCTCAGACCTTACCTTCCCATAGCTCTTGCAAGTTTTGGCTCAAACTTATTGGCTTGTACTCTGTTGCACACAAGCTTTAAGAGATGCGAGAGAGTGGGAAAAGGAGAAAGCTGCATGTCACATCAGGGCATTAACCCTGTGTCTTCCCTTAGGACTGTCATCCCAGGAGCCACGTAATGGGGCAGTTTGTGTCACAGCCTACCTCTTCTGTTGTTTAAAAAACGAGATGTGAGCAACATCCAGCCTCAGACTCCTCTGGAAAGCAAGGGGCCGGGATGCAGCATCGATGGGGTCCTGCAGGTACGTGGGATAAAAGTGTTCACTTTAAAATGCTTTTTGACACAAGTCTGTGGGCTTATTTCATTGCCGTCTCAAAGCCTGGAATCAAACACAGAGTGTATCGGATGTCTCCAGCAGCAACTAAACTCATGCACTCTTGTAAATCTCCCTCGTAATCCCCCTGCTGCTGACACTTTATTAGCCAGGCATTCCGGGCTGCGCTTTACTGGGGCACCTCTAAGTGATTGCAGATGGTATTGCTGTGCTAGGGTTCAGATGTGCTACCAAATAGCTGTCTTCATATTTTCCATGCTTTACCTCATTTGTCAGACTGGTTTTAACCCTGTTGTGTTCAGGATGTTTCCTACTTCAACTAAGGAGCTGAAGGGGGACTGGACACCTAAGAAAATGCCAGTATTTTCATGGGTGTTAGGCTACTCCCCCGTGCTGTACCAGGCGAAACCCTCGAGCTTAAAATCTTGGTACATAGACACTCCAACAAGAAATGCTTAGCAGGGTGAGGAGACACATTAGTTTTCAAGGGCACATGAGTGCTGCTAAGCTAGGAATTGCACGGAGCTGCCCAAGGCAGCAGAGATAAGACATGATGAACCTGCACAGCCTGGATTCATTGGTTTAGCTGCAGCACAGCTCCTGCTCTCGGCAGGTCTCATTAGTGCACAGGGGAAGCCACTGGCTAAACTAGAGGAAGTTTCCAGATTAACAGTTCCTATTAATACCATGTTAACATAAATACATTGCATCCAGACCTAAATCTGGCTTGTAACAGCCAGCATGGTCAGACCTCTGCTCTGAGTTACCGGGTGTTTTCAGCTCTGGGTTGGTGCTGGAGGGCAGATTGCAGTCAGCCTGCAGCCCCTCCTGCAGCGTGGAGACAACATACGACACTGTCTCTTTTCCCATCCAGTCATGACTCAAGCATCCTCTGAGCATCTACAGTGAATGATACTGAAAAATCAACATTTTTATGTCTCTGTGCCTTTCAACAAGAAGGAACTTTGATAGTAACATTCCTGTTGAATACAGGCGAGAGCTCCGAACTGCCAATTTGGTCTTTAAATACTACGCTGCCAATCCTCTATATTAAGCATAAGGTCCATAGCATTGAGCAGGATAAACTGTAGTAGTCTTCCTGTAGTCTCCCTCCTTTCTTAACAAAGCAGAGTTGGCAGTGCCCAGAGTGTTAATTTTATGTTTCTGTTCAAGTTAATATCAAATTAATATCAAATTAATATCAAATTAAAACTGTACTTCTTGTTTTTTTCAAATGATAAATACAATATATAATACATTTTATCTACTTATGAAGGCTTTACTCAGCTAAGGTGATGGGAATTGCAGGTGGTATCTGTAAGTACTTCAGAAATAACAGCTATTTGTGAAGAATGGTCTTTTGGAGTTCAAGTTGGAGAAGCAATGCCGATTAGAGGAAGCAACATTAGGAATTTCCTGGAAATGAGCATACATTCCTAGTAGTTTCCAGAGAAACTGTTGTCCCAGCACTACAATATTCAGCATATAAATAGCTTAAAGAAGGAATTTAAAATCAAGGCAGAGCACTTCCGTATTATAAACCATTAATTTAATTAATTGCTTTGCCTGAAAAATGCTTGCCACAGCCATTGTAATGATGGAAGGAAGGATCATAGTTGTCTAGTGAAATGTATGCAAGTGGTTTTATAACAGCAATTTTATAGAAGCTCTGATTTCTTTGGTTAGATTGAGTGTAATAAAGACAGCAAGTCCATGACAAGTTGTGTCACCTGTGTTTCCAGATGGGACACAGTATGGAAAGGTTTGTTCATCTTGACTGTTAGTTTAGCTCTACGAATCCACATTGCTTGGAGTAATGAGATGCCTATCAAACAAGAGCTATGGGAATTTCACTTAGGATTCGTGCTTTTTCCATCCATGCAAACAAGCTTTGCTAAGCTGCTTTACTCCATAAACTGGACTATGCAAGTAATAGATGAAAAGCAATATAATTTATATCCTGAAGAACATATGTCTTCCATATTGATACTTTAGCAAGCCCTAGATTTTGGCTTAAAGGTCTGGCCAAGTTAGGCATATGTGTTACTGTGGTTAGTATGAATTTGTTCTCTACATATGGGCAGCAGTCTGATCTCACATCTTGTACTCAACAAGACTTATTGTATTATCATGGATGATTAAATACATATAAATTAAACATGCAGCCAACAGTGGCTCTTTTACTATCAGAACATAATTTGCACATTATTACAGGGAGATTTTCAAAAGAAATCAGCTCCCAGCTAGATTCTAGAAGGAGCAGCCTGATTTTTAAAGCAACTTGGCATTTTCCATGCTAAGGTTCTGAGAATTTGGCCATAAATACCGTTCTACTCCACCACTCCCCTCACCATAGCTCATGGTAATAAAATGGCTGTGAGATCTTCTGACATTACTTATGATCCTATATTTTGCTTTCTGTGAAGACATATTTCTTTAAGTTGGAAGGGAAAAAACATTCTCCAGTACTGCAGGAAACTAGGAAGCTGCTGGTATCTTCTGCTCTGTTATTATGAGCTAAATAGTTCTGATCTCTCTTACTAAAAGATTTATGTAGGTGTTTTTCTGGGTTTTGAGAGCTGCATATTTCATATAACTTCCAATAGATGGGCTGTCCTGCCAATTTTCTGGGCTGAGTATCTATTGTATAGCTGTAAGAGACTGAAGAGAACTGAACTTTTGCAGTCGATTTCCTTAAACCATGTATGTACCCCTGCCTTATGCTGCTGGTTAGCAGAATTTATCACCTGTATGTTAATGGTCCTTAAGCGCTATCAATCACTGGTAATCTTCCTTTAGCTGGAAAGAGTCAGACTTTGTGTATTTGGTGCAGAATATTCAGATGTATTGCCTCGTATTACAAAATTCTACATTGTGGTGTCTTTGGTATTTCATTTTGAAAACAGATTATTTCTAGTAAGTTGTAAATTTGCCCATATAGGGAGTACCTATCAGGGATTTGTCAGTGCAGAATGTGTTTTTCTCTTTCTATGCCATTAGCATATTTTTATGGCAGAAAAAAACCCCACACAGATATCTCATTAAGCTTGGTACATACTATATCGCTTAAACAGTGCAGTAGGCCAATGTGAGTGGCATTTATCATAAGGACCTTACAACTACAGTTAGAGTTAAAAAACTTTTCTGGTGGAGAACTATCCTGGCTTTCTTGCGATGCTGATGAAAGATAGTAATGCATTGCTGGTAATATTAGTAACCTAAAGGAAGAGTATTCAAACCATTAAAAATTGATCAACTCTACATTACGCAAGTGAAACGTGTGTTCCTCTATAATGTTACCCTTGTATCTACATACGGCAGATGCGAATAAGGGCAGTGCAAAGTTAAAATGTAATATCATCCATTTTGCTTAGGTATATTCAAGGCTTTGGGAGTGTGTGGGTGGGTATTTCACATGATTGAGCTCTGGCCCAGCAAGATATTATAAACAGGTCCCCAGCATAATGGATCTTAATAAATCTGTTTCCTTAAGATTTTCTGTAATTATTGTTGGATCTAACTTTACTCTTATGTCAGCAGAAAATGAGACAAGAAGATTTAAGTCCTCCTGTACCTTAGAAACAGATGTAAAATTGCTTTATTTATTTATGCAAGTTTGAATCAATTAATTCAGGCCCAAGGAACACTCTCCAAAGCCCATCACCTGCCACGTCGGCAGGACTGAAAACGCCGTGCTTACGAGGAAGAAACTCAGAAATTATGTTCCACTTTTTTGAGACCTTCTTCCTCCAGATCTCCTGCTTTCCTTTTCCCTTGTGGCCTCTGTTGAAAAGCATTGGGTAATGCCTAACCTAAACGTTGCTTTAGTCACACACCACTAGTCACCCAGAAACCATCGAATGTTATTAAACTGCAGTCATTTCTCCTTGGGTTCCATCAATTATCAAGACTAATGGTAGAAGGGTTCAGCCAAGGTTAGAGCATGTGTATGTCTCTGGGCCACGGGGAGCTCTGTATCATTGCTCTGAGCCAACATAGGAGGCACTGTGGATTTGGTTGCTTCTGGGGCCATAAATCAAGGAAACATGCAAGTTCCAGTGATTCTCAACTATCCCTGTAGAAATAAGGAGGGAAGAAGGAGAATCACCAATTATTGTCAGCAAAATGCTCCTCAGGGCAGTTTACAGCAGCTTCTTTAATCTGCAGTACATCAGCAACTTTGTTAATAAAACAGTCTGTTTCATCATTATTTGTCATCATTGATATTTCCCTTTTGGATTGTTTTCTTCTTTTCTGTGCATTTCTCTTCTCTTGACTGTCATAGCTCTTCACTTTGTTGCTGTTGTGGCTCCACCAGATAACCCCTGAGCCCTAGGATGGTGAAAAGGGCGAGGAAAGATGAGATCTGGAAGGGCAAGGTGAACAAACAGCTCAGCAGTTCTTGTCCCACTGCCCTTTTCAGCTTTGCAGTTCTGCCACCTCTTCATCCCCGGCTCTGCTGAAGTTATGGCTTTGGTTGCACATCAAATCCGTTTCCATGCAGCTTTGGGAAAGGAAATGACTTCTTTGATGACCTCAGGTAATGCACCCTCAAAGGTATTAATTTTGCTGCAAGTGGTGTGGATTTTACAATTAGAGAAGAATTTGGATGTAAATTGGAAGGCATTTCCAGATTTGCACAAAGGGAATATGTCTTTAACCAAGTACACACTTACCTGGAAACAAAGTCTGATTCTGTCAGCCTGCATTTGGTTGTACTCTTGCTTCTCCCAGATGACTTGAAGTAACATATGTGATGGGATGGCATAGATTCAGAAAGTGGAGAAAACAAATGCCAATTTTAAAGTCTTCGGGGACTGTCTATTACTATAATGAAAAAGTAGAAACCTAATTAAAACAGAGGTTATAAAAAGTAATTCCACATTTTCTTTTCATTTACCAATAAAAGCATTTAGATTATATGTGACAGTCTAACATTTGTTCATAGGCCAGAATCCAAAATATCTCAATATGAAGATCTATTTGTAGAAAAGGTTTAATCTTGTCCAGTCACTGAATTCAGAAGTGAATCATGAATTCCAGCAAATTTCCCTTAACGGCTGTATGTTAAAACCTTTCCCAGCTGTTATAAGCTTATTCATTTTTCAGAGTTATTAAAGGGTACGCCCTTGATAATAATTCTCAGATCATGGTGAGACACAAAAGGTTTATGTATTTCAACAGAATGCTATTTTGCATTTACAGTTCTGCACAAAAGAATGGCTTGTTATTTCCCCTGAGGCTGATCAATACTAGCAGGAATAAAAACAGTGATAACTTAAAAGTGTTCTTTGAAAAATTGTCCAAGACTTCAAACCATGAACCAAACATAAATGTAAACTTTAAATAAGTTAAACGTGATTTTAAAACCATAAACTATCACCCTTGCCAAAGCAAATAATTTAGTTTTGCCTTTTCAATGTGGCTGCAGTGACTTTAACTGGATTAGAACAACAAGGAAAATAAAGTATAAACAAAAATGATTTCATTTAGTGCAGAGAGAAGGTCCTTTAATGACGTGGTTCCAAGCACAATCAGCTACCAGTTCTTCAACCAGTCCAAACTGCTCCACATCTTAAAAATGCAATAACCAATTTGAGGCATCATGGTGAGGACTCTCCATGTCCTGGGGTTTCTGATGTGAAGGATATCCCTTCTAAGGATAAATACATCCACCCAACCAGGAACACACACTTTTTTCGTAGTTTGGTGAACAAAACCAAATGGTTTTTAGTTTGCAAAAAATAGAATATTTTTCTGATTTTTTTTCTTACTTTTGCAGTTAGTTAGCATTTTCTTCTAACTTTTTTAAAAGCACTTTTTTTTTGAAGAAGTATTTGCCTAACTTAGCAGAAATTTGTGCACTCTCTTTTGAGTGCATATTTGAGTTTTGTGCTCCTATTTTCTCCTGTGAAGACCAATGTAGCAATGATTCCTATTCAACAAAGAAGGAAAACATAAGTTCTAACATTGACCTTGTCAGACAAGGTTCTATGATCCTCTTTTCTCTTATCCAGGGCTTTGAGGATATATAAAACTCTCTTAAAGTAATAGCTCCTCCATATCTCTGGGCTACAACTAACCATTTGCTTACGCAATTGCAGCTGATTTTATCTGTATTAGTGCTTGGCACTTCTGCAAATTAGCACACAGATTGTGTTTTGTGTCCCTGAATAGGAGCAACATAATGGATAATGACTTTTTAAAAGTTTTATTTAAGTAAAATGCTTTTCTCAAAGGGAATCACTGGCAGTGATAGGGGTAGAATCATTTTTACAGGACAATATCCAACCGCTTTTATCCACAAAGCTGTCCTTTCTTTAACATTTTGACTCATTCACTAGAGAGCTTCTCCAGTTGCAGCAAATGAAATCAAGATAGTACAGCCAGTTTCTTACTTTCATGGTCAGCCCTGATGAAACCCCAGAGCAATTCTGTCTGGGGCACCAGTGAGGTGGGTATCCTGTGGTCTTGTATATACGTACAGCACATGTGCACAAAGAGCAGATCAAAATGCTCCTACAAACTGTAATACTGTTTTCTCCTTAATTTTGAGTGTTTGACTTTGCAGCCTTAACAATCTTTGAATGTGGGGAGCAGAGAGTTGATTTTGTTCTGGCTAATTTCCAAGGGAAACTGAAAAACGCATGAAAAACAGAGTCATCTTCATCTGAGTGGGAGGGATATCCGTTGGATCAGGATTATGTAGGTGCATTTATCCAAATGATGGATATTAATGGTCAATGACTCACCTAATTGGCTCCATATGATTGCAGATATACATGCCCTACTGTGTTGGAGTGGTAGCAGCACTATAGCCTTGATGGTTTAGGACATAAGCAAGTTAGACTTGGTAGGCAGAGCCAATGTTTTTTATTAAACTGGCTGATGCAATTGGAATAATCTTTCAGATGTACATAAATGAGATTTTGGTCTACCCAGGAACTGTTCCAATAGATTTAAAGTTGTTCAGAAATGATCTGCTTGATCAAGGCCAGAATGCTTAGCACCATATAAAATAGATCCCTATCTCTGAAAATCTGATTACTGGTTTATTCTAGTTAGAGCCTAATCCGTGACACAGAGTTTGTATTTTAACCAGAGGCAAAGCACAGTAGCTAACCTAAGCCTTTTATTGGCCCTGCTTATAATGCATATATTTTACATATTTTCCCCATGTGGCCTCCAGGCCAGGTAGTGTGGATTTCCTGTTGTCCATACAAGGCCTGGACATTGGTTTGTGCTGTCCCTTAGTCCAACTGTCTTTCTGCCACAATTTGCTAAAGAGGAACTTGGATGTGAAGTAACCCACATGCAGTGTGGATGCCTTGGGGGTGAAAAACCCTGGAGAAACAGAGGGAGCATGAATGCAGAGAATCCCGTTTTCTGAAGCCCGGACCTAGTTCCTCTGATTCTTTGATGTGACACTGGGAGAGTCCTTGAGACTCATATGCCAAAGAAACTTACATAGAGGGTTTGTCCAACATGCTGAATAGATGAGACACATAACTCCTTTAAATGACTTTAAATTGGAGAGGCGAAGATTTAGATTAGATATTACGAAGAAATTCTTCGTGATGAAGGTGGTGAGGCACTGGCCCAGGTTGCCCAGGGAAGCTGTGGCTGCCCCATCCCTGGAGGTGTTCAAGACCAGGCTGGGTGAGGCCTTGGGCAGCCTGGTCTGGTAGGAGGTGTCCCTGCCCATGGCAGGGGGGTTGGAACTGGATGATCTTTAAGGTCTTTTCCAACCCAAACCTTTCTATGATTCCATGATTCCTACCGCTGCCTCTGTAAAGGTCCTGCTCAGCAGCACTGCTCTTCACTCCAAACCACCCACCACACCTTGCAATGAACCTAGAAGACCTTGTGAGGCACCAGCATTCTGGTGTGGCCATGAGGGACACAAGAAAGCACCTGAAGTCCGAAGATGGTACCATCCTCTGTCAGTTCTGGGTTTGGACTCAGTTCTCTTTAGGAGGAAAAATCTGTCTAGAAAACCAATTTCCCATCAACCAGTGTCCATTTAAGGGATTTAATGGTAGAATCATAGAATTCTATGTGTCCACACTCAGAATCTGGTTTAGACTCACTTTGAATGAGGTTAATGGCTTGGTTGCTAAAATGATGTAGAAACCAACTGGACACCAGACTGTCAGCTGAAATTGATTTAAATTTGAGGGGAGAATGTTAAAAAGTCAAGAATTTAAGAAGGATCCTGCGTGGTAAATTGTTGCTCCTGAAAACACAATATTCTCCTCCATTGTCAAGCTGACAGACTGAAACAGGCTCAAGTAATTTCTATATCAATAACATTATGCCAGTGTAAACACTGCAAACTTCTTTAAATAGATATCTGAATGCAAACAGGTTAATGGAACAAAGGGACAGGTAAAATGAGGGAATAATCTGGGATTACTGGAACAAACCCTATAACTGTTGTGCCCTGAGGAAAAAGAGAGCTAACACACTTCATCTAAATGCTCCCATAAATAGTTTGGGTAATTAGAGGCTTAGATTTATTGAAAACAATGAAAAATGTCATAATTACCTTTACATATTTTTCTTCCTTTCACTGTTAGAAAATGATCCCAGTAATTTGGTGTTCAGCGAGCGGGGCACATTGTTGTTCTACCACTGTACCATTCTGAGCAAAAATGCTTCAGGGTAACCTTATTGAACAGGTCTGTTCTTTTCCTTTTTAAATCTTGTAGCAATTAGCAGGCATTTCATGGAACATTTTGGTCAAATAATGTAACTTGGCAAAATTGTGTCCAACTCTGAAGGGCTGCAAAGTATATCCTTGTTCCAGATTGGAAAGGTTTTCTTCAAATGAGAGGTGTCCTACAGGCTGGAATAAAATCAATCCCAACTGAGAAGGAGGTTTCCTTCTCAATTATTATTTCCCAAACCCAGAGTAGAAAATGATACTGGTAAAAACTTCTGTTACAAAGATCTGTGATGTTCATTGCACAGCAGAGGGAAAACTCACAAGAAACCTAGTGACCGTTCTTTTACATGAGTTGATGATGAACGTGGAACAAACTAGCAAGAGCCCATGAAGGCAAACATCCAAAGCCTGAGGCAGAACCGGGGCGGCCCAGCCATATGAGAAGTGGTCATATTTCAAAATAGGCTACTCCAGCATAATCCTGTTTATGAAATGCAGGTGGAGTATAATTCAGAGTTTGTGGTTTGAGCTTTAAAACTCATTATGTTTTGGTTCTACACTCCTTGGAGACCAACTGACCCTTATACATTAACGTCAATATGCTCTGATCAAATAGAGGGCTGAAGTGTACAGCTCTGGTGTTCTGATAACTAAGTGCGGACACAGGACAATTCTACTCTCTGGAAGCTGTCATCATCCTGCAGCCTGGATAACCTGAGTGATTTGGCTTTCGAGCCTCAATACAAAGCACGCTTCATTCTCCAGGCATTTTATGACTTTGTCTTGAGTGAGAGCATGTGGTTTGTAAGATAGGATCTGGCTGGGAAAGAGCAACCAAAGCTTGGATATGACAGCGAAACTTAAGAAATGCTGACAGAATATTTTTTTTTCTTTTTCAAAATCCTGTAGTATTTAATATTTGTACATTTCTTTTCTTCCTTGTTAGCCCTCAGTAGATTTATGCTAAGCAGACTGGCTCTACAATGTCCCCTGGTCACGCTGGATGTTGAGGTTACGAACTAACTCCCTGATTATATCAAGATCACACCATATAAATATTTCTGGAGAAGTTCCCCAGAAATACCGGCACAATCAGACTTTGGGGCTTAGATTATTTTTTTTTAAGGGGTCACAACAGAGGCTTTAGCAAACAAGGACCCTGAAGAGCAGTTTCTTTGACTGACCAGGAGGCCAGAAGCAGGGTTAGCTGGGATAGGCATAAAAGGAAGGCTGCAGGGGAGACACTTTACTAAGCAAGAAAGTGGGGACTTGCTTTAGTTGGATGTACTGTGCTAATTTCTGCCATGAGATGTGTCTGTTGAGCAAGCTGCGATGAGAGTAAAGGAATTTTTCTGAGGGCTATCTATAAAGTCATAGACTGTGGGAATCTACTGCCTTCCTTTCAAAAATGGCTTTTCCACTGTGCCTACAAGGACTGTCTTTCTGGATTCAATGTGTGAAGCTTAGAAGCAGATTGTTCTTTAGAAAAACATCTCACAGGCTTCCATTAGAAAATAATTTATAAACATTCTTGTATGGAAGATAGCATGGACATGATAGGGAGAGAACAAAATCCCAAGTGGCAAATGACTCCTTAAATTCACAAAAGGAGTAGACTCTTGCCAACAGTAGTGTCATTAACCTGGAGGTTTGGGCTGTTCATTTGAAGAGGAATGCAGGTAGTGGTGAATGTATCAAACACTCTCACTGACTTCTAACCCAATGATTTCTTCTTCAAACAGCAAGCATGGCTTGCTTCAGAGAGGTGCCACAATGTAGAGATTTAGGTCAGATGGGGAGGAAGAGGAGTTCTGGCTGGAGGCTTGAGTTTTGTTCAAACTAAATGAGCCAGTCGTGATGTTTGCCTTTAGTTCAGCATTTGACTGTGCTGTTAAGGAGTAATAAATACAGGTCTTGCATATTTCAGGAGATCTAAAAATGAGATCGAGTTTAATACATTGCACAGTTTAGTTAAAATACTCCTAGTGGACTACTTACTTTTGGGTTGGAATAGCTGCAGTGCAGTGGAGCAAAGTAATGGTTTTTTTCATTTATTTTTGGTTTTGAGCCTTTTGCTCCAAATTGCCTGCTTGCATTTTTGTTGATATTCACTAGCAAAACTAATCTAGAGCAGTATAACAAAAGCAATATGTGAACTACAGTCCATTAGGAATGTTCCTCCTGGAATGGTGCAACACTGATCCCCAAGGGCAAAGAGGTGTTTGTAGGAAAAAGGAAAAATCTCGTGTCTGGTTTGATATTACAATAAGAGAAAAGGGCTCTTTGCCACTAGAGGGTATATCAGCTGCAAGATTGTTACTGAAAACAGTGGGATTTTGTTTGGAAGCTGATCTTTTTTTGTTGTTCTGAAATTAATTTAAACAGCTTCAATTATCTGATATTTAGTATTATAGACAATTAAGTTCTCAGCTTCATTCAGCCCACCTGAACCAGCACACTGTGGGTGGCTTTGTCAACAACAGATCATTTATATTGGCTCTTTCAATTTTACTTGCTTGTTGTTTAAGGCAGTGTTTGCAAAGCCCCGGGCAAAGAAAGAATATTTAAATGTATAATATACACGTATTTGCAGTAAGCACTTGTGGCATCAGAACCATGGTGTCTCAGCTCCTTTGCTTCTTTGCTGGTGGGAAGAGATAAGGAGAAGCAGCCAACGGTTGAGGATGAAAGGTGGAGATTGCTGAACTCAAACCAAAATGAAGCAGCCTGGGAATGTCAGCTGGGTTAGGGCACTGCCTGTGCTTCTACTTGTTTCACACTAGAAAGGTCCCAGAGCAAAGCATCCTTTCCTGTCTGCACCTCCATGTGTGCTGACCTGCCAGACAACTCGTCTTCACACTTTGTTCTCTTTCTTCTGCAAAGTGTATCTATAGACGCAGGCAAACAAGGTATGGAAATTCATCTCCTTAGGACGTGGGAATTATCTGTCTTTCCAGTGAGAGACATTAAGGGCTTTCTTTTCAAATAAATAAACCATCAGCATTGTTGGGAATTTAGCTTCCAGCCAATCCGAAGGACCTGGAGCAGCTGTGCTGTTAACTGGTGCAAGCATTACAGCAGTCACCTTCACTGAGGGTCGGTTTGGATCAGCCCTTTTCGTGCACATGGAAGCCTCAGGAACTGTGTTTCTTGGAGGGCGGCGTGTTTCTGTTTATACGAGGAAAGATTGTTAGAGCATAAAGGATTAAAAGAAAATAGGAATGTTTACATTCAGGAAAAAGGCTTATAAAGCCATTTGTAGTTATATATGAGATGTAAGGTCTTCCAGCCCAATAGGTCTAACCTAGTTCCCTGCTATTTTAAGTAACCATGCTAAATAAACTTGTTCATAAAACAATCAAAGCTCCATCTGGTTCTCTATACTGTGCTCCATCCAGGACACTCAAAGGCAGATTGCAAATTTAATGGGCAGAAGGGAAAAATAATTCTGATTTGGTCCCACTTGCCTTCCTGTGTTCCTGGCTCACAAAACAGATTTGTTAAGAGCAGTGCCTGGCTCCTCAAAGAGTAAGAGGTGGTCCCTCCAATCCACTGCATGAAGGATTGTGCTCTTCCCTGGCAGCTACAGATACTCTAAACATCTAGAAGCAGCTAAGCTAGAAATTGCTTGATACTCTGACAGCTTCCCTCCCCGTGAACTGTGAGATGAGGAGCATGTTTAGGTGGGCAGCCAGTGAGGATGTAAGCACGCCTTTCTGACTTATGCTGCAAATGCTGGGCAGGAGAGGGAGTTGCCTCTGGAAATGCCTGTGCCTTAATTCACAGTGGGTGCATTTTGTGCTTTTTGTTCAGCCTCAGATGTGATAGCACAATTAGTCTTATAAATGTCTGTTTCTTGTCCCAGGTTCCACTACTGACCCCTTGCTGTCTTGGGCCAGAGTCCAGTAGCTGAACCTCACAAAGGTGGCTGACTTGAATCTCCCTGTCCCTTGCACGCACAGGTGAGTGTTGCAATGACTGAAGTGCAGTGACCTGGCTCAGAGGAGACCAGTCATTGTGGCTGGCTATCGAAAAATCTGATCTCTCAAAACTGAGATTTTTAACACATTAGGAACACAAAGAAAAGTGCAGGAAGTGTGCTGATATACTAGAAAGGGAAGAAAGGATCTTGCAAGTGTGCTCTATGTGTAAATCTTCCATCAGTGTTCTTCTGAATTGTTGTTTTCACATATTTAAGACTTTTACCTGGTTTTGGAACTTAGCCATAAGCAGCATTTAAGGGACTGTACCTTCATCTTCTGCCATGCAGTTGGGTGCATAGGTGTAATTTGTGCTGCAGATCTGCTCGTGTGTAATAAATTATCGAGAGGTAGTTGCACTGTGCTTGGGAGCTGGTAGGACCCTCAGCTCTGCTGAAAGCATACTCTGTTAGAGCTAAAATTCAGCAGTAGATGGCACCAGCAGGATTGTGAAATGAGCTCTAAACACTTTCATAGTGCCTCAGAATTCCCCAAATGTTTCACAAGATACCAGGCGGCTAAATAAAAGACTAGCACCAATTACTGGCAGAGGTAAATCACGTAGAGTAGAACAGGGTGTCCTCTTCATCAAAGCACAGCACTGTTAAGGCATGCAGGGGAGAGGAGGATGCAGTGAACACCACCTTACACCAAGTCTGCAGAATGTTTGTGTGGATGGTTCTGCTCCAGGGAGAGCTTAGCAGCAAGGCAAGGGTAGGCACCTTCTTCCTGCAGCACAGGCAGAGAATGTCTGTTTGCTGCTACATAAGCATGTTCTCACACACAGACTTCCAAGTATCTATGCACATAGAACAAGAAGTTTCTAAGGCAAGCAGGGTGTGTTGCTTATTATTAACTGCTGGGAATTCACTGCAAACAGGACTCCCCCACAACAGCCACCATCTGCAGATTTAGATGATGCTGCACGGGGAGAAATTATCTTGCTGTCTTTTCTAGCAAATGCATCTGAGTTAAATTTCTATCTCAAATGATGACCAGGGCTGGTATTTCATAGTTCATGTCTGTGGCCATTTTTGATACAGGTAGACGCCATGGGATCCTTGTTCATAAGCATTATGTGCTACAGGACTATGGCTTCATTTTTTTTCAAGAATATGGACTAGAAGGGACTAGTTGGTATAAAATATTAAAGAAATTAGTAAATAGATAAGCCAAGCCAGGATAGTTCATGCTAGGTTTGAGTGCTTGCTTTTTTCTTTCCGTTTTTTTTGACACACGCTGGGAAAGAGCGATCACTGGAATACAAGTCCTGCAGTGTTTGAAGTGAGGGAGAGGAGGACCAATTAACCAGCTCTTGTTTCTGTTCTTTCCTAATTAAATATGATTGTCAGAGCATTCTTTAATGATGATAAAAGGGAGACACAGAGTGAGGAAGATGTACTTAGAAAGTCCACCTTCACTTTTGGATCAGCATAGCTACACCTTTTGGAAAGGCTGCTGAGTGCAGGTTTCAAAGCCTACCAGCTACTCCTAGAACCATAGCAAAATGTATTTTCAATTTGCTCTTCAGAGTTATTCATGGCTTTCATTTCAAGGGAATAACACAATGCAGATTTTAGAAGGGGGTGTAGATGGTATTAAAGGATGCTTTTTAGCTGTATCTGTGATGCCATCAAATATCTTCTATTTAAACATTTTTTTCTTCAGAGTCTGTCTGCCAACCCTTACCTACCACTGTAACTTGGTACTGAAACAAGGTTTTCTGTGCATATTTTTAACCTTATGTTTCAAAATTTGTTCTGCTGTGGAGTGTAAATTCGTTTGACAGTGATCTGATAATCATGTCTGAAGGTTGCTTGATAAATTCTAATGATATATTCAAAAGAGTGGACACTATATTTTGCATTGAAATAATCACTAAATCACTCAGTTGGTAAGCGTCTTTGCAGTGGAAATGTTCCAGAGATAGTAGGAGGAATATCAGTATGCACAAGAAAAAACCTGTTTCCCAAAGCCCGTACAGTAGAGGAAGACCTTGTTTTCTAGATCTCTTTAACAAAGGTGTTTTGAGAAAGAATTGCAAATGAACTGCTCTTCCATGGAGGCAATTTGCATCTCATTAGCCTTCTAGTTTTGTTAATTGTTTTCACCTAGAGCAGGTGGAAGAGTTCACTCTTTGTTTGGAAAATGACAATGCTTTCAGAACTAGCACATTTTATTAGTGATAGATGAGACCAATTTTTTAAACATTTTCTGTTAACTGCTACCAGTTTTGATGAGATGATGATGCCCTTTCAAAAGAAAATTGAGACCTTTTCAATATCTCACTTGAAATTTAATTTCCATATATTTCTATGTATGTGGCTTTTTCAAATAAAAGAAATATTTTTCTTTTGTGTCTCCCTTCTCTTCCCTCCCTCCAATTCCCAGGGTAAAATGTAGCACCACACCCTGCCGTAATGTTTTCACGATCACCTTTGTAAGGCTGTAACTTCACAAGAATTAAAAAGACTTAAAATTCAAAAGACTTTTTTAAAATCTTGGCCCATGCTTGAAAGCCTGATGTACTATTCGCAGTTTTGTCTTCTGTTGTGCAGGTTTAAGGGAACAAAATAGAACTCTGGGTTTGAACCACAGAAAATTACAAAGAGGAAGAATCATAGAATCACAGAACGGTAGGGGCTGGAAGGGACGTCTGGAGATTATCTAGTCCAACCTACTAAAAGAGGTTCACCTAGAGCAGGCTGCACAGGATCCATAGGCTCATGACACGATGGAGATGACCCCAGCTGGTGCAACCTACTTTAATTCATCACTTCTGTTCACATGGCTTTGGCTCTATTGGGACTGCACTGCCTTCCAAAGAATCTTTTCAAGTGTCTTTACAAATTCTGGTCGAAGGCCTAATTTGTGTGTGGCCAGTTGTGATTTCTCTGTGCGGTCTAAATGCATTTCATGTGTCTCTGTATGTGACGCATCTTGATCAGCACAAGTGAGGAGTATGCTTGAAACAGTGAGCTGGGAAAGATAGGTAGAGGGATTCAAAGGGGTTAATGATGCAGTTCATTGGATGAGAAAGCAAACACTCTACATCCGTGTTGATGTGTGGAGACTTCTGATTTACATTCCTGCTCTTTTCAGTTTTGGAATTCTCCCCATGCAACCTGACATAAAGCTTGGCATGGCTTCTGAAACATTCATACCTTTTCTGACACCTCTTTTACTTTCATTGTCCTGAAGATAAAAAATAATAGAAGATACTGCCCTCTTGGAAATATTATGTTTATCAAGCAAAGAAAATGGCACCTGCACACCCTCCCTATAGCCTGAGTGTGAAATATCGCTCCTATCATCAACTATCACAGGGAAAAGGTTTTCTTAATTTTATTTATTTATTACTTCAAGTGTTCAGTGTCTCAAAAGAAAATATTTTATTGCTCTCCAAAGACTCATTGTAAAGCCTATGATTCTTTCATAAAGTTGACAGCATTCAAATCCATGAGCTTTTGCCACTGACACCATTTGTACAAGACTGAACTTTCGAGCCTTTATTTCTTTTACTGTCCAACTACTAAGTTATTTGTATGACTTCATTGCAGTTCACAGCTATATTTTCTGGAGATTAGCTCATTGATATATTGCACTGTTCTGTTTATTAGCTGCTTGGATGAGCTTAGTTTCCATAGGCTATAGGTCTGTTGGTGACTCTCAAAATTTGCCACAGTCATGCGATTAAATACAGAAAACATCTGTTTTAAGTAGACTAACAAAAATCTGAACATCTGGAAAATATTGGTAAAGAAGCTAATTAAGTTTGTCAACTTACAAATTGTTCTAGCAGGAAGTATTTAGGAGTAGCAGATAATTGAGATTTCATTCCTCTGGTCCCTTGTCCTTGCCTTTTGTTTATTTTACTACAACTGGAAGGACTATATTACTTAGCTGTTTCCAAATCCACCCTCTGGACACAAAGAGATAATTATCAGGTGCTGTATTGCAATGGGCTACACTTACAGTCAGAGAAATGAATGCTGGAAATGGACTTTCATGCCTGTATCTCATGTTTTAACCATTTTGACACATCACTATATGTTCAGCTTCCAAACACATTGATGACTCTCTCTCTCTCATCCTCTCGGCTAATGACTTTGCTGATGTTTCTCAGGTCTTTGATGGTTTGCACGTGGGTAGGGCAATGTGATGTCCTTTCAGAAGAAAGTTTTCAGGAGACTCCTCTTAACACTGAACTTGACAGGGACATCTGTGGGGTTATTCTATAAAATATTAGAACTTGAGGTTTATCTTCAAAGTATTGTCTTTTTCAAAAAATCTAAGACTGGGCAAAGCACTTCTTTCACACAAAAAAGCCCCTTTTAGGGTTAGAGAGAGATTTTCATAAGCCATGCATGTGTTGAGACCTCAAGAATCATCATAGATCTCTGTATTTTTTGCCCAAAGGGCAAGAGACATCTCTGACTTTGTTTCTCAAATACTAAGTCATAGAAAACAAGTATATTTAAAAAGTCAAACACAAACCTAACTGCCCCTCAGATCACACCTCTTTCCCTCTAGGGAGAGAAGAGACACATTACACAGTTATGTTTTATTCCTCTATGGACTGCTAGAACATGTCCAGATACAACAGTGACCATCACAGCATTAAAAACTACATGCATATTCATTTTAAAATGTCTGTCCCATTTTCCTCCATTTCCTATCTCATTTCTGCATTTTTGGAAGCTAGTGATTTGCTCTATTTATGTCTGACCACATCTTGCCTGGCTTAGGCCCTTAGTGAAAATGAAGCTTTTGTCACCATGAGTAATACCTCTTATACACAAAGAAATTAAACATTAAGGGCTTTGCAGTGTTACTCACACAAAAGAGAAGATATTAATGAATAGGCTTCTTTGAAAACACCCTTCTGCAGCTAAACCTTTAATGACAAGGAGTTTCTTTGGAGTTTCCTGCTGAATTATCCACAGTACATCTGTGAGCCTTCTGGCTCTTAAGAAAGCAAGAAATATTTGACACTGAATAAAAGCAATTCCCACATGCCTTCCTATCCTTCCCACCGAAAAAAAAAAGAAGAGTCATGAATAAATTAAGGTACAAATGAATGTAAATGTCACGTTAATACACAGTAGAAAAGAAGAAATGCATGCAGTTGTTTCCAGCAGCAAACACCCTGGTGGCCAGATTTGACAGCAGCTAATTGAACAGTAATTGTTATTAACGTCTCTTGTCTTTGCTGTCCACAGCCATTCTGGCTGGGCAAAGCTTTGGAAGCAGTGATCATTTTTAGGCTCCTTGAATGGATTTGAAATGTTCTCATACTGAAACATATAAACACACTTCAAAAAAGACTTAATCATTCATTAATAATGTTTCCTGATTAACCGGAGCTCGTCTCTAAAATGAACAGTGTCAGTGTGCTATTTGAGATGATAGCCATTGTCTGTCTCCGATTTTGGTTTTCTCGCAAATGCTCTGTAGCGATGTTGTTTATCCTTCTTTAGTAAAACTTTTGATCCAGTGAAAAAGACTAATAAGAAAAATATAACATAGTTTAAGGACTGTGAGAGTGTCCATAAGGACCAGTGCACTCCAAGAGAGTTGTTCTGTGCTGGTCAGCCGCGATGCTGCCAGCACTCACGTTTCAGGGGAGCTTCTGGTAAAACACTGAGGTTCCAGGCGCACCCTCTGCTCTCAGGTGCCTTTTTTTTTTTTCACAAGAGCTTTAGGCCTGCTGGGAAGTGTTAGGGGAAGAGTTGGGACAGAGCTTTACACAAGACTTGCTGCTTGCAGAGAACCGTGGGGCCAGGCTGGATCTACAGGTGGCGAGGCTGCTGGGTCTGTGTCTTGTAGGCACATGTTAAAGAGTCTCTTGCACACTGAATTTTGACTGACACTTTTCCTGACTGTTCAGACATTTTTGTCATCTCTCCCTTGTGCTTTATCAGATGCCTCTGAACAGTTTTCTCGCCAATGATGGTGCAGCTGAAGAATCTCCTCTGCTGTGTAGCCTGCTTGCACAAAATCGGGGAGGGAAAAAAGGAATGCCTTTCTACCTCCTGAATTCTTGTCAAAAGTGGTTTGGTATTAGCAAAGGGCTTCAAAGGTTTTTAGGAGGCAGACACATATTCCTGCACGTGAAATTTCATATATGCACAGTGTGACCGCATTACCTTCACTTCCATATGTAAACAGTTTGAAAAGTCTAACAGTCTGAATAATTCCCAGGTTCTGAGGGATTAGAGTTAGGACAGTGTGTGATTTATGGTAACGACAGAGCTAGCTGCTGAGTGGAGATTTTGACCTGCCACTCCTCAAAGGCTAAAGGTATTTGAGGGAGATTTAGGTTATTGTTAATCTTTAGGTGTGCACAGGCATCATTTCCTTTTTTTCCATGCCAGCTGGGACTCCACAATCCTCTGGTGCAGACTAACCCAGCCTTTCCTGCCTCAAATCCTTTATGGGCTAAGTGGCTAATGAAGAATGCATTTGAAATCATATGTAAAAACAGCACAAGAATCTAAGGAGAAGGGCCAGATTTGGAGTCTGTTCTTAATTGGGCTTGCTTTTCTATGCTGGCAGTGTTTTAAGAATGCAATCCAGCTTATTAAGTGCCATAATTGCACCTGTAAATCATGTCCAAGTGACCCCGTCTACATCTGCAAATAACTGTGGAATTGAAAAGAAGAGGCAGTGTTTTTAAATCTGGTCCGTGGATCATTTTCACTTTGAAAAAGGAGATAATTCTGAAGCCTTATCCGCAAGTCTAAAAGCGAAACCTGAAGTGAACCTACATGCTTGCTTTCTTTATAGTCTGGGTCCTCATTAGATATTCTTAATAACTTATAGAAAAAATACTGCGTAATATCTGCTCTTGTCTTTCAAATGCTACCTTTCTAAACAAACATGAATCATATACTGGGTAAAACCAGTTGCAATTTGGAGATTAATTAAATAAATTTAGGTTACATTTCTGAAAGCTTCATACACTTATCTAGAAGGTTTATTTAATACAAGATTCAAGATCTCATACATTTTCTATGTATATCGTCATGGCTTCTAGGAGTCACATGTGATATATACATATTTTTTCTTTATAGGTTATTACTTGGATTTATTTTCTGGTTCTTTTTATTTACCTCCTTTGTTACATGTGGATGTTATCCACTTGATAGAAACAGAAAAAATTGGTTTGGCTTTCTCTTGCTCTGTGACTCTTGATTATCCAATACTTGTACTTTTCCATCTGTTGTTTGTTGTTTTGGTTTTTTTTTTCCCCCCCTCACTATTTTGGATGAGGAAGAACAT
Organism: Cuculus canorus; assembly: GCF_017976375.1. Classification (NCBI taxonomy): domain Eukaryota; kingdom Metazoa; phylum Chordata; class Aves; order Cuculiformes; family Cuculidae; genus Cuculus; species Cuculus canorus. The sequence goes on from NC_071414.1 coordinate 10,860,316, forward strand.
TTCTATAAAAATCTGTTCTTTCCCTGGAGCGAAATGGCTCATATACACTCCTGGCTGCAGATCTGACAAGGAGAGGTTTTGAACCATCAGCAACTTTCATAAAGGCAGTATTTCCCTTCGTAGTAGGGAAATTCTTTACATAAAGACTCAGGTGCCGAGTCAATGCTATAGCTTATTACCAGTAATGACAGTACCTCTACATGTTGCACATTATCTGGAAGGAGACAACTAAAGTGATCGCTGGTTTACCATGCAAATATAAGCCAAGACACTCAGCCTGTAAAGAGATTGGAGACACCAGGAGCTATGACCTCCCTCTTTGTCTGACCTTGATGCTTATCTCCCATCAGCTGGTACCAACAGTGAAAATGCAGTGATAGTGTATGCCATGGTGGTGAGAACCTGGGGATCCTGAGCAAATTTCACACACCTGTATGGCCCCAGCAATCTCTGAAATAGAATGCCTAAAGCCAGGTCAGATGAGAGGTTGTACTGGTGTAACTTCAAGGAGTGAAGTTCTTCCTGTTTCATTTGTGCTTCATAGCTGAGCTGTAGCGAAACCAGTCTTCCTTTCCCAGGTTCAGGTGGCTGTCCTCCTTGGACAACTGCTTACAACTGTATTTACCTCGCTTCCTCCCAGATGTGAAGAATCGATGCCTGCACTGTGTAAGTCTGATTTGGTATTTCTGAAATCACTGTGAAACATTTCATCTACCCAAGCTGGCTTCAGCTCACGACTTACTGCCCCTTAGAAGGGCCTTACTGTTCCCCCCTGGTGCTCTGGGCCCTTCAAAGATAATCATGAAATGCCACTTTGAAGCCTTTGTATCCAAAAATGCTTTCTGAAGTATTTCTCTTTGAAGATATCACAGATTTTGTAATAATACCTCTAAACAGGTATTTCCTCTGCCAAACGGCTCCCCAGGAAGCTGGATACTCCGAGTGCTGAGCACTGCTGATTCAGAGCAGGAACAGTAAGTATAATGGGATTCATTGAAGGCTCTTTCCAAAAGGTTATTTTGTTCCTTATAATATCCCAGCTTGGGAAGTTTCCAGTGCTTGGCGTCCAGGTAATATTTCTTGTTACCAGACTACATCTTCCCCCTACAGCCATCCACCTCCAACTCCTCACCAAGTGGTAGCACGTGGGATAGTAGTATTTTGGTTTTTTTCCTCACTAAGTTTTAATGCAGATAGCACAGAACGTGCCAGCCAGTCAGTCTGGAGTTTAATGTGAAAGTTTCTTTCATCCTGAGAACAGGTAGGCATCAAATAGCAGAGATGTGAACCTGCACTCCACCAGTCCAAAGAACATACTAACTACCTAGGACAAATGCTTCTCTCTGCTCAGTCTCATCTGAAATTGCCATAAAAATGCAGGCAGAAGCTAGAAATAAAACATTTATGTACCTTTCTAGTCCCACTGGACTTCAATCTGCCATAAATACTTACTACAGCTATTTAAAAAAATATTGTGTATTATCAGTTGATCCTCCCATAGGGATTGTATCTGCCCGTTTGATTTGAATTTCAGTGCTATTGTTTTGTGTGTGTTGAACTACAAAGAAAAGAAAAGAAAAGGGTTTTGTTATTCCTCTTCATCAACTGATCTAATGCAAGAGGAAAATTGCTAGTAATTATCTTTATGGCAATTATGCTGGCCCAAACACAGTAAGTGCAAGCACATTCCTTGTTATTTATTACAGAAAGATCTCAAACCACAGACTGTTTAGAATGCAGAGCATTTTAATTCATGAACTTTGATGAAACTTATTTTAATATAGCTTTGTTTTCCTTACTAAATGACAAGGAAAAATAATTACAACAGATCTGGCAGTGCTTTAATGTAGTCAGTTGCTGAGTGTATTTCAGTAGTCAACTTTCTTCCTTTGGATATTAATAACATGGCAGCTCTACAGGGGTTTTCTCAACCAATTACAAATCTGTAAAGACTAAACTTTTATCAGATTTTATGCCTGAACGTGACTTTTTTTTTCTCTCCTTGTTGAATTCATCTTAATCTGCAGGGAGTTAGATGTCTTTTTATAAATCTCTGCCTGATGGATGTTGCTGTATACTAACTTTAATAATGTTTTGAGAAGAGGGATATCTCTTATTTTCTACAGATGACATTGTGAGACTTGTTCTGGTGCTTTAGATCAACACAGTTTCTGAATTATGTTACCTGTCCATAGTACCTGCCTTTCTGACAAAGCAGTTCCTGACTTACTGCTGTCTCGCTGGATGAGCATCACAGTCTCAGATATAGTTGGAGTGATTGAAAAATGTCAGCTTTTATGTAGGAAGCTATTGTTCAGCAAGTTATTTTTCCCTGAAATATTTCCAGTTTGAGGGTTGTTTCATCTGTCTTTCCTTCAATGTTGCCCCTGAATTGATTTTCCTCTGCAAAGGAAAATGCTGACAAAACCTCAGTCAGTATTGCTATTTGGAAGTGCTGCTGTGTTGCTTGACAAGAGCTGTCCTTCAACTGCTTCACATCCACATTCTCCTGCTCCATGGAAGGAAACATCTTGGGCTTCTTGCTCCAACTGGAATGCCTGGAGTTTAAAAGCAGTACTACAGTAGCCTACTGGAAGAGAGGCACTTTCGTAGTTTACCAGAAAACATTGGCTTGGAATTTTTTTCCTCCTAATAATTTTCCATGCAGGTTTCATTTTTTTTTTTTTTTAAGTCACTTCCAGTATGAGTTTGTGTGTGTGCACATACATATGCATGTGCTTTCCTGCCTTTGATGCCATTGCCACCAAAGGATTTGCATAGCATGCATCAAGAAGGCAAAGCATTGTGAGATCTCTCAGTCCTTCCTCCTGCCAAAGTAGGGTCTTTTTCCTGAAGAAAATTAGCTGTATTGAAAAATGTAACAATGCAAGGTGGGAAGGAAGGTTCATCCAGTCTTATGAGACAGCTTTTGAACATGAACTCACCATTCACTAACATGTATTAATTTTTGAAAGCTACAGCTCTAGATGGAGGATAAGAATCTGCATTAATGTTTGTACAGTGATACTTATAGAATAAACATTAATCTCCTGTATATAGCATTTATATAGTTCTCTACTGAACAAAGCCACAATTTCTGCAGTATCTGAAAGAGAGCAGAATTTTCCCAGAGTGTCTTTTTGGATGTTACATTTCCAAATGGAGCTAGGGGTTTAGTCCTGTCACCCACATGGATTTAAATTGGTGAAGCTGTAGGAAATGCCTTATGACTCCTAAATGGCTGTAACAACATTTGTGATATTCTAGATGTATCCTTTTAATAATTCTGTTTCTAATTATTTCTGTTTATCCTCATTAAGACATACAATTCTACCGCACTCCAGCATAATACACTGACAGATGGACTTCTGCAGTGTCTGTTTGATGATAGGTTTAAAAAAACCAAATCTTTTAGTATAAACTCTCTCGTTATTGATTTACTCTCAAACAGTTTTTATTTTTTTTACTTGTACATTTTAGACCAACAGTAGCAGTCTTACCTGCCGGGTATAATATTTTACAATCTTCCCATGCATATCTCCCCCTGACACATCTGTCTCTATCACTGAGTACTTCTCCTGAGTAGGTACCAATAACTTTTCCAGATTTGTTGGTAGTTTTTTTTAATGTGCCCCAAGAGAGAATAGGATGAAACAACGATATTTAACCATATGTCTGAAACAAAGGCTTTGAATAAAGGTGAAAGACTCATACTACTTACTTCATCATTGAGCCTATACAAATTAAACTCCTACATTACTCACAGGATGACTTGCAATTATGTTGATTAATCATATGTTACTGAGAAAATGGAAACTCATTTATAACAGGCATTATTAATCTATTGTGTCATTTTTGATTTCTTAAAGCCCTGTTCCAGGGACAATTCCACTCCCAATGAGCTGGTTAATTCTATTTCTCGTCCAGCTTATTTGTAATTAATTTTTAAACTGTTGTTTACATGAATTACTATTATTTAACACAGTTCTTCAAAGAAAAGGAATAAGTAAACTCATTTAGTAGTGTATTATTTCAATACTGATACTGGAAAAAGAGATGTTTTCCAAAGTAATATCAGAATGTTAGTTGACTTTTGGTTTGTGACACAAGTAAAATGTGCATTTAGATTTAAAAAATATATTGACCTTTGAACCACCTTCTGAATAAAAATGGACCTAATACTTAAAAGCATGCTATGGAGGACTCTTTATTTAGCCTGCAAAGAAAAAGGTTTGTTCATCTATAAATGGAACAATGGTACTCTGGGTCTTGGAAGACGGGGAAGTCATGTACACTGAACCCAGAATATACCTATGGTGGCATTTTGGCTGCAGATTTTGTGGAGAAAGAAGGTTATGTTTTCTGGTAAGAAACCAAGAAGTGTTGTCTGCAGGATTGTTTCACAGGTGGCTTTCAGTGATAATGTCCTGATTTAAAACAAACATAAGCGGCTCTGCATAAGACAGTGTAAAAACATCCAACGCTGTCTCATCAGAGAGAAAACCATCCTAGGATCTTAAGTCAATGCTGATGTGTGTAAAAACAGTCTTGCTTTCAGCTAGACTCAGTTTTTATGGGTACTCTCTTTGAGACTTGCCCATGGTTCCCACCCATTCTCTTTTTGCATTTCTTGATGCTGTCCCTCTTCCTCTTCTGCCTCCTCAGCTCAAAGCCCTTTCCTCTGCGAGCGCAAAGCCCGGGCATGGATTAACACCAGCATGCAGCTACGACTCCTACTCTTTCAAGACAGTCTGAATCCCTGAGATCTCACCTAGCATTTTAGTGGGAGCAAGGAGAAAACCCTTGGAGAATTACTGGCTGGTATTTTCTAGCTGCCTTTCAGTTCATACTGGAATGACAGAGTTAATGATGGGATCATTGTGTTTACCAGAAGTTGAATCTGGGCACCACTTCAGCAGGCAAAAATAACTATAAAACACTGTCTTGACAAGTTTTTTTGTTTCAAATTCATCTGTCTAAGGCAGTCATAGACAGTGGTTCTATGTAACTTTTAATTAATATATACGTACACAATGCTAATACACTATTTACAAATGGATTGCTCTGTCACATGGCATTATCAGTTCTTTAAACTTATGTTGTTGAGGAGGTCAAATGTGAGTAGCTCATTCTAAGACTGAAATAAAATACGCCAAGAGTAATTCTTTATGAGATGATTAACATTTTCCTATTCAACCTTGCTGAGAGATTGCTGTTACATCCCTTTATTAATGTGCAAGTTCTCTTTTGCAACTAAGTGATGCAGCCTTTTGTAATTTAGATAATAGAGAGATGTTGTTGTTGTTTAATAAAAGGAATAATTTATTGACACTTGGATCACACAATGCTGTGAGTGTAATGAAACCAAAAAACTTAATTTCATTCCTCCCTGTGCACTCCATGCTAATTAAAAGCAACAATCAATATGGGTGTAGTATCGTCAACAATTAAAAGCCTGAGCTGTCACCAAAAGGCTGACGACAGTTTTCAGGGGTGAAGCGGATGGGCGGGATGTTGAAAAGAAATTAAGAATGATGCAGAAAGCAGAAGCTGGAACTTTTGCTGAGATTTTTGGACTTTCAGTTGAGTGTTTCATGACTTTTCTTCTTTGACTTTCATATTTTGTCCAGATGTTCCCTTTGATAAAATTTGTTTCTGTTCATGATTATTATGCCTCTGACTTAAAATAAACTTCTTAAATCAAGACACTAAGACTTGCTAGCGGGACACGTGAAAAAGAGCTTTCCTGAATGCATCTAATCTGTGCAAACACTCATGTCATAAGTCACTACCTCTGAAGTTTGTGGCACAATTGCCAGTGCTGCTGGTGGGATCAAGATCTCGCTGCAGAAGTCCAACTGTAAACTTCTACAAGGTTCAGAGTGACATGACTTACAGTGTTCCCTGATCATCATCCCAGAAGTCTGCTCAGGAATTTCAGCAGTCATCTAACTTTCCTCCAGCTTTCTGTTAAAATAAAAGCTCAATTTTTCTTCATCTCCACAGATCACAGTAAAAATTATGGATGCAATAAAGACCTCTACAAATAGCAGGGAGAGGTTTTGAGTGAACATTTTGGCCATATTATATGGGAGTTTTCTTCACAGTGCTGTTTACCGGTTTCATGTATATGTATGTATATATATATATATGTATATATATCCCTTGTAACCCTTAGAGGCATGCAGGTTGCTTATTGAAGTACAGAAGCTGCAGTGTAATGCAAATAAGCAACTATAATTTAGGTATTGTCAAAACCTCCCCTGCTAAATGATTTCCCAACTCTCATCCATTTATTTACCCTTTTGGAACTGAGTGGACTTTGCAGTTTATTCAGTGAAATTTGGCTTGCAAACTCATTGAGGCTTTTTGAGGTGAGGATTAAACAAATTCTGACAAGAGGGAGCTCCTCAAAGAGTGTGTTTCCACTGCCATTATCTTCTGGAGAGACAAAACCAGAGTGATTTCCACTGGTAAATCACCAGTAACTCATCTGATCCTAATTTCGTTAGCTAAAGGGCAGCATTGGGATGTCCCTTTGGGTGGTGTTGAGTTCGGTGGAGACTAATGTGCTGGTTCTCATTTTTTGTCTCTGGGAGTTCTGTGGATATAGATGTGTGCACAAATCCGAGGCATGGAAGTACAAAAAGCAGGAAAGAAAACACAAATGTCTGCATGCCTCTTTGGGAAGACATCCCTGTGGCTTTCATGAAGTTACATCAGGGAAAACAGATCCTGCTTGACCAGTTTTTGCGAGTAGATGAAATTACCATACTCCTTAGACTCAAGGCTCAAAATAACACTGTGCTGAGGGGAGCCTTCAGGGAAGCCTGTGGAGACAAAGAGCAGAAGAAGGGGAAAACAGAGAGCAGATGGTTTTCTCAGAGAAATGATCAAAAGGCTGATGGCAGCGTGTTTCCAAATTGAGGGGTTGTGCAGCTGGACCAAAACATCTGGTCAGTTTACAGTGGATGAAAAATTAGTCACTTTTTAGCAAAGGCAGTGAATCTGTAAATGTATTCTTCAGGGATTGTGCTGTTCATTAGCGTGTTTGCAAAACTGAGTTGCACAATCTACAATTTTGAATAAAAGGCTGTTGGGACAATTTTGTTTCTGCTTATAAATCACAAGCTAGAGCCTCAGATGGAGTAAATATGTACGTGTCTATTGAGGTCAATGCAACTAGACTAAATCAGAGCTGCAGCTGAGAGCCTAACTCACATCTATTTAGCCTTTTTCTCCCCTTCACAGTGAAATGACTAAGACAAACTTCTTCAGATTGAGTCTTCTCCACACACAGACACAGTTCCTTCCTTTCCAGGTGGAAATCTGTACACACTCATATGACGGAAGAGAAGTGGGTGCTGAATATGACCCTGACTAAATGGGATCCCTGGTCCATTAGTAGTAAGTTTAATTGCAGGATTGAGCTCAGACAGAAAGAGTGGCATTAACCATCACGTGATTTGCAATCAGGGGAGTAATTCCTCCCGTTTCATTTGTAGATTGCCCTTGCTAATGGAATAGAGGCTATTCCTCTTATGGGCAGAAAGAAGGAAATAGGTAAATTGTTTTTAAAGAAGCTGACCTCTGACGCATGCATTTGACTTGCAGCAAAATGGAAAATAAACTTAATGGTTCAGTGGCATCAAAACAAATTGTCATTTCCTCTTGTTGTGTATTGATTAAAAGAGAGATTGCAGCTGAAGGGATTTTAATTGACTAGCCAGAGCCGCAGTTGATGTGCTCATAAAAGTCGTGTTTTCAGAAATTTTCTTTAGTGAGGTGCAGAGAAGGGAAACCTAGAACTGTGTGATCAGAACGATGTTCTCAGAAGTTCATAGGCAATCCAAGTGAAATCACTGCTGAAGGTGGGACCTTTGCAAAATTTCTGTCTCCTGGGCATTCTCATGAAACTTGAGGAATTTTGATAGGAGAATCTAACCTTCACAAACACAATCTCCTTCCTTAATATTAGTTACTTTATACATGTAAATGCTAATGATGGAAAACAGCTTTTAAAATTAAATTTATTTCTCTTATGGTTACTGTGTGAATTACAAATTCCCTGTGTGTGTTGTGAAAAAGAAATGAGGCTGAACGGTACAATTTTGAAGCCTTATCTCCAGTCCTACTGCTCCTTATAGTCATTTTGCTGTTGCATTTAAAATGTATTCTTCTGCATTTAAGAATATTTCAAAGACTGTTTTTCTTGCCAATAAACTACACAGAAAGTTAAATTTGTTGCTTATCTTAAGGGGCTATATGAATGCTAATCAAGGTCTGACTCTGAGAACAAAGTAAATATTTATATGGTGTTGCAAAGTGGTATTCTACATTTTTATGTAGAGATAAAAAATTGCTCAGGAATATGAGTCTAGCAGAGATTTTATTTTTATTTCTTTTTTACATTTTCTAGCACTGAAGAATTCCACTGGTCATAAAATACCTCAACAATTTCACACTAATTAACAGAAGGGCAATTTTTTCCTGGCCTTTTGGATGCTGACTTTGGCTTTACAATTGGCTTTTTCCTCTGGATAGCAGTCGGTGGCCCTCTTCCTAGCTCTGTAGTAGCAGTGAGGTTGGTCTGCTGCTCCATCTTCCCAAACACTGCTGACTGTTTTTCTGGGCTCTCACTGTCAGGCTTATTTAAGTGAGCTCCACAGTCTTTAGAGAAGATAAAGAAAGGAATAGGGGACAATATTGGAGAGGGAAGAAAAGAAGTAGTGTACTTATTTTTAATGCATAAATCCTGTGAATCCATGAATTATTCATACCATAAGTAACTACTGCTAATGATTAGCACCTTTTTACAAGAGGGCTTGAGTTCACTCTTCTCTGCTGGTACCTTGATTGTGTTTCTATTAGATGAGGCGAAGTGGAAAATCAGTCTTTGCTCTTCAGAAAAACTTAACTCATCCTGAAGATTGCAAACACACGAATTCCATCTGTTTGGTGAGTAGCTGGGGAGGAGAGAGGGGGGTTATCTCACTTTAACAAATCATCCTTTTCCTGTCATCAGTTCTATACCAAGTGATCGTTAAGCTCTCTTAAAAGTGAAGCCACTCCAGCATCCTTTTGTCAGCCTTTGTGGATGTAACTATGAATGGTTAGAAAAGGTGCACCATTCAGAAGTCTGTTGTTGCTTGTTTGAGTGGTTTGACTGCTTTAAAGATCACTTCAGAAGGGCAATAATTGTGTGAAAGTATAGGGATGTCATCTGACGACAGAATAATTTTGGTTTTGCAATTATAAAATAAAAATTAAAAAAAAAAAAACCCCAAAACTTTTACATTAGAAACACCCAGTCTAAATTCTCAAAATTCTTCTAAGGAGGAAGGATTATTTCCCTCATTTGTGGTTTAAAAATATCCCAGTCTGCAAGGTTAATATTTTTTAATATTGTTACTGTTGTTTTAGTATGTTCGTGCTTAAAGGTACACAAAAGCTTAAAAACATTTTAAATTCCATTACAAAAATGCAGATCATCCTGCTTACAGATGGAATGGTAGAAGAGTATTTCAAACAGAACACAGCTCAATGTAATCCTGATCTCTTGTCCTTTTTTTTTAATAGTGGTATCATTCCATTGACCTCTGTGAAGTTATTCCAGAGTTAATCCAAAGCAAACGAAATTACAACTGGGCCCCCTGTTTTTATATTGATTTTAAATGAATAGGCAGTTGTTCTCAATGTAGCAAGATCTGTTCCAAATATTCAACCTCTCCTTCACCACTTTTGATCCCAGTGGCTTTATTTGTATTAAATTGGATCTTACTGGGTTGTTTGAAAACATTGTCAAATGCATCCCCATTGACTTGGTTTAAGAATACTGAGCCAAATTGCAGTCTCGTGACATAAGACAAGGTTTGGCTCTTTGTGCTCCTGTTACATCACCTGTTCCTGTTCTTTGATTAAAATAATACAGTTTGATTATTTTCAGTGCTTGACTGAATACAAATGTTAGACCCAATAGGAATGCCCAGTAAGGAATACCTTTGCATTTTAGTACATTAGAATAAGAAGTGTAAATATTATCTTTACTGGTCTTATCTTTGACAAAACTCTCAGTATTTAAAGCTCCACAAGGAGAAAATCAGGGTCTAATAGATCAAACAGCTGACAAAAGACAGCGTTGGTTAAAAATAGCAAAGCAATTTTGTTCTCAGTAAGTCAGTAACTAGCAGTGCGGTACAAAGCCTGGTGCCTAGAGGTCTGAATCCTGTCTGTATTAATGGTGGCTAATTCCCTCTCAGTCAATTCTTAAGGCTCTTTGACTTTTATCCTCTGACGGTTTTGCTGGGCATATATAAAATCATCAGTAGCCTTGCGTATTTCCTAGCTGGTTGCGTTACAAGAATCCCTGATAGCATAAACACTCCAGCTTTCACTTGTCAGCATTGCTGCATAATCCTAAATGAACCTGAGACCTGTGAGAGCTCGGAGACACATTATCAAGGGCAGCTTTTCTGGTTTACTTGACCAGAACTGTCATCTTTCTGTGCTTATTGACCAAAGGCGAGTCCGTATGCATCTTAGTAGTTTTCAAGTCCTTTGGCACCTGCATCTAAAAATTCATCTCAACATGCATAAAGAAGAGCAAAGACATTTTCGAAATGGTATTTCCATTCAAGGCAGTGGCACATCTGTGAATATTCATGGATAGACAAGATAGTCTGCTAGGAAACTTTCTACTTCTAGCTACCAGTACACTTGTGTATCATAGACGTGGCTTAGACAGGAGAGTCAGAGAGATGCAACCAGATGATTTGAGGTTATACAGAGAAACACAGCCCCACCAACTAGTGGGCTGGGGGAGTGCAAGAAAGTAGGAGAGGACACAGGTGGGACAGCAGACCCCAACTGACCAAAGGGATATTCCATACCACACAAAGTCATGCTTAACAATAAAAATCTGAGCAAAGAAGAAGGTAGGAGGTTATGTTCATAGTGATGACATTTGTCTTCCCAAGTAACTGTTGCTTGTGATGGAGCCCTGCTTTCCTGGGGAGGGCTGAAATCCTGCCTGCCAACGAATGAATTCCTTGTTTCGCTTTGCTTATGTGTGCATCTTTCACTTAAACTTCACCTCAACTCATGAGTTTTATCACTTTTGCTCTTCTGTTTCTCTCCCCAGTCCCACTGGGGCATAGTGCACTAGCAGCCGAGTGGTGCTTAGTTGTTGGCCGGGGTTAAACCACAACAGTTTGGTTGCATTTTGCCCATCTGTGACCGTCAGTCACAGGGTATATTCCATTAATTAATTTTCCATAAAGGGCCAAGAAAAATTTCAATGAGATTCATCTTGTAGAAGTACTAGTAAAACATACTTTCTGATATAAATAGACTTTCCTTTTATTTTCCTTCCCTTACTGCCACGCAACTTCTCCAACTTTGCCGTCAGCGATAATCCGGTGAGAGCTGGGAATTTATGTTGAAACGGAAGTAGAATAGAAACGGAATAGAAGCCAAACTCTTCGTCCCTGTATATAGAATTCCTAAATGCATCACATTTCGGACAAGTTCAGTTTTCCTGCCGTTTCTCCCTCGAGCAGCTGAGTCGCGTGTCCCTCGGGAACCTTCTGCTCAGGAAGATGCTCGCCATGCAGCCACGGCTGCTGCCCAGGGCTCTGCTGCCACCTAGCCAGCTTCCACCTAAACTCCGAGCTCCTTTTTCCTTCCCGGGAACATCACTGTTTCCCTGGGGGCCGAGGCACCTATCAGTGTGAAAAAAAGATGAGTTGTCCTTTTCCCCTTCCCTAAAAAGCGAATGGCAGTGACCCTCCAGCTGCGCAGGCTTCACTTCACAGGGAGGGAGAGAGTGCGTTGTATTTAGCAGTTATGTCTTTTAAACTCGGATATATTTGCGTTGATAAAGCTTGGTCTAGCAATTTTGATTCTTTTCACCTAAACATTGACAGTTTATCAGCACTTGAGGCAAAGCCGTTCAATCTCTTGTCTAAAACAACTTTTAAAAAGCACTTTGAAATGATAGACACACAAACGCTAAACAACCACAATGAAAACATCTTTGAGAGTGCAGGTGCAAAGCTTCCTTATATAGATGCTGCTCCCTTCTTACAGGCAAATCTTAAAGTATTAGAGTTCTTAAAGTTCCCTAATTATTCTGTCAGAAAACAGCAAAAAGGCGTAACGTGATGAAAAACACACATAAAAAACCCCAAACCAGAATGCAACTGAGGAAAGACTGTGTATGTAAATATAAAATACAAAGCTGTCATACAGCCATGTGTCACTCTTAAAACATAGTATTAATTTTAAAAGTTTATTTAAAAGTTTTCTCAGTTTTCCAGGAACTTGTTTGTTCGTTTCTCATTTTACATCTTTAGAAAAGCAGCCAGAATGAAAATAGGTAGAAGATGCTCTGTGCAAAAAGTACTCTAGTTTAACTGTAGTGGTCTATGTAAAACATCTAGGTTTAAAGAAAGCATAAATCCACCAGCAACTCCACTTTTGTATCCTTCTTCCTCCCCTCCCTATAGGTTCAGAGTGTTGGGGTGTGCATTGAGCCCCAGATTTGGACCCCATGAGGTTACTCTCCAGCTCTCATTACAGCCATAGCTGATCAGAGCCCTGCAGGCACAAAAAGCTTTCCTGCTATTATTTGGCTGATTCTGGACCATGACACCAAAAAAGAGAAATACAGGGGAAGACTTTACCTGATCTAGAGGAGTGAGAATATTCAGGACCTCTACCAGTCCCCAGCCCTGCATTTAGGGATTCCTATTTAGGAACACCACGCAGAAGCTAAATTTGGATTTAGCAAGCAACACTATCATGCTCTGTGTTTCTGTTCATACTGTCTTTTTTATTATTACCCCCCCAACACTGCATTCTTCCTCTATTTTCTCTTCCATTTCTCAGCACATACTCATCAAATATCTCAAACCACCACAGTCTGGAGAACTAAAACAAATAACAAAAATTAAGGCACAGTGATTCTCTGTATTTTATTATCCCCCATAAAACTGCCATTCACCTACCGTCGTGAAGGTTTATCGAGCACTGGAACCGGCTGCCCGGGGATGTGGTTAAATCACCATCCCTGAAGGTATTTAAAAGATGTATAGACCTTGCATTTAGGGACATGGTTTAGTGGTGGACTTGGCAGCTGGATTCAATGATCTTAAAGGTCTTTTCCAACCTGAACAATTCTGTGATTCTATGAAATAAAATTCCTCTAGAGCGGAGATGTGTTTGGGGAAAGAAAGTACCTGGACTTCCACTAGGTGGGGAAGTTGTAAAGCTTAAATGGGCTGAGAGAGTTCCCAGAGCAGGGAGAGACCCTGGGACACTGCAGAGGTGGGGCTGAAGGGGAGTGTTGCTGTGTTGGGATTCTGCAGGTTGTTCATCTTCCTCCTGGCACTTGCAGAGGGAGCAGCGGAGGGAGGGATGCTCCAGGCGCATCCCAGCAGAGCAGGGCTTCTGGGGCACTACGGAAACACAGAGCTTTCTTATTTTCCAAATGGGGAAAAAGGTGAATCAGTAAATAAACAGGAAAATAATTTTGCGCATTATTTACTTAAAGAGCTAGTTTATTGGGAGAAGAGTAATTTATTCCACTAGGATTTGTCAGCTGTTGTCCTGATCTTATAAATAATTTGGTTTTCACACAGTTTTACCATCTGCTTTGACCTGGGCTTCTCGGAGCTTTTTTTGTCAAGAATAATTTGTACAGTGTCAGTACTTAAATACTGGGAGAAATAGATAGGAATAATTATCCTGTAGATGTTGTTAAAACCATAAAAAATTGCCCAACTTTTACCAGGGTCATTAAAAGAAATTTGCATGAAATTAGGTTTCCACTGAGATTTTTGACTCATAAAAATGAAAGCAAGATTTAGAAAGTTTAAGCTTGAACTGTCATTTGAGTTTGTGAATGCAGGCCTGGAAGAAAAGTACTTGATAAAAGTTTCATGAAGGTCTCGCACTCTGTTTCACATTTAGGATGAAAACAGAAAACATCATCATTTTACATAAGTTCTTCATTTTGTTAAAACATAGTTCATCCTTCCACACATTATCAAGAGATCTGATAGCATAAACCCTTTTTCCACTCAATTTTCTGTCACCGAAAGAGTGTTGCATTATGCATTTCTGCATCTCCATAGCGTATAGTGCCTATTATTCTAGTTACTGTTTAAATGGGATAAAAAGAAAAATATTTGTAGCAAATACACATCCACAGGTCTATGCTGTATAAGCACTGAATATCACATCCTACTACCGGTCACTTACAATGGTTTGCAAGTAGCTTTCAAATAAACTGAACACACCCCACTCCCCACCAATTTCCATCATCCAGAACAAATCATTGAAAAATACAGCTTAAAACATGCTCCATCACCCGTTTTTCCATTTGTTGTGTGTAAAAGCTGCTCACACAGATCTCTGCAGACAGCGATCCATGGGCTGAATGTGGTGCAGGATCTGATTTTCCCTTTGGGTCCTGCATACTGCTTGCTTCACTGCACAGATTTTGCTTCAGCTGACTTGCACTGTGGCTGCAACGTGCCTGTATGCAGTGGGAAGCAGGATACCACCTTTTCAGCCTTAAACACAGTAAAAATATCTGTTCAGTGAATTGTTGTTTGCAGCAATCAGTGAGTTTGTTGAAATATATGCCTAGAAATTATTGGTTATCTTGCATCCACTACAAGTATATTCAAACTCAAACATCTTCAAGTTATTCTGGTAAGTATTTCATTAATGAAGTGGGAGATTCAGTAGCTTCTCAGCCTTTTGAGTGCATGTTGCAATTAGGTGATGGCTGGTCTTCTTGATGGTTTATCTCTTTTGCTCATGATTATCTGCAGCTATTAACTCCAGTGGTTCATTGCCAACAGAGAAAAATCCTGAAAGTTAGATACTAAGACGCTGTGCTAAGAAACTGTCCTTTTGCCTTGCTTACAATCAATACTTTGCTCTTAAAATTTCTAGATGCACAAATCAGACTTTCATGTTTCTCTCTTGAAATACACTGGAAAAACCGCACAGAAAATTTGGGTCACAGTTCTGTGAGGAGATCCTTCCTTCCCTAATGTAACAGTAACAAAGTCAGGCAGTGCAGAAAAAAATATCCTAAGTAGCAAAGATGTGTCTCATTCTCATCTTTTAAGTTCTCTGTTCTTTCTCTCTTGCTTTGGGCGTAGAAGCCAGGATGTGTGAGGGTGGAGAGAAGAATAACTGCAAGTTTTGTTCCAGATTGTTACTTCTCTCACAGCAATTTTAGACACAGAACAGAGATACCTGGAAAGACAGATTCGAGCTGAAGTAGTGCTTCTAAGTGTAATGTTACTGCATAATCTTGCTATTTCTAACACAGAGATTATGAAGGTAAAGTACATCCAGCTCTCCTAAAAGGGAGTCTGTCCACACAGGGAGGTATCATCACAACTGTCACTAGGCATGGTGATTGCTTAGTCACCCTACTTAGCCTCTTACATCTTGATACAACTAATTATAAATAGGAAGCCCTTGATCCTTCCAGCATCTCTGTCCATCTTCTGTACACAACAAACAAGCTGCCTACAAGCTTGGCTTCCTCTCTCTCTGCTCCAAGGCTATCCCGAGCTAGCTGCAGTCTGGCTCTTAAAGAGCCATTCTTACAAGCCGTTGCAGCATTTACCTGGCTAAAACACCTCCATTTAAATCTTCTTTGGCTTCTCAGTGTTCTTAAATTTACCGACTGCATGCCGTGTATTGGAATTGTGTCCTTCTGTGCCTTTCTTGCCATTTTCCTCTCCCTACTACCCAGTCTGTGTAGACCCATTCAGTTCTGTTCAGCTACTGGCTTTGAATCCACTGTTTTTCTTTCCCCTCCCTAATTTCAGGTATGTCTCTCTCTGCACCCTGTCCTAGATGTCAGCCTTTGTCTCTGAGATCTCCTCATCATTGCCTGATGATAATTTCTAATTAAATCCTATGCTGGTGAAAAATAAATTCTGGATTTTTATTTTTTTTTTATCACAACTGACAAAAGTTATCCAAGCTGTCAGTCAAGTTCTCCACAGTTTTTTTTTCAACTTTCTTCTGTGCAAGTGAGTGAGACCAGAACTTGGTGCTGACAATTCCTCCAAGAAGACTTTTTCTCAGCCCCAGCCCTGACATCTCCCTGACAATCAAATTCAGTCCCTCCAACTGACCTATGAACAGAGGATAACTGCATCCTTCACCCTTGGGTCTCTGCATTTGGTCCCTTTAGGCAGTCGGAAGGCTCTTCAGCATCCAGGACTGATTTGAAGAGAAAAAGGCTTTAGGAGGAAAAAGGCAGTTGAACTGGAGTGGCATTGGATTGCCCTGACATTCTGATGCATTGCCCATTTAACTTCCTACTCATTTGTGGCTATTCTGTCTACATCAGGTTTTTTTTTAATTGCTCTCTCAAATATGTATGGTAATACCATAGCAACTTTCCCTCCATGCAGTAGATCTGTTTCTTCAGTAATTATTGCCCCAATTAACCCTAAAATGTTAGCAGAGCTCATTCTGCTGGTTATATTTCAATTGAATTCTGTTACTTGCCACAATTAGAGCTGGATTCCAGACTGGTGAAGGTAGACCCTAAATTAAGATCTCTTTAATTGGTCTTCCCTGATTGCTCTTGCATTTTTGTAGAGAAAGGTAGATACTTGTATTTCTATTCATCTACGAGCACACATCAGTGTTCTGCCACATAATGCCTTACATGAAAGGCAGTGGAGCGGGCAGGGGTCTATAGGCCAAAGACAATACTGACAGTAAAAATGGTTCTCAAAACTTCTCATGGTTTTGCATATATCCCTCTTTTTTTCTGGCCCATTTCTTTCCAGGCAGCTCTTCCATCAGATGCCAGCTTTCTCTAACTTCCATGTTGTCCTCTTGTTGTTCGTTTCCCCTCCTCTGTATTTATAATCAGTAACTGATAGGATGTGGTGTCTCTCTCTCCTACATTAATTGCAGCAGAGACGGCCCTTATTTTTCTGTTTGATCTATTTTTTGTGCAAGCTGAGAGGACTGCACTAGGTATGATGATTAATACAGGATGGGAGGATTAATTCACCTGACCACCTCTGTTGTCTGACACCCAGAACTCTTGGACATGATCAAATATTTGAACAAGAAACTATTTGGGAAGTTTAGTTACCACAGATTTAGATCTCATAGATAAACAAAAAAATTAAGCCCTTTTAATACTGAATATTATTAGCAGTATTCAATATTAATAAAAATTTTAAATTGCAGCTAAGCCAATATAATTTCCAGCTGCTGTTGAAAGACGTATTTTCCACTTACACTTCCCATCTTATATGCATACTTCCACCATTTCTTTTTCCTGGAAAAAGGACATAATCTGGCAGAACACTGATCACTTTTTTTGAGAAGGAGGACAGTTTCCCACTGCTTTAACTCTGTGAAGTAGCTCACCAGGAGGTCAGCCACACCTCAGATGTGTGCCAGGGAGGCCAGGACCACCCAGCCAAAAGCAGGGAACACTTGGAACAAAAGACATTCTCTTTTGGTGGCCACTAGCTCTAAGGTGGGTCCATCTGTAAGATCACACTGAACCCTTGGCCCACAGATGTTGAAAGCAAAGTACTTTATTTACCTTCATCATCCCCAGTGTACTGACAGGATTTTAAAGAATTGAGGGACATATAAACAAAGGAGGTCATGGTACCTCATTGTTGTTCTAAGGCACCACTGGAGCGTAAAGAACTTTTATTGTTTCAAATTAAAATCTTGCAGACTTCCTTTAATAATATCTGGGGTTTGGAGAGAAAAAAGAATTGAGATAAGTCAGATCTTGTTTGCAGAAACACTTAATAAATACAAAATTATTTGCTCAGGTTTTGTGGTTTTTTTGGCAAAGTGAAGGTGCTTTTGTGAAACCATCTTGAAAGGTCTGTGAGAGTCTAATGAAACAGAAATACGGTGTGATTGATGGGGAAGGACAGATCCTGAAAAACACCTAATTAATTCAGTGCAGGAATCATCTGTTGAAATTTTATCTCTGTTCAAAAGGCCAATGTAAGACTTACCCTTTATTTAAATCGCACATTGTGACTATTTAAAATATTCAGACTTGTGCACTTTCTTAGCACGGGGCTGAGAATCAGACACCTAGGGAATGGGTTATCAGCAATCCCATTGAATTACAATAACAAATGTGTGCATAATTATTTAATTGAAAACATAAAAAGATAAATTACTTTCTAAGAACAAACATAATCTCCCAGATCAGCTGCAGCTGTTTCCTTCTGAAAAAAAATATCAAACCCAAGTAATTACCTGAAAGTCCTCTGGAAAGTTCTTATCAAATGAAAAGCCTGAGTCACGAAACCACCCAACCTTTTCCCCCAGCCAGCTGATGTTAAAGGAGCAACTGGAGGCACACACTGCCTCTCCTCCTGCTAGCTAATTGGAGGAAATCGATGCCTGAATGCCTATGGAAAACTGTTTTCAGCTGTTTCACACTATTTATCATCCTCACTCACCCTAACACCTTCTCTAGAGAAACAGTAAAGCCATAATGACTTCTGCAGAGCTGACAGCAAGATCTGCCTTTATAAAAATTGATCTAGGGATAATATATAGCTATGTTAATAGTCTTGCTTGTTCTAGCTAATATTTTCCCTCAGGTGGCAAACTATGGACTTTAAATCACTGGTTTTACTACTGTTTGCTCTCTCCTTTTTAGTAACTCCAGGCAAGTGATTTAAGGCAATTATGTATTATTACATAACTTTATCCTTGATTCTTACCTGTCATTTTGTGGCCTCTATCTACGGAGTCATTCTCAGAGGCACAAAAAGCCACAGTGTAGAGATGGCTTCTCTGGGACCGTTGAATTAAATTCTTAGATGACAGAGAAGCTCAAATTCAAATACTAGCAATAGAGATTTTAACAGTAGTCTCCAAAGACTGCATACCAGCACTGTTTAGTCTTCTTTGGACTGCTCTGGAAGTGCGAATGAGGCTTGAAACTGAATCCCAGGGCAAGTGGGACTTCTCCAGGCCAACATATTCAGAACAACATAAAGCATTGAATCCATATGAGCATCAAGCCAGGTGGAAATGACCCACTCCAGCTAAGCAATATTAGTGGTGATAAAATCAGACTGATGTTGATCATTCCCAAGGCTGTTTGGAGCTGTGCTTACACCTGGTAGCTTAAGGCCAGATCTGCTGGGATGGAAAAGGACTGGCTCTGTGGAGGTGAGTTGAGAGTCATGGCAGCACTTTGACGTGCAAGCTTTTGGCTGTCTTTATGTCTGTGTAACCTTATTTAAGTCTCAGGCGGTTTCGTATGTTATATCTTTCATGAACAACTGTCAAACTCGAGTGCTGGTGAAAGTGCATAGATTTAGGATCTACTAGATTCTGCAAGTCAAGGTTTGTGGCTTGGCCCTGGCCACGTGCTCCCTTCTCACACTCTGATGCAATGGGATGGTTCGATGTCCTTTCCTAGTAGATGGGGTCATGTCAGTGAAGGGTTTTTCCCTCATGACCACAGATTTATTTATTTATTGTTAATGCTATGGTAAATGTGCTCTATTTACATGGGCATAGATGAAAAGTGGTGTAACTGGAGCAATAACAGTGCAACGCTGGGTTAGAGGAAAAGAGAATAAGGCTTATGTCAGCCTCTTAATAAGGACTCAGTGCTGGACTTGCAAACGGGCGGTTGAAAAGGGAAGCTGAGATCTCATGTTGCAAAGCTGAGCTGCTGACATTCTTCCTGATTTCTGCTTCATGACTGCAAGTGTTCACTTGAGAAAAGTTGCTCTTAAAAAAAAAATAGCATCTTTCTTGAAATAAAAGATATTAGACATTTAAGATGTGCTTTTCACTTGACTTAAATGTTACAGTGGAAACATTCCTATGTGTCATTATTGTAAAATGAAAAGAAAAATGTCAAGGCTAAGTCATTGCTATCATTTATTTGGCCCTAGGCTGCTTTTGAAGTGAGAGGTGCCAGCAAGGGGATGTTGTAATGTTCCTGTTGCAAGTTTTAGAAGATCTATTAATAACAAGTTTGAGACATATCAACCTTGTGTATCCCCTTAAGCCCCTTTTAAACTGTTAAACATTCACCTAATGCTTACCTTAGATTAAAAATTAATGTACATAATTCCTGCATTGTTATTTCTCCTCTTGATGTTATTTTAAATTGGAGTAGTTTTGGAAAGAGTAATCTATTAAATATCACAGTGGTACAACTGCTAAACTGAATGGTATCACCATTCATCTGTGAACTTCAGATCCTGGAGCCTTTACATAGGCTCTTCCTTCTCTCACTCCTTCTCCCTCATCTTCTAATTTTTTCCTCCTGATCACTTGGTTAGATGATATTTTCAAGAAGTTAGATGTTCAACTGTAACTAAGGGAGACAGCAGCTGTGTTTTTTTCAACTTTGTTCTGGCATGTCTTATGTTTCTTTTTTCCCTTCATTGTTATGTTAATTTCGTGTCATGAACTTCTGTGGCAAGGTATGCTTATGCAAATGTAAGTAAATTAGTCCTCATTAGGCCCTGCATAGATGACACTAAATTTTACTACTAGTTCCCAGGACAGATAGTTAAAGTTAGTTCCAGCATGCTTACATTGCACTTCATCTGATTTGCTGTAAGCTTGAAAAATATTGTTGGGATTTGTTTATATTGCTGTGAGACAAAACCAAGGTAGAGTGTCATTACAGTATTTGTGACAGTATATTTAAGTTGAAACACCAAACTCAATGCCACGTACCTACCAAAGTCAGAAATGAAGCTATACTTACATTCAAATATTTTAAGGTAGGGAGTGACTGGCAAAGATACAAATAACCTTAAATGCCCTAGATTGCCACCACCCTCTGGAGGCTCCAGCCAAATTAGCTTAAGGTGTTACTGAAGATGCATTGCATTATTTTAGCTATGCTTCTGTGATTTTGGCAATGTTACAGAGCAGAATTGAAATTTGCTCAGCTGCCTAACACAGTCACTTGTTATCATCACAACGGGGCTGCTGTATTTTCCCATAGGGATGCTCTGCTGCTCAGGATCCTGCTGTGCATCGAGCCTCAGTGTCCGTATATAAGCCTCATGCCAATGTTATGAAGAGTAGCAATACCCAGATGTTGCTCTACCATTGCGCAAATCAGGCTTTTTGACACCTATATGGAGCCCTCGGGTGACTTTCACCTCCTCTACGTTTGTAACATTCCCTTACACCATAGTGAGAAGTTGGCAGGGAATGTGGTGATAGAGCTCAGCAAATGCAATTGGAGGTTTTATCAGGACATTTAAAGACAGGAACAAAACCTTTTATCTCCTATCAAATCTGTTGTGAAACGGCACTTTCAGCAGTCTATAAATGTTCATCTGTTTGAGATGAAGACGTGAATGTTGTTAACAGCAACAATCATTGCTGTTTAGTAAAATGGACAGAAGAAACACTATATCAAGAAACAGTCTTGATAAATCTTGTCAGCTCTCTGTTTAGAGGGTGGACACTATTGGATGGTTCACCAAAAGACATATATACCTGGTTCATACTGAAATATATCAGTCAAGCCACAAATTGTAATTTTGTTCTCCTTCCCTCTGCTGGAATAAGGGCAGCAGTGGGTATGACCACAACGTGATGTGAGTCACCCAGTGCTTGATTCCATTCAGTGCTTGATGAGGGTCCCATTTCTGCACAAATCCCAGGGAACTCACTGTAACTGAGTCTTCCACCTTTTTTTTCTTGTGTGTCTCAAATTTGGAGGAGATAACAGTGAAATGACTAAATCCAGGACACGTTAGACTAGTGTTGAACTGTCTGGTGATGGATTTCAGGCGCGTCCCTCCAGAATGCTGATATTCGCACATTTTGTTACCCCTCTCCCTGACTAAATATCTGCAGCCAATAGAGCAGCTGATGGCACAGCATGAAGTTATATGTCAGTTGTATATGAATGATACCTAAGAGCAAATACCTTTCACAGCCACTACAAACTGTGTTTCACCTGAGAGCCTCTAACCCCAGTGAGATCAAAGGCTGAAGGAAGAAAGTTGTCTGAGGTTAAATGTAGGTTATATTAATAGGAGTAATAGGAAATTATTGGCTTCCTACAGAACACTTCCACCATGATTAAAGGAATTCCACCATGCTGAGTTGTGCTATACTAATATTCTTGAGGATCTTGCTTTAAAACAGCTCTTGGAAACTCTTCTCCCTTCTCTCTCAGAAAAGAGGGCTTTGCCTCTCTGTGGCCTGCAGACCTCACAATACTTCACATATTTTAGCCACTTAACTTACTACCTGCAAAACACTGTATACTGAGGATGAACTGAGAGGTCCTGAGAAAAGATAGAGTTCTTGGCCTGCTTGGCAAAAAAAGTTCCACTTGTTTCATCCTAAATTCTGAGTCGTGACATTTACTTCCCTTTTGAAACATCAGTTGAGACTGAGGCTCAAGATCTTGCATTTTTAACGCATACAGTTCATCGGGACCTTATTTAACTCCAAGACCTCCTTTTTCTCTGAGATGTTGATTCAACGTGATAAGTGCACTCTACAGGAATGAGCGATCAGTCAACAAAGTGCATGAGCCAGCAGAAGCTGTGAGCTCAGCCTCTCTGGCACCAGGCGGCTGCCTGTAGAGCTCATGCTCATGAGGACTCCTGGTGCTAGAGGTTTACCTTTTTTTTTTCTCCAGGAGGGACTTGAATATAAACTGTACATCATAGCTTTCTTGTGATTGAACAATACATGAAAAGCCACCTGTATCTTCACGGAGATTCAAAAGAAGAGACACTTTAGCTCTACACAGCCTTTTTGGAAGGTGCTCAGGTCCAAAGCGGAGAGATCTTAAAGTGTGTGGAGCTGTGATTTGAAAGGTCTTTTTCTGTTTAGAAGGAGATGCATGGCTCTATTTTGCTGAGTTGTGGGTGTAAGCTAACATATTATAACCATGGTAAGTTAGAAGGATATGAGCTGTTTGATGGCTAAATAAACTGGTTTGCTTTAACTGCCTAATAAGTAGACTTCTGGAAAAAAGAAAAAAAAAAAAAAGAGAGAGAGAGAAAAGAAAGGCAGAAATGTAACAGTACTTAAAGAGCTACATGCAAACATTCCAGACATAAGGGACTTAAGTCTCAGGCTCACAGATTTTGCTGGAATGGAGAGCTGATCAAGGAGGCTATTTTAGAAGATACTTAAAGTACCCTTAATTTGAATAAAAGCACGAATCTGGATTCAAGGTACAAATATATCCCAATGTGAAAGCACGTATGTGTGTATGATTCCTCTGCTCCAGAACAAAGGGAATTTTTTTTCTTACACACACAGAGGGAGGCACTATCAACATTTAGCATTGCAGCCGGAGCAAGTCATCTTCCTGCTGTCGTGTTAGAAGGACTGGTGTATCCTCTTCCAATTTCCCATGTTTTTCTAATCAGTCTGTCTTCACCACAGCTCTCACAACTCCTTTTGGCAAAAAGCTCTCAGGCTTGAATACTCCTCCCTGACTTCGTGAAAACATCTAAGTAGCGCAAGACCCAGAATACAAATGAGGAGTCTGCACAAATAAGAAGGGGTCGTCTATGTCAGACAGTACTGAAAGAAAAAAATTCTCCTTATAGAGGCACCAGGAAGGCTTCCGCCCTGCTCAAGGCACAGCCTGTGTTACTGCAGGCAGGATAGCTCTGTCATGTCAAAGAGGAGCATCTCATGTAAAGCAGTCACTGCTCCTGCCTGCTCCACATTAGAGAGCCTCTTCCACACAATCCCAGTTTCCTTCCCTTCTCTCCTCTGCAAGCCAAGAGGAAGCTTGGATTTTTCATGCAAGGATTTTAATTTATGGGATAAACAAAACTTCACCCAAGTAGGTAAATCATGCCGTGTGTTTGCAGAGACTAGGGAATTAGTTCCAGACTCTTTAAAGAATGTGACCAGAGTAGGCTTTGACTTGAGAGAACAGTGTGTGCTTCACCGTATTTCTTTAATATAATCCTGCAAGAGTAAAACCTAGTTGTTTATGGAACAGTTGGACCGCAGAGATGTATTTCAGTTAAGACACTCACTCTGGATGAGCCAGATCAGGCTCCAGAAGGCTGAGCTGTCTTTCTCCAAAGAGAGAGGATAGCTTGCTACTGAACCCACTGACATTTTGTCTGAGTCATTTTCTGTTCCTGGCAAATTACTTTTCTAATTGGAATAATTTTTTTCAGTGGTTTTCCATCTTCAAGCTCTTGCTTTGAAAAGTTTTACATTTTTCCTACAATATAAATCTTTAATAATTTGCATATTGACTCATGGACCCTTTAAGAAATATGTCACTGTTTGCCCAGAATTGTCACTATTTGCCCGTTTCATTACCACTTTTTCTGGGCTTCAGTATTTGTGCAGTTCCCTTGTTTTTATGTGTGCTAGACTGCTGACTTCTGTAAGCAAGTCCTGGTTTTGAAGTGTAATCGCTCTGAAGATGGCAAAGCAATCTTAATGACTTGCAGAGAAGATAAAAATATTGAAACCATGGCAACCTCCAAAATTCCAAACTGATGCCCAACTTTGCTCTTTTGAGATATGCAACCTGTGCAATAGCACAAATGAACCTAGAGCAAATGTGGCATACGAGTGGAGGAAGCGGCTCAAAACAAACTTGAAAATGCAGCCGCTCTCTCTGTCTTCTCCACTGACAAAAGTGATTTCAAAGGCAGACTGTTCTCTTCCACTCACCTGTTTTCTAGATCCACAATTTCCTTTTCTTTCTATGAGTCTCACAACAAGATTTCACACTCTTTACTTTTTTATTGAGATAAACTAAGTAGAAAGATTCTGTTACAAATTTAGTGGCTATTTTTTGGCAGATTCTGTTCTGTGGGGATAAATTCAGCCAGACATATGCAAGAGTTTAGCTCAATATAATTATCATGTTTCTAGGGAGAGTCTGGAGTTGTGTATGTTCTTAGGTGCATAGGTTTACCAGCACAGTAGATAACAAACACTTTTATGTAGTTCAGGTTTTGCCGATCAATGCTGGTGTGTTCAGAAGGTTAATTTCCAGGCACAAAATATCCCACTGTTCACAAGTATAAAGGTCAAATGAAGGACAAATATCTGTAGAATTGTATCCAATGAGTGGAAAGACCAGATTGGAAAAATGCCAGACTATAAATAAGTTTTCACTGTGTACAAATTGTTAGTTGCTCGTGTTCCAGTGCTCCCATTCTCCATTTTTTCAGCATCCTGCAACCTAGGCATAGTGTCTGAAAACAGCAAAACGCAGAGTGCATTAGTGTCAATTCACTGTTAATGTTGGAGGAATAATTGCCACTGAATCAAATGCTGAAATGAGTTGCACATTAAATATTCACCTCCAAGGATGCCTGTTGAAGGCTTCTTTCAAATAACCAGCAAGAGCCTGTCATTGGAAAGCCTACATAGCGAGTCAGACTGAGATATAGTTCTGCTTCCCACTCTCTGCTGTTTATATTTGGCCTTGTAATCAGTGTGTTTGTAATGATGAATGCATCTTCTTATTGAATTTATTTATGAAATCAGCTCAGCACGTAATAAACCATGCACTTAACATTATATGCTGCAAAACTGGCTCTTTAAGAAAGGGCTTCTTCACCAGAAGACTATACAAGTCTCTCTGAATAACAAAATAAAACAGACACTCATAGAAACACACCAGAATTTAGCTCTTCCTATGCTTCTATCTCTTCCCACCTCTGCCTTTGCAGATGTGAAGAAGAGCAAGTCCAAGACAGGAAGAGAAGAGGGAATTGAGGCTGCCGCAGGGCAGGTATGTTGAAGAAATGGCAGAAATCCATGTTTTTCTCCCCAGATCTCTTCAACATTTGGAGGATGCCTGTGGCAGGTCGGAGGAATTGATCCAGTGCATCGGCCTTGCACTGCTGAGGACTGTGTTGTCAGTAGCCCTGCATGAAGCTATGCCATATAAATATAATTCATACGCAGAAAGAGAGAGACTCGATGCTTCAGAAGAATCAATGCAACATTTTTCAGTTTGATCCAGCAATCTTCCACATGAATGCTCACATCATATTTTTTTGGTTCACACAGTTCTGTATCTGCTCCAGGATCAGTCTGCTGCCATTTGGTGGTTTCCTGAAAATTTCCCTGAAACCGAGAGGTGTTGATAGGACAACTGGCACAGCTTAAGTCAGGCAGTGCTCTTTCACACACTTGGGCCTTCAGATTCCGTGGTTTCAGCCACCAAGGCAATGACATTTAACCTAGATGGGGCCACACAGCACTTGCTCTGTGTCCCTGGCACGTGCCAGGGTCCAAAGTCACCTCATAGTTAGTTTTTCTCAGATTCTGGCCTGCAGAGTTAGAAGCAATATCTTAAGACAGCTTGAGCTATGAGTAAAGATCTTTCTTATTTTAAAGAATGCAACCCACAGACTGCAAACAGAAGAAGACAAGATGAGAAAAGCATGTCTCAAGAATAGTTCTTGAGAAAGTTCTAGCCGATGTCCTCCTTTGCTTACTTCTTCTGACTCAAAATTATTAAATGGAGATCACTGGTAGAGATGTGACTGACTGACATTTATCAATCTTTGCTGCATTATTAGAGGTTTCTCTTCTGTGTGTTTCTCTTCTGTTTCAGACAACACATAATCCATACCATCCTCAGAAAGAGTTCATTTACCAAGCTATAAGAGCTGAATTTTCTTTCCATGAATACAAGCAAGCACTATCTGCTGGGATTTGAGCAGTACCTTGCAGCTAGACAAGGTACTTGAAATTCTGTTTGAGAATAAGTTATTCAGTAAACACAACCTTACCATTTACATAAAGCTGGTTCAGTCACAAATGAATATCAGTCTTGGCTGAAGGCCAAATACTTTCTTAGAATTATTGCTATCTTTTGAGCCAGATTGAGTCGAAAAGTGTGATAAATTCTCTGAATTCTCTGGAGTTTTTTTGCAGTTTATCACAGCAAGAATGAAATCAGCCTCTGATTCTTCATATTTCATTTTAATAAACAATTTTAAAAGTCCACTGAAAACTAAATGTTGATGCATTTCACTTTGTGTCATAAATGAGGTGAAATTACTTTGTTACTCTGTCCATTGACAATGAAACCAAACATCTCATGTAGACCAAGGTCTACCAAGAAACGGGCTTTGTATATTGCTATAGCAATTAGGTTTATCTATTTAGAGTAGCTAGTGGAACATCAGATAGTATTTATGCTGCAGTAAAGCAACAAAAGTTTGAAAGCTATTAGGGGAATCTGAGGTTAGTTATGGAGATAACTCTGCAACACAGATTGCTGTCATACTCAAATCAAATCATCAACTAGGAATCAAGCTAATACACTGGATACAAGTAGCAAATAAGTCAATCAACACTAGTCAAAGAAGTTATGAAAACACTGTGTACTCAAACATATGCCGCTTCAAAATTAAATCATGGCTTTTACTGCTAAACAGATGTACGACAAAAGAAAATGTCCTACACCAGTATATTAAAAAAACAGATGCTTGAAATATCAATACCTGCCTAAAATAATGGCTCTTCTCTGGAGATGAAATAGCCATACATACAAAATTAGTATGAAATAGCAGTAGAAAGTAATGCCATGGGCCCAAACCTGTACTTGGTTTACCCGGCTGCGATAGCCTTCTCCTACTGTCTTGTTGTGTCTCTGAACCCTGCTGGAAACTAAACAACAGAGTGAAAAAAAAAGGGTGTTCGAAAAATGATAAGTATGTTACGAATACAGATGCTGTTACTTAAAACGATCTACTGCAGGTAAGTACATGACCGCAAGTTAAACTGTGTGATGGACATGGAGCTGCATTAGAATAATTCAAACCAGCACTAGAATAAGTGGTAAGGATAACTTTTAGCTATTCAGATAAAGGGCACAATAATAAGAAATTAAGAATCAAAGTAAAAACTGTAAAATGTGGCAAAAGGAAGCGAAAATTGTGTTCTCCATATAATAGCTGTTTCTTGATATACACTTTTATAAAGGCTATTTTGAAATGTTTAATTTCTGTAGCAATGTGGTAGCATGCTTGCCTAAGCACTGCTCCAGTTTGACACTGAAAAGTAGGAAGTACTTTGTAATTAGCAAAATAAATTAACCGCTTTGCACTTAACCACTCTTCAGCCCCCAGTTTACAGAATGTTTAGACTCAGTGTAATCACTTGAGAGAAATACTGCTAATGTTATTAGCTCCAAGAAATGCAATCAAGTAACTTAATGCTAAAAAATTATTAAACAAATATTGTAGTTTTATTGTATTCGAGAACACAACTTGAGGGAGAATTTATTGACAAGGAGACAAGAGAGGAGTTCCCTGAACCGTGCAACATAAACACAGTCTTGATCCAAACCCTGTTAGTGTCAAAGGAGTCTCTCCGGTGACTGTAATGGCTTTTAAATGAGGCTTGTATCGATTTTATACTAAATGTAACAAAATTGTTCCTCCCAGAGTCTAAGGAAAAGCAGTGTAAATCTTTTCTTTGCAAAGGGTTAGTGTAAGAAAAATAAATCACCTTTTCTATTTTATAGAGCACTCTGATGTAAGTTTTTAAGGCAAATTCAAATTAAATTCTTGAACACTGAAACTGTAGAAGAGCCAAACAGGAATTTACCAGAGAACCTTGCTCCACGAGCAAGTACACAGGAATAATTTTGAGAAAACTGATTAAAACTGATTCTCAAATACATAGTTTCATATCCGTGTTTTATTTTATTCCATATTCTATCACCCCCTTCTCTTAGGTGAATAGAAAAAATAGTGTTTGTTTTGTAGATGGTATTTACAAAACATTTGAGCTGCAATTAAACAGTAGCTCTAATCCAAAGAGTACATTATTTTAATACATATCTGCTCTTTCTCGTCTTACTCATGTAGATGCAGCACTACAAAAAAGACTGTTATAATTTTACAAGTAGCTGATTTTATTGAGGCACGTAAACATAAAAAACTGTATATCTAGATGTGTGTGTGGAAATACATAAAACTTAAGGATAACATTAGTGTTGGTAGAGTTTTTATGCATATTTTTCCATTTGCAACAATGTAATCTCTGAGCCTAAAGGTCTGTATCTTTATAACTGCAGACAATTGTCAACAATTTTTTATACTATAGAAAAATGCTCGATGATCAGTTCACAAACAACTACAATAGCATTTGCTAAATATATATTAGAAGTTGCTTGCATTTTTAAGAGGAAAGAGTGACTCCATACTGATGCAATGGTCAAACTGGACCATCTTTTAGTGGTTAGAAATCACTCTCTTCTAGCTGAATATTTATGATATATCATTATTGTCAATGCACACTCTAAACCCACCGAAAAAATACTAGCAGGTGTAAAGCCACATTTTTTTCATTCATTGTTTCAGTGTAGTGCTTTGGAGTAGATCTCTTCCTTTCCTGGGGAGCAGAGGATGTCTGTAAAATCTGTAAATACTTGACAAACAATGAGGGAAAGCTGCTCTGGTGTCAAAGCCAATCTAGGAGAAGAGTTCTCTGATTAAGATGCAAATCTGATGTGCAGCAAAGTCTGTTCTTTGTCACATTTTCAGTTTGTAAGGTTCAAGCTGCTGTCCTTGAAAGCTTAATAGCTTTTAAGCCACAGTGCCATATTTATGTATTGGTTTGAAGTGTCCTGAGAAGTAAGTTTACAAGATAACATTAAAACAATGTAAAGTGTTTTCTTGGATCGATTATTAGAAGAAAAATATGTTTTGTGTATGAGTATACATAGTTATGTAATGTTTGAAGCCTTCCTCAATGCCCAGATGTCTGATGTTTTCTACATTTTTTAATCCAGGACACCTGCTGTGAACATCCTTTTTCTCTTTTCCAACAGCAAGAAATGTGCAGATGAATTACTTTCAAGAGACAGGGCGATAAGTTTTGCCATAGGAATTGTCTGCCATGTGGATAATTAGTTACATTAGTTACCTACAATCATTTTTATTTTTCTCTTGACATAGGTTCTTGGGCATGTACACTGACGGCTCTGAGAATTTCCACTGAGAAATCCATCATACAATCTGTTCAGTCCAAGCGCTGTGCAGCGAGAAGTGCCACTTCTGTTGGGGGTGAGAATGGACTGAGATTACGCAAGACTTGGCCTTTTGCTTCTGTGCTGCCTCAGCCTACAGTAAATGTGTGAATATGTATTGTCATCCAAAGGCGTCCCATGAGGCTGTGCTACCTCATGGATATCAAAGTGAGGAAGACTGTGTGTTTTAGCCATTTGTAAAACACAGTCTGCAGGAATTCCTCCTGAAAAGTCAACACTGGGGGGGAAAGAGATCTCCTTTTCCTCTCAGAGTGCTTGTGTGACTCTACACACAAGAGCACTTGATCAGAAATGTACTGACTGCCACCACGTGCTGGCTTCTGTAGATGCACAGGAATGGGGCACAGCACCTGTGACAAGAACCGCTGAAGGCTCAGGTCCTGCCTTCTCTGAGGTCCTAGGAGGGAGCTCACCCCTCTTGGACCAAAGTGCTGCTAGGCTGTGCAAGAAGAGGGAAAACAAAACATCTTACCCCAAAGGTTAGTGAAAGCGGAACCTCTGTCTCTTTTCAGTCACAAAGCCACAATCATCATTCAGTTTTATATTTTTCCACTGACTTGTGGTTATTATAGACAGTGGAAATTCCTGCTCTTACAGTGGCTTTCTCCATTTCCCAGTTCTGTTCTTGCACAAAGACCAGTTGTGTCATGCACCACTTAGTCCCAATGTGCTCATGCTGTCTGTTTGGAAGAAACTGTTGTAAATTACTAAGCAATCCAGAGATCATCTCAGCAGTAGTGGTTCTCCAGCCTCCCACCAGAAGAAAAGCTCTTTAATCTTCTAGGAATCTCAACCAGATGACTTAACACCCAACATTTTTCCTGTGTTTCCTTTGCTTGTGTAGGTGACAGAGTAGCTAAAGAGATTATCCAAGACAAGTTTAAACGCATGCACATCTTAAAATCGTATGAAAGAAAGGAGACAGCTGTTCTGAGCTGACCTAAGTACAGCACAAATTTCCCCCCCTCCACCTCTTGACACTGCAAACAATTCTCTCCCATCCACAACCCACAACATCCATGGGTACTGGTTGAATGTAGGTACACAGCCTCACCTACTGTGTAGAGCAACAAAAGTAACCTATCAAGAACAAAAGATGAAAGAATCGTAAAGAATATGAAGAATAGTTGGGACCCATCCTGGGTGATGCCGTGTAGACAACAAGTCCTGCTTCAGTCAATCTCGACCAAAGAGGTGGCTCAGCTGTTCGGTGTATTCCAGCTGGTTCTCTCTTTCCTGGGAGTTAATGCTACACTTTCACTGACATTTCATGAAAAAGCTCTCTGAAGAGAAGCACTTAAGAACAGCAGTCCTCCCAGCACAGCTAGATAGAGTACAAGGACAGTGAAATATTCAAACCCACAAATTCAAATTAATTTCCTTAGAATTTATGTTCTCAGGTCTCACAAGTCTCACATATCCTTTTGAAAATTATTTCCCCTAAGATAAAATTAATCTTTCTAACTAATCATCCTGAGGGACGATATATCTCATTAAGATAGATAAACTTTCTATGATGCAACGAATTTTTCCGTTGAGAAACATTAACTTAAAGTAGATGCTAAGCTAAAAATTAGTGAAATTAATCTTGAAGTGATCTGACCACTGCCACACTTTATTTGAGCAGAGAATAGACATCTGACTTTATTTTGATTTTGATTTGTATGATTCCAGGCATTAGATTCCTTACCCCAAAATAAGTGTGTACTCCTCTGACGTTTACTCTCACACAGAATGATACAACAACATTTTTTTAAATGCTACTGTTACGGGATGTTTCCTCTTCTCAACCAGAACTTCATTATGTGTTCACGGGTCTTGATTTCATCATATCAGTTTTCTAGATTTCATTTCATTGAACTTCATCTCATTCCAGAATGGACACATTCTCAATTTGGAAACAAAACCCTGAAACAAATTTTGTTTGGTAGGTATCACAGTTAGTGTAGGCAATGTCCTTTGAGATCTAAAAAAGAAAGTCAGGACTGACTCTACTTAAGGGCAGAGTAAAGAGAACAATTTGAATTGGACCTGCAGCAGGTGAGGCAGACCAGGATCTGAACATGTGCACGGAGTTCTAGAGATGGAAAAAAACTGTGGGAAGCTCATTATTCAGATCCCTCTGTTTTATGAATCTGCAAGTTAATTATAAAATTTAATTATTGACTAATGAGACTGAAAGTTTTAACATATGGTGCCAGATGTTATTATGGAAAAAAAAAGAGGAACTGAACTGAAGCTTTACGCTATTTCTTCAAATATGTTATTCTTTTCTTCTGAACACTTAATTAATTTAGACAATTATTTTTTTTAATTATTTTTCAGGAAGGAGTCCTTTGAAGAGACTCCTAGTCTGAGATAAAGCTGTCAATCTTCTCTGGAGGAGGAGGAAAAAGTTCTGACCTGAAATTATGAACTGCATGGTTCCACAGCTGGTAATTAAGAAATGTAGAACAGAAGTGACTTTTTATCACTTAGTTTCTTGGATTAAATACAAAGGAGATATTCACTCAAATTTAAAAATCAATTCCCATTCCATTTTCCCCACAAACTTGGGAACATCAAGTTTTGATTTGAACAGGTGCTAACTAAGAAAATTTACCCCAAATAAAGCTTGAATTTTAACAATAATCTTAACAAGCTTAGATCACACTTTCCCTTAGCAGAGCAGGGTGCATTGTAGACACACTTTTCTATCAAAACTGACAAAAAATCTAGACAAATGCTACAATGTGACAGGCTTGCTGGATTACAGATGTAAATGTAGTTTTGTGCCTCAATTCTTTATATTCCACGTGCTGGAGGAGCACTGGCAGCACATATGGCTCATGACCTAGATAGTCTCACTTGGAAATAGTTTTTCCTTTTCCTCTTTAGAAAAAAACAGTTGTTTCAGCTGCTTTTCTATTCCTCTAGAGAACTGAGGGAGACACTAGGTTTTAACTGGTTGTGCTACTCAGGATTCACTGCCTGCTCGTTGCTGCGGCTATTGGCAGGTTTACATTTGGTCAGCTTGCACCTGAGTAGTTTCCCCATCTAAAAGAAGGCAGCAGGGAAAGACAGTGAAATAATGTAGACGGAAGCTGAAGCCCGTCTGAGGAACAAGGAGCTAGCAGCAACATTAAGCCTGTCTCTAGGGAGTTTCTCAGAAGACAGTATGAGCATGATACTACCCTTTGGCTCCCAGCTAATCAAGCTAAGTCACCTTCAAAGGTCATTTTATTCCAGGAAAATTCTTTCTGTTTCAGTGGAAGATTGAGATCAGATGGAGACTGAGATTCTTTTAATGACAAACTTTCCTGTGTTGGTGTTGGCTGTATCTGCTGCCCAGCTAAACAAGTTGCCATGCTCTTCTTGAGACAAAAAGAAGAATCTAAAGGAATTAAATGTGTTATCCCATCAACAGCATCCCATTATTTTACACTTGGATGTGCCTCCTCCTGGAAATTCCTCAAGTTTCAAGCTTGGTTCTGAAACAAGTATGTAACCTTGCCAGTGCAACTGAAAACTTCTAATCCCTATTTCTTTAAGACCACCTCACTTTACATAATTCCTTCATTCCATGTTTCCTTTATAAGGTACTATACGTAACAGGTTCAGAGGCTAAAATGGTATCCTGCTCCCACCCACTTATTTTGGGCAAATGAAAGTCTTAACCTCCTAAAAGATCGAACTATTGGTGACGTTTACCAGTCAAGAGCTGCTGGGAATCCAGAACAGTGTACTGCTTGGCTTGCAAACAGCTTCTTGGACAATTTTATTTCCAGGGTGTTCATTAACAGAAACCAGTCCTTAATATTGTTATTTCACACAGCAGCATTTGCACAAGTGAATTTGACAACGCCATCTTACAGCTTTTCCCCCGTATTGTTTGGATAATTGCATTGTCAAGAATTACTTATCATACATTTAGCACTTAATACCCATTTATTATGAGTTCATGTAACTGCTGTTTAAAGAATAATACAAGCTAACTCCTTTCTACGCCATTTGATGCCACTTTGATTCTGTAATTGCTGGTTTCCTAGGATATTATGCCACAAAACCTGAAGAAATAATTGGTTGTTTCATTCCAGACAATACGTTTTGGAGTTGCATAGAGTTTAACTGGCAGATTTGTAACAGTGCAACAGAGACTTAAAGAGAGTGAATGCTAGCCATGGAATAAGACTGCACAATATAACTTCTGTAGCTACTGGTATTGTGCAGCTACGGTTTACATTGCTTAAAGGAAAAGGATTCTTTATGCAAATGTTGCAAGTTTCATGCCTTTGTGGGATGCTCTCTGCAAGAGTATGTCACAGTTGCATGTCAGCACAGGGTGGAACATGTAACAAATGTGGTGTGAAAAATAGGTGACTAAAAACCACAGCTCTTCCAATGCTCAGCTATAATTACTTTTTGTTTGCA
Source organism: Cuculus canorus (assembly GCF_017976375.1). NCBI lineage: Eukaryota > Metazoa > Chordata > Aves > Cuculiformes > Cuculidae > Cuculus > Cuculus canorus. Next base: position 10,894,790 of record NC_071414.1, read on the forward strand.
GAGTACACACTGAAATCTGCAGAAATAACTACTGGTTTTGTGGGGGATTGATTTTGTAAGCACATAAAAGCAAACTGAAGGAGTATATTGCAAGTATATTTTAAAAGCACTATTTTAGCTGAACTTTTGTCACTTGTTAACTCTGTTCTCAAGTGGTGGCAAAATACTAATACATGTTCTTTTTCAGCATCTTTATAGCCTGCATTTGTTTTACAGCAAATCCTGTTATTTCATTATAAAATGTTATTACTTTTATCTGGTTTTAGTCTGTTTGTAAGCTTATAATTAAGGATATGGTCACTGTCCGTGGTAAGATCACACAATTGTTGCATACAGTTTTGCCAGACTTTAACTTAATTAGGCTGCATTTTGTCACAGCTCCCACATTTGTAAAGTGGGATAGAGACTAGCTAAAAGGTCATGATTCTGGTCATTTTTTCATTGAGAAATGTCAGTATGCCTCTCATGGCAGAAACTGTCGCACTTTGAGTAGCTTTACACGTTTGCTTCCTTTAAGAAAGCATCAAAATTACTTTTATGTGTTCCCAGGTTGCAGCTTGATTTACCCAGCCTTGTAGAAGAACTCCCCAGTGGGATTCTGGGATGGAGCCAGGCAGCAGTGACTCCTGCTCAAGGGCCTTAGCTACTGCATTTTTATTTAAATATAGTAAGAAGAAACAGCTGTCCTTTATCCAACACCTGCATGCTAGGAACTTGCCTCAGTGTACAGCATATCTTTTGGGAAATATTGTATATTTTTCCACTCAAAATCATTCACAAGTCTTTAAGGATGGTTGAGAAGAAAGATTAATTTGGTTTACTTCTTACAAAGCTTCCCATTAGCTCAGCCTCTCTAACGCCGGTTGGTCACCTATGGTGCAGCTTCCCTAAGGACAGCATCCAAACTGAAAACAACTTTTCCTGAGCTATTCACCTGCAGTTCTTTTCTTGGGCAGCAGTCAGTGAAGCCTGGACTGCAATTTATCCTGCCTTAAAGTAGGTAATGAAAACAGACCACTGAGATGTAATGTAAAGTCTTCTCTCTTTTCTTCATGGTAACTACACAGAGAGCCTCAGCTTGTTAATTCAGGTAGGCAAATCCATTCTGTGCATGTTTAAAGGTGGCTGTTATGATCAATGCCCCACATGTGATGATCACCTGTGTTTGTAGACTCAAGACTTAAAATAGAACAGGTCAAGATCTTCATAACAGCTGACATAAAAGAGAGGAAAGGAAGTGCTAGACATTTTTTTTCCACTGTGCCAGAGGCACCAAAGTGTTCATTATTTTAATGACGAGCTGTGTTCCCAAAGTGTGTACGTATGAGATAAATTCCAGATGCATATAACTGCTGCTCCTTTTCTAATTGGCATGTCCAGAGGTCTGCAGCAGGAGGTGGTATATACATCACTCCACGTATTAACTTATTAATCATGTCTCTGGGTGGCCTGATCAGAGACTGACTCATCACCAGATCCATTTTCTGATGACAGTTAGACAAATCCAAACATGTCATGTAGATTATAATTCAAGTTTGAGAACTACTGAGCTTTATGGTCATCTAATTAAACACAACGGGGGCTACCATAATCTTAATTAAAAGAATCTTTCTCATTGTATTCAACAAAAAATAAATGACATAAGCAAACTAAAAAATAAAAAGAGTTTCTGTAACAGGAATTGTAGTGTTCCCATGACCTTCCAGGAAAGTTTGTTGCTTCTGCAGCCTACTCTATACACATTTAGGCAAGGATCTGTGGGAGAGTGAGCCTAGAAAAATGAAATCATTTTGCCCAACATTTTGAATGATTTCTGTGCTTCTACTCTGGCTTCAGAGCAAGAAGAAGGAAAGCATAGCTGCATCCCCCACCCTGAGGAATGTGTTTAGTTGCAGCATTAAGGCACTCAGTTATGGCATTGCAGCTGAAACTGTGGCAGGTGCAGAAATTACCTAGGGCTGTTCTCAATTAGTATCAAGCCCTTACCTCAACTGTTAGTTTGCTACTTGAAAGCATGTGAGTGTGTCTATCCACCCCAATAAGGCACTGGGGAAGTGGCCCAGCTGAAGGCCAGCCAGGGCCAGCGTTGCTAATGGGCTTTAAAAGGCAGCAGTGTCAGACTCTCCTTGTTTTGCTGCTTCTTAGCAGCTGAAGCGCTGAGCACTGTGCAGATATAACTTGACTGCAGCTAGTTCAACTAGCACACTGACTTGATGCATTCTGAAATGGGGCTTTGCATTAAAAAAGCCTCCAACGCCGTCTGCAGATGGAAGCTTGAAGAAAAAAGGTAAATGTTTTGCACAGGGCACGTAATGTGGGATTGGATTTTTTGAAGCAGTAGAATAGATTCAAGACCAGTGGTAGATCAATTCCTCTGAAGGAAAAGAAATTCACTTAAAATTGACTTGTTGGGTGATAAACAAGAGGGTTCCAACATGAAAATCATCTAAGAGCATTAAAAATACTCTCCATCTCCCTGAAACTGCATCAGATACTTCAGACTAATTTCAAAATGTATGTATTTTGGGTTATTTTGATATCATTACTGAAGTAGAGCAGATAACAGCAGTAATACCAGTGCAGCCCAAGTTGGAAGTTGTGTCTGCGCTTCAAGTGTGTAAAATGCACCTGCATAGTATGTAATCTGAAATGTAAAAGTACACAAGTGATCTAGCGCCACGTGATATTGCTCTCGAAAGCAGTCTGCTATATGTAGCATAGTGAAAATATAGCCGATTTCACCCTTTTACAGCCTGTATTCAGCAATTTGCCTTTATAAGCTGCAGATGGTAAAATTGGCTTTACCAGTTGTTTGGGCCTTTGATTTGCAAGTGTGAACTTGAATGTTGGTAGACATTATTTCTATAAGCAATATTTTCCATTTTTCTCATATTTTGCACAAAGGTGCTTCTAGACAACAAATCAGTTTAAAGAGCTGGGGAGATATGTGTGATCTACATGGAAGCGGGGTCATTGCTTAGTGCAGAAATCTCAGGTGAGGCTGCAGAATTCTTCAGGTCTAGTCTACTGAAATGTCTGAAATGTTTTCCTTTGAACAATCACTGCCTTAAATGCAAGAAAGGACCCCGTGGATTAAAAAAATAAGTTCCTGGATAATTCTTTAATCCAAGTGCATTAATTATAAATGTGAAGCAGAATGAGAGAATGAGCCCACTGAACCAAAATGGAAAGAACAATATGAGAGTGTTCATCTACAGAAGCAGTACTTATTTTTGTTTAATACAGTAATAGTGTCCAACTTGCTCTAGTTTCTGATTGTTTGTGGGTGTGCCTAAATTCCTTCCTTTCAGAGTCTGATTTTTCAACAGATTTTGCTGTTCTTTGAGGGAAATCAGAACTGAAACTCCATATTCAGATCTATGCATTTAGTTCTATTTGTCACATTTAGGATCTCCAAGCAGGCAGCCACAGCTCTCCAATTCATTGTACAAATGCATATGGACCTCCAGGCACCCATGCACAGCTGCTTAGTAGATGCTGTGCTGTACCCCATCACTTCTGCGACTGCAAACTTGAGCAGGCAGGCAACAATCTGCATCTAAACTTGGAAATACAGCTCTTGATCTGCAACCTTTTCAAGACAAGTTCAAGCCAGGCCATACTGTTCTTACAAACTGCCTAAGACCTATGTCAAAAATGGGAATTGAGGACAGATCGTATTCCTGCAAGTGCCACTAACATAAATTTTGAGGTCCAAGCATTTCCAGAAAGCTCCATCTGTATTTGAGGAAACATTCCAGAACCTTGCCCAGAATCTTAGGTCTTCTGTATTTATATATATCTATGAAATAGGGGTAACCATCCACAACAGTTCTGCTTTTGTGTAAGTTGTGAGTGAATGTGGGTGTACACCAGTTTGCCACCCACCAACATTATGGAAGAAGGCTGCAGAGCTGAATAGTCCCTTTTCCTCTACTCCTCAAATGCATAGCTGCTACCAGCAAATACCATGGTTGCAAAACAACTAAACAGACACAGAGCACATTAAAGCCCATATTTAAAAGGATCTTTTCATGGGAAATCATAGAATAGCTTGGGTTGGAAGGTACCTTAAAGATCACCTAGTTCCAACATCCCTGCCATGGGCAGGGACACCCTGGTGGTCGTGTCACCTTCCCTGGAGGTGTTTAAGGAACGGGTGGATGAAGTGCTTAGGGACATGGTTTAGGGAGTGTTAGGAATGGTTGGACTCGATGATCCAGTGGGTCCTTTCCAACGTGGTGATTCTATGATTCTCACTAATCAGCACCCCCAAGTCCTTCTACGCAGCGCAGTTCTCAATCACATCATCCCCCATCCTGTATTGAAACTGCAGATTGTCCAGACCTAGGTGTAGGACCTTGCTCTTGGCCTTGTTAAACCTTATGAGCACTTTCATAGTATTGTAACATCAATCTGCTTCTCAAGTGCCTATTATTAATGACATGTAATTATTAGCTGTATAAGTAATAGTTTTCTTAATAACAGGGAAAAGTGAGGTATTTAAAATGTGTTCTGTTTAACCAGGTAACAATCCTACTTTAATTTTTGAAGACAGTAGTAACATTTACTAGTCTATTAGGGCTTTTTTTTCTCATTAAAGGATCTCATCAGAGGACTCTACTGATGTCTCAATTTGTGATTTTGTCATATATCTTTTCATGATACCTGCTGCATTTCTATTGTGCATATTGATGTCCTCTTTTCTTGATTTTTTTTTTTTTTCCTGGAAGATAAAAATCTAAGAGAGGCTAGAGGGAATCAGAAGATTATGCAAATGTATTTTTGTTTCAAAGTTCCATGTAGGGCATCAGCTGTTTTTAAAGAATATGTATGGCAGACGTCCTGTCTTGGTCTCAGCATATCTCTCCTCTTTGATGATAAAAAAGTTAATCCAGCGATTTCATCTGTGTTTCTATGAAGTTTGTTATTGTTAAACTATTATTTTGCAAGTGAAAGTTTCCATCTGCCTTGTATGAATTTTCACTCCTTGACCACCCACTGGGTAGCTGTTACAGCATTGTGGCTGAAAACTGGTTGTGAACAAAAGTTGGTTAATACGGTTACTAATGAAGGCTGAACATTGGTGGGGTTTTTATTTCCATAGGAAATAGAGACTTTTATTTGGATTTTATTAAAATAGTCTGAGAAGTATCAACAGTTGATTGAAGAACACACACGGAGTCAGTGAGAACTGAATGCAAAAACTGATAGCTAAACAGTAAGAACCACTGGATTATTGAGAATCTCACTTTCAGAGTTAGTGGGAACCTCAAAACATGTTCTGCAGGTGTGCAATCATTGGTATGGATCTGAAAGGAAAGGTTGAAAGGACAAAAAAAGCATCTAGCAAAAGAAGCATGTTTCTCTTGTTTGACAAATATTGGATTGGATTTGTTTAATCAAAGCTGGGGCCACCAGTAGGCTTCAATTTCTGCAAACACATTGCTCTAAGGCTGAAAAATTGTGTTGATTTCCAGCAGTTTGTACTAGCTTTGATTTGTTGGGTTTTGTTTGTGGGTTTTTTTCCTTAAAGATATACATTTTTATCCCATGTAACAAGTTTGTAAGGCCTGGGGGAGGTGGAAGAGCACTAGAGAGGCCAAGCATGTGCTTGGCCCCCGCTCTGGGGAGCATGACTGCAATTGTGGTGCTGCTGTAGCTGCCATGGGCTGCGCTGTGCAGTGTCGCTGCAGCAGGGCCGGTGTGGCAGCACTCCCAGGTGTGTGACAGCCCTGTTCTCTCATGTCCCAGCCAGAAAGTACAACCACCATGGTGCTAGCAGTAGGTTTTTTTTTCTGTGGTAGAAGTAAAGAGTGCAAAGAAGATGGAAAGTATTTCATTCAACATGATGCAACCAGGTTCTTTATCTTTCTGTCATTCTGCAAACTTTCCTTCTAGTTCCCTCCAAGGAGATAAGTGGGGGGCAGTGTGCACAAGAAAAATATAACATTTCAGATCAGAACACCATTTGCTTGAGTGTCTACTCATGGCAAAGCCTCTGGCTGATTTATGAGGAGGGGGTTGATGTCACCAGTGGCCTCATGAATGTCAAGTGTAATTTGTTAGGCTTGTGTCTGAGCAAGCTGCATCATCCTTTCCAGCCTGGAAAAAGTTCTGTTCTCCTTCAATACCCACATCTCAAAGGCCGCTTTGAAACATCTTTCAACAGAAACAGATGTTTGAGGTTGGATACCTAGCAAATATGAGCATGTTTTTTTACATTTTACCCCTTTGCCATGCATGCGCACTGTATCTGCATCATAACAAGTAATTGGGCAATGCATTGAGCTGATATTCATACTGTAATTGCAGGTTTTTCCTGGTTTTAATTCACTCTTAAAAAAAAAAAAAGCAAGCTTGCTCTTTCAGTCTTCTTGTCCTCAGGCAAAAGAGCCAATTAGTAAACTCTAACCTCTTAACACTGTGGCTCAGTGCTGTTAATTATGAGAAATAAGAAAAGGCCTCAACACTTTCAGGGTAGACCTAGTGGGTGAATGGAAAGTTCTAGAAATTAAAAGGCTGTTGGGCAGCTGTTGTTTAAATGAGAAACCTGCATGACTCTGGGACTGCAGGCTGAAGGGACCAGCGGGGCTGTGCTGCCTTTCAAGTACAATAAAACAGGAGGCAACTACTAACCTGGAGCACATTAGAAACTGAGTAAAGAGTCTTTGCTCTCTCTGCTCTTTCAGCTGTTAATTTTATTCTCAGTCTTGGATGCAGAGTCTAAAACAAAACCGCAGCAGAATTTGCCCTTATTTTTCTTGTTTTAGTGGTGAAAAGCTTATTTTGGCTGAGGGAATGTATCTGCCTGGGTAAATCTTTGAGACTAGTGTTGAGAAAAAACAGAGGGAAAGGAAGCTATGTGTCCTCTCTGACCACCTGCCCCCCTCCTCAGGCGCCTGGTGTGCCAGGGCAAGTCAGAGTGAGAAGGGAAAGTCTTCAAGTATGCCTTTCCTTGGATTCCCACTAGTGCCAATGGCTGCTCAAAGGGCACTGATGATGCCACACTTCCTTTTCTAGATGGAGAAAAAAGTCCCACGGTGCCAGGGAATAACGGACTGTCCACTTCCATTGCCTGACACCTTTCTTCTTGGCAACCTGGTCCGTATACAGCTGAGGACTCTGGGGCAGTAATGTGGTTGCGTTCCCACATTATTAAAAGCTACTTTTTATTCCCATTGTAATGAAAAGGTTTGCATATAACTTGCAGCCGGGAACGTGGAGGCTTAAGCTCATGGACATTGAGCCTCAGAGGTGAGCAGGCAGGATCTTCAGACTGTTACGGAGGAAATTAGTGTCATCTGATTTTTGTAGCCATGGAAAGGGGAAAACAATATGTGATTAACAATACTGTTTAAAGACTATAATCCCTCTGTGGGACTCTGGAGCAAAGCACAAATCTGCCATCCAGTCTTACACACACTACATCTATTTCTGGGGAAGCACAGTCAGGAGACATTGTGTTTGTAAGAGATTTTGATAGTAGGTTCATGTACTTCTTGGTGCACTGGTAGCACACCTGAGTATCCAAACTGGCATTTTCACACCACAGACACAGTTTTCTCAGGCTGGAAAATAACTCAGCTTGCCTTCCCCCAGGACCCGCTGAGTTTCTAATACTGTGATACTAGACTGTGAAATAAATTCATATGAGAAGTGGTAGTACTGGATTAAAAGCAGAAACTTCAGTCTTCTGAACTGGTGCCCTTGAGAACGCACTGCAGGAAATTATCTAGTGTTGATAAGAAGTGGAGAAAGTGGCTTAAAAATATAACGTCTGCCTTTTGAATGGAGTCAATGTCAAAAAATGAGAGGCTTTATGATGATGTTAGACCTTAAAATGGAGTTACAACGATTTTGTTAGACATTAGTGGCAGTCTGCCTCAGACCTTGCTTTACCCAGACTGGGCTGGCTTGCGGGGCAGGCTGGATTTACAGGGAATGAGGTCATGCTGCTTGTTATTTCAGACACTTGCTGGCACTCTAGGTTTTTAACAGAATTTAGGAGATCAACTTGCCAAAATCTGTTCAAAATTCAGTGATAAAATGAACCTTTTGACCTGCTATGAGATTCCCAGTACCAGTGATTGTCCCCTACTTCTTGGCAGGTTCTAGGAGGGCAGAAATCATCCTGTGTCACTGCCACCTCCAGTCCTCCCTGCTTATGTCCCTTTGAAAAGCTGAGCCCTGGCTGGCACCAGAAAGGATCTTATCAGCAGGGTGGACTTCATGTGGACCTTTATGAGTTGGGGATAATCATAGCAAGCCTGATGCCCAAACAGGTGTTCCAAGAGCCCAGCAGCACTGTGTCAATATAAATCCACTTCTCCAGCTATGCTGTGTGCAGATGTGGCAAAACTCTCTCCTTGGTTACTTTCTTATTTAGACATCCTCTGATCTCTCAGCATCAATTCGTTCATGATGAGTCATTTGGGAGGTATTTTTGTTCCCTTTCATTTGCATTTTCTGTAACTGTTTCCTTTATGCGTTCTGATCTTTTCTGCTCAGCAAGCGTGTCCAACTGTATTCACTCTGCACTGAGTAAAAACACAGTTTCCAACATATCTACGCAGTTGCTGCTATTGAAAGGCATGTTGTATGTCAGAGGTTCAGACCTGTTTAAATGCAAAGACAGCCATCTAAACCAGCTCAGCCTCACCATGCAGTTGACTGAAGGTCTTATTTGGTGAAGTAGAGAGACAGCTTTGTACTACAGTTTCTATGAATGTTTACATATAGCTATAGGGTGTAGAGGATTTGCCTCACGTTCCAGTCCTTTTCTGTTTGTGTCACGCGGTTACTCCAGGTTTGTAGCAATGTGAAATTTGGTTGAGTATAAATCGCCTCCCATACTGAGGCAAGAAAGCTTTCTCAAGCTAAATATTAATATCACTGGCAAATCGGCATCCTGGAACAAAACTGCCTTTTTTGGTGTACATCAGCATACACAGTTAATGTAGATGTGTGCTTTCCAAGGAGTGGCTCAGCTGATGACTTGAGGAAATTTCTGTTTACAGCTACTACCCGAACTGCCTTTCGCAGAAGGGGAGGAAAGCTGGAAAACAAATGACACTCCTAAATTATCCATGCAATGAGGAAGAGGTACAGTGCTTCAGAGAGGATTTCCAAGGCAGAAGTATCCACGTGAGCAGGGGAAAACAGGTTTTTCTAGATGGGTGGGCAGCAGGTCCCACTTGATGATTTCAACACTGCTCTTAACATCTTTCCAGAGGTTTGTGATGCAGCCAAGTGACATTTTCTTCAGTAGCCTTCTGGAGCTACTCTGCATTTACACTCGTGTTACAAAGAGATAAGTCTGGCCTATACCAGTTACAGAAGAAAAGATTTTATTTCAGATGTTCCTAGCTCCAAAACAGCAGTTAAATTTGGATTTCAGTTCCAACAATGAAAATGTGGATTCAGTCAATTAATAGAAACAGTAATTTTTGTATTGGCGCTGGCTTCTCTGAAAACAGAGCTTGGCAACAAATACATTTTATTTGTCCATTCTATGAAACATCTGAGGCTCTTGGATTTTCTAGGTTTGCTTTGACATCCTTAAAGATGACATCATGAGATATGTTTTTTCCTGTCTTTTTCATCCTTTCTCCTGTCTTTAGATATTTTATTTCCGGTACTTGATGGATCCTGGAACTATAGAGGAGATACTATATAATTGCAAATAGAGAAGTGTCAGGGTTGGTAAAATATAGTTAAGAGAAGCCAGATAGTTTTTGTATCTCTGGGAATATTATTTGCATTCTGTTCTTTGCGAGGAAGGCAATCTTTCTTGAGTGACACCCCTATATAAACTTAGCATAAGAGAATCATCCTCTCCATTTCTTAGCCATTTTTCTAACTGATTTAATCTCTCTTCTTCAGCTCGCAGAGTGAGATTTCTTCCTAAACAATATTGATGACTGAAAAAGTATTGCTTTCATTACTTTTTGTAATGGAGTTACACACTGCCTTTTGTGCATTTAAAGTCAAGCTGTAAATTAGACAGAAAGAACATTTGACATCAGCACAGGTGTTTTGATTCTGTTAAAGCTTTTGGGTCTTTAAAATGCATTTCTGTATTTATTGGTCCTAACATTTCACTGTAACTTGGGAAAAAAATATTACCATAAATCTCTAGTACAGGCTTGTACTTTTGCAAAATTACTCTCATTATTCTCAAGAAGCAATTCCATACTCTTGCTACAGGGTTCATCTTCATTCGGTTGTCTCTAAATGGCTTTTATATCTGCACTGTAGATAACACAGGAATGACCATTACTCCGAAGACAGTGTAGATTGGCCAGTACTCTTACTCTTTCAAGCACTCAAACCTTTCTCAAATGGGTTCATCTTGGCCTTCAATCTTCCTTGTTTGCAGCCCCAACCATAAATATCTTGCCTATGATTCCAAAAGACTTCAGCAAGCTTTGGACTAAACCTCATATTTCTGAAAAGAGATGACCTGTGAGCATTGTCTTTCACCGAGCACCAGTTAACTACCTTTGATTTCTGTCTCTGCTGTGGTAAGAAACAATCTCTAGAAGAAAGTAAGTGTCATCTCTTCACTAGAAGGAATCCCTTAAAACAAATCATCATACTTACAGAGCTTCCCATCCAAATAATTTAGTGTGATACTATTCACTCAAAACTAAATAAAACAAAACAATTAATTTCAATAATAAATGAGGATCCAAGATATCAGGAATGCCAGAATATTCCTAACCATAAGGTCCCAGGAAAAATGAAGTTCTTAATTTTCTGCAAGAATAAGGACACAAGCTGCTGGCTGTAACTAATTACAATTTGTTAATACTCTTATTGGTTTTGCATAATTATTTTCTAATAATGAGGGCTACACTGGGCTGTCTTTATTTCTTTTTAAAAGAAAAACATAAGAACCTTCATTTCTTATGCCTTTGTATGAATTTCAGCCTTGGTAGTGAAGGTATTGTATTTGTTATAAAATAGCCCTACTCTTTTGAGAAAAGTGATATGTCAATTGTTATATTCAGAATCAAATCCATTATTCCACTTTTACTCCCTGTATTTAAGGCTGTGCTGCTTTACTTCTAAATACTATTGGGAAGTTAATCTGTTGCAAAAAGTTTAGGTGACATACTTGTATAGAAAAATCATCCCTGCTGCACTGCGAAAGCTAAGAAAAAAAATATGAAAGGAAGGTCTCCAGCTGCTGAAAGCAATGGAGCCTCGACAAACATAGCAAACAGGATTTCCTAATTCAGCAAGGGATTGAAAGATTGCACTACAGTCATGGAGACAATGTGGGAGCCCTTTTTACACCTATAAAAAAAAAGTAGCTTATATACCACTGCATTTGAAGGAAGGGAAAAAGAGGTCTTTTTAGAGCCACAACATAGATATAGGTTTTGCCACTTTGATAATTATCCATTGTTTTTTTTTTCTCAGTTTCTGTGATAAAACACAGAGCTCTAAGGGGAATTTGAGCCATATAATTTGCAAAAACTGGGGAGTGAGAGTGGATGGAGTGGTCTTTAAACAGTAATAGACATCAAGGGGAATTTTCTTCTAGCATTTCATAATATGAACAACTCAATTTTCATCCATGCACAAGCCACTCTGGTGAGAATCCGCATGAATTTATAAGTAAGCCATTGTGCAGTTCCTCAATTTTTTTATTTGAAACATCTGCAGTAACATTATGTTCTCCATCAGGAGAGAAAGGTCTGACTGTGAGTTATTATTGACTTGCACTTCCCTAGCTGAACAAGGCAAGGGTAGCACAGGGAGGCACTCTATGAAAAGAAGGAAGTAGACACATATGAAAGTTTTGCATCATTCATCCGTGCTCCCTTCCTTATAACATAAAGCAATTTTACATGGAGACTTGCCAGCTTTTTTCACTCAGAAATTGATATCTAATAGAAAGGTCACAGTGGCAAATCTTAGTGAAAAGGAAGTATTAGGTGAAATTATCTGGATCATACTAGGGATACGTGATTCACTAGTGGAACTGAAAGATTTTTGCAAATGAGGAGAGAAAAAAACCCCTGGAATAGAAAATCATCCTTTGGTAACTGTGCCATTGCAAGATTATTTAAGTGTAACTTAATAAAGTTAATTAATAATATAAATAAACATTAATTAATATTTGAAAACCTCTACTTGACATGCAATTAACCCAAATTATACAAGCAATTATATAGAGAGTCAAATTATTTAGCAATTTTAAAGCTATTTATCCTCATGCTAGACTTCTACTGAGTAATTAATGCTAATAATTGTACGCAGTTTCATTCATACTACCTTAATATTTGCTTGCTTATTTCATAACAATTACAGCTGAGGTAGAGGTACCTACAGCCCAAAGTGAATCGAGGCTAACACTAAGATGACATTCTCTATACTCCTGGGTACTGCCATCCTTGGCACAGCCTGTGTGTAGTTGTGGTGGAGTCACATTGGTATGGAGTTCTGGAACAAGAGTTCATTTACTTCATGAGTCGTTGACTCTCTGCGTTTATTATGATGCATATATTTTTACTGCTTTTTCTGTCTGTTCTGTTATTCTTTCCTGCTCAGGCTTTGATCTTTGCTCGGGCCCTTAGTCCCAGTTTGTACATCACCTGACTGTGTGTGCTGAGAGCAGAGTGCTCAGGTCAAGAGGATGCTTGTACAACTGTGGCCTTACCTCCAGCTGAAGTGCCGCGAATCAAAGTCACGGCATATGAAATTAAACGTGAGCAGATACCTTTGTCAACCCTAAACTGCAGCATCCATAAATTCACAGCCTTTCTCTGCCTGTATACAGCCTGTATATAATGGGACATCAGCCCTTATGAGAGGCAGGAGCTTCTAGGTTTGGAAACACGTTAACCAGAACTGTGCAAGATAAGCCCCACAGTGCCATAGACTGTAGTGCAGAGGGCCCTGAGCTGGCTCTGACCCTGTCTCAATCCAATACATTGAACAAACACTTCAATATCGCAGACTCCAAGTTGATAACCATTAGCAAGCTTTGTGTTCCCAGAGCTCTGTGCTTGGATGAGAGCTGTGTTGCATCCGAGTACCTGCCAGAGACATACTCTGATGTTATGAGGTCCTCTGAGTTAGAGGACCTCCTGGCTCCAGTTCAGGATAGCCTTTATGTGTGCTCATCCCATCTTTGCTGAAATAGGCAGCTGAGCAGGTTCTTAAGTACTTTCTGGGTAAGAAAGGTCCTTTAGAGGCAATATCTTAGGACTGTCTGATCTTTAATATAAAAGTTAGCAAAGGGAAAAGCAGATAAAGCAGTGCTTGTTGATTTTAGACTTCTTTTCTTTGCACTTTGTGAAACTCTTGTTACTCAGTGATTCGCGCTGAACTTCTAATGTATCTGAATCTTCATGCAAACATAATTAAAGGAATTATCTCATATCACAAAAGGTTCGAGTTACCACTGAAAGTTCGAGTCAATTTAGCTGTATGCTTTTTCAAAACCTTTTTAACATGAATCACCGAAGGAACATCAATCCCTGTCTCCTTTTAAGAATAGGTGAGACAAACTTCTGTTAGAGATGGAGGAGATGTACTTGAGATCTCGCGTCAGAGTGAGGGGTTTTCAAACTGCTTTGTGGATCTCAGGCTTTATTCTGTGGATTTGGGAAGGCTTGGAGTATTCTTAAAAAGGTATATATGGATTCTGCATAGTACTCTATGCCTGAGACATTTCTAAAGAGGACCATGCCTTCATGGGAAAGTGTCTGAAGTTTTACAGTCTCCAAAGAGGCTGGAGACCACCAGAGTTAGATGATTTTTTCCAGCCTAGACTTCCCACGATGCCAGAATTCTGTGTATATTTTTTTTTCAGTGAAAGCTACTTCTGCCGTGTTGTCTGGAGAGCTTTCTTTGAGAGGAGCCATTAGCTCAGATTCATCTGAGCTTTCAAATCGCCTATAAAATTTATCATCTTCCCTATAAGAAATATGGAGTGGTTTTGCTGTAGGGGAAAACTTTGCCATATTTTTATTATGATAAAGGTGTAAAGTCTGCCTGAGTTTCTCTGAGGGTTGTTTTATAAAATTCCCATGTCCAAAATCTGTGACTTGTCAGGTCACTTGATTCTTTGTCTCTCTCAATATAATGCACAAATCATTACACAGGATAGTTGTGGGAATATTGTACTAAACAAATCTTGCTAATTCCACTACCTTCATCCTCGTCCTTTTGAATTACACAGTGAAATCAAGGAAAACATGATAAAGTTTGCATGAAAAGCTGCACACTGGTAATCCAGATTCAGCGTCACCATTTTTAAGTAATCCTTAGTTCTCATAAAGCATTTCTGATTTGCAGTCTCTCATGTATTTCTCCAAGATACATTTCATCACTGCAGTTTTACAGATGGGAAGGCTGGATCGCAAAGGGAAGAGAGCCACAGATGAGCCAGGGAGCAGTACCAGAGACAAAATCCTGCAGTTGTTTTTCCAGCCCTGTGGCTTGGCTCGTGAACGATATGTTATAAAAGCAATGGACCTGTATCTTCCCTGACAAACAGAGCATACAAAACAGACCAAGGAAAGCTTATGATCAGAAATTAGATGATTTAAGATTTATGAGGAAACTGTAATGTGAATCAGTCTCTAAACATTCTTTCTTTAGTTCAAGAAACATTTGAGTGAGCCCAGATCCAGTTTTAGGCATGCAAAGGCCTCATTTCCATGGAGCTTATGTTCATCTTTTGGTCATTTTGTGAGTCATTGAATGTTATTTGTCTGCCTTTTTGTTTGCTTATTTCCTTTGTAGTCCAGGTGTTATATTTGCAGTGTTCCCAGACAAAAAGGGCTAAATAAGTACACAGACTCCAAAGCTAAGTGAAAGAAGTCTCAGCTATAATCGCATCCCCCAGCAGTGGCGGAAAAAAACCATGAACTACTCTCAGCCAAAGCCTCTCTGCATACACTTTGCATAACTCAGTGTTAGCAATGCCAAAGCTGGTTTCTCACTGCTATGGAAGCCAATGAGCAGAACTCAGCTGTTCCCCACATTGACTCAACCTGTGCTGCTCTCAGAAGTGAGGAGCCTTCAGTGGGTAATCAAGGGCACCTTCAAAGCAAAGTCAAGCTGTAATTGGACAGTAAAGTGCAGGCTGGTACCGTCTATAACCCTCTCCTTATTCCCGTCTCTATTCTTGCACTATTTAAAAGCAAAACACTGTAAAATATTGAAAACATCCTTGTATGTCTTGTTGACTGCATTTGTTTCAGATACAAGCTGAAGCTAAGTAAAGACTTGGATGAGCAGTACTAAAATGCAGCTATATTTAGGTCTCGTCATGTTAATGTTTCTATTTGTTGCACAGCCCTAAGGAATTCTCCAGATAGCTTTTATGGCATTTCTGTTGCCAAGGAAACGCCGCCTCGTGTGTGTGCGCGCGTGTACCAAAAGTCTGCACAACCTCCATCTCCACTTGCAGATGTAGAAATTCGTGTTGTGTTAAACAAGGCAAAAACACAACAAAGATATATCCTTCCACAGGTATAGGTAAATACCTGAGAGAAGAACTGTGCTTATAGCATCTCTCCTGTGACTCATATCCATCCCTCCAGACTTACTGCTCCTTCCTGCAGGTGCTTTGGGTTGACTGTGCTCCTCGTTCACAGGAATGGGACAGTGCCTAGATCATAGATCAACTGAGTAAGAACTTTAAATGTATTGTGCTCACCGTCCTGTGGCAGCACAATCAGTACCCCTCATTTAATTATTGATGCTTGATAGGCTCATAGAGAGGGAGAGAGTTCAAAACATAAAGTGGTCAGGAATGAGATGAGCAAGTTATTTTTTCCCCTCCCTACAGGGTTTGCTATATTAGAAAGTCACAATTCTGTGAAGTGACAGTCATGGGAAGTGACAACTATTTGGAAGATTGAAGCATCTGTCTTACTTGGTCTGTGCCCCCTCGCGCCAGGAGAGAACTGACATGACATGATCAGAACAGAAGTTTGGACTAAATCTTTCACAGTCTGTTAAGGCAGGCAGAGATGGCTGTTGGAGGATTTTTGTTAGTAGGGTACCACACAGTCAGCTTTAGGAGCCGGGGGTGGGCAGGCAAAGGAGGAAGAAGAAGAAGAAAAAAAAATTTGCATTTTTAAAAGCTTCTTACAGTGGCTTCTGAGCAAATGTAGGTCAGCTGTAGGATCTCTTTCCCACAGGGCTAGCAGGAAAAGGCTTTTGTGGTGCTGCCTTTCCCTATGCTGGTTTAGAATCTGTGGAGTTTTTTCTAAAAAGGCATCCAGCTGCTTTTAATCCACATGCTGTGAGAGAGAGGCTTACAGTTAGCTAGATTTTCGCAAAGTGGTGACTACCTACAACAGCTCAGCCAGCTCGTTATTTCTGTATTTAGGCTTTGCACCTTCAGTTTCTCATCTTTTCTGCCCAAAAGCCTGAGATCTAGAGAAATCACAGATCATGCACACCCATATTCCCATAGAATATGTAAATCATGGAGAATTTTTCTGACCTTTAAAATGCTACTGTTTGGGTTTCTCATGTTTCTTGTTCATTAGTGCTGTTCATAGTGAGCCTTGTGTGTTCTACCTAATTTCAGTGAGGGCTTTCTTTTAGGGATGTAGTGTCACCTCGCTTATGTCCCTCAAGGAATAGTTGTTGAACAGCAGCCGAAGTTTTGGTCTCCTGAGAACTTGTTAGAGTGCGTAAGGCCTGTTACCCAAACAAAAAACAGTGATGGTTTTTGGAGCACCGACAGTGACGTATCCTTTATATGAACTGAAACAATTTGCGCTTGCTTAGTTTGGCTTGAGGCCTCAGCTTGAAGTGCTTGTTTTCACATGCAATAGCCAATTCTGTCTCCCTATGCATATTAAAAGAATAGAAACGTAGGTGAAATATAGAAGGTGTAGCAATGGGATAGTTAAAGTTTTCCAGGTAACTAAAATCTGCTCTCCACTTTTACAAGCGAGTTCTGCTATCATCTTTTAGATGCTGACTGTCTCTTCTGGAATTAAATTCTTATGGCTGTGGCAAAGCTGGCACTAAAGGACGATGGAAATGGGTTCAGAATGCCAGGGCACTGCATGTCTTGGAAATTATCTTCCTCTTCTGCAATACGCCTATATCTGCTAGTGAGTTTGGGATTGTCAGTTTAGATCAGTGCTTGACTTTGCAGTGGAATCAAATACAAATAGACATGCCTTTAAATCACCTTCGAGTTCCCTGAAACCTGGGGCACTTCAGTGGACAGTTTGGTTCATAGCATGATTTCCTGAGGGCTTAGGTACCTCTCAGGCTGCTGTACGTCATATCGCCTTGTGGTGATACCTACCTCACAACACTACGTGTTTGTAGTCACAAACACTGCAACATTGCATCTTCTCTGGAAAGATGCTTTTGAGTGCAGGAAAAGTGGGAGAAGAGAATCTGCCTCCAGGATCTTCAGGACACCACATCTCTGTGACTTGGTAGTTCTTAGCACCACAAAATAAAAAAGCCACGTGGTGCTGAAAAATCAAGTGAGGAACAACCAGTTCAGTTTCCACTAAAATCTTTCTTTGATGTCCCTGAATGTGAACTGGTACAGGAGGAAGGCATTTAGATGGCCAACCATTTTAGGTCTGGAGCTGAAATATCAGAATCCTTTCATATAGCGGCCTGGGGCAGGACATACTTGAAATGCCTGCTTTATCCCTGGTGTAGATATTACAAGTGTCATCATGTTGTATCCCAGCCATCTAAAATACTTGTCGTGGGTGCATGAAAGCATAGTAAAACAAATTACCTGCTTGTTTTACCTTTCATTCTCTGTGCCAGTGTATACACTGTCACATCTGTGTTTAAAGGCAGATAGAATTTTACAATACAAGCACACAGATCAATGCTGAATGGTTGAGGTAATTAGAAATGTGCAAAAGAGTTAA
The DNA here is from genome assembly GCF_017976375.1 of Cuculus canorus. Taxonomy (NCBI): domain Eukaryota; kingdom Metazoa; phylum Chordata; class Aves; order Cuculiformes; family Cuculidae; genus Cuculus; species Cuculus canorus. Next base: position 10,912,684 of record NC_071414.1, read on the forward strand.
TTTACATTTTTATCAACTGCAGTAAAAGCCTGCTTCATTTGCTGATGAAACGTTTGTACTTCATCCTTTTAAGGGAGAATAGTTGAACAGGTGTCTGCTGCTGAAGGTAATGATAATCATACTTTCTAAGAGGATAAGTATTCATTCATTTATATATTGTTTATTCCCTCTCTTACCTTAAACTGAAAAAAATAAGTTCTTATCCTCTTAAAAGTGTCAAAAAGTGGAAAAAAATCATCCTTTACTCATTTTACTTCTGTTCCCATGGGTTTATAAGAATACCTTCCACAGCTGGAGGGGAAGAAAAAGATTGTAACTTTGAAGTGTCAGGAAGTTTCATGGGGAAACTATGGCTTCATAGGGGGGAAAAAAGGAAGGTACTATATGATAAAACAAAGGAAACATCCTACATATCCCAAGGGTACCATGTACATAATGCCACCCATTACAGACTTTGTTCTTCACACCTAAAGGATGTGTAGAATTGCACTAAGTTTATATAACAGTCAGTCTTTTTACAAGGAAATCTACGAGCCTGCTTGTGACTTCTGATAGGGCTGCACAGTTGTGAAAATGTTACTCATGAGGGATGGAAGACCAGACTTCCTCTTGTGGAATTAGAAAGGAAAAGGTTTAATAGTCCTGGAGCAGCTGGATGTGAAATTTATGGATGTAGAATGCTCAGCTGCATGAAAGAAACAAACCAGTTCAACCAGCCCAGGAGAGAAGGAAAATTTCACCTCTAGATGAATTCTTAGAGGACCTGAGAGAGAGAGAACAATATTTGCTTGAAATTTTGTATATATCTTCCAAAACCACAAGTATGTCTCTTTCTTCTCAAATACATCTTAGGAGGACACATGGGAGAACCTCAGCAGTTTTATTTCTTGCATGCAGCTGAAAGGGTTCACATTCTTTTCCCTCCACCTCAGAAACCTCAAACTACCTTTCTCTTGAAGCTGACTTCTAGTTCAGAAAAGACTTGGGAGGCATGGGAGCAAGCCTGATCCAACAACATAGCATATTGCCAAGACAATGGAGATTAGAGGTTCCCACCTCTGCTCCAAGAACACCTTGTGCGTTTTGTCTGGCTGTGCAGAACAAGGGGATGTGAAGCAGCAGTTTTCACTAATCTGTACCCAACCACCTGAATGGCATCTGCTTTTTCTTTGAGCATGCAATACCTCAGTGCTGTAACACAGATAAAAACTGTGCCACTGCATTATATATACCAGGTCCAAAGTGCATCAGGCACTGCCAAAGATGGGAAGTACAAAAAACTAAACGTGCATTTAAAAGAGGTTTTTTTTCAAATGCATTTCTGGGGTGATAACACTGAAACCATTACCTGTGGTGAATTTGCAATTTTAAGCCTGGCCAGAACAGTAATTGGCAGAGGTATTGTAAGCCCTGGGCTATTAACTTAAGCAATGGCAGCAAAGATGCTTCCTACTATGAACCCCTCAACCTTTGACCTAGAACGTCTTGTGGAAAATTATAAAAGCACTAGAAGAGAGCAAAGGTGGGATATGGGAATGGAAGAGGTGCTTTCCTTAGTTTATTTTTTACAGCGGGAAGCAGTGTATCTTTTAAGCATAACTATCTAAGATGGATAGAATAAAAAAAGGACACCTGAGAAAAAAATCAAGAAAGAGGAAACAAAAGCTAAGTTGATAAAGGTGTTTCATTTCAAGACAAACCAAGCTGTGGGCAGGATTTTTTTATCTAAACAATCATACAGAATACTATATCAATAGGTTTAGAACTGGAATGTTTTTCTGAGAGTGACAGTAATTCCTATGGGCATCTTTGCTTGTGGCTTTGTGTATAGCTTTCTAAGTCAAGCTCGACGCTTCTTTTTGATGCAACCATTCTGCTATGAATACAACAATTATCACAAAGAGATAGGAGGCAGTCAATAAACTGCTTTCCAACCCCATTCTTCCAAGCACGACCACGCTGAAAGGTGAAACTTCACAGTACCACTGCAAAGAACATTGTAGGTTGTCTTCAGTAAGAGCATAATAGGGGAACATCACAGAAGTAAGTGGCAATAATTATACATTTCCTTTTTTGCCTTTCAAAGGTCATAGTTAAAGTCACAGAAAGTAAGTTTTCTTGGTGTCACAAAAAGAGAGAGCAGAGTCACTTCTGAAACTTGAGAAAATGCTCATTCTCTTTCTGTCTCTCTCCATACATGGTTTTATGTGTATTTATGTATCTTTTATAAATGTACACATACAACTTAGCTAGAATGCAAAAATATCATATTTCCAAGAACAGCTAGCTGTGATGTGGGACAGTAAAATACTGAAGAACTTCCAGACTCAAACTGTCTTTACTCTTTATTTCCATGTGAAGTTGAATACAAAAGCAGTGTCAAACAGATACTGCAACGTAGACATAAAGCAGTACTTTACATCTCCATGCCTTTACTTGAAAAATATACCTGGAGTTCATTACATTGAATCACATATTGGGACAGCTAGAAAAAAAAAAATCATTATGAGGTGGATAAAAACTGATGCTGAAAACCCTAGAACAAAACTGCAGCAGCTCAAGACCTGCTCTGTGAGCTCTCTGTGGTGCAAGGACAGGGTGATTGATCCAATTCTGACATTTCAAGCGTCCCCACTGTTGCTTTGCACATGCACTGCTGTTACTCCCCTTTCTCCATTCACCTTTCAAGGAATTTTGAGTTTCTATCACTGAACTCTAACTTGCAAACAAATGTTAGGAGTATTCCTGAAGCACGTTTCACTATGTTACAAACAGAAGACAGTTAAATCTAGGAAATATCCCTATTTCATACTAAGTAAATTCTAACCTTAATAATTACCAAAAAGAAATGGAAATTGAATATTTTGGTAGCTATTATATTATATATATATACACATACATAGATACATAATATGACGCTATACTTCACTGTTCTTTGTATGCTCTTAATATGACATGTAGCAATTTAAAATCTAACACTTTTTAAAATCAAATCCTGTTAAATCCTCTAAAGAAAATGAAGATACAAGTTCTCAAAATTTTCTGACGCAAGAGGTATCCAAATTACATTTCAACATTTAGTTTCTATTGTGAGCTGCTTTTAAAACCTATGATTTCAACATTAAAAACATATCCTGTGAAGGAAGCTATTTGTGGGTTATCTCAAATGTACATTTTGAGAAGGTTTTTTTCTAACTTCTGAAGTAAGGTTACTATTACAATTTTTTTTATATCAGCAATATGTCTGAATTCTGTTATTCCTCAGGCTGAAATCTTGTTTATACAGAAGACACAAGTGTGTAGACTTAAGGATAGCAGCAATACATTAAAGGCAAGAGAGAATTACACTGCAGGAGTCAGAGGAGGTCCAAGTTTTTCATTGGCATCCAGGATTTTTGTTCAGGGCTTTCGTAAAACTTTTGTAGAACTTGCTTCTACTCATTGCCTATCACCAAAAGGCAAAAGAATTCTAACAAACCAAATAATATGAGGTGTTTGAACTTGGTACTTTTGTCATATTGTTTTAAGATTAAAAAACTTTGACAAAGCCTTTGTTTGTTCTTTGTACTGGCAACTGAGCTACCAGTCAGACATTAAGACCTATATGGAAGCATAAACTGTTCCCTGGAGAGGCGCAGCACAGGCCTGGCTGTTTATTATAGTGACCCTGTGAGAATTTCAGAAAAAGCTTATCTTCTAGATGCGCTGTCTAAGGAATTATAATTATAAAAATATCAATAGTGATCCATAAAACATTATAAATCTGTATTTAATACTGTACCCATTTTTTCACATGTCACGAATACAAATCTAGATGAAATGTGTTAATAGCATTTTGACATGAATTAACTGAAGGTCAGAGAGGGTTGACAGCAAATGAGATTTAAGCTGCTACCAGAAGCAGCTCAAAGAAGATAAAATTAAACAGTTCTCAAGGTCAGCACTAACAAACTCTAGGCAATCCTTGTGAAATTAAAATCTCACCCAGAGGAATGTTTGAAGCCTCTGGATACCTCCAGAAGAGATTTTCTGTCTTTTGAGCGCACTGATATTGGGTTTGCCTTTTCATCAGACTGTGTCTGCCACTACTACTGTCAATTTTTCCTCCCATTCATTCTGCCAAGGGTTGCCAAGTTCATATCTTTTGTAATAGACTTCGATGTAGATGAAAGTCTGCAATGGTGTTCAGTGTAGACATACCAGTGTTGAGGGAAACTTGGTAACTAAAGCTCTGTAAGCGGATCTGATGGCTTCAAAAATTGTCTTCACTCCTTGCTCTCTTGATTAAGTTTTCCGCAGAGAATTATAAAGTAAGGACTATTTGAAATTCTACTGTAAAGATGGATTATTCTTACTTTCCAATGAAAAGAGGATGTCAGATTTTTTTCCACCTTCAGTGCCTGACATACCTAAAATATACCAATGATCTTCCAGTTTATTTTTTTGTTCATATGCTTACACAGTCAGCTGTTACTTAAAGAAGAACTCTGTAGTTTGTAGTCACCAAATTTTGTTTCAAGGTCCCTTTGCTGCAAGAGCTCTGTTCTTTCAATGGGCCTCATTATTGTCTTTATTGTGGGTGGAAGTGGGATATAAGAGAAATCATTGCTGCACCCCACTTTCCAGCTCTGTTTTTATGGAAGCTGAGGTCCCAGCAGAAACACCTTCATTCAGAACATTCGTCTGCACAGAGTAATAGATAATAGCACACTGACAGGACACACTGGATGGTCAATGAGTGGCAGGTAATCCAGGTAGAAAACAGCATTTTTGTCAAGCTTGTCCACGCAAGTCTTTTTAGTTTCTGCTGTGTTAAACCTCTCAAGAGGACAGATATTGCTGTTACCTGTCACAGAGCCAGAGAACAGCTCTGGTGACTACGCTCTGACAATATCACTGACTGAAAGGTAACAGTGGTCAATGAGACATCAAGGCTGGGAGAAAAATACTCATTAGAATTTTTTTTTTAGCATTCTTCCCTATAAATTTAAGTCTCTGCCTAGAAAGATGCAGAGCAAATTGCAGATTTTTGAAGCTTTGAGACTTGTGAATGAGAAGCTTTTATTTTCTTAGAAGACAGGGAGTGTTTTGTGGTTTGTGTATGTATATACGAGTGAGGAGAGAAGAGAATGAGGATCTGGTCTTGAGTGGCTGTAATTTTGCAGTCTCGTGTGGCTTAAAACTCTGCATTCTGATGAAACGTGGAATTTTTTTGTATTAATCTTATTGTTCATTTCAGGGCCAGGCAATGCCTGCAAGGGGAGGATGAAGTGGGTAGGCAAATTCCAACACTTCTGTGAATGTAATGAGTCTTTGCTTACCCATTAAGACGGGAGGTTTTCTGTCTCTGCTGACTGACAAATACGTGCTCTGTTGGCCCTTTCTGGTTCATTCTCTCTTCTTCTATTGCTTTCGGTTGTCTAAAGGAAACTGAAAGAAATTAAGAGTAAGTATTCTATTCTATGTTGTGCTTTGTGTGTGATCAGCAGGGTCAACCCAAACAGCTGCAGTGTTTCAGAGGAAAAGTCAATTAATTCATCCTAGAAGAGTGAAAGAAGCAGGCAGCAGTAAGTGCTTATTGCCCGTCGCTATACATAACTCAGTGCAGACTGAATTCATTGGAGATTACCTGGAAATGTATTTCATATGCTGTTTCTTAACTCAGCATTTACTCTTGACAGAAGGAATAATGGGTGAGATGTGTTTGGGATTTACAACACGCAAAGGAAACCATCAGTAGACCTGTGTAACTCACAAATCCTACTTGCCCAGCAATTATTTTTACCTTTTTTCTCATATTAAAATTCTCAGTCATTTGCTGCTTATTTCTCATAAGCAAGCCCACTTCTTCTCAGTACATTCGGTCCTATCTAACTCCTCAGTTCTTCTACCCAGCAATATGAGTTTCATTAACCACTGCAGCCATCTAAACTCCACTGCTACACAAGGGGTTTTTTCTAGCAAAAGCATCCGGTTCAGAGGCTGGAGTCCTGCCTGCATTTGCCAGGAGCTGTACCGGCAGCTACGTTGCTGCTCCAGTTATCGCTGAGTGGCTGCAGTGCCAAGGGCCTGGCACGATTTAAGGAAGTTTGCACGTTAATTACACCTTTGGGTGTGCATAGAGAGAATGGGGGAAGCTTCTGAGTGAGAAGACGAAGGCAGAGTGCAAACAGGCTTTTTTTTTTTCACCCAGTCTATGCTATTGGCCCCAGCGGGCTGAGGTTTTTCTTTGGCTGTAATTCCAGTAGATGTGGAAAACAAATATCTGCTAGCACACTCTTGCTAAAATGTCTGCAGGTCAACTGTTTTCTCCATGAAAGGGCATTCATATGTCTTCATGTGTGCTGTGTGGATTTCCACATGAGCACCTGCTGCTGCTTTTGCTGAGCAGCAAGATGAGTTAGCTGGGACTAAGCACAAAACAGCTAGATTGACTCTGGCCCCAAAACTAGTTTGTTTATAGGTCATGGATCTGTACCTAACAGTGTAGTTCAGCAGTAAAGTCGGATTCCTATAGGTAGATTTTTAAGGGTGTTCAGTGTCCCAAGAATGCAGACAGGTTGAGAACAGAGCCTCTGTGCCTGCCTTTGAAAACAGCAAGCTTTTGCAACCAGTTAGTCTTAAATCTCAATTTACCCATTTCCATCATTTTCCTTCCTATGTGCTTCTTAGAAGTTTTATTCAATGGAGGACAAGATCTTGGCTAACTCATATTTGTCCTGCACTTCGTAGAGGGCTGAGAGAGAAAGACAACTTGTAACTTTTACAGCTGGAATGGCAGTATTGATTTTACTTGTTTTAAGGGAAGCAGCTGAAAACAGATGCAGTAAAATACTATTTTGCTTCTAATTTAATTTAACAGTAAAATTTAATTTCTACTTCTAATTTAATAGTAAAATACTATTTTGCTTCTAATTTAAAGGGAAAAAGGTAAATGACAAAAATATTAAAAAACGTTGGTTGTTCCTCATTTTCCTTTCTTCCCTCTACCTTGAGGTAGCTGGGAAATGCCACAATTGCAAATTGAAATGGACTATGAAAAGTAATCTATTAGACTCGATCTGACCAGCTTTCAGCACAGTAGTTAAATTACTTCTGTTAATAGAGAGTTTTATGTGTGTTCTGTGTGGAACCTTGTTTATGGAACTATGTAACAGCAAATGAAAGAGACAGAGTAACACAAAGTGCTCTGTTTTTTTTTCTGAATTGCTTTATGGGATTTGTAGTTTCTGGTATATTAAATATAGGTCAAAGGTCCATGGAAGATGCAAAAAAGCACTCTGCTTGGTAGCAGCCTTGCTTTTTTCACTCCTTCTGAATGTCTGAAGGTTTCTGTCACAGCTCGGAAAAACACAGTCAAAAGTTCGAGTTCGTATGGCTTCAGAATAAACCTGTTCTTCCCCTTTATCTGCCATCTAAGTCTAATAGTTCTCTACTTAAAGCATTGCATTGATTTCTGGAGCTACAGCTTGTGTTGTGACACCCTCAGGGTGATGACTGCTGTTTAGTGAGTATCAAGTATGTTTGCTGTAAAAACAGAAAAGAAAGTGCAGTGCGCTCAGGGATGCTTACAGGTTTGCTCTAAGATGTATTATAGTTAAGAAACAGAAAATATAATAGACAAAGAGCTGCCACCTCCAAGAGAAGCACTTGTGCTGCTGTAAGTCAAGTGTTTTGTTGGATCAGAGCTTCAGAAAGTTTCACAGATAAATTTGTCTTATGGAGGCACTTGAACAAAGAGAGAGAGAATATTTAAGGAACCACTACTTGGAGAGGAAAAATGAGAAAAAGAATGGGAAAGAAACAGGCTAGAGTCAGAGCAAAAAAATTATCTTTAGTACGGAAACATTCAAAGAGGGAAGAATGAACCATTCTCCAAGTGACAGGGGAAGAAAGCAGTAGTGTTTTGAACAAACCGGGCTGTCAACAGAAAGGGTAAATTGCAAGGGGGAGTAACAATACCAACAAAAGTTAAGAAGGTTCTCTGCTGTTGCAAGAACATTATTGTCACAGCCACTGATGTTCCGTAGAAAAGAAATCTATAAGACAAATTATGACTTCTTCAATCAATTTTAATACGGCTCTTATACAGACACAATCACCACTGAAGCCATAGATGTCAAGAAAATATAAATTAGGGATATATTTCTGTCCTGTATTTAAAAAGAAAGATTATATGGTAGTGGAATTTCTTGTATGAAGAACCAGCTGCTCTGTAAAAAGAATGAAAGAACAGGCTGTATCTATGGGATTAAAATAAATAGTGCTGTCTTGTGCATCTGCTTCTTTTAGAGTATTGACGTGAGCTGAGCCGTTGATGTTGCAAAATTGCCTTAACTGTCATAGACATTTGCTAGTTAAGTGACTGCCCCACTCCCGGCCCCACATCTATGCTTCCTATTTGGAACGCCTCATAATTCTGGCCTGGATCGACGTTTAAAGGGGCATAGTGCAAAATAATGAACAAAACAACAATGCAGTTAAGCTACCAACAGAGAATAGAAGAATTAATGTAAAGAAAAGAAAAAAAATCAGACAAGGAAACTAATACAGAGCTTTATACCTGCTCAACATGACAAGTCTGTGCACTGCGAAAGACCTGCCTGCTTGTATTTTTCACAGCCAGTGGTGCCATTAGAGTGGCCTCCTAGCACCCGAGTGCCTGCTCCAGGAGTCACTGGGGGGCCATGAGTGGAGTAGGTCCTGGACCCAGCTGTATCCATGTCTGTGATAGGATGGTGGTGTTTTTCTCTGCCCTTTCTCACCCCACCAGGGATTTCCTACTAAACTGGGGAGGAAGCACTGACCCTTGAGTCCTCTGTTCCCACCCCTGTGAGGGGGAGCTGGAACTCCCTGCCTTCCCTGTCCATTCCTTCTTGAACAATGAAGGAAGGACCTGGCTTCCCTGAGACAACAGTAAACTAGATTCTTTTAAGCCCCTTTTGTAAAGGGACTGTTTTATCTTTTCTTTCTCTGAGGTATTGATTTTTCTTGGGTCTGCATTACTAGCCTGCAGGGAACCTACTCTTCTTTTTTGCTCTCACAAAAGGAACATTTTAGTTATGTTCCAGCAAGATAAGAGAGGCCGTGATTGTCTCTAGGAGCAAGGAAGGTTCTTCTCTTCTGATGCATTCAATAAGGACTAGATCCCCAACATGTGATAGGAAAATTATTTGGTTTCTCAAGCCAAGGAGTATCCAGTACCAAACTACAGTGGACTTGCCCTTAGCATGCAGAGAACCAAGGAAGAGCAGAATCAGGCCAATCATTTCCACTGTTTGCTTCAGGTGAGTCAGCTACCAAGCACAGTCACAGAGTGATAACTGGTACTAAGTATAGTGTCTTTATTCCGTCACACTCCACTGCCATCCTCCAGGCTTAATGAGGTTTGAAAAACAAGATGAATCTTCCAGTGCCAAATAATAGCAATTGGTTTCTAAACAGTTGTTGAGCCCATAGGTAGTCATTTGGGCATATTGCTGCTGCAGTAGCTTCCTTAGAGGGAGGAGCACCAAATGGGTCTTCTAGGGTGGGGCTCGACTTCTTAGGAGTTTTTTCAAAGCGGGAGAAAAATACATAATCCAAGTACAGATGTCCTGAATTTACTATTTGAGGCATAAAAGTCATGCTACTACTAAAAAGCCACCCAGAGATGGCTCTAGAGTGTAACAGTTTAGAAAATCTGATTAAAGACTCCTCAGCTGATTAAAAGGCACCGGTTCAAACCAAGGCAATTAAAACAAATTTAGAAAGCAGAAGCAAGGAGTCTTTGTCTCTGTTTTTGACACTGGACTCACCACGATTGAAATCACCAAGGAGGGAGTGTTGACAAGTAGTTGTCATTCTCAAAAGAAACACCTTAGGTATAAAAATGTGGCTGAGGATCCTGAGGGTCAAGAACTCCCTTCTAAAACAGTACTTATTGTCACAATGTTGTTTGCTGAACTGGATGAACCATAGGCAGGAGAAAAAAATCAAGCTGATGAATCCTCTTCTCCTTGGAATCAACAATTGCCCCCACTGAATTCAGCAGCATCTGGTCATCACCCTGCAGTAATAAGACATAGGTAATGAAGTCTGAAGTGAGTTAGGGTCTTCATTTTCACCCTTATTTAATAGCATTCTGCTATTAAATATTCTGATTACGTCTTTATAAGGTAAGTCTCTCCAAGCTATACCATCATTTACTGTGTTATTTCAACATACTTATCAACGTCTTCCAAGGCTTGTTTCTCCTCATCTGCTGAGTATCCCATCTCACTGGGTAGCAGCTCTGAAATCCCCTGTGCCCAGAAACAGGCTTACACTGGGCCAGGCAGCAGGTGCTCACAGCGTGAAGGGGTGTAAAGTGCTGATCCCCATTTCCTCTAGCGAAAGGCTGTCACAGCTCCAGACACTTTCAATCTGTCAGTAGGCTGTGAAGTGGGTAAAACAGAGACTTCAATTAGCAGTTACGTCCTGAATGAATACACCATCATTGGAGCATGCCATACAATGCATTCAAGCACTAGGGGTAAGGCAAGAAAAATCTTAACATGAGATATTTTCCATTCCAGAGCTGATAATACATTTTGGACTTAGAGACTTAAAAAACAAATAAAAATAAAGATTGAGAAACGGGCAGTAATATGGTTACACAATAGAAAACAAAACAGTAGTTCAAAAGTCTCAAACATGGGCACTCAGCACCACTTTGAATACATCAGTGTGCTTGAGATCTCTACCCAGGACTGATAAATGTGATCCAAGACCTAGTGAGAATTCTGAAGCAACAGAATGAGGCAAGATAAGGTACTTCACAGCAAGTAACACAGCACCCGAGTTGCTCTCCTACTGTACAAATTAGGAAATTAATTTTGAAGGAGTAGTTACTATTATCAGAATGGGCAAATTATATTTTACCATGAAGGAGTCAGCTCTGCAGTTGGCCGAATACATTCCTTTTCATCATTGACCAAAACCTGTTGTTTTCCACTAATGATATTTCTCTGACCAGTTTGTCAGCTCTAGAGTCTCACCTCATTTCAGAAAAAAAGTACAGATTCACAGACCACTTGGTGTCAAAGTGTTGCTAAGATCTTTTCCTATTGAGTCACAAGAAGCGAAGAGAGCATTAATGGAACAATCTAAAAGACTCTCCAGCAGCAGAGCTGTTAGGTGTAAAAGACCTATGTCCTACAGAAAGTTGTTTGGGCATCTTCCTGCCTCTGAGTAAATAGCACCTGAAAAATGTATACCAGCACCCTCGCACTTCTGCATGTATTGCACAGCACTGCTAATTAGCACCAGTTTTTCTTCTGAAGAAAGAATAGTGGGTGAGAAACTGTAGGCAGAGGAATGTAAAGAGGGGAGGAACAAACCTTAGTATTTGAAAGAATAGAGAAAAAGAAGGAAGAAGAAAAGAATGAACTAGTAAAGAAAAAAATCTGATATTACAAAACTGCAATAAGGAAAAATAATTGCTGTTCTATGGCAAGGACATTGCCTGTGGAGTTACCCCTTTTCTTTGGCACCTGTGACATTTTATCTTCCAGCTGATAGTGGTATACAATAGCTGAAAAGCAGACATGGAATGAGACAATAGCCAGAGACTACAGCGAAGTAGAACAAAACTGGTAGAGTTTTATAACACAAGTTGGTTTGGGTTTAGTGCTGGCAACAGAAACAGAATCATATCTCTGATTCCAACACTGGTCATTGCATGATGTTGAGCAGAACTTCCAAGGCATGTTGCTCAGTGTTAACTTCACAAGCACTGGCTGATAACTAAAGTAGCAAAAGCAAACATCCTGGAGCTATTTCTCTCTTCTTGTTGAACAAGGCTCATGTCTTTTATGATGACCATCCACAGATACTAAAGAATATGCTGTAGAAATCCACAACTTAGAGAACATATACTCCATGAAAAACTGAGGAACAATCCATTCTGGTTGACCGTTGAATTATCTTTACAAGCAGTAGGTTAGGACCAATGCACTAATGATACCTGCTGAGACATATCCCATTCTTCAGTGTTTCCTTTGAAAACAAGGACAGCAATACACTGCTTTTCAGCAACTGTCTTTCTTGGGCAGAGCCACAACGCATCCTCCTCTAAGCATACTTTCCATCTATACCTCAGTCTCAAAGGTTGCCTTCATAATTACCCATAGGAGCTTGTAGTAACTGACCTGAACCTGCCTGGTGACATTCAGCACTGTGCTAATCCAATCCCAAGCTAGCAGATGTGCTAAGCAATGTTGAGTCTTTCACTTACCACACAGCATCTTGGCCCATTCCTCCAGGTCCACATCCTGCTGGTCTGCAAATATCATCTAAAAGGCAAAACCAAGTATGCATGTACTCAGTGATTACAACATTACTGAATTCAGGAAGATGTGGAATATCTTTCACTGACTAATTTGCTTGTATTAGTAGTAAATAATTTCATTTCTAGGGAATTCAGATACTGGGTCATAACTTTCATTTGACAAATAATGAATCATGGACATTTCTTCCTGCAAAAACTTAACTGTACAATAATTTTCTCCTTCATTTACTTTATGTGAAATGTAGACAAAATGTCACTATCATAGAAAAAGAAATGGTTTTAATGTCAATAGTGATTGCTCAGGAAATCAGCTTTAACACACCAGTTGAGTGGAGGTATTATATGAACTTACCATGCACAATTGCTTCACGTAACAACATGACGTGTGGCTAATGAAAACAAATGTCAGCTCCATGCCATGAAATATAAAGCAATACACACATATTTCCAGCTGGGCAAACCACTATTGATGCATTAAACAGCTTTTTCAACTGAATGATATATCAGGCAATTGAATGATCACAGCAGGCAGCTATGAATGCTACCAAGAGCAGCTCCACTTCTCAAATACTGTGTGAAAGGTATTGGCTTTTCTGGGCTAAAACTGGGGACATTCTTGCCCCCAGAATGTTTGGGGATCCTGGTACTTCCTGGAGTCAATGAAGATTGTTAAGAACGTTGCACCATACACTCTGCATCTCACAGGACTGGATGATTTATTCACAGAAGAAATTCGATTATCTGTTATTTAAGTGTAAAGACATGAATGTAGCTGGTTTTAAATTAAATCAGCAGGTGTGATTAAATCAAAAAGTTGACTAAGAGTGAGCATCTACATCAGATGCAATCCCAAGGACTAGTAAGGGGTTCACTGGCTTGATTCAGGCAAACAATCCTGGAAGGCATTTTAGGCAAAGTGAGCAGTTTGGCTTAAAATAAAAGCCATTTAGTCTGAAGATGCATAACAATTATGCCTCCTTTAGTGAAGGTTTTTTTGATTTACAATAATATAGCACTTCAATACATCACTCCCTTGGCAGCAGTTTTTATTTTCTAATTGACAGTTCAGCCAGTGTGTGCTTATGTGTGAAGGCTCAAGACACATATATTAAACCTCCAAACTTTCATTGTTATTGTATACTGTCACTTCCACCCCTGTGGGTGTTTGAAACAAAGCAAGATGCAACTCTTTGTAATGTAGCTTTACACAGGTCAGCATCTGAGGGTCAACTTCTCATACAGATCTCAAGGATCTGCTCATGGCTTTAACAAATGGAAGTCAGTGCTCTGTTTTGAACACATCACATGCAACCATCGATATACACCAAACTGGGAGAGCCAGGAACACTAATTTTGTTGAGCAAACAATAAGTGAGAACAAAAGTAACTTTCGCAGAGAAGGAAATAAAGGGTTATTTTTCTTCAGACCACTGAAATTGTTAATACATTGAAATGCCTAATGATTCACTGAACTCTTTGATTTGAAAGGCAGAAAGTCTAAGAGATTTAAAATACTGTTCTTTCTGAGGAGCAATTACTTGGGATTTAATCATCTATGCACTTCAAAAAAAAAAAGATGTAGAAGATGTTTTACGTAGGAGAGCAAAATGACTCACTAAATGAACCTTCACCATAGGGAAAAAAATCCATATTACCATCAAAGTAGTGAACGTGATTCAAAGAAATATGCAATGAGACTTGACAGTGAAGATCTGAGGGATGGAAAGCCACCTAAGTTCATTCTTCAGCCAAAAGATTTAAGACTTGATTTTACTGTCGTATAGGATGGGTGTCTTGAAGTCTCTTGTCAATAAGACAACAAGCAGAGCAAAATCATGCAAGTCCTTATACTAGCCTCTCTGCTTTATCCACTGGTGAATCTACTATCACCCTTCAGAGCTCTCTGTCTCAGCTATGACTGCTGTCCTCACCTTTCATACTAGTTATCAACAGAAGTAAAACTGAACTGAAAATTAATTAATATGACTGGAGAAGACATCTGATCAAATACATATTATGGAATGGGAGGTGAGAGAATGCATGAAGTAGCTGCAGGTGTGGAGTAAAAATTACAGCTCTTTTTTATCCAAAGGTACGCAGACTTTGTGCCTACAAATGCACAGTGGATGGGTGATAGATAGATAGATAGATAGATAGATAGATAGATAGATAGATAGATAGATACATACATACATACATACATACATACAAAAATCACACTTTAATTCTTAAGGTGGAACCAAGGTAACACCATTTTGATGCCTTTCTCCATGACTGGAAGCCCAGGAAGTACTTCTGTACAAACAGTACCTGAATAAAATAGTTGTATTTAAATGGGGGTTGGAAAGGTGTATACCAGCTAAAACTTATTTTTAAGGCTTTCAGCTGATTTTCTAGAATAACCTGACAACTAAATGTTTCAATTATATGAGTTTATGGGATAATGCAATAACAAGGTTTATGGCTCCATAAAGCAACATTTTTTAAAAACTTGCTTTACTGACTAGATTGAAATGTTATGATAAAATAATTTTGTCTGGAAGAAAACAGAAGAGCTAGTAACCACTAAATAGCCATCGATTATTTTGTATTTACTGTGGTTTGTAATTTCAAACATGAGTTCTATTTCTCTTAAAGGAACTAGAAAGACGATTATACATTCACAGAGCATTTGCAAGCATCTGTCCCAGATCCACACACACTTGATTCAGCTGGGTGCACAAATAGCATGAGTTTGATAACAAACGATCAGAGCTGGTAATTAGCATAGAACCCTCCTTAATTAGCACAGGAAGCCAGTGCAGTTGTTTAGGCTAAGAAGGTACCTTGTTGCGTGCGTTGATCACAGCTGGAATTATTTGTGTCAGTGGGAATCCAGTGAATCTGAGGAAATACTGCACGTAGCTTTACATTCTGGAAATGAAACAAATGAAAGGAATTTTTCTTCAATTCTCAGAATAAATCATTTTCCCCTTCCAGAATGCCTTGAAGAAATTTTATTACAGTATCATAGACAATATCATATCAGTCATCGCAGTAAGTAATAGGAGGCACATCCTTTAGCTATCTCAACATTCTGTTCCTCAAGATGATCATAGCCTAAAGGAGTTGTGTTTGGGGAGTAAGCATGGGAGGGCACATGGGACATCCTGGATACTATCACAAACATTCACATTCATGAATAATTACTGGAGAGAAATAGCAAGAAAAAAGATGGTACTTTGATTTCTAACACTTGCAATGCGTAGCTTAAAATTCTGCATAAAACATTGCCCGTTGCACACTGACCCTGCTCACCTTGAGATAATGCTCTAGAAAGGTGGCAGAAGCATCTTCCTTACCAAGGGACCAAAACAAAGAGGTATTTGTGGTGACATATGGGAATCATTTGCTGATGAAAAAAGCAGACAATTACTCCTTTTACTCAACTGGGGGCCGTATACCCCATCAGGACTAAATAGCAAGGTGAGAAGTGTTCATTTGCTGATGGATGGGCTGTGTTTTTATCGGGTATTGTGCCTCCATAGGCCCGCTGTTTACTTTCCTAAATGCCTTGGAGACTCCACACTGAGACTGGGACATGTATTCTTACTTTAATAGTGCCTAAAATGGCACAGAGGATCCAAGTTTTCTAAGATTAAATCCATTGCCCAAAACAACATCTTTATATTTCATCTACAGCCCTTTTGGTATTCATGTACCAAGTGTCAGAAAACGTTGCTATTGATTTAAAAGAATTTTTTCTTCTGTCATTTCCTAACTCTTCTGCTTCCAATTCCATTTCTCATCAGTAGACATGAGCATGAACTTCATTCATCCTATTCATTTTCAAAGTTTCATAAAGACTGGAGAATATGTCCTTCTCAACTCTATAACCCTTTTTAGGGCCAGCCTAAAATTTTAATCCAAAGCCAAATTTGTTTGGCTATCAGGTTGATTCAAATTCAAGGTGTTTTCTTAACCACAGGCAAATCTAAGGCACTCTGCCAGGTGGACCTGTAAGTCTCCTCCATGACTGCTGCAGTTTACATCAGCATTACGGGTGCACAGCTTGGATTTTCTGTATTTGTTACAGAACAGATCAGTGCATCAGAAGACAATTTCAACTTGCAGGGCAACGACTAAAGTTTTGAGGGTGGGAGTGAATGAGTTTTCTTCTTTTTGATTGCCATGGTTGGTTTGTGTATTTCTCAGTGCCTTTTAATAAAATTTTTATATAAATTCTATCCTGGATGTACCATTTTTTGAAATTAATGGCATTTTTTTCCAACAAAGTGTTCTCACACAAAACATACTCATCTCTAGCTTCCCTCTCTTTGATTCTGTCATTTTGCCAAAAAATACATTAGCGTATGCTTGTGATACGAAGATGACCCAAGGGTTCATTCCTATGTTGTCTCTCCATTGGATTGTTTCTGAATTAAGTACTGGGGAGAAGAGACCAAATTTCAGAAAGGCATTTTATCTATTAAAAATATATTTATCAATCACATGTATGTTGTTGCTAATTCTGAGCGTCACAAAAGGACTGATTTAATGATATAAATATTTTTTCTATTATTTTCAATTATTAAACTCCCGCCATTCTACAGTTATTTTTTTGCTGCAATTCACCTCTCAAAACATGCGTCCACTCCTGAGTGGCCCAGCATTAGCCTTTCCCAGGGTATATACTCAACAGCCAAGTTATCTACAATAGTCCAATACCCTTAAAGTGATTGCTGCTACTAGATCTGAGGCCACTTACCTGAGAAAGTTCTTGCAAGTAGAAAGATGGCATCAACTCCATTTCCAGGGACAGTCTCCCTTCTGGCAGTATGTTGAAATCCTGCATAAGCAACAGACTGAAGAAATAACAGATTTATTACAAAGGAAAGACTTTCCTGATCTAAGAGGACAAATATTATTCTTGCAGTAGTTCAGCAAACTTTTGTTTAGATAAGAATGTCAGAATGGGATGTTCTTCCATCTACATGAAAGGTTGTTTTATCACAGCCTCCTTTGGTACCAAAAATCCTCCGGCCCTTTATCATTTCACAGGAGTCTTATCAAGCTTTGAGTAGCACTGTGGGTAAATGTCAGAACATCTTTCTCTGGCTTATATTTGCCTGCTTGCTTTCCTGCAATATAATTCTACTAGTAGTTGAAACTGTCCTTATTCTTAAATTTTTGTGTAGATTAACCATTTATTGTTTCCTCATCTCATTATAATTCAAAGTGTAAGCCTTTTTGAAAAGTCTGTATCCTAGAAAATTTCCACCTCTCTTAATATGGTAATAACAGTAAAAGCAGTATTTTTATTACCCTGTTTCCCAGGTTTTACAAGGAGAAAAGTAATCAGTAATAATACAATTGAATGATTTAATTCCATAATCATTTTCAGACTGTATAAAAGCTACTGAAGGAAGCTGTTAGATGGCAGCTAATATCTGCATGTTCATAAGCACATGAACTATATAGGTGAACTATAACTATAGAAGGACTGGAGATAAATATATTGAATGTGAATTCCCTTTTTCCACTGCTTAGCCAATGTGAAGGACTGACAACAGTGCAGTGAGTAACGGAGTTTTTGGTGTTTTAGCAGTAAACACTGACTCACCTGCTCAGCCCTCTGGATAAATAATCGTTGGTGAGAAATAAACTTATTTCAGACATAACCCAGGACAGCAAAAGTTATATAACAGCATGAGATATTTTGTCCCTTTCCAGTGGTGAAAACACCATGAGTTCTGTTCATCTCAGTCATTCTCTGCAATTTGCAGCCAAGTCCTCAGATGAACAAGTCCTGAGGGCTTTATATTACTTCCTCATAACTTCCTTGGTATCTGTCCTCACTTTGAGTGGTTTTCCTCCTCATTCAGCATGTCTGTCACTGCAAGCAGGCTGCGGACCACTAGGTACAAAAAACTTTACTGGGTATCCTTGAATCCCAAGTGGCTTATAAGAAGCGCTCATCACTTTGTGAGGTTAACGCTTTGATGTGTCTCCACCACTCACCTAAACAGCAGGAAGGGGGTCACTTTTACAAGGCCAGAAGATATTTAGCAGTGGAGACAGGGTAGGGCATGCAGGTTGGGGACATTAGTAAGTGTCCATTTAGATAAGAATTAAAATATTGAAAAGATACAACTTTCATGTTCGTCAGCGGTGGACAAAATCCATTATGGTCTCCACTAACTGGACTTTCCCCATCTTTTCCTAGCTCTGCCACAGCAGCATAAAGACAGAACATTCATTATATTCTCCACAGATGAGCAAAGTGTTTAGACTGTGCTTTTGCTAGGAGGAAAACACTTTTTGCACCAGCTGAATTTTACCTATCCTTTATAATTGCTCAGCCTAATTAACACTCCAGTAAATCACACACCTGCATTACCTTCACATCCCTATTTGCCCACTCTTCTGTGCTGATGCTGCTGTTGCAAAACCATTAAAAGGTTTCTGAGTTGCCTGTGTCTTCCTGGAGACCACAGCATGTGTACATGTTGTGCTTTTCCATGACGGATAAGGAAGACGCAGGCTGGCTCAGAACTCTGTGACACAATCTATTTTTGGAGCCCCCTTTTCTGAGGAAACTCGTTTTCCCATGGGAAATAAATCCTTGGGGGAAAAGTCATTTCCACCTCATTTGTTAATCTAAAATATCTTTGCTTTTGGCTTCCTGCTATGGAGCACAGAACTGCTGCATCTAGTTAATTTTGCAGTCTTGCTAAATGACAGTGAGTTTTATTTAGAAGGAAACCAAATTTAGTCCCATTAGATCGTGGCAACAGTTACTTGAAAAAGAGCTAAAAAAATGCCACGGTTTAATCTTGGAAAAACTGGGTCTCTGAAACCACAAAAGGTATATAATATGAAAGTAAATCAAAGCACCTACACCTAGGATCCAGTAAAATTGTGGCTGCAGGGGAAACCCCATAATGTCTAGCACTCAAAAAAGAGGATAACATGCTCCATGAAACTGATATGTTGCATCCAAAGATTAAGCAAAAGATCAGATCATAAGGCAAACAGAATTGCTGTTAACATGAATGTAAAACCCTCCTGCAATGAGACCTTCAGGCTGCTCCTGGAATCTGTAAGTTTAAAATTCTATGTGTATTCTTGTATTCCTTGTTTTGCTGTTGTTCTCTTCGATATCTTCCCTGTAACAATGGATGCTCTGGGATCATTACCCTGTTGCAACATATATTCATATTGACTGGCCTGTGCACAATAGAGTCGCTGCGAGTGCAGTTATTTATGCCTTTGTCTGAAATAACAGACCGGAGCGAGACGGCCTCCAGTTATAAGGATGAGCCATCCCAGTGATGCTGGAGATACATTTGATGTGATACGTGATGTGGTATCTCAAAAAAACCCTTCTAATTCCAAGTATCTCCAGCACAGCTCCTGAACAACCCAGCTCCTCACGGTCTCTCTCCCCACAGAGGTAAGGGGAGAAAAGGGTAACCAGCAACTTGGCCCCATCTTTCTGCCATATGGGGAGAAAGAAATGAGGCAGATAAACCAGACACAGTAATGCCGTATCATTACAATGTTATTGATACTGTAACTATCATATCATATTCTATTCCTGTATAGGAACATTAGGACAATTCCTATACTCAGTAACTGTGTGAAGGCCAACAGCAAGTTCAGGTCTGATTTAATTGACATTGCTAGGGATATAGTGTCAGTACTTAAGCAGGAGTATAGCCCAAGGGATAGGTTAAAGAAGGGTCAGCCTACTGTTACTTCAAGCTTGAGACATAAAATTCACTGTAGGTATACTTTATGCGGGTTTTGGAAGGAAAATTCACTTGCTGTTTCACCAAAGATATTTTTAGTGGACATGTACAAGTATCAACGTTTCCAACAGGAAATTGTCTGAAGTTATTGCCAGTGAAATAAATAGCTAAAATAGATGACCTAAAGCGACCTGAGTATGCTTTGATGAGAATCCTTCTTTTTTTTTCTGGGAAAAGAAGTGATGATTCTGCCTAGAAATAGAGCACACTTCAGAACCAATATCTGACAGGGAACAGAA
This sequence comes from Cuculus canorus, assembly GCF_017976375.1. NCBI lineage: Eukaryota > Metazoa > Chordata > Aves > Cuculiformes > Cuculidae > Cuculus > Cuculus canorus. The sequence continues at coordinate 10,933,026 of NC_071414.1, forward strand.
CTATCTTCCGCCTGTTCCAAGTTGTCACGGACTTACTTTGTGACTATGTCCAAGCAGTCTTGGATTAAGTTTTCACCCTTGCCCGTAAGTTTCGCTGCTTTCATCTGTGGGTCTTTAAGAACCAAGATCCAGCCGATGCTGAGCGTCTCTTGCTCCAAATCATGGCTTTGCATATGCCATCACTGCATCACTTCTTTGGTTGCAACAGAGCATAGAATTATCTAAATATAGGATCATCTTCAGCTCTCTGTATCTCCGCTGCTGGTAACAGTCCAGTTCCAGAGACACGTGTGAGCTAATGATTTACGGTATTTACCCTCAGGATAGGTTCATATCAGGCAAGCTTAGCCATGCATGGTGATTACAGCATAGGCATGTCTTTCATGTTCCTACCAGCAGAAAACAAGGATAATGACGAATAGTCTCCCTATTTTGAGTGCATGGAGATCTACCAAGGATAAACTCTATAACTGTGTGCACTTTTATATTTTTCAATATTATTTCTCTGCTCTTTTTATTGCCACAAGTGCGAGCTTTGGTATGAGTTAACCTATTATAGTAGCAGCCATTGGTTTATTCATTATCAGCCTGCCTATTGTAAAACTCGAAAGTCAAAAAGATAGTGAGAAAGTTATTGTCCCCATTACTTTAATTAGGTTTCCAGTAGATTTTACAAGCAGATAACAAAGCCTGGAATGACTTTTGCTTGGATTTGATTTGTGCTTTTTTCATCTAGCTCTGTATTTCTTGTCTGAAGTATGGCTAATATTTTTAACAGGTATAAATGTAGATTTCTGTATTTACTGGTATGTATCCAAAAGTCAGGCAAAGATTTCATCTTGGTGTCCAATCTATAGCTGTGATATAATGCGTGTGATTGTCACAGACTAGGAAATAAAAGCATCCAGGCAGAGAAGCACTGGAAGAGTGAGAATTTTGGGACACCTTTAATGATTCATAGAAGCTCTACCTGGAGATTTGTTTTTCAACTACATACAACTTGAGTAATAAAAATTCCCTTGCAGCTGATATTAAATATGAGACCTACTGGTTCTATTCATGTTAGCAAGGTTATCTGTAATAGTAGAGTGAATGGCAATTCTTGTGCCATCTAAATAATCATTTAACTACTAGATAGGTCTCAAAAAGAGTGACGAATTCAGCGAGATCTCAACTAATGCAGAAATCTTTAAGCAAGCATCACACTCAATGTCATCTGTATCTTTACACAGAAGCATCCACATGAAAGGGATGCTGGCAATCTCTTTCCACTGATTGCTTTTGAACTAGCAGAGCCCACGATAACTGTGCCTACAGTAACACACAGCATCGTGCTTCTGCCAAAGCGGAAACAGCTGAAGTTTGCTATAAAGTCATAAGACTTGAGGTAGGCACTGGTGTCTGATTGATAGCACTGGTTTCTCTTTTGTCAGGGAAGTCCAAGTTAGAGCCTAGTAGAGGGATTTTGTTGCTTTTATCATGAAACATCAGCTGTTTGGAGAGAGCCAGGAGCAGGAAGCCAAGCTACATAATGTTAAATGTGTCAAGCAAGAGTCTGTGAAGTGAAATGAAGCAGCTCTGCGATTCGTGCCAGCTCCAGCAGCTGCTCCGCTCTGATACCTGTCCAAACAGCCAGACCACCTGGGCGACAGTGTCAGATGCTCTCCCCTAAGTCAACGTGGTATATGGGTGACCTACTGGAAACGGAAAAAAAGCCTGGAAAATTCACAGTAAGTCAGAATATGTTCTCTGGGGAAATATTTAGCTGTCTTAACAAAAGGGCAGACAAAGAGTGAGGTTTCTGCCTGCGTTCCTACAATGGGCTTAAAGATACGTGGGGCTTTTCCTCTTGATTGAAGTTCCAGAAACCAAAGGACCACTAGAAAGGCTCAGCAACTGCTAAAAAATGCAATCAACCAACAAAACCTCTTCAGCTTCCTGAATAAGAAAAAAGAATCTGGTGTCCCAGCAGCTTAGAAACAAGGAGAAAAGGAAAAAATACCCCAAAATATTACCTATCCTGGTGAAAAACTCAGCTATTCTGAGCTTGTCACATCTGAGAAGTCCAGATACATGTCTCGTCTCTTTAAACCATGAGGTTTCACACATTCAGAACTGCTTCCCTCATGCTTCATGGAATTTTTGAAACAGAAAAAATGCAGTGGTAAAAAAGCTGTTGTAAAATGAAACTTTGAGCAGAAAAATAATTATAATCAGGTGATGATCTCATTTCGATTTTGACAAATCTTCATTTTTAAAACACATTTCCTTATAAATAGCTTATAATGAAAGTTGATTCAAAAATTGAAAATTTCCTCATTTAAGAAGATTTAAACAATCCAAAGTTTTATAAAAATTGAGAGTAAAAAATATGTCAAAACTGATCCTTTCTTTTGTTGAATATAATTAACAAATATGGAGAAATCAATATTTTCTGACAAAATAAGTTTCAGAAAAATACCAAACCAGGCGTGATATGCATAGAAAAGATTATCAACTATGTCCTACTGAATATATTTGATTGCATAGAGGTAGTATTTCACTGTCAGTTTCTCCAAAATGAACATCTAGAATGATTTGCATTGACAAACAGCTGAACTGAGATATTAGGTCTCAGCAATAAAAGTGGTCTTGTAAAATCTCTCTAAATAACAAAAGAATTTTCTCCTTTCAGACTCCATGCATATGAAATAAATATAAAGCGAGCTGCTGCAGTGACAGATAAGTACTATGACAAAAAACCTGTCATAAGTTATACAGCCTTTCCCTGCTTTCTTTTCCGTACAATACTGTATTTCCATAATTCTCTCTGACTCCATCATCATCATCATCATCATCATCATCTACTTTTGTGTTTCTTTTGCTGCTGAAACATGTAACCAGGCCTATCATTTATTGCCTGAAACTTCTTATGTGCTGTCCCACTGTATGGTGCTCTCAGGCCCCCATATCCCCCAATTCCAAGTATTTCACACAGTTGGTGAACTCAACATTATTGGGATCCAGTTTCACATACTAGTTGACACAATAATCCCTCATTTAATTCATGCTGATAAGTCCTTTTCTTACTAAATTGGAACGCATAGAGCATAAATAATGAAAATAACCCATTAAATCATCTAGAGCAATCTCGTACCGCTATCAGGCATATGCGGCTTGATTTCTCTCTGATTTATCCTCCTCTTGAAAAGATGAACCTCAGTGATTTCAGAGCACTAAACTTGATTAGCACACATTAACTTACCACACATTGTGTTTAGCTTAATGTATTTAGCCATTTCGGAAGACAATTGCTGTCAGCTCTCCCCACAGACAAAAAGGAGAGGGAAGATTCACATCAGCCCTTGGAGACGGGAGGGTCTCCATGTTCTTTAGGGCAAGAAGAGCTCCCAGAACTCTGTTTTCATGGGTTGTATTGGCAGAATTCCATTCACAGACTAAAACAGGAATTCAGACATCCTGCTTACATGTATAAACCTACACAGAGATGCCTAAATTTAGTTGTCTCCGCTTTATGCTGAATATTAGCAGAACTGGATGCACGTTACAGTCTCTCACTCTGTACACAGCTAAGGTGAGACGGATCCTCCCTTCCAATGAAACACAAGGAGCTCCACAAAGCTTGTCGCTGCATATCTTCACCAACTCCCTGAAGTTCATTTAATGATAACAAAGGCCTATAGAGCTGCTCTCAAATATGAAGGAATTGACTTGATTCAGCATTGCAGTTTGCTTTTTCCTCAGTGCTGTGCCCCAGGCTGCAATGCAATCATTACTGCTGCACTAAATTTCAAGCTAGATAGTGTATCAACAAAAGACAAGCGGTATCATGCAGGAAAGCATAATATTATGATAAATGTAATGTCTATTCATTTACCAACAATCACACTGTAAACTCTTTCTTTTGTTTTGATGTTGTCATAGACATGTAAAGTGCAAAGAAAATCAAGACTGATACCAAAGAGGAGAAAGGAGAGGCAAAACTTGACGGAGCACAAAGCCATATCCACTGGTATTTTTCTTCAGAATCCCAACAGCAATAGCGTGCTCTGAACAAGATGATAATTTACAGAGAAGGATGACTACAAAGTACCACAAATCTGATGGAAAACAAAGCTGAATGAGGAGCAGGATAAGGGGATATCTCTCTGCACTATCAGACTTGGACCAATTTGATCTGTACCTTTCTATAAAATCCATTTTTATGCCAAGTCCCATAACAGGGGACACAAGAAAGTTTTCCAAGTCTAAATCTTAAAAAGAGCAGAGTGGGTTTCCTCTTTATAGATATTGCCTCAAAGACACCGTACCATGCTTATCAGCCTCCGTACTTGAGGAACAATTCTGGTCTTGCAAGGCATAACCTGACTGCTGTCACTGGAAGGCCGAGCTATTGCCCTGTCTTTAGATTCATATCCTACCCTAGTAGAGAGGGATTTATTAGTTGAACTAGAAACACGTCCCATGTCTTTTCCTGGCATGCAGTACGGTTGTGCTTATTTTTTTTTCCCATTTTTTATGTCTTGACAAGCCTGGGACTGAGACACTTTTCTAGTTGTACAGTGCAAGATTTCGTATCTGGGATACTGCATGTGAAAAGATTAATGTCTTTTAATTTAACATGGAGGAACAACTCTGTTCTCCTGGGATTCATAGCTTTGTAGCAAATGTCATGGTAACCCTCATTTTTAACAACTGTGTCTTAAAGAAACCATACCGCTTCACTATGTCATTTTAAAAGATATCGCAATTTCAAACATTAAGCACAGCTCCAAATGGTGTTAGCAGCAAATTTTAATAGGGGTCAAGTGGTTTCATTTGAAGATTTGTCCTGGGTTAATTTATCTTAACTTTCTTCCTTCAGTACAACTTGTAAAACTTCTGAGGCCATGTAGTTTGCATCAGTGGGTGATACTGGATCATCTGATTCAGTTAGAAAAATAATAAAAGCTAGTAGCTTCTTGGAAGAGAGGGAACAAAATGCCAGCTATATTAACATGAAATACTACCAAATCTAAAGGATCTATTTAATTTCAATGTCTTCATTTTATTAGACTTATATAAAAAAGGAAATCTCTGTTCAATCCTATAATGACAAAACCTCATCTGTTTCCAGACATTCAGAGAGAATGTCCTTATCCTCAGATATTAATTGCAGTGATAATAAACTGAGTAAAAACTCTTCCTTGAACACTCTGTCCATACTCGGTAGAGGGACAAGGAAAGACCATCAAGTCAACAGTCAGACAGGAATTTCCAGCATGTGAGCAGGCAACAATGGCTTTGTACAAAGCAGTGCATAGGGCCATAAAACACATCACAGATTTAAGGCTCAATCAGGGTGTTCCCCTGCAAAGCTAGTGGGAAAAAATATCCCCCTCTTACCATTTTACTAAGGGATCATTTTTCGGGAAAGATAATTGCATACTAGTGTGAGAATATTTTTGAAGCAATGTTTCTGAAGCAATATTGAAGTAATTTTTTGAAGCAACAAAACACCATTCCTGGCAATCAAAGAATGCTTTCTGCTGTGCAGGTCATGATTACATTTAAATCAGAGTTCGAAATGCTGATGTCTTTTGCTGTGAAACCTTCTCAGGGTTATGTGTCTCAGCTCTCATCTCAGGAGATGAGGGCACTTTGGCACACAGGAGTGTTTGTTCACAGCTCCATAATTTTCTCTGCTTCACTCACATCCTTATGATTTTTCTACCTTTCATCAGCTGGAAAGGGAGAAAGAGCAAATGAAACCTTGGCTCCATTTTCTCTTTCTTTCTGGTAGCCCTAATGAAGAATCTGCTATCACGATCTTTCTTTATGCATCAGAGTCAAATTGCTTGGAGCTGTTTTTATCTCAGGTTAAAGAAGTTATTCCAGCCTTCATGGGCACAGTTCCAACTTTTTATGCCTCAATTTTGTTGAAAATTAACTAAGCTGTCTTTGCATCCCATTCACTCACAGATAAGTGACTTCCTCTATAGGAAATATCTACTTATTTCAGGAGGCAGAGAGTTTGCTTTATTAGTACAGAGAAGTGCTGTACAGGATCTTTCTTCCTGCTGTGCCTAATTTCTGAATCCAAAGGTATTATTAAGGAGGAGGAGTAAAAAAAAGATTAGGTGTGCTTTCATCTGCGTACCAAAATGGTGCCAGTTCTCATCAGAAAGCAGCAAACATTTTTAAGAGAAACGCTCTTTATGGCTCCCCACAAATCTTTGATCAAATGTCTCAGAAATAAATTGATTCTGTGAACATCTATCTATTTGACATGCAAATTGTGCACTTAAAAAAATTTAAGCCTTATACTTGTCATCTCAGTATAACACTTCATTCTTTCCTAAACCGTTTGAAAAAGGCTTGAATCTGACACAATGCATTTGAATTTACTTAAATTCTACATTCAGCTGGTGCAGTAGCATGGTAAGTTAATGACATGGCAATTAAAGAAAAATACTTTACAGTTCCATTTCTCCAGAAATTAATTTGTTTCCAGTTCTTAACTATATTTAATTAAATGACTGTACTTCTGTGTAGCTCTCTTACTTGTTCAAGAATATTTTCTTGTACAAATTTGAAATGGTATTTTTTAAATGTGATTTATATTCCTTATATATCTCACCCATTCAAGAATCAGATTTTACTGCTAACTATGTCCAGGATCCTGCTCACTCACAAATTGTCCTATCTGAAACCCTCAAAAAGCTGAAGCGTCTGCGTGGAAAGCCAAATACATTCCAACAGCACAACCACTCGTCACGTAAAGGCAGTCAGACCTTTCACCTCTGGCCATCTCTAAGATCCATAGAGGCAACTTTGTACCTGGGTCTGCTCCAGCTCTAGTCCCAGGAATGGGTGTGAAACTTGATCAGGAGCATTTTGCATCAGCTGCAGGATCTCAATGGAGGGAAATAAAAAAGATAAAGCCCTTTCCAAAAAATTCCCATACTTTCACCTGGGGCAGCCTGGGCTGTACAGGAAACTCCCCAAATTAGCTCAGCCTTCTGCTGCCCATCTCTAACAGTGCAAAGAAGAGACTATGGGCCTCACACCCCTTGCTCTCAGCTGCCCACTGCGCTGGGCACAGCCACTGGGTACCCCACAAGCTCCTTCCCCCAAGAGAAGCAAAGAATGGGAAAAAGAATTCCCCTACTTCCCAGTTTAAAGACATAGGTTCTAGAAAGCAGAAAAACAAATAACACCCTTCTCTTGGCTCACATTTTATCGTTCAAGCAAAATGCCATTTTTTTCAAGTATTTTAGAGAATTTTTCTAGGAGGAATTTTCCAGTTTAAAAGAAAAAGTAGCAGTAAATTCATAGTCTAGTTAGGGTTGGAGGGGACCTTAAAGATCATCCGGTTCCAACCCTCCAAATTGTGTCCTTGAAACTGACCCAAATAACGAGAAAGAGACAGTTCCAGCAAAGCTCCCACCCAGTTTTCTTATAAAAGAGATCTTAACATAGCCAAGCACATATCAGACCATTTCCATATGTAAACTAGTAAAAATGCAATAAGAGATGCATGATTTGAACACTGCTATAATCAATGCAACACTGTAGAGCCACCTCTGAGTCTAAGCATAGCTGGTAAGCTGGTAAAGACTGAAGTTAAAAAAAATTACCTTTGAAAGCCACGTTTTAAAAATCTTTTCAATTGGGTTTTGGAGATTTTTTTTTTTACCTTTATCATGAAATTTTGGAGGATCGTGGTATTTACATCACAGATTATGACAGAAAATATCTGGGGTTGTAAATAATGGATTTTGAATACATAAAGTTCATATTGATTATCTCGTTCAGCCAGATGAGTTCATTCTGTTCATTTTTGTTTCTCTAAGCTTTTGCTTCAGGAAGTCATTCTCAAGAGAAATTAAGCAGGGAAAGTTTGTAGTCTAAGATCTGATTATCCTGAAGGAAGACTAGCAAAGCTGGCACTTGGAAGTGTTAAGAACATTATTGTTATTACCATGGGATTAGTGTCTTTCAGCTAAAGAGATTCTCAGAGTGAAACAAAAGTGAAGGCTATCAAAAAACAGAAAACAGAGCTAAATGAGTGACAGCTAATTGACTTTTTGTTGTAAAGCATTGCTGCAAATATCCCTAGACAGAAGAACACTTAACTAGATCAAAATGTTGTGGCTAGCTATTATTTTGTCAAGAAGATATGTTATCTTCTCCAAATTTTGCATATGGACCGTGCTGCCTATATCGTTTGCTGAAGCTCCACTACGAAAACTTGACAGCCTAAAAAAGTCAGATACTAATGGATACTGTACATTGTGTACTAATATAGTACGGAAAAACTTTGCTTTCCAACACTGCAGAATTATTTCTTGCTAATCATTTCTACCATTCCACAAATGACCTCTAATGTGACATAGAAAAAAAAAACCTCTGGAACTGCAAAAAGGAGGTAATGTCTCCACTGGAAAAACAACCATTGGGGTCCACAAGTCACAGAAATTCAAGGAACAAAACCATGAGTGTGTACGGTGAGATCAGCAAATCATTCAGGCACCTTAACATTAAGCTTCTCACTACAAAGGGCTGATAATCATCAAGACCACATCCGTGCACTGACCCACTTTGCCCAGCACCACCTTCACGCATAGATCCCTGCAGAAACATGAGGTCTAAACCCACAGCCCGTGGCTATTAGGACCTCATTTTCTTCCTCATGATAATGACGTCCCAGATTTTCACCAGTTGTGGAGGCTAGAGTTTCTGCAAATCCTTTGCTGGGTGTAATTTCATCACTGTGAAGGCAGCACCGGTTCACTGTTTGTGTTTAAAAACCTCACCCTAGTTCTGTAATGGGATTCCATACTTGCTATGTTATAAACATTAGTGTAGGAGGTGTACATGCTTCAAGATAAATATGAATAACAGCACATACAGAAGCAGGTTTCCGAAAGACCTCATGTCATTTCTTCTATGTTGTAAGAAAAAAACAAATCACCTTTGAGGCTGCTGAAGTACACAGATCTCTTGTTGCTGCCTCTCATCCCCTGTTTATAAGTGAAAGCTGATGAAAGCATGATCACAGTTACACTTGTAATGCTGTGTAACCATCTAAACAATCATTTGATGACTATGGTATATAATATGAAATGAATCTCATCTGTGTAGGCAAAATAGAGCAGTGATTTTGGAGATCAATCCTGAAGTTACAGTGTAATATGAGCCCCATGTCTGTCTGCTATTTGTGCGAAGTGGAGAGCAAAGGGAGATGTCTGTCTAGTATTGTAGAATCAAAAAACAAAGCTGCATAGATGTGAAATGTCCTATTTGCAACCAAATTCTACATCTGCAGGCAAAACTGTATCAATTTTGAATTCTAAGTATGCACAGTGAACTACTAATTCACAAAGAGAGAATGCAGAGCTCTGGCCAAAATTATCCAGTAATTTCAAGTAGTAAATACATTTGGTAAGAAATCTAATTTTTTCCATGAAATGGAGGTAGTAAAGTCATTGAAGAAAGTTCTCTGTTATTAATTATTCAATGAGCTGGACTATGACAGGGATATGTCCGTAGCAGGTTTTCAAAGAAAACAACTCAGAGAAGTTTATTGCATGCAGAGCACTTAAACTTGCTTGAGTCACACAGGGAGAGACACTGCACTGTTCAAGTAACATTTTAAAGAAGATGATAAAGGAATACTTCCTTCACGTGATTTTGAATGCTTGGGTTATGATTCCGTTTGAGACCTACTTTAATTGCAGTAGCAGTATTCCCCTCGACCTTTGTTTTTATGGTCGAGGGGTACTGAATTGTGCATAATGGCTCTGGACACGTAATCGGGGTCATAGAGTTCACATGAGAAACCACAAACAGCTCAGCATTGTGCAATTTGTCTCCTGAGAGCTATTAACCACTGATCTAGATGGATAGACTTTTATGATAATTTACCTAAAATCAGATGTCTCTGGGTGTATTTTAAAATAATTTTTTGTAGTTCTGTTCATAATTCCCTAAACAGTTAAAAAAAAAAAATTGCTTGACTTCGATACTGTTTCTTCCACGCAAATTACAAGGCATTTAACACACATCAAGAAAATTTTTACTTAAAAGGCTGTGTAAAGATGACTCATGTTTTGGATTTTTCTAAATATTTAGATAAATGTTACATTTAGAACAAGAAATACCCAGGCAAAAGTCACTGACCTCTCAAAGTAAAACATATTGTTAAAAATACTGCAGTGTCCTTGCTAGCAAAGCAAGTGACCCAAGGCAAATTTTTTCCAAAGCCTGTATACTTGGAGGTCTTTGCTTATCAGGGCAGAAAGATAACCAGTGGTGGCTTTGAGCTACTGCTGACTGATTCAATCACAGTGATCTGTACTATAACTGGAGTGGAATACTACAACCCAGAGTGCAAATGCAGAACAAAAACTGTCTTCAGTCCCTTTTGTGTTTCATTCTTCTAGAGAAGGAAGCAAGCCCATACTCAGGTTCCTTAGCTTACTACATAGTTATGATGAACAATCATTATTAAATACATGTCCTGTCAGGGTCTAGTCCATTAACCTCCGGTAGACGCTTATATAGTCTGGGAGAACAATAACAGCGGAAAAGGCTGAGAAAGTGAGACTACAGCATCATGGCAGTGGCATTTGTTGTTTTTACAGTAAATTGGAGGGCTTCTAAGATTTGTACGATCCTTGAGGGTTTATTTCTGTAAAGCTGACTCTCTGGGCTAAACCAGTGAAATGCAAGATGTAGCCATACTAGCAGAGCACAATTTTCATCAAACGCAGGTGATCTGGGCATAGACAAGGACTTTGCTGTGCCAGGTGCTTTACAGACACAGAATCAAGAGAAATCCCTGTCCCAATGCCTCCAGTACAGTAGCTGAAAGAAAGAATACTCATGGCTCTTACCCAACACACACGTAGATAGGAATTGCAATGAAGGTTTGAGAAGTAGGTAGAACTTAAAATAATGTAGTGGTATGGGATAGAGACTTCACTTCCCATCACTGATCTGCCTGAGTGGAAACCTTGAAGCCTGTGCCTCCTAGAGAGGGAGTTTAGGGGACTGTATATATTTTTTAAGTATATGTATATATATTTATTATTATGGGCTTTTTTTTTTTTCAGTCAAGATTATGTGGTTTATATCATTTTTTTAGTCAATAATTCTTTCTACTTCTGGGCTTAGTTTTCCTTTTTTGCCTGACTTCTTACCATGTTGTTTACTTCCTGACTGTTCTGAGAATGCCAAAAAAACCCCTCTCCCAAGATATTTGGCATGCTACAAAATGCTGTTTCCAGTGCATCAGCCCCCTATCCCTCTCCAGTCACGCTTTCTGATACTCTGCATCTGCAGACCCCTCCTAGACCTTCAGCTTCAGTTTAAAAATTGCTTGTCAAAGTCCAGGAAGCCAAGAACCACTTGTTTTTCCCTAAACTGATTTACTAATGCTCCCAGTACGGTGCTTCTACAGGACAACACCTAGAAATCAAAGCAGGTTCTAATTCTTAACCTGGTGTTACCAGGGAAGATGAACAGACTCTTTCATAGTACCCCCTCTCCATTGGCTCATACCTGCTCAGATGATTGTACTTTAATTAATCTTTTCTTGGTTCTCCCATACAAGTTATTAAAGCTATAAGCTTTGTGGCTCATCCACAAAATGAGGAGTAATTTTGTATTCCACTTTGATCCAGTGAGCATCTCAGCCAATTCTACCAAAGAAATTAAATGCAATCCTTGTCGCACAAGAAAGCGCATCTCCATGTACTTCCAATTTTCATGCATAAACTGTGATCTTCACAGAGGAACTGTAAGAGTTTATTGTTCATGATCAGATGCTTTAAAAACGTTGTGAGAATGTTTTTCTTCACATAAAGACATTATTGCCTGCCACCACTGATTTATAGCTGACTTACTTATATTGTAGTTACAAAAAAGTTGGGTTTGGGTTGTGGGGTTTTTTTGTGTACGAATACTTTGTTTACAGGAAAGAAAATCCATGTTTTATTTCTGAATCTGCAGTACGCAGATAATTAAGAAGTACAGCGCTCACTAAAATTAAATTATAGAATTTAGCTATATACCATGATTTCAAACATATTAATTCATTCTCTGCCTGTCTCAGATTTTAATGTATTCAATTGCAGTTTGTGTGTATAAACCCATTTCACAAATTCTGAAAATTCTTATTATTTTTTAACACAGGCACCCATTGTGTAAAGGATTTCTATGCTTCCTAATTCTTCAAGAATAATTATATTGTCTGCTAGAGAAGTAAAGTGACAGTTTGGAATTTAAAGCTAGTAGAGTTTCTCAAGTAGGCTCTGTACTGTGTTATATTTAAATGTATAGTCACACCTGCCTGGAACTTTTATCATACCCAGCCAAAACGACAGACGGTGTATAGTACAGTCTATGGGACAGGCCCGGGTGGTGGAGAGGTTTTATTGATAGTTGTCATCAAGGCAGCTATCATTAGGACTTGGCTTTGACTGTGTTGATACACACATGAGAATCACAACACAGCCAAGACCAAAGAGCCCAGTACTAGGGAAAATTAAGAGGAATAATTTGAAGAGCTGAATCATGATAATCTTTTTATCTTTTAATCTTTATCATGATAATCATGATTTTTTTTTTTTCTCATTGAGATGGTGCCTTCTGGAGCAGGTAGGGTAAAATTAGAGCTCAGACTTTCTTTGACATCCCATTATAGCCTTTAGTTAAGGAAGCACCCAACTTACCTGAGCTAGAGGGTTGTGTTTATACCCCTAAAATTCTGGCACTCATGTAACAGGGCATCAAGTACATAGAGTCTGGTTCAGTCTGGGACCTACATTAGAGTAGTTCTACAAAGTGTTTTAAAACTGGAGGTGAAAAATCAATAAGCAAGTCAAGAATGTGCAGATATTACAATGAAGAAATAACAAGAGACATGTTATAAGAGATAAGATCCAGGTACAATTAGAAGAATTACTGCCTCTACCTACAAGTGAGAAAAGAAGTGGGAGATATTTTCTTCTATTAGGTTTAACAGGCAAAAAATATTTCATACAGTTGCATGAATATCTTTTCTCCATCTTCTTTAACTTATGATCTGGTTTGGACTTTGACAAATGCTTAGATAAATATGTTTTAATCATTCTCATTCATTAATTTGCTTTCCATTTTTCTGTTTATGGAACATAAAGTTCAACATGATCCCAGAGTAAAATAAACAGAGGGAATTTAGATTTATTTATTTGGCTCTTCCAATTGGAGAAATAAAATTGGCATTCCTCAAGGACACATATCTAAGTCTAACACACATAAAATGATCCAGTCCAATAAAAATCTGATATAACAACTTTGATTAATGATTCAAAACAGTTTGTGTTATGATTTTATATTTTACTGAAAGATAAATTTATTTTCCATGTCCTGTACGTATTTCATCTAAGGCTGCAGAGAGGCTGATACCATTGTACAGACCTTATTAAGGCATGATTTTCACTAGCATTACATCTTTCAATAGTTAGTATAGTTATTATGTGGCTGGCTGTATTCTGGAACAGGTAGTATGCATGAAGTATATTCACAGCTAGGTCAAATGCACATTACCCCGTGGAGTGTTGGAAACTGAATGTCCCTTCAGTTTGCTTTTACCATGTTTGTGACAATATGAATTCAAGAGAAAACCTGGAGTATAACGCACCATTAATGATACCAACTATGGGAGAACTCCTTGGCTTTTAAACACAAGAAATCCTGTCTGGCTTCCAGGGATGAGGTACCGGTGCAACCCATCTACTTAGTCAGCATTTTGGAGTAGCTGACCCTAATTTTCAAAGCTGGAGGCTAAATTCCTTTCAAATGCAGCCGTTAGTTTTTATTCCTCCCTTATTTTATTTAAAAGGGAGGGCATGTCAGAAATAACCACGGATAATCACCTACTGAATATTTATCATCTCAGTACCTACTATGATTTTTCCTGTGGATCCTTCTCCAAAGGATGCTTTATTTGCTCTTAACCACAGACAAAACCTACCATGTGGAGAGGGCAGTATTGTTATGTAATAAAGACAAACAAAGGTCTTTAGAAAGACCTGATATTGTGCTCCAAATCCATAACTGCTATAAATAACACTATGTGGAATCTGCATTTACTGTTTCAGTGGTGTCTACATAATATTTACACACATTGTTCCCACTTAGTTTACTAGTCAGGAGGGACTTATTCTTAACTACTTGCAGAACAATCTCATTTAGGAACATGAAAAAAAAATAAATCAAGCTGTATTTTTCAGCTGTGACTGTCAGCAGTAAAAGAAGCAGTACAGCAGTCAGATGTCTAGCTGGCAGTTTGACTGATCAGTTTTACAGGTAAAGCAGAAGAGATATAGACAACAGAAAGATCAAACAGGCTGAGAAAGCTCCTACCATGAGGCCACTTTACCAAGAAGAATCACAATCCAGCATATAAAACAAAGCACGGAGCTCTCGCTTGGTACATTTGGTATTGGTCCCTGGGTTTCAGTGTTCCACTGGCTTGTAGCCACTGAAGAACTGGCTCAGAGTTTTTATTTTCTCACATGTGTAAACCATGCACGCACAATGCTAAAAAGGGATCTGTGATGGCTACAATCAGGCTGGCACAGTTAGACAGCTGTAAAGGCAAACACTAGGACTCCACTTGGCCTTCTGAATACTTCAAATCCCTGCTCCGAGCTGCCCAAAATTCCGTCACAGGTTTGAGGTTAATGCTACTCACTCCCTTTATCACAATCTTTTGAGGCTGATGGATGGAACTGGCAAAACAAATAAAACCATATACTGGTTTCTGCTTATCCGCAGCTGAAGTCACAACTTAAAACATCCCAACACAGCCTTAGCCACAGAGACGGCTTTACCCAACCAGTCACAGGGTTTGACTTAGTGCTCTGGGTCTCTCAGCAACATTTCAGGTGCCAGCGCAGAGCTGAGCCACAGGGTGCCATTAAAGCACCTGAAAAGGATCTGGGGAAAATCAACAGTGAGAGAAAGAATTGTATCCGCCCTTGGTTCACCTTCTTATTTCACTGCCAGCTTGTACCATCTCTTCTAGAAAACTGTAACAGCTGAAGGCAAAACATTATTGCTTTGTCTCACTCCTGCTTTTACATTAAAAAGTCAGTGTTTTAGATGCGGCAGAAAAAAATAACGAAAAAACCCTCCTTTATGGTATGTTTCAATAAGAATTGCTCTTGGCTCCATTACAGCAAGATTTTAAAAACATGCATTATTCAGTTGATTTCAGTAAGACTCCTAAAGCTTAAGTACCTTGTTGAATCAGAGCCTTTATGCATCAGTGGCTACAGACTCAAGTAGCGATATTCAAATATCATCTGTGGTGAGTTGCTGGCTTTCAGACGTCAGGACTCTGCCACTGCAAAACTCATCACACCCTTCACGGAGTTCTCAGTCCTACCACGTTGCTACTGAACACTATAAATTTCTCCAGGGTTCAGCAAAAACACAAATTACCATGCAAAATAAACATCTTTTATTCAGAAGGAACGAAATCTAGAACAGTCACTTGAAGGGCAGCCCAAAGTCTCCGCTCTGATTTTGCCTTACAAGTGAGAGAGAGAAGTGCTCGGGGTTCGAGGGTCAGACTTTGAGTGTGTAAAGTTTCATCTAAGCTTCGCACCCAGGTTTGTAGCTGAGTGTAGTAATGCATGTCCTGAAACATCTTCCCATTGTAAATTCTGATTTTAGCTTAAATCCCACTATGTGCAAAAGGAGAAAGCGTATGGTTGCCTTTTTGCACTGCTAATTCACATTAAAATTAAAATGGTGACGTATAAACCATTTAGTTATTAGTTCTATGCTACACTGCAAAGTCAGGACATGCAAATCAAAGCTGTTTATTAGGAATGTACAGAAAAGATGTAACATATAACAGTACTATTTAAAATCCATTTTTGGATATGTTAATACTTTATTAGGAATGTAAATTTATATTAGCCTGTGCATATCTTTTTTTCATGCTATGCAAATTCATTTTAAGATACGTTAATCTGTTTCCTGACAGAGATCAGTAGTACATCTTAAGCAAATCTGATGTTAAAAATAATAATTTTAAAAATTCATGATCAAGTGTAAGCCTAGATTTTGTAACACAAAGAGAGAGACTATGTAATGAAATTCTGACCTAGGTCCGAATTTGTAAAACAAGCATATTTAGCATTGAGAGAATACATTAGACACCAAGCTGTTCTGTATCAGTGATAAAAGTGGTTATTCTGAATATTTTGTGTTTACTGTCTTGTCTCTTTGCTGGGTGCTTTTGAAACCGGTTACTTAAAAACAAACTTTATATTCCAAGGTTTAATAAAGTTCTAAATTATCCCTTTTCTCCATTTTTCTGCATGGTAATAACAGCTTAAAAATCTGGGGAGAGAATTTATTCAGATCAAGGCTCATTCTCCTACTCAAGCAGAGCGTTTCTACAGAAAGCATTCACGGTAGCAAAATTAAATCATCAAAGGTTTTTCTGTACCGAACTTATACCTTAGTACACCTAAGAATTATCCTGGTTAGCAGAGATAATAGCTCCTCTGGACCCACTGAATCTCAGGCCAACTTTAATTTTATTTTCTTTTCAGCACTGGCAATGCTAAAATTCTAATAAAACATCCCCCTTACCCTCCTCCCCTCTAAAATGAATGTCTTAATTTAAGGATTTTGGTATATTTTTACTTATTTTGTTTTCAGTATGGGGAGGTCTCAGGTCATATTTTCCACTTTTTCCTCTTTGCTAGAACGGCTACTTGGATAACCCCTGAAGAACAGAGTAGTGGCAACTCATTGAAACTTGCACTGAAGTTTTAACGACTGCACTAGTAAAGCAAAACTAAAGATATGTTAATGACCTATCAAGTCACTTTAGAAAAGACACAGTCACACTTTGTGACAGAAATAACTCTCTCAGTACCAAAGATCCAAATATCTTGAATTTTGGGAAAGTTAATATTTGATCTTAGTTTTTCCCTGGAGCCAGTTCTTTACTTTTCCTTTCATTTGGGATTTCTTCTCCCAACTCTATGCTCTTTTACGGAAAATGCTGGCCTTTGTGATGATTATAAATGTATTTTAAGCTACTCAGTCACAGGAAAAGTTACTGCAATATCCAAAAAGGAGAAAGCAAAAGCCTCCAGGATTCCTCAGTTGTCACCATTCTCTAAGGAGCTGTAAGTCACAACCTCCAGCAAAATAAGTGCTTGTCAAAAAAGGTGGGGGATCATTAATTCTGAATAGTTACTAAAGAGGTAATGACTTTTTCACGTGAAGTTCTTCCGAGAGTTCAACGTGCCCAAATGGCAAAGGTACTTGTCAAACTTGTTATCCAGGGGTTAAAGGATGTGGTCAACTCTTTGTAGGAAGGCTTCAGTTAGAGTAAGCTGGCACGGCTGTGACCTCAAGGGAGCTTTTTTATTTAATGAGTAGAGAAACCACTTTCCTCATTTCCAGCTGAAGCTGAAAAAAGCCCACACACATTTCAGCTGATCATTTTCCCATTCACACACAGCTTTTTGAGCAAACAGCTCCACATCAAACTAACGGCCCTGTTCAGGATAAGCTACTTTATTTTTGGTAGGGGGACAGGGTGTTAATATGGTAGAATAGTTTCTTCGGATTTGACCCCATTTAAGAATTTTTTCTTCCTCATCACTTTCGCATCCAATTTTCCTTTTCCTATCAAGGTTTGAGAAGTGATTTTGCGTCTGTTTCATGCCTGTGATTTTGCCCATTTCATGCTCAAAGTGACTGCCATGGAGGGCCAGAATGATAGCATTTATTAAACCAGACACATGACTGTGTTGTGGTGATGACTGCAAGGGAATCATCGCTTGATCATTTAGGGTTTGCCGCAGGATCAGAACAACTCATTGATTGCTCTCCAAAGATGTCTTGTTCCAGTGCTAATTATGGTTGTTTCAAAAGAAAGATCAGTCCTGATCTCCCATAATTACCTCCTTCCAGACAAGAGGGGAGCAAGTAGTCTTGGGTGAAAAAAAATACACCCTAAGGGGCAGGGGGAAAGAAAAAAAAAGAAAAAAAAAGAGTCACCAAGAGCTACTCCTTAATACTGAAATGGTGGAGCTTTAGTCTAAAAAAAGACCAAAACAGCTGAAAGGAAGGATGAAAGTTTGCTCTAATAATGTGTGTGGATATACACAGATGAAAATGCACAAAACCAATGTTCGATTTTATTCCATTTTACTAGAAATCCTTACCATTTCACTAATCCAACTTTGTAAGCAAAGCCTGCGACTTAGTTACAGTGAATGTTTGGCCTCAGACAACAGGGTCTTTTGATCAGAGTTCATTACAAATTACTTTTAAAGCACTACAGTTGCATACGGTTTTCTAGTCAGTTAATTTTTCACATTTGTTTGCCTTCATTGCATCTTTAGCTCAAGTCAGCTCATTTTCACATTCTCCTGCCGACAGCTCATTAGCACAGAAGTCGAAATAAGTATGACAGTCAAAAAAACAAACGAGATGCAACATAAAACTAATGGATGTGTCTCCATAACAAGCTGACAACAACAACAGAGAAAATACTGGAAGAAAATGGAGCCCTGAAAATGCAGGTGGCAAGGAAAATATGTCCAGGAAAACCTGAACCATTTCAAGATGGGGAACTAAGCCCATTCTTGGCACTAATTTTCTGTAGTGGAGTGCTCACAGAAAAATATTAAAAGTGAAAAAAGTTTTTGAAGACTAAAAAGCACTGTTTTAACTTGTTTTAAAATAAAGGGGCTGTGGGCTGCTTCTGCCCTAGAAGAAAATATCTTTCACGATTTAGACTTAAACAAAGTTTCTTGAACTCTAAATTTGAAACAGCGCATTTAAAGGCAGGTGGGTGGATGGGTGTGGAGGTGGGAAAGTGAAAAGACAAAGGGAAGAGAGCAAGGGAGAGCTCTTGGGAATCTGTTCACGGAGAGCTCTCAGAATTTTTTGAAGTTGAGGAGATATTATGTTAATATAAGTTCTAATTGCTAGGCAATAAACAACACCCACCTGCTGACTAAATGTCAGGACCAAACTTATCTCTGCATCTGCTTTGAAACAATGTCAGTCAGTGCTATTATCACAAACAGATTAAATCTTTTCTTTCAGTGTTAAGATAAAAATAATCCAGGATTTTTAATCACCTGAAGTTAGAGATCTTAGGTATTAAAAAAAAAAAAAAAAAAAAAAAACACAAACAAAACCCCAACCAGTCTGGTAGTAAGAGGCAAGAGCCATAAGTTTGTTGTGATTATTTTCAGACAAGTATTAAATAAAAAAAACGTAGAATTGCATCTATGTGCTGGTAATGGATACACAAGAGTACAGAGACCAGATGAGACCATGAACTGGAACAGAGGCGAGTGATGACATGGCAAAGCCTCCCCCGAGCAACATTTTTACACCCAAAAAGCAGGAAGGGAGGAAGTTCTGGCAGCCCAGGCACGTTCTGTGTGGGCAGGAATTTGCATTCCCATCCACATACAGGAAAGCCCCCACAGATTCCTGTTGAATGTGCCAATGGGAGTATTTGACCATGCAGTAGCTTCCTACACATTTTGTGTAGCTCAGGCACTGGATGAAGGCTTGAGGATCTGGCAACTACTAACATCACTAATGCTGATACACAAAACAAAATTACACATTAATGGCAAGATTTTAAAGGAGTGGTTCTTCCTATTGTTAGTAACAAATCAGGCTGAAAAAGTTCCTATGGATTTGAAGTAACCATTAGCATCTTGTCTGCAAGCAGACTGATCCTCTATATACAAGAATACTGCTAACCAAACACACAGTAACTTTGAACAACTGCAAAAATGGAACCCCCAAAACAAACCCCAAATCAACCTCCAAAACTAAAAAACCAACAACTATGGAGGAACCCCTCCTGATGTATTCAGCATTTACCTTCCCTTCACAAGTGGCCCACAATGAATAGGTTTCTACCCACATGTTCCATATACATTATAGGCCCTAAGATGGGAAATTGTAAATCACAACCAAGACAGGGAAGGAATTCGCAACATAAGCAAGGTAAAGCAACCTCAATTTCAAGTAAGAGATTACCTCAGATTCACCTTTGTATTGCATTTGTGCCAGGAAACAAAAAGAATTAAAAGTTTTCAGAGTTAACAAAATGCATCAGCATTTTGAAGCTCAATGTTTGGTGAACTGATATCCAATCCCTACCCTCATCTTTGCTTGGGGGGTTGTCAGCCCTCTAAGATACGGCAAGACAGACCTCCTTTGTTCTAGACATCAGATCTTGGATAGCAAGACAAAAGGAATCTTGAACCTTCTGCTTGCTTAGAACAAGGCAAATAGGTAGATGGATCAATATATAAATAAAACTCCATCTAACTGTAATAATCTGTAAAATACTACGGAGTTTTCACTTAGTCCATTTTTTAGTTGGAAGGACAATGCTTAATCCTAATGTTGGTTTTGGCCACTGAGTTTCTCTCTCTTCAGAAAACGGACTTCGTGCATTTCTTAAAGAATCCCCTTTCTATGCAAATGCAGCTTCTGAGAGAAAGGAAAGTACAGGGAGCACGAGTTGACTTAAATCAGGCTATTCAATATTTTCCTAAAGACAGCAAGTGCAGTTAAATAAGATTCTAAAAGTTATTTAAAGTCCATGGGACTTATGTACCCAAGTACATCAGACCTCTGAGAGTCTGAATCAAAATATATCACTGAGCTTTTCTCTGCCTTCACCGAATGCAAATGAGAACATCATAAATACAAACATCATAAAGCCGCGCAGCTACTCAGTGTCAGGAAATAAAAACTTTAGTTTACAAGATGCACCAGCGTTATTGTGGAGTTCAGTCACATCTCTCTGGAGGATAAATGGAATTATGATTTAGCAGACAGAATGAGGAGCTACAAGCTTTTCACGGAGTTCTGGGATGACCCAGCAGTGACAAAACTGGTTTTGGTTCTGTCATACCACTGCACACAGGACCAGAAAACTACATAAGTTCTTGTCATTATGGAAAGGAGCCGGGAAAGTTATTTCATATTTAATTCTAAATGTGGACAATATTTCACAGCAAGAATACATTTATGCAAGTTTTTTTCAGCCAATTTTGGAAGTGGATTAAGTGAAATTTGTGTGCAGGATGACAGTATCCTTGTGGGAAGCTAATGTGAAATAGTCACTTTGCTTTAAATTCATGTTCTACCTTGCTGTGCAACAGCTTCTCTGCGTAGATAAACCCTAGAAAGGAAATGTCCAATATCTGTTAATATTTTTTGCAATAACCAGTTTAGCCATTATCTATCACTGAAGTGGGAGTTACCTTTAAAAAATTTATCCTATCAGGATAAAAAGAAGGTATCCAGTGATAAAAAAATATCACTACAAAAATCACTACAAAAGGCAATCACTTGACAGATGGAGAGAAAACACATTTTAGAATAATGTATTTTAGAAAGATCATGGAAATGTACACTTCCATCTCATTTTGGACAGTGAAGCATAGTCTATTGTGGCTCCCACAGAACATTTAATTATCATCTAACAGAAGGGCTAAAATGACATCTTTGAAGAAAACTAAGTAGGCAAAAAAAGCACACACTAAACCGAGATGTGGAATATTCTGGGCTGCCAATCTAATAGAGAAAGAAATCATACAGCCGAAGCAGGAACAGTTGAAAGCAATGAAAATTATGTTCTTCCAGAGCAGCAGAAGGTAGAAGTACAATAGTAGTTGTGAAGCTAAAAGCTAGTAATAGTAAAGGTTGTTAGAAACAGCATGATTATTTCCTTCCATTTTAGTCCCAGCTGAAGTTGTTTTACTGGTTTTTCTATTTTAAAAGGTACTTGGTTTGTTATGAGATATTTCTTGTGTTTATAGATCTCTCATTAGAAGCTGAAGAGTTTGGGTTTCTATGGTAAATGTATATAACCTTGGAGTCTTCAAGAAAACTACCTTTATATTACATCTATTAGGGATGAATTTGCGCACTTAAACCACTAAGTGTCTAAAGATGCAGACAGATCAGACTGAAGAGAAGTTTGCGTTTACTTACACTTGAATCAGCTGCCTTCCTACCCAGTTGTCAAGTCCCCTGGCCCAGTGATGACTTCAAAGTCAAAGCACAACCGAGAGCAGTGCAAACAGTGTATGCTATGAGTTTCTTGGGTGAATAAAGCAAGTATCCCATGTACAAGCTTACAAGACTGAATTTTCAGAAGAGGGTTTCATAGAGTCCCATCTTGGGGATCTAATCCTCCCTGCTTCAGGGTTTTCTTTAAATCCTTTTTTTTTTTCAATTTTGTTTCTGTTTTACATTAATTGAAAAGATGAGGAATGGTATCCTTAGCATACACTTGTTATTTATTAAATTCACAAAATGATGAAAGGGAAGGTATCAGAATGTCTAGTCACGGTATATTTTCTGATTGCAGCATCTGCTACTTCAATATTATAAAATAATGGTAGAGCCATGGAGGTATGTTCCAGCAATTGCTCTTTAGAACTCACAATTGCAGCCTGTAAGGGAGGCACATAGTTTACTTACGCTTAAAATAGGATGACACATTTCTATGACTAAGAATAGTATCATCAATCATAATAGCAAGGATTAAAATAGAAGGACTCTCAGTCCTCACAGCCCAGGCCATTGACAACTCCCTGAATGGATAAAGGATATTTTTTTTTTACCATTATTAGACCCTCAAAATTCTGGCTACTGCACCAAGCTGTAGTTCTAGCTTCCATTAGACATAATTAGTTAGTCTCAGTGTTTATGCCATAATAGCTCAAAGTATATCTTTATGCTAGTTCTCATTGCCAGCTCATGTTTATTTTCTTTCCAAAATATTAAGATATTTTGTAATGAGAAAGCAGGATGACAGAATATGAAGCTCCTGCACAGGCTAGCTTTAAAACAACGTCCCACCACAGCACACCAGCCAGAAACTCTCAGAAACTCAGTTTGGGAACATAGAGAGGGGAATAAAGCATAGAGGGGAGCTGGAACCACACAGACTTGTAGAAGTTCCTGTATATATATATATATATTTAATACCCAGTAAGTAATTAGAAACTTGGGCTTTTGTGGTCCCACTTAAACAGGAAGTCTGGAGTGACTCAGTTTAACAATGATGCCCCTTCAACCAGTGGAAAGAAATGCAGAAGAAAAAAAAGCAGGTTTTCCAGAGCCATGTGAGCTGGCATACACAAAGTGCTTCATACACTTTTCACACTCACATTTCCAAATTCTGGCCATCGTGACCAGAAATCCCTAAAATTGAATATTTCTCTTCCACTAACCTTTTCTGGAAGTATTATGCACTTGCATTTCCAAGCTGATGCCTACTTTTTATTATTATCATTAATTATGACTTGGCATGGAGCTTATGTTAATTTTGTTGATTGCAGATTTTTGCAATTACAGATTACCTAACTGTATTTGCATCATGGTGATTATTGGTTGGAAAAGGGCCCTGACTGCTCTCCCACTGCCTGAAGCTGCCCTGCAGGCAGGTACTCTGTGATTTGTCCCTTAGGATGCTGCTGGAGTATCCACTTGCTCCCTCCCTGCCCATGCCCCCCACATCCACCCAAAGGCCACTTTTAGTCCGTGTTGTCTTAACCATGGTACTTAACTCTAAGGGTTGAAAAATATAAATACTGATAATAAATGTAAAGGCAGTAAATAAGTAACCAAAATTAAAATACTAAAAAAAAAATCTCAGCATGTTTTGTTTATTTTATCTTACCTCCCTTTTCTCCATTAAACACCAACACCACAAAAAAAAACCCTCAATTTTTCAGTATGCCTATTTTAACACTCTATGTTGTGTTTTAGTTTCTTCCTTATATTTCTTGCCATCTTCACATTATTTCCCGACAAATTCTGGGAACTTCTTAAATCAAGGCTTTAACTGTTCACATGTGCCCCTTATTAATATTGCCTCCAGCAAACCTATGCTTCTTTCAAAGGTCTTTAAAAAACTGTGGGAAAACTGTTCAGAGTAAATTAGAGAATCATTTTCTCATTAAAATCCTGGGCTGAAGAGAGAAGTTATTTTAGGAATCAAGAACAGAAACAAGCAGCAAGAAAATTATAGAATATAATGCCATACCTATTCTTTAATCTCACTTTGCCCTAGATATTCTGTTTACACTCTTATGGACAGGTAGACTATTTGCTATGCACAGAGCTAATGAGATAAGAAGCACTAATACAGAAAATGAAAATACTCGCTCTGAAATAACTGGGTTTTAGAGTAGACAGTTTAGGTGAAACAGAATCTCTCCACAGCAGGTCAGTTCAGACACTTCTATAAATGCTTCTGCTTAGGTAGGAAGAGCATCTTTCTTCATCTCTAACAGCAGTTCATACCCAAGAAAGCAGAATCAAAGGTTTTAAGTGATCATAGCAGAATAAGTAAATACCTTTCTTTTTACTGGGCTCCAGGAGTACAAAATTAATTAAGGTTTCAATCAAATCAAAACAATCCAACATATCTTCTGAGGTTTCTCATTTATTCACAATTCAAGATATAAAACATGCATAGGAGATATATATATATATATATACATATATATATATATATATATGTGCATATCTATGCATGGCCATATCTACCTGTAGGCAAACTGAAACACTTAAAAAGATGTTAAAGGGATGATTCAAGTTCATAACATGCAGTTAACTGGAACTGACCTGATCAATGATAATCCTGTACAACCATCACATCCACTCGCTGTTACAGCACATTAGGTCATCAAGCCAGAAATGATGCCAGAAAAATCTATTAAGTAAGAGCTACCCCAGAAATCACTTCTAGGTAGTTCAAAGCACCGAATTTATCAAATGAGAAGTCTCTTCTAAGTCTTCTTCCTAAGAGATAAAGCTTTACTTTCACTAAGGTGTAAAACAAACCCAGGTGTTTTACATATTAGATAAGTGAAGACAGACAAAACAAGTAGCCCAGCTGTATTTAAAGACCTCTTCAGGTGTTGTTATACCAATGCATTGAGGGTATATGGTTTTGGTGTTTTGATTGACTCTTGGGGCTTAAATAGATGCTTATTAACTTCAAAGAGCCCTCTGCTGGAGTGCAAAAAAGAGTAGAAATATTCCTGTCAGACTGTCTATTTCAAAAATTACTTTAGTGGTTGGAAATGTGAGCTGCATGCATGAGGCAAGGTTTGGGGGGTTCTATCATTGCTCTCAAATGTAGCATCTTGCTTTGTGTGGTCAAAACTTGGCAGGAACTGTATCAGGGTTATAATATCTATGTTCCATCCGCCCAATACACAGTTAACCAAACCTGGCCAACGGAGGACGTTGTTGAAAGA
Organism: Cuculus canorus; assembly: GCF_017976375.1. Taxonomy (NCBI): domain Eukaryota; kingdom Metazoa; phylum Chordata; class Aves; order Cuculiformes; family Cuculidae; genus Cuculus; species Cuculus canorus. Next base: position 10,958,360 of record NC_071414.1, read on the forward strand.
GGGGTCATTTCTACTCTGATTCCAGCAATCTTTCTGAAGAAAAATCAGTTGCACAGCAGGAACCGGCAGGCTTGATTATGTGTATATTTGCTTGTCCCAGTGTATATGCATAAATATTTAGAAATGCTTCCCGACTGCTGTGTGCTGCTGTAAATTTTAGCTGTGTAGATGACATAGTCCCAAAACAGCTCAATGAGTTCCTGAAATAGAATCGCAAGTGGAATCAAACTATATTGACCTGCCAGGGTTTTCAGCTCAGCGTTAGCTAACACAATATTGGCATAATCAATTGTAGACTTTGAAAAGGATGACCACAAATGTACAAGGACTGCAGGAGAGGGGAGAGATGGTCTTCATATCAACAGATGGCTAAAGTTATTGAAACTGAAAGGAGCCTGATTATCATTAGGGCTTAAGATAATTATTTGTGTGGAATCACACAAAAAGCTAAGTATTTTTCATGATTCTATAGAGCAGCCTGTTGTAAAAAGAAGTTTTAATTTTCTGTTTTCTCTTTAGAGTTTCAGTCACTGCAAACTTAGTATCCCATATTTACACCCTCTTAAAACTGAAAAGTAATTTCTTTAAATCCATTAGGACGAAGTTAAAGGAATATGGCAGAGGTTGTTAGGTGCTCTAAATTTGAAAACCAACCCTCTATATTGTTGCTTTACAGGGATATCCTAGAAAATTAATTGCAGATAAATCTTAGGATTGTTTCAAACATCTTCAAACCCTGCAGGAAATATATTTCACTCTGGAGTGTATCAGTGTTTCACTACCAGAATCTTCCTGTGAGATTCATGATCTCGACACTCCATTTAGAAAACTGAAATGCAAATGCAAAGCCACTTCTTCATCTGGTTCAGTAAAAAGTTCAAATTACAATTTTTGTTAAAGAGTGATCCTTCAACCTCTCTTTGCTTGTGCCTCTGAAAACATCCTGCTCACAAGAGACATTCCTCTGATTTTATTCCCTTGCCCTTTTTCCCTCCCTGACACAATTTCTTATAACCTCTATAAAGAAAGACTAGACCAGGGACAAAAAGAATGCAAATCCAGAAATTAACTATACTCTAACCTTTGAGAACTGAGAGATTAATTCCTGGATTCGGATCTAATTCCTATTCCAAGCAAACCTTCCATTCAGTTATTTCGCCCTGCCTGAGCAGCCCAGACAGTCTCCATTTCTCAGGGGGGAACCTGAAGAGTCCTGAGCAGTTCCCTCCCAAGTTTGCTTCTGCTACTTTTCTGGGTGAGGTGGATCCTAAATAGGATTTCATAGCTTTGAGACATATATGTTGTTTAAGAGGTGAAAATAAAGAGGTAAAACTAACATATTCTATAAGGTATCTTCTGATGGCCGAGTAAAAATGACATTTTCTATTATCTTGTGTGACATTGCTAAGTAACCCAGAAATTCCCCAGTGCAGGCATGTGATAGTTCAGCGTAGTTCCTGCCGTCAATGAATTCAAATGGATTAAATTCCAGCTGCAACAATCCAGTATTAGAAGTAAACGGAAAATAGATTGTTTACACCTCTCATTCAATCCCTGGCTGTCAGCGTCTGCAATGCTTTCTACCCCAGGGAGCTCTGCAATCTGCAAACAAGGAAGACAACATCGTTGTGTATCACCTTCGGAGAACTTCGTAGGGACGGTTTCCTCACAGCTTCCTTCTTAAGTAAAAGTTTAAAACTGGAAGTCATTACAGCAAAGCTGGCCATGCGTGCTCCAAAGAGCTCACAGCTTGAATTAAAGTTCATTCTGTTGATACATCAGCTGTGACTTTATCTATTGACTGTGAGCAGAGGCAAGTGGCAGCTATTATATCCTGATAAGAGTCAAGGGGAGAAAGGAGAGCCTGAGTGTGTTTTTCAGAGGCTGGGCTATGAAACAAATACAAATAGCATTCAAGGGTCTCATTACGTATGTAGAGAACAGGCTTCACTTAGAAACATATCCTTCTCATTCCCTTTGAAAAGAGCTGGCACTTCAGGGTCTATCCCTCAGCAAACAGGCAGAGGAGAAAGAAATCATCCACCAATGCTGAGATAGAGCAAGGTGCAGTTCTTGGAGGAGAGAAGTAGCTGGGGTTAAGACTTGCTGGGGTTGTTTCGCACAACTGCTTTTGCCAAACTGCAATGACCCTGCCTCTGCATATCGTCTGCTCTCATTGCAGGACACGATTTATTGTATTTTCATCTCGAGATTATTTCTTTTTTTCAATTTTCTTTTAGCTGAGGCTTTTTTATCAGGCTGTCTAGACAGACACAGAACACATTGCAATCTTAGGCATGCGTCTTTGTAAGGATGCAAAAATGTATTATGCAATAGTGTGCCTGATATATCTGTCTAAGAATATCACAGCATAGTGCACCATCTTTATGGTAGATGGAAAGAGACAAGAGTTGTAGTTTTTATGGAGTGATACATGAGCAAATTGTAGCACTTCCTCCTCCATCCATTTAGGCTGTATTCATCATTCCTACTTCTCATTCCAGGCTTTTCCCCGGTGCATCATTGCTGGGGAAATGTCATTAGTGAGGATATTGTTCAATGTAAGTCATAAAAAAAAAAAGAGAGAGACGACTGCAACCTATACAAATCAGCCTCAGGGAAGACTTTGGGGGAAAACTGATATCATAAAACTAACATTGTCATTTAGAGTAAGATTTAAAACTAAAGATAAAAAATGAAAAAGAACGAGGGCGAGCTGATGGAGGCAGCTTGGGAAATCTTAAATGGGGGGAAGGTGAATAAATTTTATTTTCCTGGTTGTCAGTGTAGCTAAGCATGACTAACATAGCTTTCCCCTTTTACCTTCCCTCCAAGGTTAAACAAACCTAAATTAATTTAAAAGCACAGCCATTATTATGCTTGCACAGAAATAAACTCCACACTTGGGGCATTATGAAAATCTTTCTGTAATGTTAAACAAAGTAAATCTCTTTAAACTCCTATGTGAGGGGAGTTGTGTTGTGAAAACCAAAGTGATGCCTATCTATGTCACTACTCTCTGAAACTGGTTGTTTCCAGTGTTTTTCTAAGAGCTCTGGGTGGCTGGTAAAAGATATTTGCAGAGTTTTTTGCAAGAATACTGAAAGTTGTTATGCTACTGGAAAGAATCCAGACAGGATTGTCTTGATAGGATTGTATAAAAATAAAGTTACAAGCTCATTTTGAAAATACACTTGTAGCTGGCACCTTTGAAGCCAGAGGATATTACAGCCAGAGGCTGTCTCGGGGCATATATCATAAAAATTGACACAGCACCTCTTACATATCTTTCTTTAAGGTCTTGTTCTTATTGAACTCATCTATAAAGTCTCCAAACATCCTCTTTCCTACCACACTTTGGGCTGACCCACTGTGTGCTGCTGAGGGGAAAGAAGAGCTGAGGCAGGGGCCAAAGCTCAGAAGTTTGATAACTATGTTATCAGAAAACAACTCTCCATATGCATTCACTTGCCGATCTAGATTGGTATTCACGTCTATGCACCCATACGCAAAGTGTATATATTATTTGCCTTCCATTTTACAAACCTTGATTGTCTTGATAGGCTTAGTGGGACTATTCAGAATATGTGAAGAAAAGCAGGGTGTGAGTTTTCACGGGAGCAGGGACAAATGCTGTGCCAAACTGAAGAGTAGTTTAAGCAGCGTGTGCGTAGAAGATACACATACTAGCGTATATGCTGTGTTTCTTATAGAAAGATAGTAGTGATTCACCAGTAAATAAGGCCCTTGGCTTCCGCAAAACCTGGAGATATTTTGTCACTGCCAACATCAGCTGGGAAAAACTTATCTTCTGTGTGTTACACATAACAATCTCCAAGAGATTTCCTTAGAGGTGAAAAACTTGTTCCGCTAACATTTTGTTTCTTGAAAGCTTTTAACATCAGTACCAAATCCATAACTACAATCACGCAGTCCTCAGACACGTTGTGAGGATTAATACAGCAGAAATCTTCAAGGAGATCAAGTTAAGGAGCAAGCAACCCAGCGAATTTACCTCTAACAATAGTAAAATCTTCCTTGTGTGACTCACTAATCCAATTTCTTTCAATTTAAACTGAAAGTTAAATGTTCTTTTATGCTAAGAGTGAATACCCACCCCAGCCCCCTCTCTTAGGCAGAGGAACTGTAATGATTCTGGAGTGGATTACTGCAGGGACAGGTTTTCAGTTTATTATCACAGCATCAGCTGCCAGCGGTCAAAAGGAACATGAGAAATACTGCATGTTACCAGGCAGGGCCTTTTGCTCTTTTATACACTTAATCTTGTTTGTAGGATGTGTGATCAACAAAGCTGGAGGTGTGAGGGCCTGTGTTTTTAGGTATCCCCAGACGAGTTAATAAACCGCATATAGCACTGCTGCTCTGAACCTCACATGGGCTCCTGCAAAGCAGCTCCCAGAGACCATTGCCAGGTTGAGTGTTCAGGTTTTCCAACACAACACCTAAACTGCTTTTTCCTCTACTTTTATTTGGTCTTTCATCACCCTGTGGCTAAAGTAGGCGATTTTATCTTTTTTACCATTGCACGTGGTTATATTTGGAAGGATTTTTGCCGAGGTTCAAGCTGTTAAGAAGACAAAATCAGGTTCACATAGCTGACAAAGTCAAATAAGGGAAGAGTTCTGAGTAATCTTGAGTGGGTTTAACAACCAGCTATTTTAACGTGAATTTGTAATGGACAGACTGCTGCAGGAGTGCTTCTTTATTTTGGTGTTCCAACTGTTTAATTCCCAATTAAATTCCTTCAGGAGAAGACATTTTCAGAGCTCTGAAGCACTGAGTAATTTGTAAAGAGTCAGAAATCTCAGTGCTGTTTTTTTCAATGCTGATAGTAGCACAGATTAAAAACCACTAAATTAGACTCTCAAAAAATTAATTTCCCAGTTGTTACCTCTCAGATACTTCACTTCATGTGTCAGATAATCAGCGTAAGAACATAAAAGGAAGTCTGTGTTTTTAAATGTATTTTCTTCAGGTGATGTTTTCCCCTATGCCCCCCCTGCACTGAAGTATCCATGATTTTTGTGAAAAGTTCAGCTTTGACACTGAGGCAACAAGAAACTGACTCTTATTTCCTACAGTGTGCTTTTTAATATCAATAAAAATTAAAGATAAAATTTATGATAAAATATCTTCCAATGAAGCACAAGGGCTCTGTTTAAGTCATGTCCAAATACGGGGCCAACTCAGTGATCACAACAATGTGTTTGAAACCTGTTCATCTTTCTAATATTGTGCATTGATTATGTACTCTTCCAGTATAAAATATTGAGGAAACCCTCATGCTGATGGGGACAGGGGGCATCTCCTAATGACGTCAGGAAATCGATGCTCCGAGATCTAACACATGAGGCAAAGGTTGTTTGCAGAAGATAAATCCCGGGTACCACTTGCATCCCCAGAAATTCACCAAACATCTCCAGCCCTCCCAGCTCCCTTCCCACACCTCAGACATCCCCAAAACCTTCCCCTGACCCTGCTTTGTGTCCATCCCCAGTGGTCTAAAGTTCTGTCTAGACAAAAACATACATTGGTGTAAAACAGTCACGCTGGAGGTTCAAGATTTTAGACAGCAAGAAGAGGACAACAAATGTATGAAGATAAATAGATCCTGGATGTACTTTTAAGAACAAAATACCGATTTTCATTATCCCTGGGATGCAGAAACCGAGTATGATCTGAGCCTGTTTTGTATTCATATGGCTCTCTGTAGGACCAGTAATGAATGCATTTATTGTACCCTGGCATCAAAAATTGGTTTTGCTTTGTTGGTGTTATTTTACATTTAGTCTCAGCTGACAAATGAATTGAGATTGGCAGGAATCCTGATTTGTATGTTTAGATTAAGGTACAAGGCTGTCTGAAGTGTGATGACTAAGAGAAAATGCATGCAATAAGAAGTTATGCAAAAAGCAATATTATGCATTTTCCCGTCAGCTTTACCCAGAGAACATAGAGCAAATTATAACTTCTAATTCATAAGATCAAATTTATGTACACCCTTACTGAATTACAAAGCAATTATATGGCAGCCAAACCCAGTAATCCAGTTCCCTGTCCTAAGTAAAATTATGTAGTTGATATACATAACAAATGCACATGAAATCTTATCTGTATTTAGGTAGAATATATATAATAAAGCATTCCTGCAGGCTGCATATGCTGATTCTGCAATGTCTGTAACATGGCATTTGCATTAAGAGTGTGCTTTCCAGCATGTAGGAAATGTAGGTTTCAGACTACAAATGATTTTTCAATATACTGCAAGTCAGTGAGATAGCTACTCTGTTAACAAAAACAGCAGTAGTACTCTTTGGCTTCACCTTTGTTATTGTCATATTATTTCTTTTCATGAAAAAAAGCTTACGAACATACATAAATATTATCAGGCGGGGGGTACAGCAGGCTCCCCACTCCCTTGCGCCTGCTAGGAGAGCACCAGCGATCAAAACTTTCTAAACTGTGTTGACATAGTCCTTGAATCTCTTACAAGGGTGGGACTGTGTGGAAGCCAGCAGTGTTATTCTTGATTTATAAGACTTCCTGGGAATCAGCTGGCCTTAAGATAGGTAGGCAGGCAAGACGAAAGCAGAAAATTATGTTTAGTCAACTCAACTTCTCTCATACTAATTAGAAAAAAAAAAAAAATAATTTTATATCATTCAGCTGTTCTAAGTGCATGAAATATTCAGACGCAGACAACAATCTTAATAAACAAAACTATTCTACTGATTTGCGTTTTCCATGATAACAAAATTTCATGTTATTAGTTTCAGAAATATTCATAACTGATGTCAAGAGTTTCTGGATTTAACATTTTAAAAAAGCTGGGCTAAGACATAGGGACAAAGTAAGGATATTTCTACAGCCAGTAAGGGCTCACATAAGACTACTTTATAAACTGCGTAAACTCTGCCAGCTCCTTCAGACATCATTTAAATACATTTTCTTTAAGCAACTTGCCTGAACTCCTCTGAGCAAGCAAAGATTTATATCAGACATTAAAAATTTTGAATTAGATACAATTCAGAGAAACTGAGGAAGATACCAGTCAGGCAAAATATACACATCATCTTCAGATACCTGCAGGAAAGACTATGCCATAAAGAACGTAGAGAAATCATAGAAAAATAGGTCTGCAAAGATGCAAAAATCTTGCTGTACTAGAGTAGCAAGTACCATGTTTACAATTGATATATTTGTATTTTACATTTTATAAATATAAGTATAAATATAAGTTTATCAACCTTGGTTTGGTTTATTATGTGATTATGTAACATACATATTTTAAAGGTAAAATATACAAGCAAATAGCAATATCCGTATGGTGAAAGATATTAATCTCCATATATTTTCCAAAAACCTGTGTCCCAGGCAATCTTCACTAAACTTCTGTTCGGAAAGTTTACATAACATAAGCTTCCATCTTCCTTCCTGTAATATAAGACTTTTATTTCTTATATGGTCTGCAGAAGCTATGGAGTATGAATTATTCTACTCCTCACTGTCTCGTATATAAAGTTCTTAAAACACAATGGGAATGCCGAAGGCTGGGAGTAGAACAAGCTGAAATGGAGAGCTGGCGTTTCATTGTGCTGACACAACTGACCCCAAGCCTAGTACACTATGTATTGGTCTTTCCTCCTAGGTCACGTCCTTCATTCGCGCTATTCCATCTTTCCTGGGCCCTCCAGCAGATGTGTATTTTTGTGAAACGTTGTTCCCAAAACGGAGTGCAGCATTCTGCCTTTGCAGGGTTACTTCGGTTCAGAGGTCTCAAGGTAGTGCTGAGCCTTTTCCACACCCAAATAACATTATTCACTCTAGTCCAACTTGTGATTAACATCCACAATCCCTTTCTGAAGAATTACTACTCACGCCTGTGTGTAAAGCTTTGCATTGCTCCCTACTGAGTTGCATCCTGCTTTTTGCTGAGCATGTCCAATTTAACACAGCCTGTTTCAGTCCTAGGAGACTCCTTGCTCTCCTATTTGCCATCCTTCCCAGCTTCTGCCTGAGTCGGAATCAGATTAAAGCCAGGCTCACATACTTTTTTAAAAGCTGCTTTGGTCATTGTGCTTCTGGAAAGTGACTTCCCAGCAGAGTTATACTGCAGCTGTCATTCATCAGCTTTCAGTGGCAGAGGGAGTAGAAGCGAGCGCTCTTTTGTTAATGTCTACTAAAAGTGGTGGTGATGGGGAAATTTGACCAGACTGGTGCAATATACAGACAAAGAGAATAAATCAGGAATGGCATGAGTTGCGTTAGATCAGCTTGCAGATAGTTTGAGTTCCTTTGGCTATAGCTCTCAGTGACTGTAATATTTTTAGAGATGTTCAGCTGCAAAGCGGTTTTCATCCAGGACACTTGTTTGGCTTCTACAGCCTAATCCACTTAATATGTGTTGGTCAAAAGGGTGTAATTATCGACAACTGGACCACGGGCAAAGTCCCCATTAGCAAGTTCCACACATCAATGGATGACCACTCTGGCTGAATGAAAGCTGATAATGGCATTGTGTACGCTCAGAGGCCAACGTATTTAAACAAAGCTCTCTGGCTGTAAGGTTAGGGTAGAGTTCTGTATGTGGAAACAACTGATAATTGCATTGACATAGTGCATACCCTATTTTTAGATGAATCAGTGAGGTCTTCCAGCCCTAGAGTTATTGCCCTAGATAATGGCTAAGAGACAACAAGAGCTGTCTTGTGTAAAATGCGGTGCACATATATTACCACGCTATGATGGTTTCTACCATTCTGCCATTGCATCTATTGGTATGATTTTGAATTCTTTAACCTTGCCATAGTCCGTGAAAATGCACGTGTAAGAATAAATATTGAAAATACGTATAAATACACCACACAAAACTACCATTCTTTGCACAGTAGCAGCACTGATAGTCTCCAGTTCTTGCCTTTTTTCCTCTTCTTGTAACAGCTCATACAGAGCCACAACAGAATCTTTGAATAACATGTGTGGAAGGGTGATACTTGGGTGAAATTTAGATGATTAGTAAGTCCTTTTTTATCTCTATTAGGTTACCAATGCTACTGGGTTTGACTTAGCCCAGTTCCCACAAATGCTATGCTCTGAGGTAAAACAGGACTCGTGATAATACCTCTTGTATAGACTGAAGCTTAGGTATGTCACATAAATCACAGCTAACATAATCAGCTAATTAAAGTGATGGCGATAATGAAATTTTTCTATATTTTCATACTGACTGATTTGTTTGAGTGTTTTTGCATGATCTGGTTACTGAGATGCTTGCTTTGTCATGATTTTGTTTAGCTAGGACTATTTTAAGAGAAGTAATATGAGAAAAAATATTTAAAACAATAGAGGGAAATTTGAAATTACATAGGATTAGCATCCAGCCACAGTGATAGATATTTGTTACCATCACAGTAAAGAACTGACAACTGACCACAAAAGCAAATGCCAAGTTTGCCTGATTTGAAATGCTTTGTTTGCTGGTACTCAAGATTAAAGCATCAGTGAGTGTTGCAGAGTAAATGTCTAGGCACTCATGCAGCTGAGTGGGTGAGGATTCTGTTAAGCTGATAATTTTCTTGGCAATCTTCTTGAAAATGTTTATAATTTTGTTTGGGACCTTTATTATGACCCAGGAAATACCTGACATTCACAATGCTGCCTATTTCAAAGTGAATTTATCTGAAAATTATCAAAGCAGTCAGGTCACAGTTTATATTTTTATATACTACCTTTAGATTTAAATAATTATTATCAATTAGAATGAATTTTCCTCACTTAAGAATGATGTAAGCTATAGAGTTCATGTGAGAACTACACAGACATTTACGCAGAAAAAAGTAAATAGAATCCCTTAGAAACTGCTCTTACATCACCCTTTTTTTAAAGATATCAATATAGCATTTATCTCGGCAGCGTGAAATTGCCTTTCACATGTCCACTGTTAAACCAGGAAAACAGTATTTCTGAAATAAAGATCACTGAAATAGTATAAAAAGACTAAAACTAAAGAAAAATTGCCTATTCGGGTAGTGCAGGGTTTGGTTTTTTTCTGAGCCCGGGGCATAGCTCAGAATATTGCAACAGATTTCAACAGGCTTTTGGATGGGTCTTCAGGATCAGTTGCTTCACTCATACTCGGATAAAGGGCGGATTTTGAGACAGACAGAGAAGGAAAGGCATTTTGCCCAAAACCCTTTGCTGCCTTCATTTTCCTACAGTTCCAACCTCAACCTTGGAGGGTGCCCTTCCAGCAGCATTGCTGGGCCACTTCCCACTGAGGGGCAAGAATACGCTGATTAAAAGCTGGTGGAAACCTCCTTAGTAGAAGCCACGCTTGCACTGTCTTTCTCCAGCACTGCATCTGAACTTAAATCCTGCTCTAGTTTTCATTTATTTTCAACAGAGCAAAGATTTTTCAGCAAACATGAAGCTCATGGCACTTGTGTAAAGTTCTGCACTATCTCTATGTGCACATCGGAGATGATTTGATGAGTATCATATAATTCTGCCAATGTATTGTGCTGCTCAGTTAAATGAATTTATCACAGGTAAATCTGTATAGATAAGAAAGCCCCCTGCAAAGAAATGAGAATAAGAATAATTACTCATGTCTTCACATTTTACAGCAGTATAGTTCTTGACCCTTGGTGTATTTAAAAAAGGAAACCACAAATGGTGTATAAATAGATGTGGATTTTTTTAAGATTTCAAATTCTGTAATTCTTTCTCAGGGATTTACTTGAATCAATCCTGATATATCTCTGTCTACAGATTAGGGCTAAGGTTCCATTTAAAAGTACCAAGTGCACACCTTGAGTCCTAAGCAGAGAAGAAGATAATAAACTATTATAATACACAGAAATACACAGAGGAGAAAATATCTTTTTCCTTTTCCACTCACCTAACTCCTTTACAAACATCCAAGCTATGACATATAGTTATATTAAAAAAAAAAAAAGACACAAGAAAAATGCGTTCAACGATTAACAAAACCGGTGAAAATTTATGTCAATGATTCTTCTTAATGTTCCATACTGATCCAATATAATTGCATCATAATGAATACAAATTAGTCAAAAGCCCATCCAGTTCTTGAGGAGTATGAATACAGGAAGGGGATGAGTAAATCTCCAGGAAAAAAAACAAAAACAAAGTGCAATTCCAATTAGATGCATTAATTACTACAGAGCTTTTTAACTAAAATAAATTCAAAGCAATGTATTGATGTCAGAGTAGAAATATTTATTCTGACATAAATATTACACAAAATCAGGTAAATCTCCTAACTATGCTTGATTTACTCTTTTTGGTTTTGTAGTCACTTGAGATTAAATCTCTGATTTAATTTGCTGAGTGATAATTTCTTCATACTTTTAATGAAAATTGTACAACCCACCTCAGAGCCGAGATGCTGAAACAGAAAAGGCATTAAACAAGCTGGGTAATAAATAAATACGTAACTGGCACGTGAAAATTGCTAGAATGAGTTTCCATCCAGGCAGAATAAATCCACAGCTGAAGAGTGCTGGGCTTGGTGCCCATGCAGGAGTTCTCTGCCCAGGAGGCAGAGCTGCAGATTCAGGGTAGGTTCTGATGAGCCAACGAACCAGACCTTGCACTTACAGCTCAGCCTGCTCGGATGCAAAGGGATAACCCTGCTCTGGGAAAGGCATCTGACGGCTCCTGTGCTTCTAATAGCCCAAGAGGAGGAGAATCATAGGCAAAGAAAAAAACATAAAAGCAATCATCAGTGAGGGATTTCACACCCTGCATTGAGGTATATGCCTATCTATCATAAGCAAGCAGGGAAGGTTCACGTCTCCCAACATGGAAAGGTACAGCACAAAGTTTTAAGAAGCCTCTTATCCCCTTTCTATCTCTGCTTCATGGATCTGTGGGACTGTTTATGAGCTGATTTTCTCAATGTGGGTGCACGTGGTGCACATCCTTTCCATACAAACAGAAGTTGACGGAAATACATTTGCCTCATTGTACCTTAAAAACAAGAAGGATGGAGGAGACATACTTTGAGGTCTTGTTAGCTAAGGAAAAGATAAAATAAAATTGCTGGTGATGATATGGATTACTGCAGAGAAAATAAAAGTTTTCAAATTCTCTTCCAATCTCCTTCCCTTTCTCTCTCCTTTTATTTGTTATAGACATTCAATAGTTCCAGAAAGAAGCATTTGTACCTGTGCAAATTAAAATGTTACCCTGATACCAAGCCCCTTTGGTTTATGTTGGGAAAATATGGTTTCATGGGCAGGAGTGTGCAAGCAAGTGAAGTTGCATCTGCAGATTAAAAGAAAATGACCTGTTGTGCCTGCATTGTGGATTCAGGAAAAGTTACAACGTATCTCCCTAATGCCACCAATTTGTTCCAGTCATTTCAAAGGGATGAAAGCTTTTCTCTAAGTCATAAGCTATTTTGGGAAGGAGGTACAGAAGCGGCTGATGGGGAGGAGCAGAAAACTTCGTAAATAGAAAAAACGCAAATCGTTCAAGAAACTCCAGAACAGCGTTTGATGTTTGATGTCTATATCGTGAAGCGGATCGTGGTGGTCCTTTTCAGGCAGTCCAGCAACTACTATACCAAATCCCCATTAAAATAAATTAAGTTAGTCCTGAAAATGGGGCATTTGTTTCCATTAAGAGGGTCTTGAAAAAAACGAAAGAGGGGATGAGACTTTTATCACAAGATTTCATCTGTGATATGCTGGCAGGGACTATGCAACATATGATCCTGTAGCACACTTAAAATTGCACTGAAGTGCAAAAGAGACATGCTTTACATTTTAGACTGTTTTTTTTTCCCTCCGTTTCTTCTTAAAATGCCTGATTTTAGTGGTCATGTTCATTGTTGCCACCATGGCACTAAGCACTGGAATAACCACTGTGATGATATCTCACTGAGCAGCTCCTACCTAAGGCAGGAAACTCTGGAAAAGCACCCAAAGCAATTAGTGTACAAGTAATGTTGCTACAGTTATCTGTAAAAACGAAGGATTGTCTAATTTCTCAGCATTTTATTTTACAAATCTCTACAAAGTCAGAGAATACATTGGTTTGGAATCGAGGATATGCAAAGCTAACTTTCCACAACTCTGTTCAGACTCAGCTGATATCATTTAATTTCATCTCCATCTGCCTTCTGAACATTTTGGCATGTGTTCCTGAATACCCATCTGTGTCTGTGGGCTGGGTCAAATGATTGTACTCACAGACGTCATTTGGGATTCTTCTGGTTTGGGGCATTCATGAAAACCAGCGATTCATTGGCACATCACTCTTTAGTCATTCTGGACTCTTCCCACATTGTGCTTGTCAGCTACGATATCTCTCTTGAACCTTTGTCCCGCTGGTTTGTGCCGTTGTTCGTTCTACTGAGAGTACAAAGCCAACTTTCAAAACCATGGAATATAGTTTCTGTAGGATATATGTAGCCAAACTAAATATATTTATAACTCCAAATCTGATGCAAAACACAAATATGGTTTCAGGTTGAGAGAGTCCAAGAGCTCCAAGAATTTGCCCAGAGACCTGTGCACATTGCCATGGGAAGTGTGTTACTAACAACACACACCATGGATGCCAGTCAGTGCAGACTTCCAAATCCCAAGGAATACTAGTGCATTTTAAGGATGCTGTAGAGTAGGACAAGTTTGAAGAGAATCTTTGGGGTTAGGAGAGAACCCAGCTGTGGTGTCTGCTGGGATATATGATTACGCCTGCGCAAACAGCAGTGATCGCTGAAATGTTACCCCACACATTCAAGACAGGGTTTGGGATGGGACCTCACCTTCTGCTAGGGAGGTCTTCTTAAAATCATGGCGACATTAGGCTATTTCTGGAACCTTTTAGGAAGTATCTGAACACAGATGTATTGCCACAGCCTTATAGATATTTTCTCCACATTTCTAAGTATCCATAGCGCTTGACCGACTAAAAGGCAAAAGTCTAAAATTGTGCAGTCTTTTCATCCTAGTGGTTTGTGTCTATTCTTTTTTTAGTGAAGCTAACTACTCTTCTCTTAACTCAGAGAAGTTATGGGTCCATCAGTAATTCCTAGAAGTTGCTAGGAAAGTGTCAGCCAAAAAGCCCTTATTTTGGCATTTCAATGTGTACAAGGCAGAGGACAAAACCCTTTTATTCTCATGAGCCCTAATTTATAGGCTGTGATGTTCCATATTCCTGTATTCCTGAACAAATACTCCTAATTTCCTCTACTGTCATTTCTTCTTTTAAAGAAGCCTGATCACAAAGGGTGCTTTATAAATGTAAACCCAACAGTGCTGCTCAGCAGACTCTCGGCTTAGGAAGTGCTGATTCTATGCTGAAAGGTAAAGGAAAGACTGGCTAAAAAATCAACTTGCTGATCTAACTCTAGAGCACGGGGAAGTGAGAACTGCAGAAAAAAACTTCTTTTATTCAAGGTCTTTAGCATAAATTAACTTGAAAACAAAAAGCTGCTGCAAAGATTTCTGCTGCAAAAGCTTTCAACCTTTTCTTCTTTTGTCAATATACTGGTAACTGCGGAGCAGAGTTTTCATCCTCAGAATGACTGCAGTCATCCTAATTTTTTACAAAATACAGGAATTTCACATTAGTTTGATGACATGAAGAGGAATAAAGATGGTGATAAATGTTTTTCTTTTCCCATAATAATCAAGCCTTAATAGTTCCTTTCGCTTTGAAAGAAAACACTGTACCCTCTTCATCAAACCCTTATGCAGAGGAATGTCTCGGACCTTTTGTAGCAGCATCTGTTTAGTGCCTTCGCTGTCTCTCTTCCCATGACAAGTGGCACAAGCTAATGCATGACTGCAGCACGGTTTAACCCCAGCACTGTTAAGCCCGTTAACTCTTCTGTTTCAACCCACTGGTTGAAAAAAGAAAGCACAGCAGGTTGTTGTGCCATTTGCAGCTCAGACCACACATCCACAAAGCAGTGACCCATACACAGCAATTCTCACGCCTGGTTTTCTCCTGCATTCAGGAACCTAAATTTAGCATTCTAAGCAATGCATTTGGCTCAAAGCAGACCTCAGCTGCAAGGGTCTTAGCACTGGCTACTCTTGCAGCATCCTTTAGCTAATGAACTTGCAAAGCAGTGAAGCACGGCTGCTCCTAGCTGCTCTGCAGGCTCCCTCAGGCTTGCGCAGCAAGGCTGCCTTCACAGTGGCAGTAAATTACTTCCTACTTGCATCCACACACATGAAGATATATATATTCAGCCAAAAATCCACTGCAAGGCTTTGTTTTAGTAGCCACACGCAGCGCTGGCTTTGGGAGACTTTGCGCTGCAGGCTCCAAAGCAGTTGGACTGCAGTTTTCCCTCTCTCCACCTCCCTCCTTTTCCCCTCATTTTCCCTGACACTTTTTTTCGGAACACTGACTTTCCAGCTCCAGGCAAAACAGCCGCTGCTATTTTTCTCTTGATTTTCAAGGATCACCTCAAGTGAAACTTTGTGGCATTTTAAGAACAAGAGCATTTATCTGTGCTTTTTATATAAACCTCCTCTGTTAACCCCTGGATTTCTGTTTGGATTAAAAACTAGGTTGCCCTAGAGTGTGATGATCCCCTCTTCTCGATCCCACCTCCTCCCCCAGCAAAAAGATGTTGCTTAGTCATGTCTGAATTACACCATGGAAGCTTACTACAGAAAGGCTATGACACTGTCTTTCCAGATGAATACAGTAGCTTTTGAATGTTGAATATTGAGTAAGAATAACTATAAATATGAATGTATAGATGTCTGGAATGCAATTTAAGATATTTAAACAGTCTAAAATTACATATTTTCCTAAACATTTCTGAAGAATGAGAGTCCCTTATTATAACGTGAAATCTTATTCTTGTAGGCCACAGCATCTCAGACCTCTAAAGGTGTGGAATATGACCCAGTAAATTTTAGTGTACTGCTTCTTTTCCTTACCTAATCTCTGCTGATGTTCTAAAGTAGTCCATGGATCCCCATGGGGCCACAAGCTGCCAGTTAAAAACCCTGTAATAAGCTAACCACATTTCACATTTAAGTCTTCACACAAGAATTACTGTACTATTCCCAGGCTAATATAAATTATTACAATCTCAGCATCAGACTTGCCTGTCAAGATACCGTTTCAATACAGCCCAAATGCTCCAACGTACAAAAGAGAACTTCTATAACCAGCCAGGTTGCTAAAGGGGAAAAACCTGCTTGTAGATCAACATCATAAATTTTTGTTAGTCATGCAAAAAAAGATATTTTCTTTTTCTAGCCTTTGCTAGGAACACAGACTTAAATCTTCCCTGACTGCCTTTCTGCCAGTCCAAGTTTATGATATTGCCACTAGGAGAGTGTCACAAAAGCTTGTCCTGAGTGACTACTTCTCAGTGTATGGTGTCCTACATGCTATAAATATAAGGTGATGTTGTCTGTCAGTGCATTTCCCATGTGTAGATTGAACAGGGACACTTTTAGTGGTGCTGTGTCGGTCAGGCTGTGTGAACAGTACTTACAGCCGCCCCCCAACTGAGCTGCCTGAAATGGTGATTCCCGGTTTGATTTAGAGTTTCTCAGGCAGCTCTCTGCGCTGAGTTCTTGCAAGATGTGCCCTTCAGGGATTGTGCCTCAGGGGTTAGTCACCAGTCAAAATCAAACAGTAAACTAAAGCGAGATTAAAACTCTTCTTTTCTAGCCAAGCAGGTTAGAGTCAGCTAATACATTTCCATCAACACTACAGATGTGATGGGGCCTGTGAAAATACTGTCTTCTGCTAGCGCAATATGAATTAGCACAAATTACAACAGCCATAAACAACAAAAATGCATCAGACTTCCTAGTAATATCTTCTGGAAAACATTTTTTATCTGGGGACTCAATGAAATTATATCCTCAGTACAGAGGCTCATCAGAACGGCCAAATTCATTTGATGCAGTAAAATTCACTGGGCAATTTTGGTCCATTCACTTCAGAATATCCTGCATGGTGCCACAATATAAAGATATCATTTAAACTGATGCAGAAAATTAATTAGAGCGACCCTAACAATTTTGCATCTTTAAATTTGATCAAAGTTCTTTGCAAAACCTCTGCACTCCCTTCCCATCTAATAGGAGCTACAGAGGAAAAAAACACAAGCATAGCGTTTGATGCCTCCTCGCAGAGACATATTTACACTCACCAATGCAAGCATAGCTTGCTGCAAAACTTTCCAAAGCTCTGGGCTTCTTACACCATCCAATTTCTCTGTGCTGGCCAGTAGAAAAACATTCTACTTGAAACTATCAGTTAAGTACATATTAAAGCCCCAGACACCCAGCTGAGTAAATTGCAATGGTTATGACACAAACTGACAAACTAGTTAAGGCTTCTGCTCTTTCCTGACCTCAAGAACAAGAGATCTGAAAAGACCCAACTGTGCAAGGGATGGCTGGAATGTCTGTCTGAATTTTGCAGACTTCTCAATGGTTTTGAAGTACGCTACAGAGTTCAGCTCTGTGCAGGGCTGCTCGGGACTGCTGCTCTACTCGATTTCAGATTTTCCTTGAACTATTGGGTAACTAGCTAACCAGAAAGGACCAAGTCCAGTGGACCAACTAGCCTTGAGATGTGCTAAAGGCTCATGGCATGCTGTCTACTGTAGGTGCAAATGAAGGTATTGAAAACCCGGTTATGTTACCTGAAATGCTCTGTCTCAGAGAGCAAATGTCACAAAAGCAGGGGGCTTTTTCCTCATTTTTGCGGGTTTTAACTACTCTATATTTGAGTTTAAGAAGTCTTCTACATGGAGAGACATTAAAAAATAAATACATCTCACTTTTTAGTAAGAAGAAAGAAAGGTAGTAAGTGCAGTGACCTTTGCAAGCTTTGGAGTTTCTTCTCACAGAGAAGTTAAAGCCTCTCTGCTATTCTCATTGAGCTATTTATTTCACTGATGTGAGAGGGCATCATTTTTCAATGCATTGCCAAACATGCATGGCAGTGACGTTATCTGCCATATCCGAACAGGAAATAATGCTAATAAAGGAGGAAAAGCTGAGTCAAAATGAGTGCAATAGGGAGCATAAGTCTTAAAAGGAGAGATCTGCAGACCTCTTACAGGTGCTGAATGCTTTTGCAAAGCTGATGACTGGTCTCACTTGCTATTTTAGCTGATCCCACTGAACTCTTGGCAACTACTATGCTGTTGTCTGCGTAGATTCACTGACATTTCTAAGCAATGCTTATTCATCATTGCAAAAAGGTACATCACCTCAAGTTCTTTGCCATTATTCATTGGCAGTTTTTTCTAAACCTGCAAAAATCTACTCATTTATACACTTGAATATTTATCTGGGAGGATTTCTCTATAAAAAAACATGGTATTACATGAGAAAAAAAAACCCTAAAAATGAAACAAAAAAACCCAAGATTAGCCAAGAAATATAAGGCAAAACTAAAGAATGAGTTCTGTAGTACCACGACAGAGTCCATACCTTGATTCTGTCAGCTTTTCCAGAATGTTGAACCCACAGAAAAGGGATTTGATATTCCTCTATTAGTTTCCTTTACTTTATAGGCAGACTGCTAGATAATACCCTTCTCCTTTGAGAGCACCATTGAAAACCAAAGCTGCTGCTCTTTTAAGATCATATATCATTATTTCAGTTACTCTTTCACACTGTCGTGGGAGTTATGGAATTAAATATTACTATAGACCTTATTTACCAGCTGTAACAATAGTGAAGACTATGTGTAATAATGTTTTGTAATAATACATGGTTATTATAAAGTACATCATAAATAAATCAAAAATTAAATGAAAAATTAATTTATATGCAGTTATCCTTGGAGCTAAATGTCTGTGAAATGTCAGTAGCAAACCACACACCTGAGCAGCTTTAATTTCTGCAGTGCTAATGACATTCTAGAAGAGAGACTTTCGAGGAAGAGTTACAGTTAACAGTGTGCACAGTGACCACACACAGGGCTTGGGACAGGCGATACCCCAAGGGACTTTGCTTTGGGAAGAACAGCAGAAGGAGGACAGGAGCTGGGGACCAGGAATGAGCTGGGCTCGGTCCAGCAGAGGTTGGGATGATGTGAACAGTTCTGGCAGCACAGCTCCCACTGGCTTGCGGGTACCACACACACTCCTTCACTGCCAGGGCAAGGGAGACTGGGCAAGGGCACAAAGCAGTGCGTACTTGGAAACCACGGGCAAAGTCTGTGAGTGTGAGAAGCTCTGTGTGGAAGCAGCATGACCAGCCTTGCCCCATCCCTCCTCCCTCTCCAACACAACCCCAGTCCCAAATCAATCCCCTCCAAAAGGAACGGCTCCCTGCAGAAAGCCATGTCCGTACCTCAGTCTGCAGGGGCGTGGGATTAGTGTCAATAGTGTGATTTCAAGGCTGCACATCCCTGTGCGACAGGCAAATAGGTGCAGCCCCCTGCTTACACAAAGAGCCCTGTTCAGCCCCCGGGAGAGCTGGGATAACTGCAGCCCCTGCCCTCCAGTCTGTTAAGAATGCCACTGTCAGTACTAAGAGCAACCTCTCTATCAATATTGATAATGTTGTATTTGTCAGCTCCCCAGTGTTTGTTTTCATTTTGCCGTTATCCTCCCCTAACTATATGCCATCTATCAACATTTCTCTAACATAAGCTGCCTCAGGGGAAAAACAGGGATGAACAGTAATAAGAAATTATTCTCAAAATTAAAGAGAAAGGGGGAGGAGAAAAAGAGTACATTTTAAAATAAAATATTTTAACTTTCCTTTGCAATAATTAGAATTTCTTCTTGCAGTGCCGTGTTCCTCTGCAATTCCTTTTCAGACCTTCCCTCAGAGTGTGGGTGACAAGCAGAATATGAAAATGAGAGGAGCTTAATTAAAACTGCTTAATTTATCTGATTTGTTTTAAAGAGAAGAATAGCTACTCTGATTAAAAAATTTAAATATATAGCAGGCAGTTTTCCTGTTCTATTAAACAGAAATATAATTCTAGAAATTTTACTTTTTTATTTTATTATCCTTTATTTTTAGCCTTTCGCTTTCTGCGGAACAATTTCTCTGGTCTGCCATAACAAAAAGAAAGAGCAGGATTAGAATCCAACATGTGAAACAAAGAAATCATTCTCAGTAGAGAAGGTCTACTGAGCACCGCAATATTTGGGTAACACACATAGCTGGGAAACAAGGGAAAGTTTCACAAATCTTTAATTTTCCCGTCTTAAGGATCCCATCCAGTGGGGCTTAACTGAGAAAGGGAGTTGTATTTTACAGTCGTATTAACATAGAACTGTTTAACTTGGGAGTGTCAGTGTAGATCTGGAATTATTCCACTGAAGTCATGAGCATTATCTGAATGTCACAGCTGACGTGAGATGAGAATGAAGGTGATGATTAATGCCACGACTAAATTAAAATATTTATTATTATAATTAGGTGTTATTAGCAAATCTGAAGACAAATAAATGATACCAAAAATACTCAGTTGCATTTGTGCTCATCAGAGCTCTTCTCTGGGTTTTTTTTGCCTGTATGGGAATTCATCTGGAACCAGAACAAACTATTACCAACAATCACAGGTTTTTCTGCAGCTCATCTGGCAAGCGTCACCTAGATAAAAAGAAGCAAATAAATTAAAATCTTAATGTCACTTGGTCTAACATCATAATCATAATGTGAATATTACAGTTGTGACAGAACCAGATGTCCATCAGTGTTCACAGACTTGGTTCTGCGAATCTTTTCTCGGGCAGGTAGCCTCAGACAAAAGAGTAGATTATTTCTGTGAATCACATTACTCATGTGAGCAACAGCTTGTATTTAGTGCTGCATGTGATATACACCACTGCATAAAAGTGACTTTGATGCCACTGTGATTAAATTTCTATGTGTACGATATTGTATTGATGATTCTTTTTTCCTTTTTTTTAATTATACTCATTTAGAGAAACTGCATCACAGCAGGAGACAGGCAGGATCAAATTTGCTTAACCCTTCTATACTTCTATTATGTGATTGCAAGTCACTGACAATACTTGAAGGTCATGCTGTTCCTCTACCCGTTATTTGTTTTTTCAGATGGTAGAAAAATTAGGAAGGTGCAGTGCTGCCAGTATGAGAGTTATTATGAAACAAGCTTTGAGGCAAAAAGTAATTCCATTGCTAACTTAATTAGAAATGCTGTAAATTTTATATATATGTCTGTCTGGGAGTTTTATATTTTAAAAGCCTGCAGCTGTCAACAGCAGTGCAGGCTGCTGATATAAACAACCACCTAAGACGTTCTCCACACTTTATTCACAGGGTTTGAAGTCCTGTCCTATCCACAGTGTGCAGCCAATCCAGAGCTGAATGCAAAATACATTCCTCAAGTTAACTGCAGGCTCCCCAAGGTGTCAGCGCTGTTGTATGAGCTGGATTGTCTGCAGTCAGCAGGTTCAGTGCCCAAAATCTGTTTAGGGATATTTAGTCTCTTCTTCCTGAAGAGTCTATTCAACTTCATCTTTCTCTCTCAGCCTTTTATACAAGAGGACAGTGAAATCATCCTGGGTTACTAGGTAGTACTTTGGGAGATAACCTCAATGACTTTTGCACTAAGTCAGCAACTACCAGCACAATTATGTCATGTAGTCAAAGGGGTAAATGAGACATTTTTCCTCCTTTACCCACCTTCAGTGACTTTCTGCAGATGATGTAGAAGTAAATTTCATTCTCCTGAAGGGAATAGGGCTGACCTGCACCAGAGCAGAATTTTGTCGTAATATTTTTACAATTATATTGTATTCAGTTCAATGAAAACACAATCCTGTACATACCATCTCAATGGGTACCCCAGAGCTGATAGGTATAAGCCATGGCAGAAGTACCATCTATGTGTATATTATGCTATAACTATTGAGGGGGGGTTGCTTCTAAGCATACATATATATCTATGTTTCGTATTTAATATTCCACATACAGAAAAGAATCAGCTGTTTCCTCCATTCTTCTCAAGGAGAGATCAGTTGATTTCTACAGTTCTTCGTCTCCCCCAATTAGTTCTGATTTCCTTATCTATTGCTACTAATAAAAAATATAGGATGTGGGACTCAAACATTCAAATGCTGCAAAGGTTTTTTATGTAGTACACTTTTACACCATGTAGATCTACATTAATATGAAAAAAACCTATGTTTGTCAGTTTTGAAATTCTGATGACGCTTTCTTCTTATACTGAAGACGTTTTCTTGGTTTGGTTTTAGGGATGCAAAGGTAGAGCAAGTGAATCTCACAGTTCTTGGGTGACTTGGGATCTCAGTGTAGGAGCAATCAACACACAGTTACGTCTGTTCCAATGTCACTCTTTAACATTTCCTTTATAAGCAGAACTGTATGTATTAGGTTGAATTAGACAATACTGAATATTGGTTCGTTTGCTCAAACCAGTTCCCTACTCAGCCCACGTGTATTTGGAGACACTTTTGCTCATACTCATACTAGTTATGAATACTCCTGACCATGATTCTGATGGAAGAAGAAGGGCCAACTTCAACTTGAAATTCAACTCCAGATCAGCATTTCTGACTGCATTGTCCTTGTGGAATGAACAAAAAGCCCATGCTGAAACTTTACCACCAAGCAGGGAGGTTATTGAAGGTCTCATGGCTCCAGCTAATCTTTCATAAAAAGTACATGAGGTTTTCAGAAGAGTTTTAAGTGCTGCAACACATACAGGACAATAAGCAATAAACAACAGGGGTAATATAAAACATTTTAATAAAACAGAAGAAAACATTCCCTTCTTTTTTTTTTTTTAGAAATTGCTTGCATTGTAAGTAATTTCTTCTTGCTAATATTATAAAAGCAGAAATATGGTAGTTTTAGGTTTTCCATAAGCTCATCCATTCAGAAAATCCATTATTCATTGTTTCACTGAGACATTTCTGTAGAAGTCTGTTCATGCAAAATTGCTTTCTTCTTATACCTTTTGAGACTTCTCTGTAGGGAAGAAGTCTCTCTTTCATTTGAATACATTCTTGAGTTTCTTGCTTATGAAAACTACTCTTGTTTATGAGAGCATTTGTGGCTGCAACAACAAGGCACAGCAAACAGCAGGCTTTAACTCTATTTCCAAAGTTTTCAGAGATGTAATGTGACAAGTGTCATGAAAGCTAGGACTGATTACAGTGAACAGCATCACCATGCACCAGACACCAAAGTTAGACTGGATATAAGGGATGTGCTGCACGTGGATCAATACAGTGTGAAAACTCTGGGCCAGAGGTGTGCTAGTGCGGCAAAAGGTCAGACCCTTTGTTCTGGTCATAGTAAAAACAAGACAAAACCATGGCACTTTCTCTTAATAGGTAATAGGCGCAGTTAAGATTGTGCTAGGAGATAACGAAGCCAATACTCATCTGTGGGATATATAGTACTCTTGGCACCTAATTCAGTAATTTTTTTTAGGACATCCCAGCAGCTTGAAACCTTTAAAACAGTGATGTAGTTGTATGGAAGTTGGTGAACTCTTCTGAAGCATGCAGACTCACATAGGAGGGGCAGGGAAGTATTTGACTGAAAATATGATGCGATTTAGAGAGACGGACCCTGCAGCCTGAGGGATAGCAGGAGCTGATTTCTGGTTGAAATGACAAATGAAAGACAAAGAGGGGATAAGTAATGTGGAAAAGAAGGCAACTTACTTATGACCAGTACCAGTTAAGGTTGGTGGGATGTAAGAGAAACAAAGCACCAGTCATCAAAGCATTGAGAGAAATTCAAAGTGATTTCATCACTTCATCTGTTTAGTGCAGCTAGTCAGAGCCCTGTCTGTCAGAGCTTAGGTCCCTGAGCAAGTGGTCACATTTGGAAAATACTGAATGCTGAAGCTGAGTTATCCAGGTCCACGAGGTGCAGTTGCAACCTGTTTGAGCTTTCCAGACTCTGGATACACGTGGTTTTCTAGTTATCTAGTCAGAGTGCCCAGCAGCAGTATGGAAAGTGAGGTAGGGGTTTTTGAACAAGGATAGAGACTTCCCTTCCCCAATCACATCATGATCCCCACACCCAGAGTGCTGTACCACACACTTTCCTGCTGTGACAGATCCAGGGACAATGGTGTTGTTCATTCATCAGGAGTGAGGCAGGTAGCTGTAGTAATAGTTCTCACTCTGTGTGGCACGTAAAACCCGCTTGCAGCAGGTGTTATAAGACTGAAGCATAAATTAAAGCCTACCAAAATAAAAACATTTCTAAAAAATATTTATTTATGTGAGGATCATGGCTGACAATTTACAGCGATGTTTAATTATGAAATCACCATAGCAACTTTGTGAGAGCTATAGAGTCACCCTGGTAATTCTTACATATACCCCTGTATAAGAAGAAAGGCTTATTCTCACACCAGAAGAAAGAATGCTTTTGTGGTTAAGATGCATGATTAGTGCTTTGGAGAGCTGGCTGCCAGCTTTAATGCAGTCATTGTGTGAGACTCTGAGATAGACACCAATTTGAGCACTCTTTGCAGGATATTCAGAAGATATAAATCTAATGAACTTGTAGCTTGCTGTGGTCAAGAAGCTACTCTCTGATTGTGGAGCTCATGAACAGGCTCTGGTATAACACCCGCTGGGCTGAGTGGGTTATTGGTTCAGGTACCCAGAAACGGCCTTATTGAATTTGAATTTCCTCAGTTTGAGGACAGCACCACCTTCTGAGGAGATCCATCTCCAATATAAGTGCCAACAACAATGGCTCTGGAGCGCACACATTCTTAAAAGAAAGCAAGGTCATAAAACACTGGGGCAATTTGTCTGAGAGATTATGGGACTTTGAAGGACAGATTACACCACTGGCTTTTTAAGATGGTGTATATAAGTTTTGTAACTTGTCTTCATGTTCCAAAAAGATATTACTTTCTTTTCAACCTTCTTTTCAATTCTCTGATTACCTTTGTGACAAGCCTGATTGTTTCAGTGAGTATGAGATGTGTTCATTGCATTTGACTGGGGGACCCACTTTGTCCAGCTTCAAGATCTTGAACCCATTTAGGAAGAGCTAATTTTTTTCTATTCAGTTCTAGAGACATACACAAGTGGAAATAGATGCGTTTAGCTCAAAATACACCAGTAGGTCAAAAACTGGGTAACAATTGACTGAATACCTTGGGGTTTATTATTCTTAAACAGATATTCTGATTAAATATGTTTAGCTTTGAGAGGCTCTGACATTAACTCTCCATTATTACCTTATTTCTGATATTTCAGTGTGACAGCTAATCAAAGACATCAAGAGATGGTATCGTACTATTTTTCTAGCTGCTGTTTAAGTGATAATTCGGAACCTGCTAAATTCCATCTTCATTGATTTAATAGTTAGCCAAACCTTGAATAACTGGATTACTTGTAGGATTCCACTTTGGTTCATAGCATTTACTTTGGACTCTTCTATTATATTTTTATGCATGTAAATGAGAACTATGTAATTTCATTAGGAAGTGACTTTTCTTTTATCCTAACAGAAAAACTAGCATGAGAAAAACAAATCTCCCTGGGAGACAGAATCCTACATCTGCTCCTTAATACTGCGACAGCTCCAGCTAATAAGACAACACCTAAAAATACCTTCCCAGGGTTGTAGAAGTACGAAGGCAAGAGCAGGTTTGATTCCTGGTGAATGTATAGGTCCCGTTCAAGTGTTTAATCTGGGCAAGATGCTTTATTCACCTCCCAGTTATTCACTTGTGAAGTAGGGGTCATTCTCTTGCCTTTTCCATGAACTGTGCTGCTGTAAACTGTTGAAAAGTGGAGCTGTCTTGCCACTAATGTAGATAATACTTTGCTCACCAGTTTCTTGGGTACATTCAGATTTACTGAGGAGGTTATTCAGCTGCCCCACTCGCCGGAGCATCAGCTGGCACAACACACACCTTCTTTCAGTTTTGCAAACCCTATTCCTCGTCTCTTCATTTAGACCTGCATCCACTCAATTGTAAGTACTATGTATAATGATGTTATTCTTATTGTAAAATAGACATAGACTGCTAACCATCATAAATTTGGCCAAATTTTTCTTATAAAATGAACCCTTTCTTATAAAATTAACTGCTTTCATCTGACAAGTCAAATACTTGGGTTTGATTGTGGAGATTGCCTTTGTTTTTCTTTTCCCCTTCTCCTCATGGAAATGCCTAACAGGCAGTTGACAAAGCACAGCTTTATTCTGTCTGATGCACCTCCGTATGGCTGTAGTCCCTGGGGTTGTCCCGTTCTTAACAGCGATGCGGTGCATGAGGCGGCATGCAAAGGCAGACCTGTTACCCCGAACTTCCAGAGCTCAGGCCTAAAATAGACTTGTCTGTCTGCATCTGTCTGCGCGGTCACTGGCTGCACGCTCCTCGCCTGCGTAATCAGAGGATGCTTTTTGCCTACTGCTATCTTGGCTGTGCGTGGGTGTTGTGAGATATTTTTCTACATTCACTCTGGGGTTTTCATTTCAGTCTTTGATTACTTTCCCTCATTCTTTCAGGCCAAATAACAAAGAACTGTCAGTGACAAATCACTGCCCTTTGGTCCAACAGTGTCCCTGTTTGTTAGGTTCACTTTCCAAAAGCAATTAAATCAAAGGAAAACAAAAATATGTATTAAACAAGAAAAGGCCTTTTTTTTTTTTTATTGTGGGAGATTTTGAAAAGGAAATAACTTATTGCTTGTTAAAGGAAGCTTCATTCTCTCATGTAACTACATATCTGGGAAGTCACTTGTCCCAGCCTGGCTACTTTCTGCCATCCTGAAAAGATTTGAAACCTCAGAAGCTCAGTTTGAGTGGTTATAAACACTGTGTTGTAAGGATGATCTCCCTTGACCAAAATAAAATATTTAAATTGACACTGGTGCAAGCAAAGTAATATTTGTATTGAAATGAAAAAAATAAATCAGAATTGTAAGAAAATCCCAAGTGTTGCCACCAAAGACTATTGCAATGAAGGCTGTGATCATAGTTGACTTTTCGGTTCCTGACATATTTTCCTATGATGGGCCCCTGAGGAGATCTATTATCCATAATACTCCTTCTTACAGCTTTCTGAGAACTACTGCATGTGTGAGGAGAAAAATAAGGCCCAGGAGAAAAACTAATTCCCTAAATTATGTGAAATGCTAGAAGCTAGGAAGAAAAAAATTCACTGTCATTAAAGTTTTATTGCACACCAAGGTGAGTGAAATAATCCTTTAAGATGCTATTTGTTATGTTCAGCCTGCTTCTCTCTACTCCCCACCATTAATAAATACAGTAGCATTGTGGTAATGAAATTGGAGTCCCAAATTAAGATCATCATCTTCCTAATCCTGAGAACAGCACAATATTAAACCTTCAGGGAAAATGAATTCTGAAAGAGAAACTGTTCATTATAAACTTTAAGGATGAAAAAAAAAGGAGAAAACAGAAAAGGAAAGGAGCAATACACTGTATGGCCTTATGTATTGCCAGGAAATCAAATACCGCAACCATACAGTATTCTGGAGTGAGATCGCTGACAATTCATCTCAGCACCTAACCAGTAGCCAAGAAAGCTTGACAGTGATCCTCCCTGGTCACAGCCTGCACAGCAGCATGAGGAGTGATTCTTGGCGCCTGGATCAGCGAGTTGGTACCAGTGTGTCTCCTCAATGCTGCTCAGACTTAGCATCCCTGGAGTAATGAGTCTGTAGTATACATGCTGTACATCACTGGGAGCACATTTTGGTTTGGCATCCATGTGTTCTTTATGTCCGTCCGTGAGCACTACCATGACGTAGTCTGCTCAACCTGCTCTGCGCAAAGCACACTGACAGGCCAGTAGGTGCCATAAGAGGAGCTGCCAACAGTTTACACTGGCAACTTCATTTTAGTACCTGTTAAAATTATAAGATCCTGCTGCTTCTGATGCTTTAGCTAATTGCATCTGGTAGACCTTTCCTTACACTGCTGGAGACCCATCACTCATCCCAGCTTCTTCTTACATCTTCATACCAGGGGAATTTCTGCTCTGCTCCCAGAGAAGGTTGTGTGAGAAACTTCTGCCTTTGACTTAGGTGAACAGTGCAGGACCTGGAACAGCCATATCCATGGGTAGTCAACTGTTATAATCCCAAAAATAAGAGAAGATTTCGGGGTTAGGATCCTGGTGGGTCCTGCAGTGTGAGTAACTGAGCTACATACCAGTAGGTCTAAAAATTTCATGTGCAGAGAGCCTGAGAACGAGTGGTACAGAGCAAGGCAGTGAGTCAGCCTTGGTAGACAAACCTCCTGTGGACTCATAGTCTTAAGCACTCATGCTGAAATCTTTTAGCTTCTTCCATGCCTTCTGGTACAAAACAAACATTTATCAGCTCACATTGAGGTGGGAGTGCTTGTGGAGACTGAAGCTCCTTTGCAGATTGAACACCAGTTTTAACACTGTTCAAGTGCTGTCACTGACCCAGGAACACATTCATACTGGTCACACATGCTTCTTAAAGCTCTAACATCACCAAAACCTGCCAGCTAAATCTGTCTTTGGCTTATCGAGGATATAAATTGAGTATTACTAAAGTTGTTAATGACAGGATGTACACATCCCAATATTACTCCTGGAGAGGAGAGGAGGCACTTGTGAGTTTCACTATGAATAGAAAATGTTGGTGTTGATGGCTTAAAAAAGAAATCTGAGAAAATGAAAAAAGATTTATTCATGCACTAAGTGCAACATTTTTGTGTTCTTTATACCAAACATATCAAAATTAAGTCTATCTATGAAAGGTGACCATTCAATAAGATATACAAGAACAAATAAATATTCACAAGAAAAATGCTGTATACCTTTCATCCGAAGGCTTGCAAAATCAAGTATGCTCTTATATGCAAAAAATAATCTGCAAGAAGATGGCCTGCAGGAGGTGTTAACGGAATTAGTATTTGTGCATTTGGTGCTGTGTTACCTTTCTATGGACACTGGTACAGTGATTTATGCCCTTCTTTTGTCACAGAGGGATGAAATCTCTGACAGCACTGCAGACTGAATTAAGTCACCATCTACTTATGGCAACAATACATGGAGAAACAGTGTACACGATTTCATTGTATACCAAATAGAAGTTTCTGATCTAAGTGCACTGGTTTTGATATAAAGAAAGAGAGGCTATTAAGAAAATCCACATGGCAAAATAAGCTTTTAAATCCTTTAGATCTCGAAGTAGTTTATGTATCTTTATCTAGAACAAAAATATATTATGCCATTATATCCTACAAGTAATACTAAGGAATTAAAGTTAATTTGTAAATGTTTGGAAGAAACTCCTGTACTGATGTGTTTACTGTAAATGAATTTTCAAATTAGTGTTAACAATAAGAACTAATCACTCAGTGCTAACTGAGGGGCAACCAAAAACCCATCAATTTCCCATAGCTCTACACCTTGTATATTGACTTCATAATAGCTATCTCAAGAATGCAACATAAACAGAAATGTGTTTCCATAGTTGCAGTTAACAAACATATTTACTGGTTTGTTGTTATTTTTCAGTAAATTCACCCTAGGAGGGAAAAAAGCCAAATTTATCAGAGAATTATTTCCAGTAAGAGTTTCAGCCAAATCTTAAATTATGTTCTGCACCAAAGTTATTTTTGTGTGGAAAATTAGAGAGTTGAGATACTTTGAAATCTCTCATTCACCTCTTAGTCACCTCTCCTGAGATGTGTATTGAATAACAATGGAATGAAAGTCATTACACTCACTATTTTTTAGCCAATGACTTGAGCTTGTAAGATCTGTATAAAAACAGCGGAAATATTCGCAGCTGACTAACTGACAAGGGGCTATTTATGGATCAACCTCTGAAGATTTTCATATTGTAAAAGTTCAGAAGGTAAAAGTTCTGAAGTTCCCCATGTGTGTCTTTGAGAGTCTCTAACACAAGAGTAGACCTTGCTTTAGCACAATGTTTTTATTTCCATATTCCTACAACAGACATGCTAGAGGGAAAGCTAGGGAGATAAATGAAGCTTGCTTTATGATGAGGCCTGACAAACAAATCTCTGAGTGAGTCCGACAGTGCTAGGCTGGGGCTGTGCAAAAGTGTCCACAAATGGGGAAAAAGAGATTAGGAGATGTCTCTCCGCAAAGAGACCCCATCACAGTGTGTTTTAATGTTATGGGAAAGCTTAAGACAAGCTATTTCCTTTGTGATTTGCCTAGCATCCGAGACAGAGAAGTGATGGTTTAACATCTTTTCAGTGTTGTTCTAAAAATAATAATTCAAATGAGCTGGTGTGTCTTGGTCCAATCCCACAGAAGGTACTACTGGGGAAAGAAATCATCTATTATTCGTGGTGCCCTGTGAGCATCCCTGCTCCAGATGATGTCCCCATTCAGCAGTGCTTGAGGGAACGCTGTTCTTCGGAAATAAAACTCCCCCCCATTTTTCTTCTCAAAGAGCTGCAGCTGAACTGAATCCAAAGCTTCTCCTCCTCTTTGCTACTGCAAGGTGTGAGCAGCTAAAAACTGTACGCAGGTACTATATATAGGACAAGGCATCTTCCGAGGGACTAGTTGTCAAAGAGCTGCAAGCATCTTCCTCTTCCCTTCCACTCTGTATCTGTCTGTGTCTGTAGGCAGACGACGGCATCAGGCATGTTTCCCATGCTCGGTATGGCATAGCCTCTCCATGTGAGTGGTAACAGGACGTTTTACAGATCACAGATACTTAAAAACTGAAGTCCAGAAGACGCTCAGGGTGAGGGCAAGGTACTGCTTACACTAAAATAGCCCAGATAGCGTAAAACTATTGAGCTGCTTAGATTTCATAGAAATCCTTCAATATGCTACCAACAAATGGCTGGACATCTACAAACTACCTTGTTTGCAGCAGAAACAACATCTCCTGCTGCTACTGAATTTTCTCTTGTGGTCACAGAGAACGATTACACCATTGAGGGTAATACTGCCAGAAAAACACAGAATGTAAATATCATGTAGTTTGTGTTCCACTCCTTGAAACATCATAGTTAATGTATAGTTAACCATAAAAATGTGTGAAATCACGGCAACACAGTAAGTCATTTCCTCAACCTTCTGCAAGGTAAATGCTCCTTTTACTTCTTGTGTATTTTGCACGAGGTGGATTTTCTTTCCCTTTTGTTCTATGTATCATTCAATTCCTCTGTGTTTGATGTTTGAACTCAGATGGGCTCAAACTGCATGCATAAATTGCTCATCTTTTTATTTCCTTTGACTGCAAAGAGGAGGGACTGCATGGTGCCACTAAGCAGAGAGTAAGTTTGGACTTATGGTTCAGGCACTAAATCCAGACTGGGACAAGCCAGGATAAATTCCAGTTAGATCTAACACAAGTCATGAGATTATTCTGTGCTCAAACAAACCATTTTAAATGTGTTTTTACTTTTGGGCCCTTTCTTCAGCAGTCATGAAGAAGAATGAGAAAGAGAATGACTGTATCAACAATTAGCTGTGACTGAGCTCTGTATAGAAATTTTTTAAGAATTGTGCTTTCCTTTGCTAATCTCAGATGCAGCATCTGGCCATGCCTTTGCAGCTCCAGATGTTACAGTCATTGCAATCATTTTTAGATGACCAAATGCACCAGTATAATTCCCAGGTCCTCCTTGCCACATACAGGTTTTAAGTGTAAAACCACTGTTATGACCATCTATTCTGAGTTTTCATAGCACAGATCATACCACCTTTCTTGGTATTTTCAGCTTTGCACAATAAAATATGATTCATCTAAGGCATAGTTTTATAAGAGTCTCACATGAACAGGAACTTTCTGTATCCCTAGCTACGTTATTCCAGCGCTTTATTACTTTAAAACATTATTTTAAACATCCAACAACTGATTTTTCTCCTGCTAGATTAAAGTGCTATTTGCCGTGAGAATATCTTTTCCAAAGAGTCTGTACACTCATCTACTCCCTTTTTTGTCTCCATCTGGATAACCAAGTAGATTATGCCCTCTTACTAAACAGTGCATCTCCCAGACCTCCGCATATTCCTCTTAAGCCCTCTTCAGTACTTTCTCATTTTTTCAGCCACAAACCCAGACTGCGAAGCACTCCAAACAGCTCTATAAACCTCTGCTGTCTCATTTTCCACACTATGACACTCAACCCCATCCAGATAAAAAAGCATCGGTGAAACTCAGCAGGTTACTCAGAGCTGAAGGACAGGAATGAAGAAGGACATTCCTATGAGGCTTTGCCCAGATAAAACATCACAGTTTATTCAGAGGCTTGTTCATGTCAAATACTTAGCAGTTCAACATTGTCCCCCTGGAAGGAGCTACCTACTGTTAAATTTTGTTACTGTGTTTTCATGGCTGTAATGACGGCGTCTTTTCACCTTTCCCACAATATAAAAGGAGGTTGAGTCTCCATTCAGCATGGCATCATGAGCTAATATTACCTCCATCCTGTTATATTTGAGCACAGCTTCCTATCTGTACTGTTCTCCCACTACCCAGTAGTGAACAGGGGATAGTGTTACATCTGCCTGTACGTGACAGTGTCACAAATTCACAGGCACATGGGGAAAAAAGGGTGTAATGCTCTCTTCCTTCTGGATCAGATCTCCTCGGCACCACAAAGAGGAACCACAGCAAGAAGGTTTCTGAGAAGATCTTTGTAGAGAGGTTAAGAGTGTAAGCATTCCTTTTGAAGACAATGATTTTACTCTGTATTTTAGCCAGATAATTACTTCACCCTATCAGACTTTTTCATCAACCTGAACCTAAGCTTTCCAAGGAAAATAAGGAAAAACTGCAAAACCAGGTTCCGTCAAACTGTAATTCCAGTAGAATAACATCAGTTCATACCGAGGGAGGTTCTCCAACACTTCCTTTTTTATTTGTTAGTAGAGTTTTTAATCCCATCAGAGGATGAAATCTACTCTTGCAGGATTAAAATTACCCAGAATAATCTGTATATTTTGGTGAGTGCCTGACTACTCTTCCTGCATTCGTGACCTGAGTAAAGTGCATTCATGACCTGTATTGCTTATACAAGCTTGAAAGGTGTTTTATTGCTATCTTTATGTCATAAATATGCCTGTAACCCTGGGACTCGTTACAGTGTTTCTAAAGACACTTTACAATCCCTAGATTGCTTACAACAGGTTCATTTGTTGTAAACACTGTCCTGACGGTTTTAGTTGGGTCTTTTTCATCTGATTGCTCATTTTAAGTCCTAGAGATTCAGAGAGGTGTTATTTGGACTTTTCTTAAATAGATTCCAGGTAGTTTAGTGTATATTATACTGGATAATATAAATTCATATTTAATAATACTTGGCAAAATTAACTGATGTGCTTTTCCAACTCCATTCTGAGATACAATAATTGTGAGAGCCTTCAGGCATCTTATTTGCTATTATAGTTGTTGTTATTATTATTTAGTGGTTGTGGTGGTGTTTTCATTTGATGAATTATCTTTTATCGTCTATTGCTTCTTCTAAATTCACTTACTCTCTGTCTAATGCTCAATATTTATACTGCTAACAAATACAATTATGTATTCTAGTCTCTCTATGCCCAGAGCTGTAGTAAATATTGATTGAGTTTAATTTAATAAAAATAATATAAAATAGCCTCTTGTCCAATATGTAAATGAGTAAAATATAAACCAGAGGGTGGAAAACAACAAAAGATTTAAATAAACCTTTACAAGAATTTGGAAGCAATTTTCAACGCTTTCAAGTCGTGTTTTTATAACGAAGGTGTCACCTGTTGTTCCATCTAGAAGATAATGTTTGTTTTTCTCTTTTATATGTATGTAAAGCAAGAACTGGGATTGCTACATCGTGTAGCTATTTTCTTACAGCCTTTCAGACAGCTGAGCAAGACAGCCTCAAGTATATCTGTCTAATATAAACCGTGGCTCTCTAGCAGTCACTTCAGATTTTCTTTCCCAGACAAAGAAGCAGCAGCCACAAATAAGTTTGGTTAAAAGAAACAGGCTCAGAGGAGAGGCAGATTTCTGCTTGGAATAAGTTTCTAATAAAAGAGATAGTTTTCTCGTTCTTGAACTTAATGAACATCTCCTGCACTTTTATGCTGTAGCTTCCCACATGCCTATGTCCTCAGCATTACATCCTAAAAATGTCACTGGTCTTTTCACTTCCAAAATCTATCCCCACCACAACGCTTCCCATTCAACAGCAATTTTAAAGATCACAATATAATTCAGAAACTAAACAGGAAGGACAAGTACTCCAAGAGATGGAGAATCCCATTTTTTTCACCTTTTGTTGTGGCGATGAAAGAGAACTGACACACGCATGCTATTCTGCTCCAGAACAAAAGCATCTTTGTCTCTGCTTCCCCAACACAGTTCTGTTACTAGGCAAAAACAATGCCTTAAATTACTCCATGCTGATCTAATAAAGTGACCTGGCTTATAGCCCAGGAAAGCAGATGGCATTAAAGATTATAGGGTAATGCCTTCAGGGAGGCCCAGTAAAGAATAAACTTCAGAAAAGAACCCAAAAGAAGAAAAGGGGCTGCATCCCATGTCCATGATATCTTACTTAGCTAGCAGGATTGATAGAGTCATGCCAAAAAGTGATTACATGCCTCAAACACCAAAATATCAAATGCCATTGTAAAACTCCTTGCACACCAGAAGAATTCATTCCCGCAAGTATAAAGCCTCTGAGCCATTTTGAAGAGCATATGATGTTCCCCATGGAGAAGGTAGCATGACCACCACGGGTTGCTAGTCACAGCAGGACAACAGAGGCAAACTTCTGACCTTGCTGTAAGCTTCTCGAGGGAAAACATAATGAGTGTTTTACCTTATAGGATCTTTGGTTTGTAGGTTCTTTTCCCATCTGACAAGGAGCGAGGTGTTTCCACTGTTTCATAGTTTATTTCACTTGATTAGTAGCCTAGAGTTATGACCATATTGATATTGCAAGTAGGAGTCTAAATGTCTGCTGCTCTCAGGCACTCCTTCTTATCCTGATGGCACTATTTACTTTGCACTAATTTGAGAGAGTCAATACATAGACAAAGAGCATCAGGTTGCTCACTGACACAGGTGAATTGTATTGTGTCCTCCCAGGGGCTGGAGGGTCTGTAGATACTCAAAGTGGGTCAGAACTTCAGTCCTATGTCTGATACAGAAGACAGAAAACACAGTCACTGAGCTGCTGTGACCTCTTAAGTGATTACAATCATAATCCATTGTGTACTTGTATGTAACAGATTCATTTCTGTAAGCAGTTGAGTTTAATTGGGCCACAGCTGGTGTTGGCTAAGTACATGGAAAGCAGGGGGGTGAGGGGAGTGGGTTTATTGACTCAACAGCCCTCTTAAAGTGAGGTCTCACTGTCTGATGATATCTTTCTTATTTCTTTCAGCTCATGAACATTTACACAAGGCTGCTGGACTTCAGAACAGGAATTATAGCACGGGACTTATATACATCTCTGTGGCAGTCTGAGAAAAATAGCTCTTCCCACCATATGGATTGGTGCTTCCAGATCAGCTATGCGGCACTTTGGCACAAACCCTTGTGCAGACCCCTTCCCAGCTTTCAACCTCAGGTCTATAGCTGCCTACTGGTCCTTTCCAAACAACTAACCCTCTTTCAGGCTATGCTTGTGCATCTGGGTACAAAACAAACCCCCTGGTGGTGTCTGAAGAAGAAGGGATGGCATGTCTGTATTTTGTGATTAGCACCAGAACCGTCCTCCTGCGTTCATCATCTTCTGCCTTCAGATCTGGACAGGGAAGACTTCACACAGACATGCAATATCATCTGCAATCTCCATCTATAAATTTGAGGAAAGAAAACAGAAGGGCAGAGCCTAAAGTGTTTAAAGCTGTTTATTCAAGGGCTGTGGTGAACTGCTGATAAAGTCAATGATCTTTCAATTATTTTTTTCTTATTTTATGCTCTCTGCCTAGTGCAGTTTTAAGTGGGAGGTTAACTTAGAAACATACTGTCCCATCCAAGAGCTCAAAATAAGCTCCCAAGTAAAGGTAAGGACACTGAACAAGAGGCAAGTCAGGCTGCAATTTTTAACTGCCTTTCACAGAATCACAGAATCACAGAATCACAAGGTTGGAAAGGACCCATTGGATCATCGAGTCCAACCATTCCTAACACTCCCTAAACCATGTCCCTAAGCACTTCATCCACCCGTTCCTTAAACACCTCCAGGGAAGGTGACTCGACCACCTCCCTGGGCAGCCTCTGCCAGTAGCCAATGTTTCCTTATCTTCTTTTCTTCTTTGCTTTGAAATGTGACGATTTTCTCCCATCAAAGAAGCCAATCTTTATCCTTGGCTCTTACCTTCTCTACAGCTCATACACCTGACACTCTCAACTGTTCACAACTGCAGTCACCAGGCCCCACCAGGAGCTGGGGCATGCACATGGCTGCACAGAAAACACCTATAGCACATGTGCCCAGCCCTCCAGTCATCTCCTTTCATGAGGCAATTCTCAGTTGTACTCAAAGAAATGATGCAGTACTGCAGCAAACAAACTGCTTTATGTCTGCTGTCTCATAGGGTGTGCATGAGGGCACAAGAATCCAGGAGAAATGCTAAATAAGCAGAAAGAAAAGCCTGTATAGGGCGTGGCTCTATATCCCGCAATACTCTGTGATGAATTCCAGTCTTCAAGATAACACTCAGTGAATTTGGTGTCATTTCATATTTCTGATATATTTTTGCCACAATTAGCCTACAGCTCAATCAGTCTGAGCATCTTCATCACTCCGTTGCACATAGAACCTAGATTAGGACTTAGAGATCACAGTGAATATCTCGGTGATATCTATATGTATGGCTTCCTTCTGCAGCTATTCATTTGATGGTGATTCCTTGCCTTTTGTGGCTGATCTTCTGAGAAAGGCTCTGCAGGTGGTAATTTCAGACTTTCTGTAGTAGCAAATCCTTTGCTATGTTGATTTTCAGCTGCAGATCTGGTCAGCAGTGCCTGTAGCAATGGTGACAACAAAGGTGGCATGCCTATGGAGCTCAGAAATGACCCTACTGTGGATCTCAGTAAGCCAAAGGTGTGGGAAATAACGTCCTAATAAGATAGGAAATTGCCATAGCTTTGTGTGATGATTTATTTGTCACACGCTAAAAATCAATCTGCTGAGATAGTAAAATCCCATAGCAAAGCTTTCAACATTGGTCATTGTTTAATTAAACTTGGATGCCATCGGGCAGATCTGCTCGTGTAGAGGCCTGACAGCCTGTGGTGTGCTGCTAACAGTAGCTCACAGAATACCAAGTTAAAATCCAGATATTTCTTCTTGCTCCCTAGTAAAGCTGAATGGTGAATATAAAACCAGCCAATGCACAAAATCTCTCTAAATTGCTCTTTCTCACCCCTCCTATGTGCTTTCTGTGAGAATCCTAACCAAATATGATTAATCATACTCCTGTGAAGACATTGCCTTTCAAAACCACTACAGAATGATTCTCACTTCACTTCGGTGTGCCCTCCCCTCTTTGCCTTGTTCTTCACAGTGAGTTAATGCTTCACTGAATAACTATAGACCCACTTCCCTTCAGAAGTCAGCTCCTGCATTCCCAACGAGCCTCCGGAGTGTCTGTGCTCAGGGACATGGTTTAGTGGCAGATAGGAATGGTTGGACTCGATGATCCAAGAGGTCTTTTCCAACCTGGTGATTCTATGATGCTGTGAGCTAGCAGAAAAGTCCCTCATTAACCAGGGGCTGCAGTTTCTTTGTCCTCTACCTTCTCCACAGCAGTGTCTCATCTCATTTTATAATTTACCAGACTTGGCCTCATGAGATGAAGAGCAGGACAAAAAAGCCTCTCACTTAGGCCAGGCCTGGGACCGCACTCCTCTGTTCTTTTTCAAACACAGTCATTTTAATCCTCAGTTTCTTTGACTTCTGCGGCTCAAAAGTACTTTAGGGAAAGTGCTGGAAACGGAAAGGGGAAAAAACAAGGACATCTGTAACAACCTTCATCCGAAGGATGTTTGTGAGGCTCAGGACTGATTCACAGCACCCAGCATCCTGTGAGCATCAGCAGCACACACATGGGTATGTGACACTTCTTTGTGTCCTTTGAAATCTCAGATGAATCATCGGATGAGATACAAAAGGTTATATAGATATTTTCAAGATAGAGATGCTGGGATGCAAGGAGTTCATCTCTGCTTTTATGTCCTGATTGAGCAGCACTGAGAGAAGAGGCCGCCTCCTGCGCTGGCCACTCACAGTCTGGGCCTGATGAACCAACCAGCTTTGTGAATAGTACAGCCGTGTTGTCAAAGAAATAACCCACCCCAGGTTCATGTTAGGAACTGTTTGAAGTGGTACAAAGATAGAAAGAGGAGTATGTCTGAGTCTGACCCAGGAATGGCAGGGGAAATGCTGGCCAAACTGAGGACGCGGGTGAATCCCCCAAACGAAGGCAGCAAACTGGGGCTGGGCTTGGTGAGCAGCTAGCCCAAAAACCAGCTGTGTGAGAGCCTCAGAATGAACTGTCATCATCTAGTGAGCTCTATTTTAGGTAAGAGAGCAAGGAAAATAATCTGAACTATTCATAGTTTCAGCTGGCATCTCCTACAGCTACCATTTAAAATAAAACCTTTTTTTTTCCCGCAGTGAAAGTCTGTTATCGTATTAAGATTCTGTGGAAAACAGAGACAATTTTGAATCTACAACAGGCATAAATACTCTAATTTCTGGCATTAGGAATGTCATTGCAAGTATTTTGTCTGCTGTTAAGAATGTGTTTTACATCACTGAGGAAATAAACACAGTTCAAAATCTTATGCCGGGAGTAGCTCAACTATTAAAATGTGGCAGTGCTCTTATGCCACAAACACCCATTTTGATGTGTCTAAAGGAGACATCTTACTGGCATGATGTGT
Source organism: Cuculus canorus (assembly GCF_017976375.1). Classification (NCBI taxonomy): domain Eukaryota; kingdom Metazoa; phylum Chordata; class Aves; order Cuculiformes; family Cuculidae; genus Cuculus; species Cuculus canorus. Next base: position 10,997,235 of record NC_071414.1, read on the forward strand.
GTTCAAACTTCTGAAATAAATCTTATTTGGAGCATGTCATAGTAGCAGTGCTTTGTAATACAACACAGCTCTATAAGTGAGAAAGTGAGTGTGAGAGTGTGTGTGAGTATGTGTGTGTGTGTGTGTGTGTGTGTGCAGTCTCATTTCCTTAAGGGATATTATTGTATGTAAGGATAAAATTTGTTAACACTTATGAATATTTATAAGCAAATTTTCAATTAATATTTCACAAATGAAGAGTTACTCATACTTTTATTAATTAAGAAAACGAATAATGTTGCCCTCTGAAAGTTTTTTGACATGCTGATGCAGGGGAAAGTCAATGCAGTGGGTTTTATACTGCCCTCGTGTACGAAACCAGTGGGCGGAAAAAGTGAGTCCCATTGGGCCAAACAATTACTTAAATGATGTCATATCCCATCCAATACGAGTGAGTCAGATAATAGGCCAAACACAGATCTCACTGAAGGCAGTGGGAGCAGGGAGAAAGTAGTGAGACTCATTAATATCGCACTTAGTGGGTGTAACAAGGGAGGTGGGAGAAGAGAATTGACTCCTACTGTGTCTTTCACCTTAATTTATACCTTCCTGGTATTTTCTTTTTTATGTGCTTCAGGAGGTCATTTTATAGAATATATAAAAAAAATTCTTACTTCTCTCCTGTAATTAAATCACACAGTGGCTGCAGAAGCTGGTCTCTCTTCCACCAACGAAAATTAGTAGCTTTTACAAAATTTAATGACTTTACATTGCTTAAAAATGTGCAAGAGGTGAAAATTGATCTCGATGTTTTGAAGAAAATTCTAGCAATTACACACTCGACACAAAGTCAAAGTGTAGGAATTGCGTTGTTCCTCATTTTGTTGTAGTTTAGTCCAGGTTCCCTGTAAGGATCAGCACAGTCTCACACTAGCAGGAGACATGCGTTGGAGTGCACAGCAGGCCAGATGCTGGAGAGCCCTTCCTTCAGTGACAGTGCTGGGTTTAGCCAGTTTAACCTGATCAAGAATTTTCCTGGGTAAGGTCCTTCTAAAACCATATGAATAATAGAAATGGAAGCAGTAATAAAAGCTCTCAAGGTCCTCTTAGTCTTTTCTCATAGATTTGAAAATATTAGTAAAGAAGTTTCTTTCTGTTTTTCCTTTAGCTCCAGTGCACCGTGGAGTCCTCAGAGCCCTCTTGAATACTTTAGACAGTTCAATAAAAAAGGGTAACACACCATGCTATTTTAATTAAGCTTGATGTGTACTGACCTTGAAATTGAATCAGAATGTCTACGTACTGACCATGTTGTAGCTAAATACAACAATTGATTTTCATTTGTTAGATTGGAAATGCCAATGAGCAAATCCACACAATTTCAGTTGGTCACTGGAGTGAGTGGGGCCCTTCAGGGAGCAATAAATGTGCTTATTTTAAGTGGGAAAAAATTCTAAGTGGGAAAAGATATCTCTATTTAACTAGCACAGGGAGGGAAAACTTTGGTATTTGACATCACACGCAGAGAATGTCAATAAAAAAAAATCTATTTTTAGTGCCTTTCATTTGGGCACTCATATCATTTCACTATCACTGAGTTTCTCAGTGGCACTGTGACATTCACAAAAGTCTTATCTCCAGTTCTCTATTGGAAAATCGAGGTACCCAGTATTTGAATAACTTGTCAAGAACAAATGGAAGGATTGTCACATTGCAAAATATTGAAGGGCTTTCGAATTTTCTCTTGAACCTGTCAGACCTCAGATTTTACGACCAAATTTTCCTGTCTGCTATTGTAAATGCAGGTTAAGGCTACCGATAGCTATGAGAGTCATCCATTTAAATCTTAGGCAAACGAGATCACAGTCAGCCTTTAATCCCTTGGTTCTTTTACATAATACAGGGTGTATTTCTGCAGTCTGCTGTCTCTCTTTTCATCTTAGCTGAGATATTATAAAACACAGCAAATGCTATTCTCTTTACAAATGGACATTAGTTGTTTCAACTGAGTGATTTTGTCTTTACTGCTGTTGTGCTACACTTGTTTTCAGGAAGAACAAAAGTAGAAAGCAATGATTCTTCCTTGTTTCAATCACTTTCCACAATAAAAACTACCAGGAAAAGAAGTTCATAAACACCTTTTTCTACTCCCAGTTAAGTTCTTGCAGCAGTTGTTGCACTGCTGTGGACCTGCTCTCGATACACACCAGTCTGAGCAGCAAGAAAACCAAAATAAAAGTTATTTATTCAAAATTTACTCATGGAGTCTTTCTCATATTCCTCTTCAGTTTTCACCTTTGTTGTAAGTACACTTCAGTAGCATTATAGCTTTACAATGTATATGTAAGTGCTTCAGTTCAGGAAACAGAGCAATCTGGCTTTGCTATAAATCAGATAGAAGGGTTTGGTAATTGCAAAATTTTCTCTTGTGCAGTCAGCTTTTTTAAGAAGAAAAATGTCTTTTATTTCTTTGTGCTAATTGTTCTTCTTTGTTGGCCATGCTTAGAGCCAATCCACAAGCTGTTCAACTGGTTGCTAGTCTCCCAAAAATTTGGGTTTCCAACATTGGAGGGTCTCATTATTCAATAGATTTGCATGATGAGTATTGCATCCACATAGGAAGAAGACAGGGGTTACAAAGGAATGAACGAGTCATCTCTCCTCATCATGAAACACATGGAGGAGAACTTACTCATGCTGGACTAAAGTGGAACCAACGTAGTCAATTCAGTAGGAATTGACCCTGACAAAGGGATAAGAGGCATAAGCCTCTGTCCTCAGCTGTTAGTCTCAGACCCTAATGTATGAAAAAGAGGATGATACATCCAAGATCACAGAATCAAGAGGTGAATTTTTTCTTGAAATGTGGCCTTGTGAGCAGAAGGAAAAATTGAACTCATTTATCTTCTCAAGAACAATTTAGATCCAAACCAACATGTACTGCAGACTCAGGCTTCCTGAGATGAGCACGGAAAGAAAGGTAATCAATCTTCATGCCCATACCCAGTCCAAGGCACACACCCAAAAGTCACTGAGAACACTAATACATTAGGAATTTAGGTTTTTATAAGTAACACTGCCTCACAGTGGTTCAAGTTCAGTATGAGGCTCCATCTCCACTGCTAGCATCAGGGGTCAGAAACTTTGATTTGACAGCATGTTATTCTTCCGCTGGTTTACTGATCTGTAATTTCTTTTATATTCACTATTTCTCACAACCTCTCTGATATCTTTCAAAAGGTGGAGGCCTTGATGATTCATCATCACCTAGAAAGAGACTCCAGACAGAAAAAGCAGAATTCCCCTTGTCTCCTGATGGCTTGGTTCACTTTCTTCATAAAGGTTCCATTCCCACTCAGAGTTTCAACTGCCAAATCTCTATAGTTTTTGGAAAATTGGTATAAGAATATTCCCATTTTTATGAAGAATGGTTGATGAGACAGATAATTATGTTATAGGAGGAATCAGTTTTGTTGTTAATAAAGGTCAAGCTAAGCAATTAATTTTATATAAAATAAAACTTCTTTCTGGAGGTTCTCTAAGTACAATTTTAAAAATTGCTTCAAAACAGCTTTTTTTAGAAAATTAGATCCACAGTGGTCCTCTTCACGAGCTGCAGGGAAATATCTGCTGTACCGTGATCTCTCCCATGAGTTGCATGCGGGTAAATAGCTCCTCCATCTTGGTCCTCTCCGTGGGCTGCAGGAGAGTATCTGCCCCAGCCCCTGGAGCATGCTGCCCCACTCCTTATCTGCCCTTGGTGTCTGCAGGGCTGTTTCTCAATTTTTTCATCACTTCTCACTGCTGTGCAGCTTTTTGCCTTTCTTAAATACATTTCCACAGAGCTGCCACCAGCTTGGTTGATGGGCTCAGCTGTGTCCTGCAGTAGGACTGTTGCAGGGATGTCTGACACTGGCTGTGTCCACCAAGGAGCTGCTCCTGCTCTCATCTCACAGAGACGTCTCTGCAGCTTCCTGCTGCCCATACTTTGCCACAGACACACAGTGCAGTGTTTTAGGGTCCTGACTCATCTCTCAGCTGCTTACTCTTTGACCATACCTTATGAGCCTTATTTACAGTAATAACACTAAGGATCTAAATAAAGAAACAAAATTAATTGGAAGGTGAAACCTGGTAGTTAATTAGTGCATCTATTTATAGCTGAGAACCCAAGGTTTTGCTGCAAGTTTACTAACATGTACACAGTTCCATTACACCTACAAAACTTTCCCTCTCTGTATCTATTCAGCATCTCAATGAGAGATTCTGCCTTTGAGGATCATCAATAAACGCTAGCAATGAAGAGACAGGAAGAGAAGCTATAACACCAAGCCAACAATGCCTTAAAACCAAATACAGACTGATTCCATTAGGTTTGAATTAGATTTCATTTTTCCCCTTGAAGTGATTTCTCTTCCATTGACTCCCCGTGCATGTATCATGCAGCTGTGTGTTTACAGTTGCTGAGACCATGCTGCATTTATGCCAGAACCAGGACAATTGCATAATCTATCAAATTGAATGTAAACTGTCTCTCAGTGACAGCTGCCCAGTAGTAATAAGGCTTCCCTCAGAAGCCAGGAGAATAATCCAACCTTTATTATCAGTGGCAGTAAGGAAAAGCATGGCTCAGCTCCTCAAGTCTGGGTCACCAAACTAGGAGGAAGAATTTCAAGTATTCACCAAAAAATAAAATTTCCCTGCTAATAAAAGTGCAGAGAATGCTAGAGCCTTAGTATTCCCTAGAAAATGGGTAGATAATTTAACTGCTGCAAATAAATGGTTGTGGTACCTGATTTCACAAATCTTGACCCAAATTTGCACAGACAAACAGTATTTGGCATACAGGCACATTCAAATTTCAGCGGCTTAACAAATCACTGCGCATGGGCTCAGTCACGGGAGTCATTTATGTGCAAGCTATTAACCTACAGCTACAGCAATCTGATCTAAGTTTATCCATCTTTTATTGCTGAACTAAGTCCAATTGCCTCCCATTTGCCACAGACTTTGAGCATGCAGATAACTCTGGGGTCAGCCAGCAGGTGGTAATTCATTAGACAGCTTTATGCTGCCTGGGTGTGCAAGCCTGTAGATGCCTTACTGTGTCTCTACTGCAGCTGGGGTGATGAACAAGATATCTTGGGGTGGTTTCTCAGCACAGGTTGCTCTCAGTGCACTTTGGCAGTGCAGGCGATTGTTCTCAGGTTGAGGTGCATTTTTGTGATGAAATTTGTAATCGTTAGAGACCATAAGCCTTTTATTTTGCAGAAGCATTTTATTAAGAAGTTTGCACTGAAATCAATTGTTGGATTGTTTCTTTTTGCCTCGTGTTCCCTTGCCACTGTCAAGGATGAAATTCTGTTTGACAGTTATGCACTCATGTGCATTGCCCTGCAACAGAATCTCAAGTCAGGAATACTGTGCCCTCCAGGCAGCGCCTTTCCAAGCGAGCGTCCCTTGGTGTTGAGTCCAGCACTGTCCTGAAGATTCCCACAGACTAACTCAGACTTTAAAGAGTTAGGCATCATTTTCAGCACTGTAATCAGGACCAGGGCCCCGCGCTGCTCAGCCCCGGTCACTCACACGCAGAAAATGTTCAGAGGAATGTTAAGCATAGCCAGATAAGGCAGAAGGATAGGAAAAAAAGAACACCCAACAGTGACTGCCAGAGGTGAAATGACTTTCCCAAGATCAAGCAGCAGATCAATAGCAGAGCTCAAAACAGACCTTCACATTTTCTGTTAATTCACAGCACAAGTACTCAATTCTTTGATTTCCTCATGTACCTGTGTGCATGAGACAGACACTAATCTTTAGCAAAATAAGCATACACGTGGTTAATTAAAAAGCTGAAGTCTTTCACCTTATATTTTAACATTTTTGTACTCTATCATCTTTATTATTGTGAGGTTAATTTAAAAGATTAAGTAAAGGTTGTGAAGAAAAAAGCACTATGCTTGAACAAGATCAGAGATAATTTCAAAAGACTGTCTGCTTACTTGACTCTTCATCTGAACTTTAATGTTTCTTAAGATCTTTAGAAACACAATTTTCATTTTATATGTCTGCATTAGAAACAGACAAAATGTTCGTTGAGTCTAGCATAGATGCAGGTATTAAATTGCAGAGTGCAGATAAACCTGCTTGCCAGACTTGCCTTGCTATTCATAAAAATGTAAGCTCAGTTATAATATCATTCAAAATTTGAAATTAAATCATTACAACTGTGTGATCACCCTAATTAAAAACACCATCTTCAGTGTTTTTACTTGAAGACTACCAGCATTCAAAAAGTAACCTTTTTAACTTAAGTGGACCATTTCAAGGTATGAAGTTCTTAGTGGAAATGAGAAATACACACACCTACAGGCATTGCACCAACGTCTGAGGGTTCCTTGGAGGAAGAGGTTTCTTGATTCTTAGGTCGGTTTCCCCAAGCACATTGCAGCTGGTACATCTTTTTGCCACCTTGGTTCAACTCTTGTCTGGTCAGATTTACAAACACTGGTTACTAATCTGTTTGAAATTCCATTGCAGTCTGGACTTTTCAGTGACTGTTTATATCAGTATGATCAAGTCACCCAGTATTTCCCCTCTAATGCTGTCATGACAGTTCAACTCATCTGACTACAGTTCATCCTCTGCCTCTGTTTCTTTCATTCATAAGTCTGGTGCTGTCCAGGGCTCCACCACCTCCGAACTTTACTCTCTGCACTTGACTTTGCTGTAATACACAAATCAAAGCATTCCTATCAAAAAGATTTACACCGATTCTCCCTCCAGTGCCAGTTTTGAGACACATTTATAGTGCCATGTGTGAATGTTGACATTGGTCCTTGTCGATAGCACGTGTCTGCTATCAACTGGCGTGTCTATATGGGCAGATACAGAGAGACCCGGCTCCCCCATGGACATTTAGATTTGTCCAGGTGCAAAACATCTCTAGTACTGCAGCCGTATGTCACTGCTAGTGCAGTTGAGTCTCCAGGTAGGTAGGGTGATGTGCTGGCGACACAGCTTCCTGGATCACCAGATTCTTACTGCCTTCAAAAGCCTGACCTGCTGCCACTACTTATTGGCAATGAAATTTCAGAAAATTTGTTCAAAAAATTAGTTTTCTATTTTTAAAAATGCTTTTGGAAATAATAGATTGTATTTTATTATATATGTATATATATTTGAGTTGCATTTTACATACATATATATGTGTGCATGTACGCATGGATAAAGACTTACTTTCCTAACTTAATTCAGGCACAATCAGTGCTAGTCTCCTAACAAGCCCTGCTGGGATGGCTTTTTAAGCTTATCTGAGTCAGAATGTGTTTGCTTGTACATAGCACTGGGTTAATGAATATGTGTGACATCTCAACCAGAAATCTTTCACATCTAACAACTTGGAGCATCAACAAAGGACCCTACATCTCCTTGTACCTACCTCATAGGCTCGCTCTTTGTTGAGGTCAACATCTTGTTTTGCAATCTCTTCTTCCCATAACTTTACTCTCAAAGCTTTTATCACTGAGCACTTACTTGAAAAATGATTCTGTTAAATGAGAATTTGTCAGTAAAGAGAGTCTATTTTCAGCATTTTCATTTTGGCATTAATGTAATGCCAGTTTTAGTTAACTGAAATACCGCAGGCCCTTGTTTCTCTACTGCAGAGCACCTCAGTGGTTAGCTATTCGTGTTGCAGTATATGCTGTGATTGACTGGATTAATCCATCCAGGAAAACAAAATCCCAGAGCCTAATGCAAACAGGCTAAGTGCTTGTATTACTTGTAGGGAGTAAGGAATCACCTGTCACTGACTCTGAAGTCTCAAGACTCAGCACAGATGACATTTCCACCCCCATATCTGCAATTTCTCTCATCTGATGACAGGATGTGGTTTTCTTGATTGAAATTGCAGTGTTGTTGTTTACATATGCACATGCAAACAGAAATAAGCAACATATTGTGAAATTAAATTTGTTGCTGCTGCTGTGGCCATCTTGAGACAAATTTGCCTCTCCTCACTCTGCTGGGATCAGCTTTCCCACCCACCATGTTCTGGAGATACATCTTCCTTCCAGCTCTCAACTCTTCTGCACAGTAAATGCTCTCACTTAACATCCTCTCAACACGCTTCTTCCCTAGAGTCTCCATGCACTGTGGATATCACATATCATTTTTCCCCCCTGTGTTGCCCCTCAAGCTAGTCTCTTAATTTCTATGCAGCAGAAGGCCTGTTTTTAATACACATTTGTTTTTAATATCTTCTCTGGACCTGTTTTCACCAGCTTCCTTTATGAGAATAAGCCTCATCCCCCCATGTATGCAGTCCCCGGAGCTTAGCTGGCTTCATCAGAGCCCAGAAAATTGCCAACAGCACAGGCTCAGTGTGTGGCATAATAAACAGATGGTTCCTTTCTAGCCTGAAGTCAGAAGACACCATGAGGATACATTGCTCCCATGTTTGAAAACCTGATGATTTTTCCATGGCAAAGACTAGGAGAACCAACACTGTGCTGCTCTTACCCATTCTACCCGAGTAGAGACAAATCAGGGGCAGAGGATGGAGGGAGCAAGGCAAGGACAAACAGGTATTTTCTTAAGTTCACAGCATTCCTGCAAGCTTTTTGCTGCTTTTACCTGGTCATTAATTGCAACCAGTATTCAATAATTTTTTGTCCTATTTCTTCTGCAGATATGTGATGTGATCTTGGAAATCATTTTAGGCCATATTCAGTAAACAACGGTAGGTGTTTTGCTGCTTAAATGTTGGGCACCGTAGGACTAATAGACACTTAAGATCTCTACATAGTGTATAGGGAATGTATGGGTCAAAAACAAGAAGCCAGCATCAGCCTAGGGCTGTCTACAGGGAAATTCAGGGAACAGGGACTAATCTGAGATAATTTTCTTCCTTTTACATGGCTGGCAGGGATGACTGACTAAAATGCAGTCTCTGGAGAACAAGAAAATGACGATAACCCTGCCTCACACAATATCCAGTGGCTAAAAGCAACACCAAAGAAGTGATGTAGTATAATTAAACCCTCCTCCACTGGCAGGAATTCCTCCTCCATTCAGATTAATATAAAATTTAGGACTTCTTTTCTCAGGGAAGTGCCTTGGTCACCAGCAGAGCACTGCCATGAATCTTAAACCCATCACACACTGCAGTTTCCCAGCTCGGGTGGAAAATAGACTTTCCTCCTCCTGTGCTTGTTCTCACATGTACCCTCTCCAGAGTAACTCGTAGCCTGCAAACTGGGGGCTAGATTCAATCCTTCTGGGCAAAGGCAGGTCTGACCCTGCATCATTCCCTTGTCTCTGTGTGATGCGCTGTCGGCACCTAGAGATATGAAAACTTTGAAAGCTGTCATCAACTCAATTTTTGGATCATTAGGCATTTTCTGAACACAGCAATTACTTTTTCAATAGAAAAGTGGTTTGGAGATGCCTACATTTTAAATTATTTCGCTCACCTTGGCCCAGTGCTGGGCTGCATGAAACTATTATACAGAGGTGAATTTTCTGCAAAAAAAACAACTTTGAAACGTATTTCAAACAGTTTTACATAGTTTATTACCAGTTTCTCACACAATGGAGAAATCAGTACATTCATCAGGAAGTGCATTTCACACATGGAAGACATAGCTCTCCATATTTGAATATTTTTATTTGAAATAGATCTGTTCGAGAGAAGATGTCATTCTATGTGACATAAAAAAAAATCTCAGTCTGTAAATGACGAGCTCTCCGGGAACCAAAAAGGAATTTAGAGCAAATATATCCACAAGTAGGAAATTCACTATTGCTAAAAATAGTCTTTTCCCCAACAGGCATACATTAGACCACAAAATGGAGAGTTCAAAGAAATTGTATTTAATTATGTCTTGCATTGAAATAATCCACTTTATCTTGAAGAAGTTGACCTGTTTGTAGTTTGCACATCATCTTCAATATTCCTCTCATGCTCAACTTAATCTAATTAAGGTGTCATCTGTTTGAACAGTACAGCACAGATTTTGTTCATAGCTTCTTGACATATTCTCTGGGCAAAAAGGGGTAAATCACCATTTACATTTCATTCTTGCACACTGTTATTAATAAATGAGTATTTGTCAGTAAAGAGAGAGGTAACATGTGGATGAACAGAAAAGGAAAATGGAGAGAACATATAAAGATTAACACCAGGAACCAGCAATTTATCTAAAGGTGATAAGACTATGAGTCTAAGTCAAAATTAAAGTACTGAGAATTTCCTGGGCAAAGCCATTTCTGGCTATAATATGCACAAGTGTAATCGTCATTTATGAAAACTGAGCAATAAAACAGGACAGAGAACTTGACACTTCCCCAGTCCTTGTCCTACTGATTTACTGAATGTCTTTATTCTCAGTGGATTATTAAGAAAATCCCTCTCTCTGTGCTACGGCTATGAGCTACCTGTTCAAACATGAGGAGCATTGGATGCCTAGCAATAGTTGTTGTGGAGTCTTCAGATGTTTGGATCAAAGTCTGGTCAAACCTCAATAAGAAAAATTTTATCCCAAAAGAATGAATAGAAATGAGCTAAGCGGCAGTCAGAAAAGCCGTTTTCCAGCATTTGGAACTGTCTGATATTGCTTTTTACAGTTGCATTTGGAAAGGTTTTATAGTAAGTGATATTTTGTTTACTTGCCTCCTGTGTAAATCATACAGGCATTTCGTTGTCTGTTTGGATGCATTTCTTCAGTAAGTTGTCAGACAAGTGTGGGTGCAAAATGATGGCCCAGGAGAGAGGCTATGCTTGGAAATGTCAAAGTCAGCCACACACGCAGATTGTATTACTTGACATTTCATTCATTAGAAATGCTCTTCATGGAGATTTCCAAATCCCAAACATTATGCAAGCATCTATTTAAGGGGTGCTGGTGGTCCATCTTAAACAGCTGCTTTTAGTCCAAATTATGTATTTGTTATCACTATTACGATTCTGATGATTTGTGTAACTCTGATGTCCAATGAGCTCAGGAACATGCTGTGTTATCTTTAACTGCAGAAAAGATAATGTACAAAGCTGCAGTTTGGGAAGGAGACAGACAGCTCCTTCTCTGCCTCCTTCCCTTACTCTCTGTTTGGGGAAACAACTTTCCATCGTTCTCTTCAACAGCCAACCTGTTTGTTTTACAGATTCTGCAGCACCTAAATGTGGCCAGTGTGCCACCCTAGTCACTGATGAAAATAAAAAGGGAACTGGAGTGAAAAATTCACTCTCTTTTCACTCTCATTCTTTTTTTTTGTATACATCCATACAATTTGAATTGGTTTCATCCAGTTTTCAGTCAGTGTTTAGAACACGAGTGAGCAAAAGTGAATTTAAGTCATATTTACTCCTCTTGGATCCCAGCCTGGCTTTAGGCTAGTCCAATCTTCTTCAGGCAGCTATTTTTAGGCTCTGCACTAGCTCACGTCTTGAAGCAGTTGACATGATATGACAAACATTTTTAGTATCTATATTTAGAAAGATATGCATGTATTTTTGCTAAGAAAGAGTGCACAAACCAAATATCTGAATAAACAACTTTCAGAAAATACCTTTCACAGTATCACTAGAGGGATTTGTGAAGGGGATCTGGTAAAATTTTAAGGGCTGTTGACAGAATGTGTTTTTTTCTACTCTGCACTGTTTGTTTTCCTGTGAACAAGCAAGCTGTGACAAACAAACATGTGGTTAGACAGTGGACAATAAAAGGTAATGTTAGAAAAATGTTACAAAAGGTAACATTCAACTGTTAATGAAAAATTAGAAAAAAAACACTGGGAAGAATTTTTAATGAACTGTCAATAAGCTGTTATTGATCACAAGGTGTGGGAAGGACTGCAGTTATTTGACAGCCAGCAGGCACATTTGCAAGTAGTTTTATCTTTGTGCTTCGTTTTGCACCTCATCCTCTCACACAGCAATTAATTCAAGATTGTTTGGGGAAAGTGGAAAAAAATCAACATTCTAATACTTTTTCTTTCTGTACTACAGAAAGGCGTTATGAAGGAGCCGTGGAGGCAGAGTTGGGGGTCTCAAGATAGCAGTTTAAGTAGACATTCATGAACATAGAAGCTGAAGCTGTGTACAAACTCCACTTAGATCATTTCTGATGCCTCTCAAAACACAGAGTGGACTAAACACCACCTGCTGCCTTGCAAACTAAATAAAATGATCTATTTTTATCACTAAAATCAGCTCCCTAGTGGCCAAGATTTCATTTGTGTCACAGAAAAAAAAAACAAGGTGGAGCTTTGATACAGATACTTCATAGCATACACAGAGAGCTCACTGTAAATTTCTACTCAGCATCCACTTTTCCCACTGAACTTAACATCTTCATTGCCTGATGTCAATGCCAAGTACCTCCTTCCCAGCACGTCACTATCTCATATTACAAAGACATGTTGGTTTTAATTTGCAGCACTTGCAGAAGAGCTCTTCTAGCTGCCTTGGGGCAGCACTGCTAATGTGCCTGGTTCTTATTAAGAAGCTGTCAACTTGTCAGCGTATTTGAAGATGCCAGTTACACAACATGTTGCTGAGATGAAGACTCCTTGCATCTCTTGGAGAAATCTTCTTCTAACTCATTAAATTTGGTGTTTGAGAGAAAATCAAGGACTTGAGTAACCTAAGTAAGTTGGTAGATAATGCTTTCATTTTAGGAAGGTGTTGAGATATTAGCATTAAGTGTAGGCAACTTTTCCTTGGGGTTTCTGATATGCGTAAAATTAAGCACAGCGCTCCATCCCCTTAGGAACTGGAGCTAGAACATGTCTGACTGTTTTTTCCAGAAGGCAGAGAGACTTAGGTATTTCCAGTACAGAATTTTGCCACTGGCTCCCAGCCACGTTATGGCTCAGTTCGTGGAGACCTATGCATCAGAAACCTCCTCCAACAGAGACAAGCTTTCTGACAGCTAGCAAATGCACCAAAATTTTGCAGATTCAGACGACCTCACAAAACCAAATGGTGGGCACAAAACTTGCAGAAGAACTTCAATATAGATAAATTTTAGGTGACACATCTAGAAGAAAAGAATATAAACCATGCTTACATGAGGCTGAACTCAGAACAGGCACTGACATCTATGGAAACAGATCTTGGAGTCATCAGTTACAGTTCTCAGAATGACATTGTGCAGTAGGAGCCAAGACAGAATCATTTTGCTGCTATATAGGAGTTGATCATGCTCATGTCTTTGAGCACTATGGATATCCCAGTTTCCATACCTTACGAAAGAAGTAGTGGAGGCAGAGAAGAGGAAAAGAGCAGATAATATGATCAAGGGGAAAAAGCTTTCTGTAACAGACTAAGAAAAATATCTTCAGTTTGGAGAGAAGGCAACTGGAGCAGACAAAATTCATGAGGAGAGTAAATTAAAATGAACATAATGCTGCAGTACTAAATCAAAGTAGTTACACAGAAATGAGCAACTAGAACTGGCTGCCAAAGGCATTTGTGGACACGAATAGTTTTAGCAGGACAACAAAAGAATGAGACAAGTTCCAGCAGAGTAAGTGTCTGAATGGATACTGGGAGGACGAGGTAGGGACATGTCCTCTGATATCCTAAATAGAGCAACTTGGAGCACCAAGGATACAGAGGGATGGGCTGGAGGATGTGAACATTTGTCTGTGTTCTTTTCAAATAGCAGATCCTGCTGTATCCGATGGATAGAGAGTATTGGGGTATTGATCTCATCCAGTAGGACATTTCTTACACTTTCTTACATTATTGCTCATATTTGGAAATGAGACATTCAGAACAATATAGACACCAAAAATTTAAAATCAACATTAAATGACTGGCTGCATTTTTTTCAATTCTTCAGACAAGTAATGGTACCAGAAGGAAACAGTTTCACTTAATGATTTGTTTATTCTTTGATCACTCATGTACATCTGGCCAGTATTGTGACAGCTTTCAGTTCTATATTGCAGTTTCCATCTTACTCCTGATTGATTTATTCATCTTTGCCAGTATATAAAGAATAGAATTGCAAAGCTGCTCATTTTTTCCAGTTTGTCAGGTGCCAGTCCAGCACTAACAGTCTGATTCAAAGCACAGTGCAGTCAATTGACATTAGGCCGTAATTAATACTGCTTCGTAGAGAAGCTGAAAATTTGAATTGCTGTTCTCAGCTTCCCTGCGGCAGCCTAAAGACACGAGTAAGAACAATACTTTGAAAAAAGGCTTTGCTTCCAAACTCTTTGCTCTAATCCTTTCCAGTTTGATTTTTGTTGGTTAATCTGAAGGAAAGAAAAAAAAAGGAAAAAAAAGTGGTGCCTCCAGTTATACCTGGAGAGCGGTGCTCGGGCTGTGAAGTCAAGGGCTATAAAGAGGTTTTAAGCAAGCAGTTGGCTTCTCACCACCCACAAAAACACATCAGGAGACAGTGCCTTGACAAGGTGAAACACTGGTGCCTTCGACAAGGTGAAACACTGTTGATGAGCAGCTGCCAAGTCACTCTTCCCACTGCCTCTGAGCTGACATAGGCAACGAATAGGAGACAGGCCGGTGAACCAGAGCCCGGCGTGTTCAGCTGGCCAGCAGGTCTCCTGGCTGTACAGCCAGATGCTTTTAGCCCTCTGTGCAGTCCTTTCAGAAGCTAGCATGGGTCCTTTGGCAGCATCTCACCTAGAAGAAAGAGGCCAGCTTTCCTGCAGAAAGTTGGCAAGATGCAGGAACTGCTCTCTACCTGCAGTGCTGTGTGTGAGGGAGAAACCATCATTCCACTGGTCCATGGGATCTCTCTCCTTTGCAAAGCTTCCAGCTCTACCTGGGTCCTGAGCCCTAACACTGATTATCCACCTGCTTTAAGTGCTATCTGATAGTGATATTTTTCCCCATTTTGTATTTTCTTAGTATTAGTGTATGTATTCTCCATAGTGGTTTACCCAAAAGCAGAGCAAACATTCAGTCTCGAACCACAGCGGGTTTCTTGGGCTATACATGAAAAACATGGGCAGATATTTTGGTTGGCATGAATAAACAACATTTTATATTCTTATCTTCTCATTAAGATTCATCAAGGCTTGAGTCAGAGATCTGTTCCCCCAGCACTCTTATCCTGATTTTTAATGCATCACAATCTCTCTTCTCACAATTTCTTCAGAGTTGTTCTCTGTCCATTGACCCTTCAGTGTGGCTTTCTCTAAACAAGAAAAACCTGTGTACTTTTCCAGGTGTTTGTGTAGAATTTAGTGGATTTTCTAAACAGTCAAAAGTCATCTCTCCATTAGTGTGAATCTCAATTAATTTATGTTGAGATTCCTACAGATGAATATTTCCTAATGGTTATGAGCTGTTGCAATGGAACCACACCTCTTAAGTATAGTAAGCTCAGCTACAGCAAAATTGCCTGAAGCACAGTGTTTGCAGTCTAATTTTCTGGGATAAGAATCCAATAACCATTGGATCTTCTATCCTAGAGGAGATAAGGACCTGGAGATCCCAAGGCTTTGTGCCTGAGAGCCCAGAGAGCGTAAAAGAAGTGCTGTCAGCTCTGTACTGTCATAGTTCTCTTTAAAACAAACAAACAAACAAACAAACAAACAAAAACAAAGGCAAGACTAAAGCCTTACTACACCCATCAGAAACTTGTATACTCATTACATACCCAGAATGCCAGTTCTCTTGTAACAGAAAATCCAGTTTCAGAGCCTTCTCATAAACTCTCAAGCCGTTACCCCAGCCTTACCTACCTTATGCTGTAGTATGATATGAAAGAATTTGATTTTAAGTTGTGAACTGTTGGAGTTCAATTGTAAGTCACTGAATTTGTGTTACAAGACACTCACAGTTGTCACACGTTTGTTGATGTACAGTCACAGGTGCTGTTCAGCAGCTCCTGTATACTTGCTGGCTTCCAGATAGCAAAGGTCTTCAATCTGAAAGAAAAAAGCTCCTAAAGGTAAGTCCTTTTTAGATGTGAGGACAGTATGGACTGTAACACACAACCAAGCGGTTCTGACTCCATCCATGCGTGGTCTCAAATTCATTAGGTATTTTAAGAGCAGCTGAAATGGGTTGTTGTTATGACTCCTGTCATGTTTTCTCCCATGACAAAAATCTTTACAAAAATGATGTGGCAGATGTAGCCTGTCCGAGATTTGATGGCTCATGAACATAAATGTATTCAGAAATTTACAGACAGGATTGCACTGAAGAGCTGCCTCTGAAAACCGTCCTTCTCAGTCTGTAATGAATTTACATCCAGTAATCCTCAGGTTTTTATGAATTAATAGTCTATAAATGATGCTGTTTCAGGATAAATCACAAGCCATCTGCCTGGCAAGGCAAACTAGAGGGCTATGATGTGCAAATAAGTTCCCATCACACTCTGGAGAGGAACAATCAAGCAACCAGTGGTAATTGAGCAGTCCCCAAGCTTGGGATAGATTACTGCCAGAGGCTGAGCTGACAGCCCTTTGCAAAAAACCACTGGCACTGAAGTCAGTTGTAAATATCAGTATAGAAATAGCCTGGAAGATAACTTTTACACTCAAAGAGATCTGGGTTTGGGCATTCCCATGTTCACCAGCCAGCCTGTCCACTCTTTCTCACTTTCTCCTCCTTTTTTCACTCTTCCTTTCTGATTCCATAAGATTCTTGTGAAAGAACATGTCCAATATCAAACTGAAAAGTGCTTTCTAAGAAACATTTTCCTTAACTCCATGGTGTAATTCCCCTTACCCACTGCATGAAGACTCCTGTCTGCCCTTTCTCTTCCCGGGCAAAATACTATGGGGTGCATGGAGCTGTATAATGCAAGAGTCTCACCCTCTCACTATCTGCAACAGCTTTTGGAAATACAACATTTGGATGGATGCAAAATCTGGCTAAACCCCAAAATAAACAATGACTCAAAAAACAAACCCCTGAAAACCAACAAAAAACCAAACCCAAAACAAAACAACAAAAAAATACTCACACCAAAATGAGCCAAATCCAGAAAGATGGAAAGAGATACTTACTCTGGGGTTTATTACCAGGCTACATGTTACTACACACAATGCACTCTTTGGAAAGGCGGGACTCAGCAGCGAGATACTCAGTGAACCATCCCATTCACTATGTCTGTTTTTTTCCAGTTTTATATTCTATTATTTTTGTAACGTGCATCTGCACAGCAAGGTCCCTCTCCTTCCAGATGGCATCTTGCCCGCTTCACTCTGGCTTCCATCTGGAAGAACTGCTTTGCATCTGCCTTCAAAACTACAGCCAGCTCTGCTCCAGTTATCAGTCAGTAACACGAAGCAGGGAGATAGTTCATGCTCTCTTAAATGAGGATCATTGCTATGATCCCCCAGCTTACAAAAGGATTAGCCTTCAAAAACTAAAAGCTCTGTTATCTCCTTTACTCAACAGAGCTGCTCAGAGTAAACCACGGACCTGGCTTTGCTGATATTCATAGACTGGAGCTAGATGGAACCAATGCAAGAAAAAGATACTGACTGGATCAGTGACATTAAGGACTGGGCTATTGTTTTCTAATTCCAGTCAACTGATGCTAAATCCTGATAGAGCAATGGTAAAAGTAAAAAAGAATATCGCAGACTGCCCCTGATCCAAAGGATTCCTCTCACTTAAGCTTGGAAGTAGGTTTAATCAAAACTAGTCTTCTAGTCAGAAGAGAGGAAACAAACAATTCATCTGACTTATTTTAGGATGAGGTGAATCACTGACAATCATTGCTAAACTAGCTGTTAAGCCTGGCTGAAATCAGATTAGATGAATCCCAGACCAAGATAGATCTTGATGACAACTCAAAGTAGGCTGAGGAAGTTAAAAAATGATTTTTTAAGAACTTAGAGTTATTCTGTGATAGTGCTGGATGTCTGACATCATCAAGGTGTGTTCACATCAACTATCCATTTTAGTCGAAGTATTACAACAATTTCAAATGCAAATGTTCAACTATCTGTTGATAAGTGACAGAGAAGATACCTTCTGTGGGACATATGAAAATGGCTGTTTTAACCTTGTCTTTGGAACACTGCAGGGAGAAGTCTCTCTTCGTAGTCATTTGTAGCCATCTACTTAAAGTTCCCCTCCCACTCTTCTGGCATGGATGATGGCATATCTAGAGGAAATCTTCTTGCTGACATGTGTGGGCCTACTGTCTGCTAAACACACTGGTTGTGTTCAGTGTAAGGATAAACTTTGACTAATTAAGGCTTATAAACTATCAGCCACAGATGGTACCAGTTTTAATGTCTCCTTGCATGATTCTGCAAATGGCTGGGAGAACAGAAGCCAAACACCACCAGTAAACTTTCATTAGCAATTATCCAGGACCTCAAGCAGGTCTTTTGAAATGATTGAGTTTTATTCTAATTTTCTGAAGTTCCTGTGAACTTATGAGCATGAGTGTCCTGTAACATTTTGGGCTTTGACATCTGCTTTCCTATGCTTTTATCACTCCTAAATAATCCCATAGCAAAACTTCTATATTAACACACAGTTTGGAAGTTAAATTTCGCCAGGCCATTCCAGTTTGATTTTGACCTATTGTGCGCATACAGGTAACAGATAACTGCCACTGATGTTCAGTTGTGGGTAGGTGCTTATCTTCTGCTTATGCTTTGAAAAGTTTCTCTGTGATGTTTATTTTTTATGTCAGAAATGGAAAAGTATTATTTACTGTAGTTCTCTTTTCAATGTTTGCCTCAGTTGGAGTTTCTGCTGTTCTCCTCCATCCTAGCATCTCACCTTGTTAGTACATAGGGGTCTGAGTTGACATACAGGTATTAAATAACTAAGCGAAGGCAGCCCGGTTTGGACTGTGGCCATGGCAAAAAAAAGTTAATGGCACATTTCACCCCACAGAAGCATCTGCTTTTTCTGCAGTGAAATGGAAATTTCTTGCCTTCCATAGGCAGAACAGTCAGGCTCAGTCTAAGTGGTCCCCAAAGCGCACTGATTTTTGAGTGAACTAAGCCCTATTAGCACCAACATTGTATCCCTATTTCAGCATTTCTATTCCTGTCTGTGACACAGAAGAGTAACAATATATGAAATGGAACCAAAAAAAAAAAAGGAGATCACAAGTAATAGCTTCAGCAAATGGAAACCTCCTGGGTCGGAAATAACTCCTTTTTTCCCTCCGCAGTGGACTATTACCAGTGTCCTACAGTCTATGTCATTTCATAACATCCTAAGTATTTTACAATCGAAAAGCTGACAAACAAAATAGTGAAATGGAAAAGAATGACAAAGGAAGAAATGTTCTTTGTACTTCTTTCCTCAGAATTTATTCTATCTAAATCTGATGGGAAGCACTTTTGTTTATGCATTCAATCCAGTTACAACTGATAACATTCGTATTACACTGGGCTTTTTCTATGTGGAGATTGATGTCACAAGCAGAAGCTTTCCAACAGATTAATGTACATTATTTCTTAGCTTTCAATTTATTTGTGAAGCTATTTTTGTTATCAGTGCCTTACCTGATGATGCACTTTATTCTTCCCACAAGATAAAAGTTGCCTATAGCACTTAGGATGTACTGTATTAATGCTCAGGAACCAATAAATGAGAAACTGGGCCAAATTCTGCTAAGCTGCAAATGCCCATGCAATTGAAAACACTAATTGTTAAAAACATGGCAGAGGAGGAATTCTGCAAACTCACCTTAACAAAATCTGTAAAGGGGAATTACAAAATATGTATCTGTCTCTAGTCCCGTATTTATATCCATCCACTCTTTAAGACAGTAATGCTCCACTGATACCTGTGTATTGGATTCCTACCTCTGATAGTTATAAAGCATAGAATCGAAATAGAGGTAGGACTTATCTCCTCAAGGCAGCTGGAGTGGAATAAAAACCTTTTTCAGTTCTGTGTATGTCTGTACAGAAAACAGCCACATTTGAAATGACAGCATGATTGTATTTTAATGGCACAAATTCAGGATGAACCAGCAGTGAACAGGTGTCAACCCCAAAGTGCACCACAGTTGTCACAGCCTCTGAACATTGATATGAACAAAGCATTTGTTCTATTGCTGCAAGAATCTGGTCCATCAAAACTGTCAGTCTTGAGCAAACATTACCCAGTAAAACCAATGCTCTTACTTCACTGCTGAGTTATCCACACTTGTGGGCAGGGGTAAATTTATAAACACACCAAAAGGATTCTGTCCCCACATTGGCAAAACACATCATAACATATGCTCCCGGTCATATAAGAAGGAAATATCTATGCTACTGAGCAGGTGCTCTCCTCCTCCATCCCGCACAAGCACAGTGTTCCGAGCCTTGCTCTAAACCAAAGGCAAAAGGTAAGCCCAAAAACTCAGCCATCTGTTTTTCAGACAGCTTCTGGTACAACCTTACAGCATGCAGTAAACGTAGCTGCATGGCGTTGTCTCCATAGTGCAGAGAGACCTACTTCAGCTCAGTGCCACGGCAGAGGTGCAGGACGGTACTCAAGACCTCTACACAGTAAATGGTATGGGAATGCTTGCAAGAGTGCCCGGGAGAAAAGAGGACCTAAAGGGCAGCTGTTGTGGTTGGTTGTGTAAAGGTTGCAGCCTTATGCCATGGCTGCATGGCACAAGGAGATTGTTTGAAGAGCTGAGTAGAAAAACCATCAGCAAGATGAGGTTCATAATGTCACTTCAGTCAACAACTTCTTTTCAAAGACTGAATGTACTGAAAACGTCTCACTTCAACTTCAGGGAATTTTATGTCATGCTCTATATTTTTTTCATCTGAAATGAATAAAATATAACATCTCTATTAATAACTGAACAACTTCAGCTTGTCTTCTTCAAAAACTTCTAGAGCATCAGTAATAGAGTAATAGCAGTGGCTGGCAATAGGCCTGCTCCACCCACTCCTTCTAAATAATGGACTAATGTTTTCAGCACAACGTTTAGAAGCTGGATTTGCCAACAGAGACTGTTCCTCATCATGTGCTGTGGTTAAGACAGTGCAGCTTTGCATTTTCCTCTGCTGTTCCAGTCCTGGAGCCCAGCGGTAAAGAAGCTGCTGTATTAGCTGTTCTAACAGTGCCGGGGAAATGATTGTGACAGTGGCCACTGCAAGTAGTACGGTAATCAGATGCAACTGGACATGAAGGAACGCTTGAAGCATGTCACAGCTTATTTTTAACTCACTACTCTGCCCTACTTAGTCATTATTTTTGATGCAAAGTACTTTTAATTCCATGTGAATAAATGAACAAAACGAAGCATGAGGCACAGCACGTCCCCAAGTACAGCACTGAGCAGGAGACCAAGAGGCTCAGCCTCTGCAGAGAGGGATGCTCTTAAGTGTGTGGAAGAGGGTAATTTCAGAGCTCTCAGATGAAAGGCTGCCTTTATCAACAGAGTATATTCACCCAAGGCAAGAAATGGGGCTGGACACATAGAACCTGCTTAGGATTTCTGAAGGGATATAAAGAAGATGAAGAATAAGGCAGTGATAAGAAGGCAGTGAGAAATGATAAGTCAAATCCCTGTTGATCTAGAAATCAGTACAACGATGACTGTATCAAAAAAACATAATCAACACAAGAATACATCTGGGCCAAAAATAGCATGGAAATGAATTTTAGGCAATGAGAAGCAATCAAACAAAGAGAATACTGAGGGGAGTTCTGGAAGTACTGACGCCAAGTACAACCTTCCCTAAGCAGAAGCAACTAAAAGCAAAAAATTCAAAAGACAGCCATACGCAGATTACACTCCAGAAAGGAGTCGTCCGGTCTCACTGCACTGCTCAACACAACGGTATTTAGTCAGTGGGAAATTGGTGACTCCCTGCAGCTAGAACTTCCCATTGCTTTATCTCTGAGTGAAACACACGGATGTTTGGCAACAGATGCTCAGTTGTCCCTAGGCTCAAATCCTCACTGCAGGGAGGCTTCAGAGCAGCTCTGCTCCTCCACATCCGGACTGGAGTTTCTCCATCCACATTACAGCTTTTCTGTCAGTATCAGATGTGCGCTACCTTGACGCGCTTGATGTTTCAGGAGATCTGTAACTGCTAAGCTGGAGGAAACATATTTCCATTACAGAAACAAAATTTATTAAAAACATTAAAACTTATTAACTGATAAACTAGACACATTTTTATTTAAATTCACTAAAATTGCTTATTCTTTCTTAAATTGGATTGTTTTTTTGACTGTAAATCATTCACTTCATAGTTTCATTCTGTCACAGAGACTGTGAATGTGTTGAATTCCTCACTACTGAAATCCTGCGCAGGTTTCATGGTTCCAAAACCAACACTTAGTTTATAAATACAACCTTGCATTATCAGAGGGCAGAACTAGAATATATTTCTGTAACTATATGCCTTCTCATCTTGCTTTTACTTCCTGTTTTTTACAGCTATATAAAGTATTCTAAAATTATTTAAACGCTTATTGAAGGAGAAACAAAGAGCACAATTCTATTTATGAAGTAAATAGTGATTCTGGAGGTGTTTCTAACACGGGAAAGTCTGACCATATGTGTGTTTCTTATGCTAATCTCTGCTGTGTTCCCACTTTGATTATTTAGGCAGAGAAGCCTCCCTGAATTTTCCTTTCCATGTTTTAAATTTTCACTGCATGAATTAAACTTACTATGCCTTCACCAGTTCACTGAATCTGGCATATTCTGTGCATATACTAATAAATGAATTGGGTTCATTCAGCCCATGTGTCTTCTCTGACCTCTCAGGTCTTTAACTAAAGGATTTCCTTCCAGCCTGCATGTAGAATGCAAATAAGTATTTTTATGCTCAAGTCTAGCGAGCCATTCCCTTCTCATTAAAATGGCAAAACTACTGGCTCAACCAGGCAGTGAACAAACTTAAGGAACTGGAAAAGAGCAAAGGCAAAACATCAAAGCTACTCAGTTGTTAGCGGCTCACAAGTGAAAGGTCCGCTAAGGTCAGTAATGGTGCTACATCTCCCACAGTCTGGCTCACCAACTCACTGAAATTCAGATTATCATTGGAAACACATTGATTAAACTTTTACAAAATTAGCTGAACACAGAGGGACTTTGTGAACATCCACCAGCCAGGGCTCAAGCTCCCCAAACTGACCAGCATAAGCATGGAACCAACCAGCATGAGCACCTCTTCTCCATGCCAGGTCCCACCTGGTGAACCAGCCTCTCCACTGACAGGGCACTGGCTGCTTCCTGTGAGCCACATTAAGCTTTTGCTCCAGTTCAGTGTCATCTGGCAGTAAGGCAGTGACATTGTCATCTCTGATATGGCTACAACAATGCTCTCAGTCTTAACCTTAGATCTCACCTTCAGCGGTGTGTGTTCTCTGTCACATGAAGAACAAAAATATATTCAAAAAGATGACTAATAGCCTGAAATCAGCAGTTGGTGACAGCTCTGGTCATGGACGTATCAATCACAGGAATTAACTGCTACTCATCAGTCTGAAGGGGCTGATTTGTTTTATGTCATCACAATCACAAAAGGCCACCAAGGCTATGAAATAGGAGAGAAAACTGTGACTGCTGTGTTTTCAGCTTGTATGAGATTGCTTTAGCAAAATACTTTAGTACCCTCACACTTCCACACAATCAACACATAGAGCAATTCAAGGGCAGAGTGTTATCACTCGTGGAAAGCTTTGTGCTCTCCAATATAAACTTAATATAAGCTTCATGTTTATGGAAAGAGAATGGCCTGTAAGGCAGGTTACTAGTGTGTGAAAATTTGCTACCTAGTGCAAGTATACTTTAAATTCAGTGTGGATGGAAACTGAGAGAGGAATTGACTTTAAAAAAAATCCCATCATCTTCCTTAAATTCAAGCTTTTTAATACATTCTACATCTATCCAAATTGAAAAATCTGAAACTGAGCTGGCTTTATGGAAAGTATAGTTAAAACAACTAATATGTCAGTTCTCAAATGAAATAAACAATATTTGAGTTCATTTCCTCTTTTTAGAAAATGCATCTGTTATATTGAAAATGCAGCCATCCTTGTGAGTGCAAAACACATTCTAAACTTAGAAAAGAGAGAATAAAATGAGAGGCAAACATAATGCAAAACCAAAAAAGTCAGTTTGCCAGCTCCTAGTATGGTTGTTCAAATTATCCATATGGAGAGTCCAAAATGTCTCTGTTTGATTTTTTCCCACTAATCATCCACGAGCTTTACTGATGACAACCCTTGAATTTAATCTACTACACTGTAATCCACTCCTTCCTAGACGTCTTAGTCCTGATTTATACCCTACCAAAAGACCAGCACAGAAGATCTGCAGAATAAATCGACCAAGATGAAGAAATTGTTAAAAAATACCCCATTCACTTCAAGCCACAGAAGAAGTAGGAAACTTATTAATTATCTTGAGCTGATAACTGCCATGCTTCTCCTCGGGTCTTAGTGAAGACACACACGGGAAGACACAGATGGGGGGTTAATCTCATATGCAAATACATTTATTTATTCCATTCCTTAACTCTGCTTAACAAAAAGATACAAATATTGCTGCCAGTGCTTCAAGTGCAAGACGCTTCCAAGTACTTGTCTAAGAAACAATACAAACATTTATACTACATAAAAATGGTTCTACCTACTGTATTAAAACACCCCAGGTTTCTGGGGACACTCAGCGTGTGCAAACTCTGCAACTGGTTGGAGAATAGTTGAAACAGTTCTGATAAAAGGTGATTAAAAGGCTGTTTTCACATAAATTCTCCAGTGGGAACATCTTTCCATGAAAAATGTCCATTTAATTAAAAAAAAAAGCAAGAAATTTTACAATTTAAAAAAAAAAATTAATGAGCAACTCATAAATGTACATTTCTCAGTCGTGAAAATCAGATATGTGCATGGTTTCTAGAAGGAGGATGAGCTTTTCAATGAAGATCAGAAGTGCTGCATTAATAATTACTGATAAACTGACTAATTAATTAAGTACTAGAGTGACATATTAATTCACATAGTGCCTGATCCAGTTCTCATTTAGAACTCCCATTTGTAACATTAATGTGAATTTCAATAGGTATCTCATCCATTTCAGTCTCTCCATCCACAATGCTTTAGGGAGAGCTGATCAAATGCTGTGAAGAGAGTGAGTGCATCTTGGCAAATATTAATTTGCACTTTGAAATGAATTTACTGTGACTGCTCTAGTTTGCCAGCTGGAATACCCATCATAAAAGGGAATTTTAAGCAGAGATTGGACATCATTCAGCAAAAGCAAAATTAGGAGCGTATAATATTTTCCAGGAGAGCTTTTACACACATAAACCCATTCAAATAAGACAAATATACTATACAACTATAATATGCAATAAAAGTAGTAGTGTTCCGCCACCTGATATCATACATCAGCTAAGGATTCTGAACTACTTACAGCATGGTTGGCTGGCAGTTCGCAGCCAAAAAACATTATAACTTGGAAACCCCAGAGGAGGCCCCCAGTATTGAGCACGAGATAGAAAACAAGCTGCACATGGGCTGTGATGTTGGAGAAAGGTGGAGCGATTGCTCCGAATCAATTCACCAGCCTCATCTTCACTCTGCAATAGCCCTCGGCACATCAAAATCTCCACATCCTCTCTGTGAACCCAGGCTGACTGAAAAATCAGGAATATATTGCTAAGAGAAAATTCCTTCCTTATTCAGTGGTTGGAGAACTAGAGGAAAAATTCCAAGACATCATGACCTATCAGTTGACACCTGTCAGCTGAAACATCTGTGGGACTTTCCCCATGACAAAGCAATTTCCATGTCAGCCTGCACACTCTCCTCACTCGGCTCACTGCTCCTGAGTTTGTCTGATAATAAAAGACAAAGGCTACTCTACACCACATCTATGTTTCAGCCTTCTGAATACATGTAAATTTTTTCACCTTCTCAGGATTATTCAACAGTTGTATGAATACAGATCCTGTATGAAAACAGATCCTCCGCTGACACAACATTAATCCTATCTCAGTATTTCTCTAAGCTAGGACCAAAAATTAAGATGTTTAGAGGCATTGTATTCTTAACTCAGTATCCCAGTGGACCTAGGCAAACTGCGTGTATGCGCAGCAGAGTATCCTCAGGGATTAAAGAAAATCTTTCAGAGATGATAAAAGGATGAATTTTCATCTCCATTTTTGGAAACCTGGAAAATAGGCTTCTGAGAGGGACCTTTAATATGTCTGGCAAGTCTTTGCTGCTCTGCCTGCAGGCACACACAGTACTACTGCCTGCCTCTGCCTTGCTCTTACAGAGGCTTGGAATTCTCCAATCCAATGCAGTTAATTTTTTTTTACTATAAATATGTGAATCCATTGCTAAGCATTTCTGAGGTATCTTGCATCTCCTCTAAGGCATCGCTGTGGGAATGGCACTAGTTTGCTGCAGCAATGCAGTGGCTGGCAGCCACGAGAGCAGACAGGGAGAGGATTTTACAGGATCTGAACTGCTATGTGAATTGATGAAAAACGGGCGTCAATTAATTTTTATCTTCACGTCCTACAGTGCCCAGTCCCTGCTCTCTTAAAACACAGCGAAATAAGCACTTTAAAACAATACTTCAGCAAATCTTCCAGCTCAGACCTCACCTGGGTGACATAACCCAGTGTGTTGAGGGCCAGGATCAGCAATTAACTGATCATCTGGAAATGATAGAGCCTTCCTGTTGCAAAGATGACACTCACTCTGGGAAACAGAAAGTAAATGCTCAGGCAACAAGCACAGCTTAATTTATTGACATAAGCCTCATTAGCAAAGCTTTAAAAAAAGATAATATAAAACTCAATTCTTTATATTTAAGGACTCAAAATGCTGCACATTTAAATACTTTTTATACAGAGAACCTAGCAAATAGCTTAATCTTTTGTTTAAAATCTTCTATTTTCTGCTTCTCAAATTTTGGACACCTCCAGACTCAGGAGAGAAAAGATGGATTTTACATGAAAATTAATAAGCATTTTACTTGTTCAATCCATGTCACTTTTTAAAATTTACTTTCATGAAGGTGGAGGATGTTAGATTGACAGCTGTGGAAACTGGCATCTCTATTTATAGCCAAGGAGCAGGGCAAGCGCTTCCTGAGATGGCTTTTGCCTCACCCCTTCACTGTCTCCTCTTGCCCATCTCCCTCAAGAAATAGCAGATATTGACTCTCTCTCTCTCCCCGCAGAGACGCCCACAGAAGAGGTGACGACCACTGCCACTCTCTATGTTTGGGTACTCACTGCTTAAGGGTCATCAACCAATATGCAGTCAACAATGAGAAGAAACTGAGAAATGTAAAAGAGAAACTTGGAGTTATTTTTCCAGGAAAATGCCCACCAAACAGTCCGGGGTGGGCTGCTTCCAAGCTAGAGGTGGAAAGAGGTAAAAAATAGGTGACTGGAATTTAATGCACAGGACTAGAGATTGAGGGTGCAACGACAGGACGATTAATGATTAAGCAATTAGAAAGGAGCAGGAGTGGTATGTGGCACAGAGCAACAAGCTCACCATAAATTCATCTGAAGCCAGAGACCAAGGGGCAATGTTCAGGTAAGACTGAAAAAAGTATCTCAAGCCTGAACAAACACAGCCTACACAGACCAGTGATTTCATTTCTATAGCCACAAAAAAATTCTGCATGCTCACAAGGCTCTGAGCAGTTGATTTAACTGTCAGCTCTGTTTGAATATTTTATCTCATTTTGGAGAGACTCTTGCTTTTCTTTTAATTCTTTTTACATTTCAAGGGCAGAAAATGACATCTCAAATTAAAGTTGTCCTTTCTTTTTATTGACAAACTGAAGTA
This sequence comes from Cuculus canorus, assembly GCF_017976375.1. Taxonomy (NCBI): domain Eukaryota; kingdom Metazoa; phylum Chordata; class Aves; order Cuculiformes; family Cuculidae; genus Cuculus; species Cuculus canorus. The sequence goes on from NC_071414.1 coordinate 11,024,968, forward strand.
AGGTAATAAACTGAAAAGTTCTGGAATAGCAACTAATATAAATTGGTTAAAGACCAGACAGTGGCTGTTAGATCAGAGATTATTTATGCAAGAGAGCTGAAGAACCTTGAAAAGGAATTAATGACAATGTCAATATAAATGCAGAAGTTGTAAACTGTACTCAAGATCTGGAGCCTTCTTTTGAAGGGCAGAACCTTGATTACGGAGATCCTCAATGAGTTACAAACAAAACAGAATAACTATTTGCAGGTGAATGCTGTTTGTCTTATGCAATAATGTTATCTGGTTAATGAGTAAAAGGAAAAAAACAGGCTATGCAGTCCATCTGGGGTTACCCTGAAGAAGTTCCATCAAAATCTCTATTAAGTAAAAAAAGTATGGGTGGGTGCAAGGTGATAGGATTGTCATGGTTGAAAACTGTTGAAATCCTCAGTTCAAAAGCCACCGAAATGAAAAGAAATTCACTTAGAAAACCTGGATTCTTATTTCAAGGAAGGTGGAAAAACAAGATCATAATTCATATCTGCCGTGTAACTGTGATATTAACTGAAGCACCTTGAAAACCTGCAGGCTTAAATTTAAAGTTGGAAAAGAGAAGTAAATGGACATTGGTTTGCAAACCTCTATACATAGCTAGAGAGAAGCCATGAAATTCTGTTAATTCCATGCATCCCTTTACCCGAAGAGCTGGTCATAATCTTTTATGATTGCATGCTCTAACTGGCTGATCCTCTAGTCACAAGCAGGGTCTCTGTCCCATTCTTTAAACCTGTGTCTTCCACGATGCTTTATCCTGATCCAACACCGGTGGGAAAGCCTTCATGGCTTCTTTGAGATTTGCTTTTGACTTTTTTTTGGAGCAACCTGTCTATTTAAGAGAAAAAAAATACAAACTGTGCCACATGGAAACCTTTTTACTCAGCCATTCCAGCAGCACTTGCACGAGGCTGCAGAGGAACAGGAGGAGCAGGGAGAAGAACACTTTCAACAAGCCAGGTAGCAACCAGACCCCACATTAGGATGGGAGGAGTTCCTCCCTGGCACGTGTCACAGGTGCTGGCTCCATACAAGCCTTGCTTGCGAGGCAGATGGCTTCCTAAGTAGACAGGATAAATAAAAGGTGATCTGTCAGACGGTGCCTTCTCTCCAAAGCTTTGAAAAGAAGGCTTTCAAAGTTGTGCTGAAGGCAGCATTGACTCTACCGCTTGGTGAGTAAGAACTGTAATGTTAGCGTGAAACTGAAGCCAAAGAGGGGAACAAGAAAGAGAAAGTGAATGAGTCAGAATAGTGATGACGGGGGCGTATCAATATTTATAGCAAAAATCCCCAGGCTTCAACTGACTCTATCTAGTGGCACAAAATAGATTTTTTTATTTTTTTTAACACTAATCATGAAATCTGTTTGACAACAATGAGCACCTGTTGATTCAAATCTTGTACTCTGCAGAGCTGCACCAAGCTCTGAAGATTATTTCTTGATAACTGTGCTATTGCCTGTATATTCCAGAATAGAAATGATTGCTAACAGCTTCCCTCAAGGACAAATCACTTTGCTTTTTCAGCCTACAATGGCTGCTTGTACTGGATTTTACCTCAGATGCTATCCTGCAATTAAGGCAAAAGAAATGAAGAACTAAATTAGCTAGATTAATCTATTATTGGTTTTCCAGATCCCAACAGTTCTTTCAATTTCACAGTTGAAATAATCTGAGTTTGCTGAATGTGTTGCTAAGCAATTGAAGCCATCAAACTTTAAATCTTGAATTATTATCCTCTATTTTCTGAAAATACAATGCAAGTGAATGGCTCAAAATGTGATATGTTCTAGTTCAACTCCCAAGGGCCTCTTCCAGTCAAATTTCACCATGATCCATGTGACATAGGAGTAAGCTCGTTTTACAAGAGCCAAATTCTTTTCTTGTCAAGCTATATCTTTCAAACCAGCATTTGCCAAAGAGACTTGTGAGGGTGCGGAAGCAGCTTTGAATTATGAAGTATATAAATGTATTATTGAGCATGTTAAATGCTTATAATACAGCACTTAGCTTACGGGGAGGCGTTTTAAAGAGTGGAGAAAACAGCACTTAATGGAACAGACAGTTTCTCACAGCCAGCCATTATCTTGTCCCACAAATGAATGACTTTTGCTTACAACAGCTAATGATATACTATGCTCTGGTTGTGTTTGGAGTTGTGCTTTGTTTCTTAAATACTTATAATTCTATTTATTACCCACAGACATTTAATCACCCCTGGCTTAACTTTCAAAGCACATTATCATCACTCATTCACTTAATCACTTGTTTCAGGCTGGGTTTTCAGCAGGAAATTGTCCTCGGACAGGATGATGAGTTCGGATGGCCACAGAGGGAAGCCAGCTTGGGAATTATCGATGGCTAATATTTTCAAACTGTATATAATTTTATTTCATGTTCGTAGAGATGTGGGAATCTGTGCACTCTCATGCAATCTGCAAAGATTTATACCAATACGACTGAGTGCGATTGAAAAAAGTAAAGTAACATTAACAGCACTCTATATCATGTTTCTGCTTTGATCTGTTTCATCAGTGGCTTTTAAAGTGTAGTTATTGATTGTAGAAATACCTCTGGAAAATAAAATCAGAGTGGATTTTCTCTTTTAATGTCTCTGTGGTGTCACATAGATATGTAACAGTTATGTCACATATAAAAAGTACTCAGCATGAAATACACAGTTCTTTATTCTTGCACACTCTTTTAATGTTACAGAATAATTGTTCAGTGGAAGATATAGGTATAATATAAGGTATAAAATATATCCTGGAAAAGATTCATGGCAACCTTTGAGCTTTTAAAAACCTTTTTTGAATGAAATCATCCTGGAAAAGGCTGAGAATCTGGCCTTGCATGAATTCACGTTTCAGGCTTTTGTAAATACATCTGACCAAAAGAACATTAAAACCTGTCCCATTATTCAATTATGAACGTGCACACAGTATGGTAGTTCCTAAGGATTTTCCAGAAGGTCATCTGATGCAAATGAAACTTCTCTACCAGCTACATTTTCCATCTGTTCTTCAACAGCAAAGGACACAGAACTCCTTTTCATATAGAAATCTTCTCTTTTAGAGTCAGAACTAATACTCAAGTGATGTGACAGCTTCTTCTTCCTTCTTTCACTGGCAGTGCATGAGAGCCTCAAACACTTTGGAATGAGATTAAACACAGGTTGAGAAGTTACTCTCTTCTCACACATGGGTCAAGGGAATCTATGTTTATTGTTGATGTGCAAAACATGAGGAATTGAGCACCTCACAAAATACTACGTAAACAATCGGTGTAGGACATGGACCGTTAAGTCAATTGACATTGACATATTGAACTATGGGAAGCTCTGGGGGCAAAAACAAAACAAACAAACAAAAAAAGTACACCAAAGACTGCGTCTTTTCAACAGAGATTTTTCTCTTCTTAAAGTACACACACATGTCTGGGAGAGCTGTGTTTCCCTCCAGCACAGCGCTGGGCACATCAACATCTGAAGGCCAAGATAAGCCTCTTTAGGAGGACATTTCAGGAAGCTACTGCTTCTCTTTCCTTTCTGATAAACCTGTCTATGGTTCCTTGCCATGTTTTAGCCCTTCCCTCCCACCTTCTGACCCGTCTCCCACACAACAGTACCTCCATGGGACTACTCATGCTTCTGGCGGTCCCTCTCCGGATTCACAACCACACACAGGGAGAGGGAAACACATTGATGTGGCTTGTGGGTATTAGAACTGTCTTTGGTCTTTATTGGATTAACCAAAGGTATGGTGAGAGTCACCCAAATCCAGATAAATTTAAATATTTCAAAGAAATTAACTGTTCAGTGTGAAAATACTGCTGAGCTGAATCCACCTGATAAGATCTATCGATCAATAGCAATGTTGCCTATCAGAATGATCAGGCACCACTGTAATTACCATCATTGCGTAGGTATAGCTGCCTACCTACTCACTGCAATAACATTTCTCAACAGGACCCTTATTTAAAAAAATATATATTAAAAATTGAAACTTTTCTGTGGAGGCTTTCTCAACAATTCCTATAATAATAGTATACCTAATACAGGTGTTCTTTTACTTCATTTTCTTTCCTTTTACTTCATTTTCTTTCCTTTTACTTTTGATAAGGCAAATCTACTAAAATCTAAAATTTAAATATTTATACTCTAAGTTTTTTGATTAGCATATTTTGAAGCTAATCATAATAGGGCTTAGCTCATTTAGTAGATGTGTCAGTAAAAAACGAATAATGAATTCAGTGGCAGGAATGAAGAGGAAAGGATGAAAAAGAAACTAATTTGAAATTGTGAAAAGGATAATGCCTTACAGAAGGGTAAATAGGAGACTATTCCTGATCCTTTTCTATTTTAAGGAACAATTTTTTACAGAATGCACTTTTTAAGTATTAAATATCTTAATCTGAAATTAAAAACTTCCACTGAATTCATTTTCAAATATTCCCTTATCTTTAATGGAAAAGTATTCTGACTCTTTTTTCAATATATAGTGCAGTAGTGATCACTGAAAGCACTTAAATCCTGGCTTGAAAGTATACAAATAGACACAGTTGCTAGGATTTCAAATACCAACCTTCTGTAAGTCCAGAACAGAAGATTAAAGGAATTATTGTGTTATATATTACATATAAAGAAGATCCTGATCTTTTGTAGATGTTTGTTTATTCTTTGCAGCCATAAAGGTCAGAAGTTATTAAGAAACAAAACCTGACATATTTAGATGACTGAAGGTACTGAGATTTGAGTGAAATACCTGGCGTCATGTAATTTGTCACAAAATGATGAGAACAAGCTAAACAGAAATCAACTAAACAGCAGAAAGGGATTTATTTTGTCTCATCTTAGACAACTATGACATATTCCACTTTGTCTCAGCTAGTGAGCCCAGACAGAGAACATCTCTAGAGCACCATCTACCCAGTATCTTGCAGAGGTCAGCTTTTGATGAGGGGACTACAGCTTTGCCTCTTGCCATCAACCACATGTCCTTGAGATTTTTTTTTTCCCAGCCCTGCCACCCAGAGACAGTTGAAATGTTCAAACAATTATTGAACTACAGTTGCACAGCAGCTGTGACCTAGGATCCTATGACAATGAATCAGTTCTACTCTTCTTCTCCAACAGTGCTGTGTGCCAGAAGTCTGGAACACGCCTGTCCTCAGAGGAGACGGTCACAGGGGTCTGGGGGTTGCACCTCTCCTCCTCCAAGCAACATTGTCTCAACTGTAAATCCAAAGCAGCCATAGATTCATAAGAATCTCTTCATTTGCATATTCTTCAAAGCAACAAGTTGTATATTTTTATCTTGGAAAAAAATTGAAAACCAAAATCTAAAATTATGCCACACTTTTGCTACTGTGTTCTGAAAAAAAAGACAATCATTTTCAGGAAAGTGCTGTAGGTTGTTGTGGACTTCAGTTTTGGTTCAGACATAGCGTGATGATGTTGGACTTTGAGCTTTTTACAGCACAGAGTAATGAGTTTCTGACATGTCCTGTGGCATAACTGCCATTCATAACAACCTGCTTGGACTTAAGCCTGTTGCAGGTACCAAGAAAAGCCAAGGCCATAAGGAATGTAGTTCATACATCAACAGTTAATAAGAAATGGTCAAACATTTAGTACATGGCTTCTACCAAGTCCTTCTGGCACATCAAATAAACCTTTAGACTTTGGTTCCCTAGTGAAGTAGCTTTGTAATTTAAAATATTGAAGCAGGTTTTTGGTTTCCTCTCATTTTTCCTTCATTTCCTTCATTTATTTGTTCTTCAAGCAGGAAGTTTGAAATTCAGCTAATACAAATCCAACGCTTTTTGTGCTTCTTCAATGGGGTTACAAGTGAACTTGACCTGCAGGGACTTTGCAAATTACCTCACAGCTTACTAACGTTCCTTAGATGAAATTATACGTGGGAGCTTGGAAGGTGAAGCTAATGAACTAGTGATTAACTGCCTAATCCATCAGATGTTGTGCAAGTTTTTCCACTTGGCATTACAGCAGAAAAAATCCCACCATTTACATCAACTAAAACCATTCACCAGCATGAGAAACAAATTCATTGTCTTGGTTTGGCTAAGAAAGACAGAGACAGAAATTTCTAATCTGAAAAACAAATGGTCCTGACATTTTTCTAATGAAAAGCCCAAGGGTTTTTTTTTCTGTGAAAGACATTATGTTTAGATATTAACATATGTGAATTTTTAAAGAAAGGAGTCACACTTACATGAAAAAAATTCATGAATGTATTGCTAGAGGGCCAAATGGGATACAATTTTTCAATCCAATCATACTTTCTATGTGGTTTTTCTTCCTTCTAAATCATATTTGTACTGTAATTAATGTATTAATGAATTAATTTAGCCAGGCTGGTGACAAGTTCCATTCAGAAAGCCGGTTCATTTCTTTTGGCAAGTTTCAGGAGCAAATTGTGGGCCTGATCCTGCCAATTTTATGCCTATACAAGAACAGATTTCTGCACTGGTGCGATGGCTTGGTCTTTTCAGGCTGTGATTTATGCCAAAATTATTATAGCAGGGGGACCTATGGTTGGTTTTCATCAGATCCACTGCTTGTGATCACCCTTCTTGCAGAACTTGCTTTTTTCCAGCTGGTCACTCACGTAATCATTCCCTCACCTATTCCACAAGCCAAGCAGCTTAGATCTATTCTGGACCCTGAACAGTGCACCCCCTCCACCCTCCTTCTCAGCATTTCAGCTGGGCTGCAGGTCCACTGAGAAATTCTGGACAAATGTAAAAATCCTTAAATTCTTCCCAAACAGAATTTGCAGGCAGGAACAGAGACAGTGTTGCCCTGCTGTGTTTCACAAAGCTCCTCATTGCAAACCAAAACTACAACTGATTTTCCCAATGAAGAGGAAATCAAACGAGCATATATTTTCAAAAGACAGGCAAATAATTAATCTCTAAGCACTACTTTCGGTAACAGTAGTAATAACATAACTTGGATCTACTTAGGAGGCCAAGGTGATGAGATGATTACATTCTTAAGAACTTTGATGGAATTTGAGCACCTAATTCCCCGAGGCTTCTTTGACAAGTGCATTCAAAGTTATTTCCCAAAGAGATTAAGATAATTTCAAAGCAGTTTCTCTAGTCTATACTCAATATCTTTCTTCTTTACTTTTGCTGTGGTGGTTGTTATAAATATTCAATGATTTTTACGAGCCTCAGCAGACTAAAATGATCTTCAAAGAACTCTCTTACACGTATTCACATAATTTACAAATACTTCTTTAAAAGAAATACTATCTGAATTTCTGCATATCTGTAGCTAGTAAAACGTTTCTTTCACAGCAAGTAGTACTTTCGCTGAGGAATAAAGAAGCAGAAGAAAGGATGAAAAGACAGTAGAAGTGATAAATGTTCAAAAGAATCCTTTTATGGAGCTTTTGAGAAATACTTGTCTATTCCAACATGAGATGCTGTTAAACTGAATTTGTTCTAGGGTTGATTGAGCAAGATAATGAGGGAACAAAGACTCCACTGAGATAAACCAGAGGCTGGTTGTTCTCTTTCCTATGTATTCTACATTGCCAATGAAGAGAAAGGGCAAGCAGAACTGTTAAAACAACCATGAAATGTTGTGGTTTGTACTTACACCTCTGAAGCTGAATTATCTGATGGGCGTTTCAGTCATGCGTTTCCAGCCTTCTGGAGGCAGTAGGAAAAAAAGCTATTCAAAAAAATGGCATATGTCAAATGGAAAAAATCCAAGGTAAAGTTTGAAGAGTAGGAGATGAAATCAAAGTATGGCTCTAGCCACCATGAAAAAAAAAAATATTGTAAGATTATCCTGTCTCTGTATCGTTGTGCTTGCTTGTCAAAACTTTTGCTAAAAAATATCTGGGTTAGCCGGATACACACTGTGCCTATCACCACCAAAACCCAACATGAAGGGACAAACACAATGACACACCCCATTACAGGATTACTAGCAGCAACAGCCTTTAAAGACCCCTCAAGGAACAGCTCCAATGTATTCTGCTATCTTTTTTATATTCTTCTTTATCTTGCAGGCTGGTTTGTGCAAAGACAAGGAATGTCATCTATACAGGAATCCTAGCTTATATTTCAAGCTAAAAGAGATAATTTAATCCCAAGTTTTCAACCTATCATTTGCACAACTACTGTTAAATACATGCAAGAAGTAACTGCACCACTATATGGTGTGTCCATTTCAAATTTGAAACACGGGATTTAATAGCTCTACTGCAAATCTCTCAGGAGTCCTCAAACTCTTTGGGCTGAAAAACCAATTATTTAGCCCAGCTAGGGCTTAGGTAGATTCAGAAAGCACTATGCAAATCTCAGTGGGGTGTATTAGGAAGTCCAGTAGATGCTGAACTCTTTCTGAGGTCTGTACAATAGCTATCAGTTTTCTCAGTTTTGCCTCATGCTAGTTAAAAAGTGGAACACGCCACTTGAGCAGTACCCACATGGTAATCAATCATTGTGGGAGAAGATGGAAAACAATCTGGCCTCCAACAGTAGGTTCAAAGCCACCAGCACCATTTATGGTACATGTTTTATGCATCTGTTATTCCATAGTGGGAAGCCATTCAACAGATGGTTTCATTTTCACTTACATTAGGTATATAAATTTGTGAGCTTGTTTGTAACAAGTGATAATCAAGTTTGAGCTATAAAAAAAGTGTATTTATGCCACCCAAATTTTAATTACAATTTCTCTACTACTTCAACAAGATGTAAAGTTTCAAATACGCAAAGACTCATGCCGAAAGGAACACAGAAGGATCCAGTCTCCAAGTTAAGGTCATAGCACTGCTGCTACTCTAGTTCTTTCTGTTTAATCTCTGGCAACAGTAAAGCAGGCTGAGATGCTCAGAGGTGTTTCCTGGTCCAAAATTTCCAGGTTTTCCAGAAACTTACAGTTTTCAGAGCTCGGTTATTCATCAGGGTCAGTTAGGAGACTCAAGAGTTGTAGTGACTGGAAGTGAGGAGAACTACAACTGAGTGCAAGAGGAAAAGGTATTCAGTGTTTTTTATTTGTGTTTCTTTATTGCTTGAAAAAATAGTTGGAAATTATTTGAAAAAATGAAAAAAATAAAAAACGCTTCCACTAGATATTCAAGAAGGTTGCATAAACACCAAAATATTATCATTATGGACAGTTTGGATTAGTACTGTATTTCACACTGGATTCATGAGGTCACTGTAACACTTTCATACTTCAACTTGACCATCGAAACAGTGTGAAAAAATATAATGACACCAAAGTAAAAAGGAGAGATGCAAACAGCCTTCACCAGACCTGAGATATAATTCTTGAACGAAAAATGTTTACAAAACACACTTTTTGTTTTTCTTTTTCCCAAAATATTGTTTTCATTCCAAATTCTTGTCAAAATTATTGCTCTCAATGACTTTTGCTTAAGGGAATGTTTCATGAAATTATTCCCCACTGCCAGCAGCTTCCCACCTCCTAACATCCTTTTGTTCATTTAGCACAATACATGGAGAAGTTTCTGATCCGCTACACACTGATCTGGCATTGCTTTGCACCTTTCCATCATGTTCCCTTCTTCCCAAAACATATAAATTCCAGGAAAAAGTATTCTAACTATGATGAAAAAAAGTTATTTTATGTTAACATTTTAAGAAAGTAAATGATTTGTACATAATAGACAGGATGACTGAGCTGAGCTATAGCACAGTTTCTGAATGCAGATGTTTCAAAAGGAAACGTAAAATAGACTCAGAGTGAATTTGTGGTGGCTTTGGGGAAAAAAAGTGAAACATTTCTGACATTGATGGTGTCAGTATTTTTCTTACTTTGTTTTCTCTTTTTCTTTTCTTGGCGTTAGCAAGTTTTATCCAAGGTAAAAATTATTTCCATTGTTTGAGGAAATAGATAGGCACTAGTGAAAAAAAGTGAAAGATGAGCAGTTATAGACACACGGCATTATAGACACAAGCCATTGACCCCAGCTGCTGCTCCAGGCACAAGCATCACATTGCCATTTCCACAACCCAATGGAGCTGCTGGGATGTACCCAGAGCCCTCATGTGCACCTCTCCCTCCCACACTACACCTCGGGAGTGAGGTGAGCTGCCCTATAGCCACTGTATCCATGATCTCTTTTTGAAATGAACTATTTCTCCCTTTCCCTTTCTAGGGAATGTATTCCCTAATGCATTCACAGACAGTTATCCTTCCACTGTGTCAGAGGTGGAAGCACACCCGGCTTTCAGCAGGTTTTCTCTGCTCCTCTGACCATCCTGGGGGGTCTTCCTCTACACCTCTTCCAGTTTGCCTCACAGCCCCTCACATAATTTCGCTTAAAGCTGTTCGCTGAGTCAAAATTTCTCTCTTTTGGGCAAAGCTCCCTCCTTTTTTGGGTTTAGGGATTTATTTTTTTTGTCAACATTGCCTGAAATGTTCAATTCTGCTGGAAAAAAAAAATGTTGGTGGTGTTCTACGACATTTCCTGGGCTGCTTGCCTGGAAGGCTCTTATCATCCTCACACTCTGCCTGTGGGGAAGGAAGGGAGTTGACAAGCTCCAGGGAGGGAGAGGAGCTGGCGGCAGGAGCAGGGTGGGTGGAGGAGGGCTGCAGTGGGGTATAAGGGAGGAGGATGAGGGTCTGCTGTCAGCCCCTAGCAGCCAGCCTGCCAGTCTCACCAGGAGCAAAGGCCATCATGAAAATCTACTAAGCCCTCAGCTGGCATGCCAAAGGGAAGAAATAATAGAAGAAAACTATTTTGGTTCCTTCAAAACAGCCAGAAATACACTCAATACTGCTGTTGCAGATGATGGTGTCTTTATGTGGAGAAATTTCCCATGAGGCCTTTCTTTCCCATCTCCAACCGAAACTCATTACACCTATGCCCTCTTTTCACACCTAACTTTTCCCAGTTCTCAATTTCTTGATTTGTCCTTTATGTTATACTCTCATATTAAAACATCTTTCTCTCTTTTGCCTGCCGGCAAAGCACAGATTATTTTTATTTCTCCCAAGGGTGCAAAGCATAGAAAAATCACAGTCCAAAGCATCATTTCTCCTGCTTTGTTAGCTTCTCTAATCACAGTTCAGGCAACTCCAGGGGAACAGCCTCCAGACCCCGCAGTCTGGCCAGTGCTGTTACCTGAGTGTTTGCTCCTGATTTATTGCTCACAGATGCACTGTGAGCGCCTTCCGCCAGCTCAGGCAACGCTTCCATAGCACTGACAGCACATTTCTGTGCTGCTGGATCACCCAGCCATGTAACACACTTTGAGTGAGATAGGGACATCCAAATTCTTTGGACAAGGTGTTAAGTTTCCCAAAGCCCAGAAAACCTTATTTTCCCAGTTTTATAGCTGTGTGCTTTCAGACCATCTCTCTTTCCTTTCTCCTTCACGGGGCCAGACTTTAAAAGACATTTTTATTTGCATTTTTTTTCTTGACAAGAACATTGTCACCAAGGAAGGGGTTGGAGATTTCCTTCTTCCTGGCTATAAACTGACCACCATGTTTCGGGACTAGCACATTTCTAATCTTTGTTTTCTCATAGATTTCTGCAGACACCTCTTCCAGCCATTGTTGCACTTAAGAGAAACAATGCATTTGGAAAACAATTCTTATTATTCTCCTCTTCTTGCCCCAGAATTAGAGGGATTTATTCACTGCTGTGCTGGCTGAGGCCAGGGTGTGGATGGTAGAGTCGAGGTGACAGAGCAGGCTGCTCTGCAAGAGACACGCAAGCAGAACTGCGGGTGATGGCAGGGCAGCACCCCAAGCTAGCAATGCAGTCCTCCTATAGCTGGCCAAGGGCTGAGTGGGTCCAGTGGCCACAGTTAGGATCAGCCACAGTCCAGATTCCCAAGCAAGTGCAAAGTGATGGAGCAGCTGCAAATCAGACCATAAGGTCAAGGCACAAGGGGCCGAGGGGCTGAGCTAAAAATGCAGCTCAGTGGCCAGCAGGTACGGGGTGCATGGATGAAATTGCCCAGGATATCATTGATTGTGCATCCTCATTGCATTGATATTGCATCCTCATGGCCCAGACTGCAAGGAGCTGCAGAGCAGCTCAGCGATTCCCCTGTCCCTTGACCCACAGCACCCTGATTGTGCCGCCAACCCTCACCATGGGTGCTTACACCAGGGTGGCTGCCAGAAGCTGCCTTGCGCAGCCAACTGGATCTTTTGCAGGAGAAACATTTCATTCTTGAAATATTTTTAGTTGCACATTGCCCTAAAATAAAATGCACAAAAACAATCTGTGCTGTAATATTGAAATCTGACACAATCACTCCTTTCAGGGCAGCCTGGTTAGTAACACAACCACTTAACAGCAATTATACCACTGATCTCTTTAAGCAATGCTGTAGCCATCAATCCTAGGGGAGATTAAGGAATGTGGGCGAGCTTACTCCTTAGTTCATGCAGGTTACACAGCAAGCGACAATAGTTTTTGCAAAGAAATGGATGTAACCGACATCTTTGCAAATACATTTTCTGGAGAGTTGCAGTAACTGAGTGCATATAAGCTCCCCCTTTTGAGCTAGTGTCTGTCAGGCAGCAGATGTAGAGCAAAGGAGTACTCCTTCCGGGCACGGAAACCATTAGCAGATTTCCAGTGGCACAGTGCTGTAAATCAGAGGTGAACCAACATTGCAACCTATAGAAATTCAGGACACAACAAAGTGTGGAATGCCAATAACAGGAAAGTGTCAATTCATCAGTATCCGGGCAGTTCTGTATAGCCGAGATGCCTTGAGTGTGCAGACCAGTGCCTGGGCATCAGGCACACCAGAGCCATTGGCAGCAGTGGCAAACTCATAGCCCTGTCACACGTGTGCTGCTGGGGAACACATCCAAACACTTGTCAAACACCAAATGTTCATGGGATGGCATCTTACTACAGGATGACATCTTTGTTACCGAGTTGCTGTTTCCTGCAAACTGCCCATCTCGAGGAGTCTGTTGACATATTAATTCATGCTTTCATTTGTGTGTAGACTACTCAGGAGAACTGTCTGAGAAAAAACATCCTGAAAGCCTTGATGGGAAGAGCAAGGGAACTGCAGGCAAAAGAATATATGTTGTTTTATCCAGTGGAAAAAAATAAAATATGCATCAAAACAACTTCATGAAAGTTGATGGGAGGCAGCTTAGCTGTAATTTGTATATGTAAGATCACAGGATTCATTTCTACACTGTCACTTCAGTTATATCATTGGCATCACTCATTATTGGCAGCTTTGAATATTTGATTACAACCTCACACATACATGCGTGCCTACCAAGAGGCTCGGATTTTTTTGTATCACCACAGCTTAAGCAAAATCCTGCTGGGTTTGCCATGTATCCTAGACCCTTAATGAAAACTCATGTAGCTGTAGTTTGGGAAGGGTAATATGCCTCCTGTTGGCTCACTGCTTAAATCCATACCTATCATGTACTTCATCTTAGTGGCAGGCTGTGTTAGCTTTCTTTATATGAGAAAAACAGAAAAGCAAAGATCTGGTTTGCATTGCTTAGTAAAGACCTGACGATTAGTACAGAAAATTTCTTTCATTCTGCTGAATTTCTCTATGAGCAGTTAACTGCCTTCTATATCAAATTCTCCTTCAAAGTTAATAGACACAGGATATTTTCTCCCTTCTTGCCCCAAGCTGGTTTGCTCTGAATGATATACGTGGTAAAAAGACTATTATTTCAGCCCAAAAGGGACTGTGTGGAGCTGGTGAATAAAAGCATAAATTTTTAGACAGTTCCCTGGAAAACTGCTGAAAAGAAAACAAAAAGGTACGTTACAGTGAAATTTGTCCTCAAGATGTTCTGAGAAAAAAACGTATTTTGCATACATGGTTGTTCAGTTAAAGCAGATGAAATTGCACTCAATACATTCAGGAAACTGATTTTTTTTTAATTAATTAGCCCTGACAGGGCTGTATGTCATCCAGATTTTAACGATCTATGCCACTAAAAAGCCCCGTTCTTTATCTGAGTTCTCTTCAAGAAATACTTTAATCAGTCTTAGAATATTTGGTTAAAAACCCAAGAAGTGAGGGGAATGAAGCCGGATGCCGTTCTGTGCCCTCGCTGAACCGAGCAGCCAAGCACACCACTCCAGTTGCTCTGTGGGTTTGCTAACACGATTAAAGCAAAGCCTGGGCATTAATTTAATGGAATATGCCTGTGTGGGGGAGAGGTCAGAGCTGCGTGCACAGAGCAGAGCTGCCGCAGAGGTATCTGACAATGGGAATTTCCAGGGAAAATGCCATGATGAACTGCCCCCTCTTGCATGCTGAGCACAACAGTAGAGCTCCCTTGTGGTAAAGGAAAATACAGACATTTTAAGTCTCTGCTGCAGGGAAAGGAGTAGGGAGGGAAGATGTGTGCGTGCACAGCAGAGGAAGAGCAGCTGATGAAGAACAGCGCTTTGGGGATAGAAAAGCAAAGGTGATCTTTGCAAGCTCTGCAGACTCTCCTTCATCTGGCTGATAAATGTTAATACATTTGGGCAACATAAACAAAAGAGCTGAACTGGGGAAATGCTCTTGTTCAGGAATAGACTGAGAGAAACCCTCACTAACAAGCCTTTAGGTTACTTCAAAAATAGTCCACTTTTTACATAGGATTATTAATAATCTAAATATTATCTAAAGTGATAAAACCCACTTAAATCTTATGCTACTCTGAAGCTGCACCATTTTATTTTTTTTACTTTTCAGTTTTGCCTCTTGCCCTTTATTTTTAAATATATGGCAAACTTATGGAGGTTTTATTTTTAATTGATATAGCTTTGAATTTTCACTCTGACACATGTAGTTTAGAAAGTGTCCTGTGAAAACATTGCTTGGAAAATATCACCATCCAGCTGAAGATCTCACAAAACTAGCCTCACTCTGAACATTCAGGGACATTAAAAAATGCTCAGGTTTCAGGTATTTCACATTTTGCTGCATGCGTTCGGTGGCATATTTAAAAAACAATCCTGAGCCTTTTGAGCGAATCAATGTTTTTCCTTTTTTGTGTGAAAAAGCTCCATTTTATAAGACAAAAGATTTTATAATTCACTCTTCTATTTCAGGAGAATATTCACACTAAATAGGAATTCGTGCTTTTATAACCAAATCATTTATCTTTATATTTTCTGTGGGAGGAGAACTTCATCCAGACTTAGTCTGGGATCTCATAAAAATTTCCAAAGAAGCAGGGGCAGCATACAGAAGAAATAATGCTTTTTATAGTTGTTTTGCATGTATAAGAAGAAAAACATTAATTGCTGAGACCACCTTTAGCCCACGCAGCTGTGTTTGATGCATCCTTATTAGAAAGGACCTTGGCAGAAAAAAGGAACAGATGTGGAAGGAGCAGAAAATACCTCAACTCCTACAGCACCAGAGTTTGGGGAGGCAGAGCCCAAGAGAGAACATCAAGAGCATCTGGCACCAGCAGTAGCCTACGTTTGGATGCCACAAGTATCTCCCAGCCCAGAGAGAACCTAATTCAGAGCTGCCTTCCCCCAGCCGCAGCTCACACCAGCACAGCTTTTCCTGGTGGCTTTTAATATTTGAAAAAATAGCAGGAGTTATGTAACACAGCATTTTCTCTTTGAACCACTTAAGAAGAGAGGGGGAAAAAAATAAAAAAAAAAAAAAACCACAGAAAAGGAAAGGAAACCTTTAGTTTAAAAGGGCTTTGATAGTGGGGAAACTTTGAAAAGGGTTAAGCTTAAAGCATTTGCTTCATCTTAACAAGTCTTCCCTGTGGTTCAGCATGAACACAGCTGTGATTCTGCTTGGATCTAAAGCCTCCCGAGAAAGAGGAAAGTAAGTTGCTGCCCTCAGAGTTGAGGCAGAACCTCCCCATGGGGCAGACCAGCGAGCACAAAGCCTGCTAGGGCTTCCTTGAGCTACCAGCACTGAACCCCTGGAGCAAATATTAGGCCAGGACAGAGGCTTTCACTTCACCTCAAGTCCTTGCAGAGCTCTCTCCATCCAGCCTCACCGTACGGGGTGTCCAGTATGGCCAGGGAGAGAGAGCATTCCCTGCTGTACCCCCATACACACTTTGTCCCCTTCACAGCCACTAAACAGCAGGGGACACTTCCTAAACCTTCTGGGAAGCTGTGTGTCTGATCCCTTTAGCCTGGAGCTCTCCTCTCAACTCCATCCCCAGGCATGCAGAGAGGTCTTCAGCCTGCTGGGAGCTGAAGCTGCAGCTGCTCCGAGATGCTGCTCCAAAAATGTCTCCCATCATGTCACCTAACAGCCAGTCCCTCCTGCCAGGAGCACAGGCTCGTGACTTACCCACGCACAAACTTCACCAAATCCTTGGCAAAGCAAGCACAAGGGCATGCCCCGCAGTTCTGTGTGCTCGTGTGGGTCTCCAACCTTTTATTTTCCTGAAGTAGCCTCCTCTATTACAATCTTCCCTAAGCAATGTGTATAATAGCTCCTGCACTCGAATCACAAATCCACCCTCAGCCTCCTTTGTGTAGCACCAGGCAGGGTGCGAGGTCCTGGCTTGCAAAGCAGCCGCACGGCAGTTGCACGTTGTTGAGGTGCTGCTGGAGGTGCGGCGCCGGGCTGGGCATTTCAATACGCCTCCCTGATCTCCTGCAGTAAATTTTCCAGAGCCAAATCCAACAAGCCACAAAGCAAATCAACTCTAAAATCGATGCCAAAATATCTGGAGCAAAGCAAGCACAGATCAAGTAATTAGACGATACAAGAATGCTCTTTTTTTTATTTACCAGACAGGCTAAATGACACTATAGTAGGGCCAGAGCAGCAAAAGTTACATCTAGATGAGGGTTTTATCTCAGCCATCCCACGGTGTGGACTGGAGCAGTTACAAATCTGCCCTCAGACATCTCTCCGTAGCTTCCCTTGGCAAGCAGCCCCAGGCTGAGATTTCCCAGTGCTCGGCACGGCTGCCCAGCTCGTACACTGGCTGCTCTGCTCCCACTGCAAATTCTCCACATCCTCTCTGGAACGAACATCATCAAACGTCTGTCTGCCTGACTCATTCTTGCCTGGAGAGGATGACTGAAAATCTGAGCTCACTTTCTAGCTCTCAGGCTTGTGACTGAGTTCCTGTGACTCACACATTACAGTCTTGGTCTCCATTAGGTTTGGAACATTTTCTAATTTCTCTCCATAATGCTATAAATATGCACTGTCCATGACCCTTTTTTTAAAATGTAACTACTTTTTTGTCCTGTCCACTCCTCTCTATCTGCTGAATGCCCTCTCTGTGCGTTGTTACTGCATCTTAAGCACACAGTGTGAGCTCCATCATGTGCCTACATACATGAAATGAGACCTCTTATGTATTATTCAACTTTCCTCTTTTACTCTTCTCTCCAGGACTAAGTAGACTTCATTGCAAACGCCGAATTGTTTCAGAGACAAATTGCTATATTTGTTGAGTAAATTTTCCAGCAGACATCCTATTTAGCTTTTCAAGCTCGTGGTCCTGTCTGAAGACAGCCATCTGTCAGACAATACTGCCTCACCGGCTGTGAGGCCAGAAAAGGCTTCGGAAGAGGAAACCTTGGAAACAAATCAAGCCTGTGGTCCTACCTGAGCTCCTTGTCTCCTGGCAGACTGTGTTAAACACATCTCAGAACAGAGATCCTGAACTATCTCGTGCTGAAATATTCCCTTCTGCGGTTATTTCAGCCTTCAGCCAATGGCCCTCAGGATGGACTACAGTGTGCATGAAGGGCAAAAGCGCACTGCAGAAAATAAGAGGCTAAATTCGAAATATGTTTTATTGCTTGTGCTCGACCACAAGCTGCTCACCTTTTCCTTTAGATATTTGCCCTAGTCTACATAGGCTACAGTAAAATTTATATTTCGAATCTGAAAACAGCCATATTTTGAAGAAATAAACAAACAACAAGCAACCGATTCCAATCAGAGAATTCATTTTTCTGCATTTTTTAAAAGCCCTTGAAGAGTTATGTGTTGCTATCTGAATAATAATAGATAATAAATACAGTAAGGTGAAAGATAATTCAAACCAAATTCAGAGGTGCACACAACACTCTTAGGCAAGTTTAGGGACCTTGGGCATGCAAAAGGAAAACAAGGAAAATGAAAATACAGATTGAAATTCTGAATACAGCGCTGCCCAGGCAACCTCTTTGCTGTAACTGAGAACAAGTATAACCCTTCACATTACCTTTTCCCTGAAAGCTAGTGTAAGAGATGTACTGATCTGTGCTAGAAGCAAGATAACGAGCATGGAGAGGCATTGGACAGCCACTCATGCACCTTGCAGGATGAAACCCCACCTGTGACATTCACTGCTTCACACCCTTACACCTCTGTTTTCCATCCCCCTTCCCAAGCGTTCCCAGGCTGGGGCAGGAGCAGGAGAGTAGTGAGGGAGAAAAGGAACTGCTGCAGCTCCTGCACAGAGGTAGCAGAGCCAGTCTCAGAGGTCCAAGCTGGCTGGCACCTGCTCCTCATTCGCGCTCACATGCTGTAACAACGCTGCTAAAAGGATAAGAAACAATAAAATCAGATGATGGATAATACAACATGGAAGGACAGATAACGCTGTCTGCATGGGAGGTTGAGAAGAGGAGCAAGCTCCTGGCAGATCTCCCCTTTATTAGCAAAACGGGTGAAGAGTGACAAAAGATGTGGCAGCAAGCTGATATTCATGGACTCCAGCAAAAAGGTTCAATTTTGCAGTTTCTCAATATTCACACTCATATTTAAATATCATTAATTGCAAAGGGTTCTTTCAACATGAGGCGCTAGTTGTAAGTGCAATGCTATTAAAGGCAGTGGAGCTTAGACAATTTATATGGAATTCACTGTGACTGTTCAAAACGCTGGTGAAAAATGGGCATACATAATGCACTAATAAATTTTGCTTTTAGAACAAATATTTGAAGGAGGTTCTTGCTTTTCATGTTAATTTCTTCCTTCACTGGAGTCTGACATTAAGCTGAAATTATTTCCTCTCATTCAGAGCAATGTATCTGAACACAGCAAAATGCACATCAGCTTTATTATTATCTAACAGAGAAAATAGTGGTTAACTGACAGCAGAATGAAGGGGGATAAAACAATGACATTATTAGTATCTGCTTCACAGACCGGGAGAGTCCATTACAGGGGATTTCTCAGATGCTAAGAAGGTTAAATGGTTGAATGACTTATCCAAAAGTGATTGCTTTTCTGATCCCAGGTCCCTCATGTTATTGCAACTCTATCTTATTACTTTCAAAATCACTTATGTGGCTTTTTTTAATTACGATTTGGCTCTTCTCTAAGGTGCCATGCTGACCATCTAGAGCTTGTCAGCTCTACCTAAGGTATGCAACGCTCTATGCACCATCAGGAAGGCAGGACACCAAGGCACAAACAACCCCAAGGCTGTGCTCACTGGTGTAGGAACCAGGAAGAGGTCAACAGTTTCATGCTTCACCCATGTCACACAGAAGCAGGATCTTCTGTAGCTATTGCAGCCTTGGTCAGCTGCCCACAGGTCAGGATGGAACTTGGTCATCCACTCCAGCTGATGCAAAATGTTTTTCTTGATGAAGCAGTAGGTCAACCATACATGGATGAACACATCCCATTTCTCCCTGTAGGAAATGTATGGGGCTCTGCTTGCTTTGGCTGATAGGCAATATTCCTGTTCCACAGCAGGGAGGTGGACAGGTGGGTGGCTCATAGCAGGAAGAAATAGCGTAGGTACTGAAAATTAGTGAAGGAATATGACTCAGAGGAATAAGAAGGCTGGTTTAGTCCTCACTCTACTTCCCTTCTCCCCCTTTGAGACTGCAGATTTTCTGTCAGCCTGGATGGTTTCTTTCTTGTTGTCCAAGTTTTCCATAAGCTTTTGGGAAAAAACTGACCAGAACTAGTCATTTGCCAACACAGAGAGGAGCTGGTTGCTGCAGTTATCACTGTGTGCCAGGAGGGCAGGTAGAGCCTAGCAGGAAGGGATGCCTTTGGGTATCTAAAGAACTCATGTACGGGTTGGTCCAGCCATTACATGAGGTCACTCTGTGATATGTGGAGCAGAGTATATGCTCCAGCCTTTCTCTTGTCTCTCCAGAAAGTTTCAAAAACTGCATAAATTGGTCAGGAAGAATCCTGCCCAATTGAGGATCTTTAACTTTCCTTAAGTATGGGTTTGGAAAATTGATATAACCATTCGTAAAACAGGACCACCCAAGTTTTTTTCAGTCAACTAAGAAAAAAATTGTAACTATGATGTCTAAAGGCATAAACATAAATTTAACCAAATTTTCCCCCTCCACACTCATTTTAGTACCTCAAAAATGCCACATCTAGTTGTAATACAGAGGCAGAATGCAGCCTGCTTTTATTTCAGACCACTTCTTTCAGTCTTCATCAGTAAAAAACCCATTCAGAGAGGATCTCATTCAGAGAGGCTAGAAACACAGAGGAGATAATTTTTTTTCAATATCACAGATTATTTTAAATGTACAACATTTCACAAGAAAACACAATCCTGCTGCCAGCAATCCCTGCTTCAAAGTAGGCATATGCAATGTCTGAAACCAGACTACAGAAACTCTGCATGGTGAGTCGGGAACATGAGTTGAATATGTTCTTAGTATGAGACAAAATCTGTGTGAATTCCAGCAATGCAGCCTGACAGCCTTGTGTGAACTCTTTCCTGACAAGCTTCTGTCCAAGGAAGACTTCATGCGTTAGGTTTGTGTACCACAGCTTGGAGCAGGGACTTCCCAGTTCTGATGTTTTCTGCCAGCTGCGTGTTATGAGTAGGACACTATTCCTCCTTTTGCTTGAGATTCACCAAATCCCTTGTGCCTCTCTCCTATCTTTTGCCTCATTGTGAATGGAAGCTCCAGCTGTTCATTTTCCTTTTTAATTTTGTTGTTTAAGTCCTCTCAGGCTGTGTCAGCTTTAATGGGAAAGACTTCTGCTGGTTTTATTTCCTAGATGGCAATGTTGGCATCACCATGGGCACACAACCATCAATTAAACACACACATGGAAGCAAATGATTAGCAATATCTTCCCTTTCTGACACTGCTGTATCCTTTTATTAAAGATAAAAAAAAAAATCAAATGAAATCTCTCCCTCTTTTTATTGTTTAATAATAAATCCTTAATATTGGAGGAGAAAGCCCAGCTGCACAGCCAGGACACCGAATGGAGTGTCCTGGGTTCCCAGCTCCCGTACTCAGCACTGTTCCCCATTTGCCTGTAGATTTTCTGTACCATTCAGCACAAAGTCCCTTGTCTACCTCAACAGACGTCACTGGGCACGAAAGCTTACCAGCTTTGTTCTTCCACCTTTTCTAATGACAACCGAAAAATACCTTAGCTCCTTTTTGTTAAACTACTCAGACAATAAGGTGATTCTGCTGCAAGAAGAGTGTTTTTCACCTCTATCATGTTTAAACTGAAATGCCTCAAGTAGGCATGTGCAGACCTGATTGGGAGCATCTAAATGGTGTTTTTGAAGGCGTAGGATGGGCACTGCTTCTCCTGTCATCTGTGGTACCACCATAGCCAAGGAAGGGAAAAATCCTCCCCTGTCTCTGAAGACCTTGTCTTAGGTCATGCTCAAAAAGCTCCATGGAGGTGAGCCCAGTGCCAAGTGGAAGGAGAAGGAGGACACTTGGCGTGGCTGCATTCATCAGAGGTGCTCAACACACTCCCAAGCACACACAAAACATGGTGGTTCCAGAAACACCTAAATTGCTGAAGTTCAAGTGTATTTTTCCTGCTGGAATAGTAAAACCCAACAGAAGGTGCTGTCAGCACTAGCCACCAGCAGAATGGTGTGGCCTTGTCGCAAAGCATAGGAATGTTTGAGCTTCCCCTCACAAAGACATAAATTTTCATGCTTAAAACACAACTTTCTTTTTCTCCTGTTCTCTTACACTGCATTGAATTTGCTGTTGTGGCTGACACTTGAAAGTTTGTAGATTTGCCTGAGGCACACATCCAGCATAGGAAAATCTCTATCAAATGGTTGAGCAAAGAAATAAGTGACTGAAAAAAAAGGATATTCTGAGCCGAACATCAGATAGACTTAAGGTGGTCTGGAATTTCATCCAGATCGCATTGTGCTAATCAGTGGTGGAACTGTGCGTGCAGAGCTCTGCAGTCTCTTATATGCCAGAATAAGTCTAATGCAAATCCCAGGAAATAAATTATATTACTGTGGATTTATTCAACTGTAATAGATCAACATTTGTCCCTGAGCAACTCCATCATTTCTTTCCTGTGTGTACAGACTTTTCCCTGCTAATGCATCCCCAAGGGAGGGAATGTTTCTTCTGCTAAGCAGAAAATAGGGGAAGAAACCAATTGCACTTTGTTTGATGGGAAAAAAAATCAAGTATACAATTGCTCTAAGATAGGGCCTTCTATCTCAAATGAATGCAGATGTGTAACCATGCCCCCACATGGAAAAAAGTGATAAACTCAGATTGTGAAGATCTGAAACACAAACTCCTCAAAGCTCATAAGGATTCATACCTCCGCATTTGTCTCCTGGAAACACATTTGTCACATTAATCCAGAAAGAGACCAGTAGTCCAGTTTCTTGTAAGCATGCACCCCATTTTCTGCATGCTTTAAGATGCATCAGAAATTAAGTAGCTGCTCATCTGGCACTGCCTCTTTCCCTAAACTTGCTGATTAGAAAGTGCTCCCAGGCAGAGGATTGCCTGAGCATTGTTTCTAATCTTGTTCCAAATGACACAGATAGTCAAGTTAACCAGATGCACTCCACACAGATCCCACACAGCGGAGCTTCTCCCAACCCTTGCCATGAGAAGAGAGCAAGGGAACAGCTTTAGTACGCTGTATCGTGACAGTGGCACAGCCGAACCTGGCTCCCTCCTGCTGCACGTGGCTGGGGAGAACAGCAGGCACACAGAAACAGGAAAATGCTTTAGTGACTGCTTTATTGCTTATATTTTGTTTAACTCATTGTTTTCCAGTAAGCATTATAATTTTATGCAACTGCATGTCAGGTGACTCATTAATTCTTTGCAATGACTCTTCCTTCTAGGTGTTGATCAGGTAGCCTTCACAATCAGAAAATCTCTGGGACTGGAAACCTTTTTCACCAGGATGACTTGGTGAGAAACTGTAACCCAGACCAAGTGAGAAGGAGCAGGCTGCGTCAAGAGCTGGGAACTAGGACCTAAAATCACGTCCAAGTTTTTGCTCTCCTTTCTCATGCAAGCACTCCAATATCTTTGATCCCAGTTCACATGGAGAAAGCAAAGATCAGTGCAACTCACCATGTGCTTCCTAATGACTTTGAATAAGGGTTGGCAACTGTCCATGTCCCAGAAAAGGTTATTTTGTGGGGTAACCCAAGGCAAGAATTTCTCTCCCTCCTAGATTTCAGTGGATATCCATGCAGGAAAATCATCTTTAATTCTCCTTCCCAATTATTATTTTCCTCTTCACAGGGATGATTGAAAGGAATCACAGATGTCCAAGAATCAAATATAGTTGTTTTCACCTTACAGTGAGTTCTGCATTGGTGGGGAGGACATTTGGGATTTTTTAGGGGGTGGTTTCAGCATTAAATCTGTTCTGCCTAGTTCAGAATTCAAATCCATTAAGCCTGCACATTTTATCCCAAATCTTTTTAACAATTAGGGAGAAGTCCGCAGCAGAATGACCAGAATGAAAGAAGAAAATATATATGTACTAAAAGTTTGTCAACTTTAGCTGAAGGTTAGTGCCCATGTCTAGACACATAACTCTTCCTGCAGTGGTAAACATTGATTTAGATTATAAAACTGTTCTCGAGTTCTAGCCTCACAAGGAAGAATTAGTACTTGGCAGCTGAGATCTGAGACAGGTCAGAGGCCAGACAGTTAAAAGTATTAAATTTTACTGAAAAAAAACTATTCTTGTTGTATTTCTGCCTATCCTTCTTGGAAGCAAATGTTTCAATGTTTCACTGCAAAGCTCTGACTGCAGTTATGCATCACATGGGATTCCAACAGTAGAAAACAGCACTTATAGCATTAGAAATGCATTCTCTGTGTACCAAACCAAAAAAAAAAGAGCACCTCTTGGTAAGACTGGTGGCCTGATTTTGGCTGCAGAATGAATAAAATCAAGGTTTCCAATGAAATTTCAGCATCAGCCTCTGCTGTAGCTCCTGAGCTGCAGGTAGGGAGACAACATAGGGAGGCAATATCCTCGTAGCAAACTCAACACCAGTGTCCCCTAATCCCAAATGCCCAGGACTGCTGTGATAACAGGAGCTAAGGCTTCTCCAAGAATGACAAATGATAACATAAAAGCAGTACTAAAACCTCCTCATGCACATTCCTCCCATCTCAGCTTCCCACTCATACAGATGTGGGGATAGATTGGAACAAGCTGCAATTAAAGTACAAAATTACACCCTGCTTCTGCTATGACAAACAGTAACTGTGCCCTCTGACATACCTCAATCGCAGGATGCTGGCTTGAATAATAATCACGGATATCATAATATTTAAGAAAGTCTTAGCCCTGCGAATATCCCCAGATCTATCTGCGGTGAGTAGGACTGTGTATTAATTTATTTTTCTTGTGCAGTTTTCCATGTAGCGTATGCACAAGCAACAACCAATCATTGTAAACTAGCTCACGTGCCTGAGAGAGAACTTCAGGACTGAGGAACTGCAGCATTACATGTAATTTTTTTTATTTTCCTTAAGGGATAAAAATACAAGGGGTATTTTGATTAACTTAACTGTTAAAACAATTACCATCTGTTTAGTGCACTTGAGTTATGGATGCAACATTACAAAGAGATCCCAAATTTCCCAGTACCAGTCAGTGGTGTGACACTCAAAATGAGGGAGTTACTGATAATAAATGAGACATTCAGCCCAAGGAAGGTAAATCCTCGCTGCAGAGGTCAGAAACAGCTTGTCAGAAAGGAATGGCCTTCTTCCTAACGTTATCCTCTGCCTCAGCTCAGGGTATCAAGTGTGGCTGTGGCATTTCTGGGGTACCACTTCTGGAGCACCTGGAGCAGAGCTGAGTGAGCTGGTGTCTTTGTTATCCACAGGTGCTAATAGTTTTAAAAGATTACATATAGTACATACAAAAGCAGCTTTCAGGAATGATTTTCTGTCAGCTGTGAGCAAGGAGAAGCTGCAAAATAAAATAAAATAAAATAAAATAAAAGCCCTTCCATTTCAAGGAAAAATGCATTTTCTACTCAGCCACTCCACCCCACGCATCCCTGTCTGCAACAGTTCAGCTGCATTATAAACCCCAGAGGCTTTTACTGGTGACTCTTTCCTTCATTTAATTTTGAGCACAGCCAGCAAATGGGGGTGGAAAGGAATCACCAGTCATTTTGAAAAAGAAAGTGACTGAAATATCGAACACTCCATTGATTACAGCCCGTGGTATGTAAAGTGTTTCTTTTATTGTGTTGTTTTAGGAGTGGAAATGCATGCATACTGCATATGGGATCACAGCACTGTCGCTGGGTGAGACCCTGGTCTGACTCCTCACTCACATCAGGTTGGCACAGTTTTGATGCAGTTGCCCTGGTTCACATCCATGTCAAGAGGGTGGGAATCCAGCTCTTCACTGATGGGTTTTTTTCTTGAGTGTCAGGATTGATAACTCTACTTTATATCCTATTTGCTTTTATCATGCAGCTGGGTCTTTACTTAAATTACATGTAGCAGTTATGCGTATTTGTGCATTAGAGCTAAGTACTGCAAAATAAAATCCATCGTGGAAAATGGGTGTTGAGCTGGGAAGGGCAGATCCTCGGCAGTGCTCGAGCAGCACTATTTCAGAAGTATAGTGTGATGGCCAAGAGCGTACAAGTATATTGATTTTTTTAGCCTTTCCTTGAGAATGTCTCAGTCAATACACCAGCTGGGGCTCTCCTCATCCCGCTTCAAAATGTGCATCATACACTCTGGGGCTGTGAGTGGGGAGATCCTGACAGATGAGCTCCCCAGGACATTGCATCTGTGCATGTCTGCGCAGGCAGGGGATGCGAAAAGGACCAGACTCAAGCTTTGACCATGGTTGTCTTTACGCCAGGAGTGGCTGAGTTAGAGACAGGGTCTTGTGCTGTTACAGTAAAAAACTGTTTGCTGTATCAGTTCAAATGACATTCCTACAATTTACTTTATCCTAATAGGTAAGAGAACTAGAGGCAGAATGGAGAGAACATGCATAAAGGACAGGGAAGGAAAAAGAAGGGTTTTGTTCCTGCTGAAAGGTGGCAAGATGGACAAAAAGGGCAGGAATTAATGTGCTGTAGTCTGAGTATAAAAATGCCACTTAGGTAAAAGTCTCTCTAAGTCCTGGCCAAGACTCCATCCTTAGGGATTCTGTCGAGACTTCAGCAGAAGGCCAATTAATGGCACTTACATTATGATGGAAGTTATCTTTATATAATTATTTAATTTATTTTTTTAAATTGCCAATATTGTACAATGAGAAGGACTAAACAGCACAAGTTCAACTACTAAATGTCTAAATGGGACTACTTGCACTGTTTGCTGAGAAATGTTTTAACCAGTGCTACACGCTATCACAGAGCCACCTATCACTATATTCTCTGAAGCAAGAAAGAAATACAACGGGAAGTTTCTGCATTAAACTGCTCTCATCAGAAATTGTCCTCTTATTTTGAAGAACGTCACACATGAACAAAATGCATTGAAAATGTTCTACTTTATAAGATTGTAATGATATTTAATTAAAAAAAATCTGAAATGTTAACTACTATAATGTTAAAATATTTCTCACTTAGAAAATACTTGTGTTCTTTAAGTCTTGCTTTCAAGAAAATTAATTCTGTTTGAAAATTAATGAGGAAAAATACAAAATTTGATTAAGTTTAGGACCTACAAAATAGATACCAATGTGAAAAGTGAATTTTTTGCTCAAAAATAACTTCCCACTGTTCAAAAGCAGCCATTTCCAGGGGGCTCCTGTCACTGTTGTCCCATATCCCAATGGACCTGATGGGATCCAGAGTTTTAGCAGGCATCATCCATGGGCTGGAGGAGCTACTGGAGCAGAGTTCATTCAGCTGAGAACACAAATCAGTATCAAAGGCTAATATGACCACAGAAGAGCAAAGAGAACAAAACTGAATGGTGCAATTTATAACTTTGAAATCATTATGGAAATAGTTACAAAAGCCTTGGAAAACTAGAAAGTGGAAAAGTACACAACATCCTTAGTCCTTTTTTATTATTATTATTTAAAACACCTTTTACTGAGCAATTTCAAAGCGTATCTTTTTACTACTTCGTTTTGTCTCTCACGCACACACGCGCTCCCAAACAGGCAGAGAACAATCTGCTCTAATTAACGGCACTTTCTGAACGTCCGGCTGCGGCACGGCCTCTGCCAGGCTCAGCCCGTTCCCAGCACGTTGCTGGTGAAATGTGCTCCTCAGCCCAAGGTCACACGAGAAGGAGTGCCGGCATTAAAGACCTATCAATCCTGACAGGTTTGTTCTTTTAATACAGGCAACACAGGCCTGGCTCGTCTTCCGTGGCCTGCTTCCGTAGCAAAGGAATATATTAACATTAATTCACCTCTCGTCACTTCCACATGCTCCACGAATCTACCAACTGAGAACAAAGTACGTTGTGTATGTGGACGTATGTGTATATGAAAGTAAAATTATTGGTACCGACAGAAAATGGCATCCAAATGATTAGGAAAAGCAGTACCATCAGAAACCCCTTTATTAACAAAGAAACAAAACTAAAAAACAAACTGAGAAAAATGCCTGGTTTAATCCATAATTGTCTCTCTCTGAAATTAAGAGAAACTTTGCAATGGTAGTTTAGCTCAGTGAAATGTTTGACTTCTCTAAGAGCATCAGTGGAAGGAGAATTGGAGAAGCAAGTATTTCTCTTATTCTCTGTCTTCTTTCAAGATTTCTAACTGTTTCCTTCTCCTAGGAAAATGTGAAATAGAAAGGAATTTAATAGTCTGAAAATCAAGGAATGGGAGCAGGAAAGTTTTGAACTACCAAATCAGTATAAGTTATATTGAACTACTTCATTTTATTTTTAATATTTACCTGCTTTGCCAGTATTTTTAAACCAGAAATCCGATCTGAGTTTTAAAATTCTACCACTGCAAACTGAAAATTTACGTATATTAAAAATAAAAAAATTCATTTTGAAAAGGTCAAAACATCCCCTAATGATATTTTCAAACAATTCTATTTCTATAATTTTTGTTATTTGAAATATCCTACAAATAGTCTTAGTTCTGTTGGATGGAAAAAAATCCAACTGATTTAAAGGCAAGCTACTGACATAACAAGTATAGGAGATCCAAGGAGAACAAATGTGTAAGTTATCTGGAACAAAGCAAGGACATTATTCTTTTTGTATCAAATCACATCTTGAAGCCATACCTGCTCCTCTGAGCATTCCACAGCAGCACTGAGCGCTCTCAGGCTGGGCTGACATCAGCTGGCAGGGGCAGTGCAGCCTTCAGCCACGCTGGCCCCAAAATGAAAACTGAATTCCCCGTGCAGCCTGCCTTAAGGTGATGCAGGAACCGGGAGATGTTTTGCTCCCTGAGTCTGGCTGGTGCAGGGCTGGACCAGAGTTCTTCTTTCATTTGTCTCCTCCAGCTGTCAGGGTTGCAGCACGGAGCTGAGACACAGGGTTTCGCTGGTGCCATCATCCCCGGTGCTGCTCCCCTGCAGCCAGCTCTGGAGTCCCCTCGCCACTTGCTCTTTTTATGTCACTTTTACACCAAGTTATCCACCTCACCAGGTCCACAGGGTGATGATGAATGAGGCCCAGGGTATCTCTTTGATCCCCATGTTGCCTTCCTGGGTGAAACCAATGCTATTCACAGGGACAGAAACGAGCAGTGCCACTGACACCAATCAGATTATTCAGTGCGTTACCTCGAACCCAGATCTGCTGTCGTGGCTCTGTGTGACCGGTAGCAGGCTTCGCACCACCCTGACAGCGCCATCCACCACTGCTGACCACATGGGCTCTGGGAAAATTCCTTCACGAAAGAACAGACAGGAATGCGCCTCCTAGGAAGAGGGAGGAATAGCCTGGCAGAACTGGAAGAGAAACACAAGCAAAATAGAAAAGTAATAGCCATTGGCACAGCAGGGCCAGCAGCCCTCTCCGGTATCATTGCCCAGCGTTTTTTCCTAGAAACAGGATAAAAACAAGCAAGGCAGAAAACTGCCATTTCATTCTGACCATGACTGTGAAAACAACCAACATGAAAATAAGCATCATATACCTGATCTACTAGTTCAGCCTCAAAACTACATTTGTAGAAATACCCTTCTAGCGGTGCTATGAAATGAGCTGTGCCTGGCTGGGACGGCGGCAGCACCAGCAGCAAGGGGCTCCGCAGAGCTCTCTGGGAAGGCTGATGCTCACGAGGCTTAACTCTGACTTTGAGATCTGGAGCAGGGAAAGAGCACCACCATGTAAACCCAGCTGCCACCCATATCCAGCTCAAGGAGACAGCTGGACAGCCCAGTCCCGCCTACAAAAAGAGGATCAAAACCAAACTTCCCCAAGGCTGGAGCCCAACACTCCCTTCAGCCCATCTCTACTGCAACAAAACTGTGAGAGAACATTTTACATATGTGTTCCAATATTTTAAAAGTAAAGCAGCAGATACCACTGTTTTCCTTATTCTTTAAGTTACATTCATTGTGTGGCCACATAAGTAGTATTGCTAGGATCATATTCTACTATTGTTATAACAAAAAGCCAAAATATTTACCAGGACTGGTTCACAGTAACTGTGTTATTAAAACTCTGCATCAGCAAAGGCGTTTCCTCTCTCATCCTCTATCTTTTGTACACTTTGTTAAGTTAGAAACCCAAATCAGCATAAAATGCTTGCCAAGGGAAGGGAGAAATGTATTCAGATTTAATCTAGTTATTATGGCTCATTCATTGCAAACAGCTCCTTCATCAAGGCCATCAGGTGAATTATTAACCTCTTCCCTCTACAAATACCTTCAGTCACAAGGAAGCAATGCCAAAAATAAAGGTTACACGGGTTACTTGCAGGCACATCAGAAAGGCACACAGCAAGGCTCACTCTGCAGCAGAAAATACTGGGGGGTGAGGAGGGAAGAAAAGTGCTTGTTGCCCACAGGGTAGACGAGGTGGCCGTCCTGGTGGCAGCAGTAACATCCTGATGTCCTGGCACCTTCCTGCACCTCAGTGGCCCTGCCTCTGCCCAGTCACGTACTGCAACACATGGCAAGAAAAGCATTCCTGGGGAAGCGTTTCACCAAAGCAGCTGTTATGTCAAATGTGACATTACTGTAAATGAACTACTATTCTACTCTCATCCTCCAAACTGCTAGCACGGAGCAGTAAGCACTCCTCACAGGTTACTTACAGGGTTAGTACGGCAAAACCTCACCCGTTAACTCTCTGCTATCAGTTCAACCAGAGCCCAGCATGGGTCTGGCATGTCTCCAGCCCCTGGGGTGCACCCTGACATTGGCGTGACCAGGAGTTTCAGCAGAACACTGGTTCCAAGCAGCTGGGGAGCAGGCGCAGAACAGGTAATACAGCTTCTGAGCAACTAATTCAGCACATAAATAGAGTAGCAGTTGGCCGGTACGTGCTGTCCCTTCTAGCCACCCCTGACACTGGGCTCCAGGCTCCACAACAGGTAAGAGAGGCAACTCTGGGTGCAGGCTGTGGGAAAGGGACTCCTGGCTGTCCTGGAGGGGCAGGATTTCAATTTGGACTTTCTCTCAAACAAAGGATTTTTGTAGCCAATGAATCCAAAAGGGGTGACAGAACAGCTCTGGCAGCAGCGGGTGGAGAGGCAAAAAGGACAGATAAGTTGGGAAGGCTGAAAAATGAAGGGTTAAATGGGATACCTCTGTAAATCAGGATCAAGGCGAATTCATGGCATTCTAAAATGTAGGCAAGGGAAAAGAGACAGAAGCAAAAACTTCTTTGAATAGAATGAGAGGGAAAACAATAAAATCAACTCATAAAAGTGTCTCCCCTGCCCTGCCGTCAGCAGAGTGCCTGTCACACGAAAGGGAAGCACCCAGAAGCAATAGCAGGTAGCACTTCACTGACCTCCTCAGAGCCCCGCTGAAATTTGGGTCCACCTGCAAGGAAGGAGGTCCTCAGACAACTCCCAGTAACACTAGAGAACCCATTTGTTTTGGAATACAAATCATCACCATACAAACTAGCATATAAACAGCATCTTGCTTTACATGACAGCCTTAAATCATGTCTTGTAGTTTGCTATTACATGAGACTGCTGGGAGTTTTGAGAACAAAAGCCCTTGGAGATAGATGTATTTGAGTAAGCAGCCACAGAAGTGCATCTTTGCCCTGCTTACTTTTTAAGAAGGAAAATAATTCCCCAAAGGTACAGGAAAACAAACAAAAAAAAACCCCAAATCCTCTCATCAGCACCATGCAAGGAAATTTTACCCAATAAGCTACGAAAGCCTGGAGGCAGACACAACTCCCTTCGAGCTGTCAGCCCTGCAGCACTCACTGGCCAAGAGAAGTGAGCACTACAGGAGGGGGAGCTGGACATCACCACAGCTCGCACATCAGCTTAGATCCCAACTGCTGAATGGGTCATGCTGATAATGCTTGAGATGTACATGACCACGTTTGTTTGTCTGTTTCATCATTTCAAAACGAACCTGCTGACAGTGGCATAAACAAAGTTGAGGGCTGCCACGAACAGAGAGACAGTGCTGTACCTGAGCGGCACCCGCTGCTGCCTCACTTCTGAAATGATGCATTTTATTCCAAACAGGTGCAAGCAGGGGGGCTGTATCAGGCCCTCAAACGTATTGCACAGCTTGGGGAAAAAAAAGATCGGAAAAAAACAGAAAGCAACAATAAAAGCATGCTATAAACAAAGCTCACTACTTTGTTACATCAAGGCAAAAAATATAATTGAAATAGGAGTCACCAGTAGGTCAAGCTTTACACATTTTAACTCATCATATTAGAGCAGGACATGGTTGTTTCCAAACTGTGTTTACTACTTTCAAATCCTAGTTTAAAGCAAGGGCTCGCAGGTCTCTCAATAGAGAAGACTTTCTCCTGCTTCTAATAAAAAAATCCCATCTGCCTCAGAGGTGTGATCCCAAATAAGGGCAAATGGAGAAAGAGGAGCCATCCTTGCCTTCAACATACACAATACTACTGCCAAAAAACAGCATGTATTTAATAAATGCCATGTAGATTGTTTTATTTAACCTTCTGTTCACAAAATAATTTTATTATATGTATGAAAGCAGCATACAGGCAATAAAATTATGAAAACATTCACAATACATAAATACACAGACCTGATGCAGGAAGTATATAGTTCATAAGACTTGAAAATTCTTTTTCCTCTCAGTTCTCTTTTCCTGACAACACATTTTTTTGATATATGTAATGAAAAAGTTGCTCCAAAGGGTATTTGCTCCCATTCGGAAAACAAATAGCTTTCTTTGAATGCTGTTGAATATTAACACCCAGTGTTCCTGTTGCTAATGTTCACTGATTGCTTTTGGCATCTCAAAGGGAAGGCAGCAGGGAAGGACAATGGAAAAGAAACAGTTTTTTGAATTAAACATTGGCAACATTTTTGGAGCTCACAGGATGCTTTTGAGGTGGGGGCTGCAGTTCCATCCATATTTAGAAATGTCTTAATCCAAAATGGTAATGAGTCCACTCCGTATTGAATGGACTATTGACGTGATAATTACTAAAATGTAATGTCCTCCTAGATTCCAAAGTAAAGCACTAGGTACCTCACTTTTTAATTCTGACCGTGATACAGTAGCCGACAGACAGCATGATCCCAGTGGTACAGAGGATAATGAGGTTTGGCATGTTAACTACCATTATAACCAATTGTGTTGGTTCAGAAAAGATATCCAAGACTTGAAATAAGAAAAGTCTGAGAAAGCTGTTTATCTTACATAAATACAAAACATTATATATACTAAGAATTGTTATCTAAGAAGCTTTTCTTCTCAAATTGGATTCATTTTAAGGTTGTAGTCATATTTAAGGTATTTACAGATCCACAAACTTGACATTCTAGCAAAGTCTTTGTAGCATGAAACTTTTTTAAAAATAAATAGCAGCAATTTCTTTTATTTCTATAAGGGAAGAGAATTCACAACTCAGTCAACGCTGATCCTATCTTTTGAAAGAAATCCCACTTTTAAAAAAAAAAGTCCAAAAGCAAACAAACTCCACACACCATCGGTTTTGTCAATTCCTTCATTTCTTGACGAGTTTCTTAACATTCCTTCGATCCCCTCATCAACTATTCAGACTATCAGAGCTTGTAATAAAGTGCTGACTGGTTGACTGATCAAAATGCAGTTATGACACTCAAAAAATATCCCATTATTTAGACATCTTAAATAACATAAATAAAGCTAGATCTGTATAACATATGAAAAATATCAATTTAAAACAATAAATAAATAAAAGCAGTATCAACATATTACTTCCCCAAGCTTTAAAAATAACCATTCTCATTATAAGGCTCAATTATTTGTCAGAAATAATTTTAAGAAGGCATCTACCTACCTTTACAATCCCTCAGTCTTTAATTAGGACCTGTTAACACCCACTATCACAAGACACAGCAATCTTTTAACTTCTAGTAAACATTAACCTTTAAATACTTAACGTTTATCTTGCCTCATTTTAAACTGGAAATTGGTTTCTCTGTGCAGAGAAGAAGTAATATTTTGTCACTGCACTGTATCTAAATTTATTTTCCTCGTTATGAACAGCACAGTTTAATATCCTTTTTTTAGCCAATTTTCAGCATCTTTTCCTGTTTATTGTTTTAAATGTTAAATTTGCTTTGAATGCCAGGAAAATCAATTCTGGGCATGGTGTAATTGTGTATTTCTCCCTAGAGCTCATTTTCTTACCAAAGAAATCTTTTCTATCTTTTTTTTTTTTTAAAAAAAAAAAAAAAAGATTATTACAATATACACTATTAGGTCTTGCTGGGTAAACCTTGCTGTTCAGGTTTTATGCTGCCCATTTTGTGTAATGGGATTGATCTTTTCCAAAGAAACATCAGCTTCATAATCCAAGATACCCGACAGTGCTGGAGACATTTTCTCCAAGGTCTTTGATAGTTCACTCTCTTCTTCCTTTTTGAGAGGTTCTTCTTCTGGACAGATAATTGCATGTGGAATCAGATAAACCAGATTAGACTCTTTGGGGCTGGACCCTTTGGGCTCGTGTTGGCTCGAAAAAACAACTGCTCCATTATTGTTAATACTAACAGTCTCTATAGCATTGCTGGCCATAGGGCAGAGCCTGTAGCATCCTAGCAGGGTCGAAAATGCCTTGCGGAAATCAGCATTGAAGGCATAAATGATGGGGTTCAGGGAAGAATTAGCCCATCCAAACCAAACAAAAACATCAAAGGTAGTGGAATTAATGCAGAAAGCTTCTGCTCCTTTGGATGGTTGGGTAGGCTCACAGAAGGGAATCATGCAGTTCAATACGAAAAATGGCAACCAGCAGCACACAAACACCCCCATGATCACTGACAAAGTCTTTAAAACCTTCGTTTCCCTCTTGAAGGACATTTTGAAGTTGCTCTCTGGTTGCTGGCAGTCCATACTGCTTCTGTTGCCGCTCGTGTTCTGGCAGTTCTTGGCATGCACTGCTGCTCTCTCCAAAGCTGAGATGCGTCGTATTTGCTTCTGAGCAATCCGGTATATCCTCGTGTATGTTACTATCATGATGGCCACAGGTATATAGAAGCTAATTAGAGAAGAGGAGATGGCATACATCCTATTTAGACTAGAATCACAGTTGTCCATGCTTATACCTTGCAAGCTGGCATTAAGGTCCAAAAAGCTTGTGGTTGTAGCCTTGTGCCAGTTGAGCTGCACAGGAATGAAGGAAATCAACACAGACAAAGTCCATGCCACGCTGATCATGATGAAGGCTGCCTTGGGGGTCATTTTCCTCTCGTACCTAAATGGGCTGGAGATGGCCCAGTATCTGTCCACACTAATGACACAGAGATTTAAGATGGAGGCTGTTGAGCACATAATATCAAAGGCCACCCAGATGTTGCAAAATGAACCAAAAGGCCAGAAACCAGCGATCTCAGCCACAGCTTTCCAAGGCATGACCAAAACTGCCACTAAGAGATCTGACACGGCCAAGGAGATGACAAAGAAGTTGGTCACCTTGGACCTGAGGTGGCGAAACCTAATGACAGCTGCACAGACCAGCGTGTTTCCCAGCAGTGTGGAGAGGATCAGCAAGGAGAGAAAGCAGCCCGTGAGGATTCGAAAGGAAGAGTCCCTTTCCACCAGCAACCCTTCCCCGTCCATAGTGGTGTCGTTCCAAGTCATAGTTTCTCCTGAGGGAAAATCATATCATGATTTTCATGACGACAACAGCTCCTTTTCTTGCAGAGACACCAGACATCCATTAATTACTCATCACCAAACAGATCAAAGGTCCTGTCTTATGCTCTCTTCACCCCCCAGTGTGGACTTCACCCACTTTTGAATCATCCCAAACAACACCAGAAGCTCTACAAGTATGAACTGAAAATATACAAATACAGTCCACCCTACAGACTCTTTTTTAAGCAATACCTTTAGAAACACACTGCACCACCCCAGCACGAAGTAGCCTAATTCAGACAGCTCACCTGCAAATGTTCTGCCTCTACCCTCTGCAAATATACCCCACAGACAGGAAAACAATCACTTTTCCATGCTTACATAAATTCCCACTTAAATAGGCTATTGATCGAGTGTTTCCAGCATCCACTGCACCAGCCCTTCATATGTATGGAAATGTACTATATGAGGTGCTTTTTCTCTAGTTTCCTAAACGTCTCACTGATGAAACACTCCAACCTTCCACCTCTGTACGCTCCTGTTACAAAACGCACCACTTCTCTGTTTCTGGGCAGCGTCAGAAAGAAAATCTTCACTTTGTTGCAAACTGCTTTACACTTCCAAGGCAAAGAAATAAGCATCCACTAGGTGTGCTTAAAAGGTTTTCAGTAAGAAGTAGCTCAGGTTATTTAGTTTTATTTAAAATGAGAAATGCTCGCTCCTACCTTTCACCTCTGATTCTCTGTTTGCTCTGGGATGCAGGGCCGTCTCTCCTCCTCTTTTATTTTTGGAATTGCATAGCAAACCTTATATACAAAACCAACACAGAAACACTGCATTGCATCAGGGGTGTATGCTTTTTCCCTGAAAGTGAAAACTGGCAGGGGAGAAGTAAAAACAGAAGCCGGCAGAGTTTGATCATCAGGAGTTAGTTTTCAAGGGAGCAGCAGATCTCTGCTGTGGGACCGTGCTTGATGGACCCTGCTGGCGTGTGCCCAGCTATCCCCATCGCACAGCCCCTGCTGATCACTCTGCAAACTTTGTTGGCTGGATCAGTCCCAGGCGCACTTTGTACATCCCATCGAAGCGGCACATCGGGGCGAATCATCCCAGGCAAAAGGCACGGTATTCCCAACACTGGCAAGAGCGGAGTACCTGTTCTTTCTTCTGTCATTCACCTCGATGAGAAAGAAGGGCGAAAGGAGGAGAAGGACCTGAACGCCCTCCTCTTGGCCACGACGCGGGGTGCCCGCAGCGGGTTCTTCTTCCAGCGGGGTCGAGTCGCTTTAACGCTCCGCTGCCAGGTTATAGCTCTCCATAACTCTCCCGGCATAATCCCACCTCCTGTTCAGCGGGGCTGCATTCCAGGAATCGGGTTCAGCTCTTGCCATTCTTCTTCCCCTCTCCGAGAAGCGCCGGCAGCTCCTCACGCCGTCCCGCGGGCTGCCCCGGGGGGTCCCGGCGAAGCCTTCCTTCTGCCCGGAGCAGGGCTGGGCAGCATCCCTCTGCGGGAGAGCTCCGTCTGCCTGCCCGCCGTCTCCTTCCTAAAGGATTAAGACAAGGGCAAGACAAGCATGCAGGCACGCAGCGAGCAAAAAGCAACCCCCCTTCGCCTCCTCTAACATCTTCTGTCGGGCGCAGCTTCTTCTGGGCAGCCTCTCCCCTTTTTTTCTGCCTTCCTGGGGAATAACATCCCGGCCAGCCAGGCAGAGGGCGAGAAAAAAAATAAAAGGGAGGCAAAGCCGGGCTTGCTGGAGCGGCTGTCCCGGAGTTTAGCGCAAACGGGATTACTTTGCCCCGTCCTGAGCTCCGCGACGCCGCGGGCGCTGCGAGATCAATTCATTGATACGCAAAGTAAAGTAGCGGCGCCTCACTCGGGGCTGAGCGATGCTCGGGAGGCGGGCTGCGAGCTCCTGCCGCTCCCCCAGCCCCAGGGCAAGCTCTGACTCGGGGGGGGGGGCCGGCCGGGACCCCCTCCCGGCACGGCGGGGCACGGAGAGCCGTGCTGCGGCTCCGCTGCGCTCCGCGCCGCCCCCCGCCGCAGCCCCCGCCGCTCCCAGCGCAGCCGCGGCCGCCGGGCTCCCTCTCCTGGGCGGCCACAGGGCAGCGCCGAGGGGCTCCGCCACCCCCCCGCCCCAGCCCGAACCCACCGCCCCATCCTGGCTCCGTAACACAGGTGAGGAGCATCGTTATCCCTGCGCGTTAGCCAGGAAACCGCAGAGCCGCCGTTGCCAGCGGAGGGTGGCTGCCCGGGGACCCGCAGCCTCACTAACTTGTTCGAGGACGGCAGAGCAACAGCTTCGGACCCCTTCTCTGACGGCAGATGCAGAGTTTGGGGCAGCCGGTCCTGTGTCTGTGGAGAAAACCGAGGGCAAGGAACTGCCAAAGCTGCCCCGCTTCCAACCGTGTTTTCTTTGCAACGATCCACCGAGTAAGCACCAAAACCCAAGCGGTTACATCTCAAACCCCTTCTTTCTACAACAGGGAGGTTTCTTTCTTGCCTTAGCCACACCAGGAGACCAAAGGGAGATGAACACGCTGGTTTACAAGTTGCTACCTTTGTGTAGGAATCTTACTCAAAAAAAAAAAAGAGTCTGAAAATAAAAGACATCGTGGGGAGATTAAAAACCTCCTAGAAGAACAAATAACCTCACTAAATAGGCAAGATAAATTTCGCAGGGTTCAGCATTAGTGAAGCTGCTTTTGTGGCATCTATAATTTTTCATGTCAGTTAAAGCAGATACAGTGCTATATACTAACCTTGACTAGCTAAGGAAAACATTTGTTTTCCTTTCCACCTCTCTCTATTTTTTTTACCTGCTTGTCAGCAAGTTCTCATTCCCCCTTTCTCATTACCATGTCCTTTAATCATTCATCCCCAGAGGAGGGTGAAAATAGACAAGAAAATTAATCCTGTGCTGTTTGGTAAGAGAGATCTCTAATGAGACTCATTATGAGTTTTCTTTTTCTATTTTCAACATCTTTTTTCTTTTTTCTACTGCTGTTCTTGAAGTACAATACAGGTGAGGTTTACTGCACAATATTTATTTTCTGAAAATGTATCACACTCCTGCCTTTCAGTGGAAACCCTGGGCTGAGGGGAACATTGCCTGCGTAAGCTGAGCACATTAGATTTGATTTGTAACAACTTCAAGGGGCTCCTCCAGAATGCCTTTCTACCACAGACATCCTATATTATTCCAGGAGAAATCACCACTCCAGAATACATAACTAGCACAGGAGGCATACTGGAGAGTAACGCTGAGGTACACACTGCAGAGAAGAGAGCAGTCTGTTCTCCGTCATCTGCTTGTTGAGTGAACTCTTCTTTATTTCATCTTTGCTTGGGAGTAGCCTTTCCTGAGAAAGAGGCTCGGTTCAGCGTTGGAAGACCCTAAGACTGCTCATATGGGCGAGGGTTTAAAACTTTCATTTGAATCTGCCATTAAAAAAATGCCTTTTATCTACCCACTTACAGCAGCCTCTGAGAATCTCCCAATCTTTATTTGTTTGGCGATTCATTATCTGTTTAAGAAGACAGAGCCTCTCCACTGTCTCATCTCCAGGCCTGTGTGATCAGTTCAGCGATGACCGTGAGGTCTGGCTCAGCTGAGACCGTGCAAGCGGAGCAAAGCCTCCTGAACAGCTAGGCAGGTTTCAAAT
This sequence comes from Cuculus canorus, assembly GCF_017976375.1. NCBI lineage: Eukaryota > Metazoa > Chordata > Aves > Cuculiformes > Cuculidae > Cuculus > Cuculus canorus. The sequence goes on from NC_071414.1 coordinate 11,064,043, forward strand.
GCCAGCATTTCATGCAGGGCACCCTGCTGTACTCATTTGTCATTTCAGCTAATTTGTAAGCTTTTAAAACTTTCATGACTTAATAGTCATACCCAAGTGAGGAGCAAAAGCGAAATCCATTAAACCCCCATTATTATTTAGGTAAATTTAGTGGTGGGATTAGGCAGCTGATTGACATGACTCTGGGAGTCAGTTATACAAAATATGGGGTGAATTTGCCGTTTGCTGCTCTCTGCCTTACCTGCCTCCAGCCAGTGCGAGAAGGATCCGCTCTCGTCCAGGCTGCGGCTTGCCTAAAACTGCCAGCAACGGGACAACTGTGCAGGTGTTCCTTGGAGATTCAGAAACAAGCACAGACCTTGTTTAATTCCCCCTGTGTACCCACATAAAACAGCTGCTTAATTTTATTTAATGCTTTTTAACTACTACTGACTGATGCTAGAATCAAAGCAATGCCCAGCAAAGGAAAGCTTTTGTGTTTCCATTACCACCCTGCAAGGCATCTGCTCCTCACAGGAGACTGATTGGAGAAAATCCTATTTGGTCCACATGAAGCTTTAAAAATATAAATACTGAGTAGTACCTTGAGCCAAATGATCCTAATCCAAACAGTAATTAGATACTGGAAGACCAATACAGACTTAAACAAAGTCGAGGTCTTGCATTCAGAGATAAACATGCTTTAATCTACAAAATAGTGCACATACTAGAGCTGGAGAAAGATAGCTTAATTTACAAAATAATATTACAGTACATGGATACAACTTGTACTCATGTCACTCTTGGGATGAGTTTTTGAGTCTGCATGCATGGGATTTATTAAACATGAAATCAGCAGAGGCATGTTAGCAGAAATAATGTCTGAAAGAGCTGTCAGGTTTCTAAATAACTGGTTATACTTAATAAGCCAACATAACGTTGGCCTCAGTTTAACCTTCTCAGAAAAATCAAGAGTTCCCGGAAATCGAATAACAGCTATGAACTCTCTTAAAGATCAGTGAAGCACACTGGTTAAATTGATATTATCATGTTGGGCATTCCACAGGGTAAACCATAGCAGTGAGTACAAAAGCACAGAGCAAAGAGTAGCAGCAGAAAAAAAATATTGCTTTGCTGCTAAGAAAAAAAAACATCTCCAAGGATCTCAAGCTCATTCTTGAATGATAAAGATCTACCACCAGGGAGAAGGGATCAGTGAGAGAAATGATTTTTAGTCCCCCGGCACTGACAACAAGAGGCCTGAATATTCAGTATTGAGTGTGGGCACACTTTTTTTCTGCCTGTAGATTATAGACATGTCTATCTGCAGCTGGACGTTAGAGTCGGGGGATTCAGTAGGACCAGTCACATCAATGCCCTTATGAATGTTTTTTCAGCTATTTCCAATGGCAGCCAGTGCACAAAGCATGCCTAGCTATCAGGTCACCAGTGAAGTATGTGCAGAAGTCTGGACACTGACAGGAAAAAGGAAAAAAAAAAAAAAAAAAAAAAAAACAAACAGAAACACCATTTGTGAAAGTCTGAATTAAAATCAATTTCTCAAGGCAGCCAATTCAGGCAATGGCAGAGCTGGGCACGAAAGGTAATGCAAGGAGGGTTTAAATGAGAAGGATTTGCTGGGTAGTGCTACAGATTCCCCATATCTGCAGCTCACGTACTGGCTGCAGGTGCTCACGAGGCAGACCAGGCATTGCTGCTCTCTGGCATCTCCCCTACCTAGTACCTTGATGCTCGATTGTCAGAGTGTAGCCCTGGTCTCAGGCAGGAGAGCTCACATCTATTCCTGGGCCACAGTGGAGAAGCTTGCAGAAAGGGTTTCTGCTCTATGGGAGATCAGAGAGCAGAGTCTGAAAAAGCAGCCTTGTAGAGCTCTGCAGGCACAAGCTTTAGGAGTGGTGGAAACCATAATCAGGTTGTTTGTGGAGGCTGTTCCCCTCCTGTGCCCATCCTGCTCAGAGCCCATCCAGGCTCTGGTCCCCTTGCCTTCCCTCAACAGTAATCGCTCTCTACACTTGCAGTGCAAACTCCCATTAAGGTTGGTCGGTTTCAACTGTAGCCTCCAAATTTTAAAACAAAATATTTCAAGAGAAGAGAAAGACAGGAAATAAAGAGAAATACCAAACCTATGGCCAGCGATCTGAGCAGAAGCTGTCATCTAAATGGTCCCCAGCTTTCTGCCATGCAGGAGCCATGGATAATTTAAGCTCAGTGCAATGCTGCCAAGAACCATGTTATTTAATTGGCAGAGCTTACACAGTGACTTTTTATGGGGTTTTTCCAATTCCACCCACTTGCTCCCACAGATCCAGAGAAAGAAAAGTTTTCCACAATGAACATTTGGAGTGACCCTTCTTCTAGCAGCTCAACCCACTTCATCAAAACAAAGGCCACTACTGAATCTTAAATCACTCTGGAAACTGCTCAAGCAGGGAAGCCTAAAATTTCCTTCCTTCTTCTCTTTCTCGGATTTCCATCTGCTGCAGATGTGGGGTAGGAGAGGGATTACTGCCCTGCCAACATTTCCCTCCAGAGTGGGTAGAGAGCCAAATTGCAGAGGATGATGAGAATAAATTATAGCTGAGAGGAGAGCCCTAAGGAAAGAAAAACGTTTCCTCCGACTGCCTCATCCCCGCAGCACAGCAGAATGGTGCCAAGAAATCCACAGCAAGCCAGCAAGATCCCTTCTTTAAAACCTGATCTAGACCAACAAATACAAGGTATCGCAAAATTTCTGATCATTTCACTAACAAATGTAGACACTCAATGTGCTGCTGCATTTTATATTCTAATCCATGTATATAAAAACCCTATGCAGCTGATTGCTGAGGACCTACTATATGAAACAACACATGAACTAGTATGTCAACACAAAAACAGAGACTGGGTCATTGCCTCCCAATTTATGCTTTATTTGCATATGCATAATTTTTAATACTGTATAGCTTGCATTTTTTCCTTTCACTCTACACTGCATAAATCAAAAGAAAAGTCACGGAGAAAATGACAGCACTTTTAATGCTAAAGATGGCTTTGACATATTAATTAGTACCTCAGAAATGAGATAAAGCCAGTGATACAGAATGATTCATTAGAATGAAATTAATCTAAGAAATAATTAATTCTGAGTGGATGGATAAAAAGAACACAAAGATACATTAGCAGCAAAACTCTTCACAGAGGAGTGCTAAAGTGATTTCTAGCAACAGTGGATGAAACTGCAGATAATAGAGTTTTCTTAGCAGATGGCTTGGTAGGTGGCACTCTCCTCTCCTAGTCTGGTGTTACAGATTTACTCCTGAGCTGCGTGCCAGCATAAAATGGATCCTGCACCATATTTCAGTCCAGTCCCTGATTGACGGATGGAGAAGAACTGTTTAACTTATACCAGCAGATTTTTGTGGTTTTCTGCTGCAGGGCATGTGACAATGAAGACTGTGCTTGGTACCAACTGGAGCCCATTGCCTCTAAAGCTGGAGCAAGCAAGCGAGAGTTTGCACTACAATTGATTATTTTTGTGAAGTCCACATTATTGCACATCCAGTGTGGCCAGGCTCCCCATTCTTTCCCACCAGCAGGCTACAACTCCTTGATTTAAAGATAATTAAACTAATACTTACCAAAAACATAGAAGCTGATACTGCAGAGAGCATCACTTCTTGCTTGTCATGAAGACTGACGCAAGCATATCACACCAGCACCACAGGGAGCCACGGGAGCGAGCGGCTCTGCCAGGGACACCCAGCCAGGGCTCTCTGCAAGATCCAGCTATGGTAGACAGGATAAACCAGCAGTCCAGAGATTATCTGACCACTCAAAATGTCCCAGTCCTGCAGCATTGCTCTCTCTGGCAGTGTTTTCCCCTCTGCAGCCCCCTTAACAACCTTGCTGCTGTTGCGCTGTTGCAGCTGTACTAATCCAGGTACCTTCAAGTTCTTGGAGACAAGATGCTGGTTGTCCCACTCCTTACCAAATCACTTGAAGGCAGACAGAAATGTTCCATCAAGTTCAATAAAGCACTAGAATGATATTCCAATCCGAGTTCTAAACTTTGCACTGCTTCACTCCTGCCATAACTTTCATTTGATCTTTTGATAAACCCAGTGATCTGACTGGATTATCCCAAACTATGATATAATCCCAAATCCACTTTCATCCCAGCTCACCTCGATCTGTTTTCCTGTTCCAGCCTCTGTGCCTGCCCCACCACATCAGGCAGGACTGTTTCATCTCAGCAACATCGGAAACATCTCATTCTCTGCAGCCTGCCTCAATGCCCTTGGCTTTTCCCTGCCCTGTGTGGCAAAGACTTGCTGCTGTAACAGGCAGTACTTTCACAGGCTGGATCTGTTCCCTGAATTTCATCACCCATTTGTCAGAATCTGTCTCAAGGTCAGGGGCCTTCCAAGTCAGCAAGCTCCCCCTGCTCCCTTCCCACAGAGCTCAACTGCCCAGGGCTGGGCTTAGTGCACATGAGAGCTCAGCTCCACCAGCACAGCCATTCAGAATGACTCTCCATTTAGGATAAATTTAAATTAGGGATGTCTTCTAGCAACAATTTACATTTTAGGAAAAGCTACGGGATCTGATCCTATCTACTTTCTGGTTTCACTTCTTTCTTCACTCTTTACAGTCGCTGATTTTCTCCTGTGCTTTTCTCAGCATTACTTTCCAAGAACATGCCCCAGGTTTTTAGGAACTACAGGATGGACAGCTTGATCAGGATTTGCTGTTTTTTTGCATTTTTCTATGTCATTTTTGGAATTTCACATGCCTTCTTAGGATTTTCCTTGTGGTCTTTGGGAATGTCCCCTCCAGCTTTCTAGGGGTTTCCACCCACCTTTCAGGGAATTTCATTTCCCATTGCTTTCCAAGTATTTCTTTTACCTTACTAGGAATTTACATTTGCTTTCTAGGAGTTTCTATCTGCTTTCAAGAAATCCCTAAGGCTTTTCTAAAAATTCTTCTGATGCTTTCCAGTAATCGTGCACTACTTATTGGCATTCCCTTCTGCTTTCCAGGAGTCCCCTTCTGCTCTTTAGAAATGTTGCACAGCTTTCTAGGATATGTGCATTTCTCCCTGGGATTCCTCCACTGTTCTCTAGCAATTCCTCTTTACCTTATAGGAAATTCCTTCCAGCTTTCTAGGAATTTGTAGCAAACTTTCTCAGAACTCAGATTTTGCCATCCTAGACATCGTCCCCCCAGCTTTCTAGGAATTCAGTTCTGCTTTCTAAGAGTTTCCCATAATTTTCCAGGAGTTCCTTGTAGCTTTCTAGGAATTTCCTCCAGGTTTCTAGACGGTCTCTATAACCTTTGAGGATTTTCATGCTGCAATGAATCTCTCACTGCTCCTTAGGCATTCCTATCAACTTTCCAGGTGTTATCTATCACACCGTGGTATGGCAGCAAGTGTTGTTCCATGCTGTTTGTGCTGTTGCATGCCAGCTTGTGTTGTGGCATGTCATGTACTATTCTGAGTTCTGCTTCTGGATGCTGTCGGAGGTTATTAAGGACACGTTTTTAATTGTTATTTTCCAGAGCCATTGGAAATACTCAGGAAGCAATATCTGGTCCCTAGAGGATGATGAAAAAAAAATTCTCAGGCCTCGTTGAAGCAGCTGAAAAATCCTGTATCTGTTCATGTGGATGAAGTGTTTAGGGACATGGTTTAAGGGAGTGTTAGGAATGGTTGGACTCAATGGTCCAGTGGGTCCTTTCCAACCTGGTGATTCTATGATTCCCTGTGCCCAACAGGATGGTGCTGCGCCTCCTCTTGCCCCGTACTACATCCATAGCTGCACGTTGCCATGCAGATACCTAGTCGAGCATCTTGCTGCTGAGAGCGGCTGGCACAGATGCTCCAGGGCACGAACAATTCCACAACAGACATTAATAAAATAGACATATCAGAGAAAACGGTTTCCTAATCCCCTTGAAAGGCCAGGTTATCCCTTTAAACATAGTTTTATTTCCCTTCTAAATGCAGATTGGCTTTTCATGTTCATTCCCCGCTAGTTGTATCTGATACAACTATGCGTGTTTTCATCTAGATAAATAGAAAAATTGGGTGTGCATCAATTTAGGTTGGCACAGTGTAGCGTGAGTAACCTAAAACTGGGTTCAAATATTGCAGATGGAGCCAAAACCTTTAACTGATTTTGTGAGTAATCCTCTATCAGCTTATATAAGGATTTCATTACAATTTATATTGCCAAAAAGTGTTTTGTTACTTGACTTTTTGACCAAGTTTCTCTAGGTAATAGTTTATTCATTATCAACTGAGACCAGGAAGACAGAGTGGTGGTTTTTCATGTACTGACACAGACTCGCAGAAATCCCTAGCTCATTTACAGAAACAATCTTTGAACATATGGGCACTCCTCAGACTGCACTGATGTCCCTTCCAGTGTGGGGTTTGGATTAAATTTATAATTTATAATAATTTATAATAAAATTAATGTCCAGTAAGTCAAGAAGCCATAGGGAATATTGTATACACATGGTCCACCTCAACCAGTATTCTACTCCTGATAGAAAAACTCAGCACAAACCCTTCACAGGCACCTTCCATCAAGTGAGTGGTAATGAATACTTCCCAGAAATGTTGCTGGTTTCTTCTGGCAAACCCCTGGTAACAGTCAGCTTGGTGCCAAGACCAATTCCTAACACCATCTTCCAGAGCCAGCAGCCTAATACACTCCAGTTCCTTGCACTGCACCTTCAGGACTGTCACCACGCATCGTCTCCCACCTGCTCTACAACTACATTTTTCGTGGAACAAGAAAAGTCTTGACATATCCCATGCTTGCCTTTACTCTCTTTGACTGCACTGTTTGTGAGCCAGGGTTGCAGAAAACCTGGTCCTGCAGTGCCACGTACTGGACATCTATATTAATAAACACGATGTGCAGCAGCTTTTTGCTCTCCTCACTCGATTCCCAGTGCCAATTTGAAATGGTAAAAAACATAAAAAGCATTCATGTCCAATGTAAATATTATGAACACAGGGAAGCTTGAGGAAAGCAAATACGGGAAAGTTCATTCCTTAGATGTGGCAATAATTGCAGAGGAACGGAAATCTTCATTTTCTGGTGAGCGTAGGGAAGACTCTGCTCAGTAACAGTCCAGGAACTCTTTCAGGTGAAAACATGCAGGTGGTTAAATTCATCCCTGGTTCAACAATCCACAATATTCAGCTGCACATCAACACGCTCAAAGCCACATTCTGTGGTCTGTCCCTCCTGGTCCTTCCAGGCAGAGAGCTGGCTGGAGACCACGGTCCCTCCAGCCCACCCAACTGACCTTTGGACTCATGGAGGCACCAATGGGATTGGTACACCAGGTCAGGCCAAAACACACATCTAGATCCAGGAGCTGGCACATCCTCCTGGGTTCTCCACCTTTTTTAATACAGAAGAAAACATTTTTGTGTGAAAATTAGTGCAGATGAAGAAACGCATGTAGCCAGAAATTAGATATTCCTTGTGAATACCCACATCCACCCATTTGCCTTCAGGTTTTGTGGCTCATGAGCAACTGTTGGTTGGTCAGAGCCATCTCAAGACTTGTCAGGATTTATGGCAAAAAATCAGGCAATGGGAGAAATTACTAGCCTAGTGAAAGAGAAGTTACACAGCTGTTCAAAACCATCTGCACCAAATATACAGCAAAATATTACCTTGATGAATTAATGCACCCATATCTTTCCACGTAGCAACTCAAAGAAAGAATTTAGATGTTAATATATTTTATATTACAGAGTCTGAAAATAGACTGCTGTGATGTGCAGAAAAAAGCAAATTTAGAAGTTAGTATCTTTGGCATACAAGAAAATTATTAGAGGCAGAAGTCTTTAGTCATCAGAATATGAACCATATTCCACATACTAGTAATACCCCCCAGCAACTAATTTGTTTCTGTGCACAACATCCAACTGTCTCCATTTTCTCAATGTCTTTCCTGCTTGGTCATTGCAATGTTTTTAGCAAGAAGTGTAAGGGTCAGATATCATCAAAGATGTATTCAGTATTGGATCTGTCAGGGGTCGTGAAGACTGGGATCTGCCTGAAAAGATGAAAAAGAGCTAAAGACACCAGCAGTTAAGTACATAAACTGCGAAAAATGTTATTGTGCAAGAAAAAAGCAGTGCAAGCATATCGGTGCCAGTTTTCACTCTTTCATGATGGAATCTCAAGTGGTATATTTGCACTCGCAGCTATTATATATACCCGTAAGATCTAGGTAGTGGAGCCACAGGAGCAACACAGAAGCGGACATCTGAGATTCTATGTCTCTGTGTCAGAAGGAAAGTTGAATCTTAAATTTTCACTGAAAATCATAAACTGAGCAGGCTAGTTAAAAGCTGAAGATAAACTCCAGCCTACACAACTATATTTTTAGGAAAAAAATCCATTTCAACAGCAAAGATTTCACCAGTAAATATATCTCCACAAGCATTTAATACCTGGGGAGAGCTTTTTGATATGAAATTTCCATTTAGCATCCTGCAACAAGCAGTGACAGGGAGGTTAGAGTTTGCCAGCCCTGTATTCAAAGTGGTCAAGATTACTTTGCGTGCACAGCTTCCACCCCTTCAGGGACGAGACCTGTGGACAGAGCACCGTTGTTACAAACGGAGTTTAAACAGAAGACCATAGAGGAGCTGGGATGGGTTATAGAGGGTAGTTGCAATTGGGCTCTGTGTGTTGGTGTGTTATTGTTTCACAAAAGAGGTAAACTAGGACTGTTTGCAGAATGTAAATGGGGTGCAGTACAGCAGGATAGCTATATCTCAACACATTGTCCTGCATTCCCATCAGTTATGGGATAAAAACAGCTCATGTCTTGCTGACTTATAACACTATCAGACTTAAACATTAACATGCCAATTCTTGAAATGTGTATTCATGAGGAAGCTGTGCTGGAGAAAGAATAGGAATAGTGTAATTGAGTATCCCTATGTGGTAGGTTGACCCACCAAAACTACTCTATCACAGGTTCAGATAAGGACAGGGAGAGATCACTCATTACTGGGGAGGGGCTCTTTATCATGAAGTGTAATGATGGGATGAGGGGTGATGTTTTTAAGCTGAAAGAGGGGAGATTTAAATTAGATACGAGGAAGAAATTTTTTACTGTGATGGTATGGAGGCACAGGCCCAGGTTGCCCAGAGAAGTAATGGATGCCCCATTCCTGGAAGTGTTCAAGACCAGCTTGGATGAGGCTCTGAGCAGCCTGATCCAGTGGAAGGTGGTTTTGCCCAAGGGGGGGGAGGAGGGTTGGAACTGGATGATCTTTAAGGTCCCTTCCAACCCAAACCATTCAATGATTTTATGACTGGTTATTACCATGGGCAAAACAGACTCAACTTGTGGAAATCAGTTTAATTTATTATCAGTCAAAGCAGAGTAGGAGAATGAGAAATCAAACCAGCGGTGGGTCCATCTCAGAGCCCACTGGCATTAGCTCTATCGGACATGAGAGAGGCATCTAACAGCTTCTCACAGAAGCCACCCCTCTAGCCAAAACCTTTGGCACACAAACCTACTCAGCGCCCTACTGTTTTTATTAAATCTCAAATGATTGCACATGTCATCTCAGAGAAGCTATTGGATGCTGTGAAGATAAAATGTGGATTGGCCACAATTACTAAAAGGAAAGAACGACTCCGAAATGCATTTTCAGCCTCCCAACAAAGTCAAGGACTGTGTTTATTTGACATTTTCAAGGCACCACGCACAAAGTTCTCATCAGCTGGGATGGGTTTCATAGGAATGCATTGCTTTATTATTCTTTATCCTTTATTTAGGATTAGGACCTAAGAGTTAATTGTTTTTCTAAGGGCTCTGCGGTTTCCTAGGTACATTCCCGGCTGTATTAAAGCCACAGACCTCCACCCCTGCTGCCCCCCGGAGCTCTCGCTGCCGATCGAGGATCGCAGCCGCTGGCAGGCAGCTCCAGCCCCGGGAACCCCCCGCCAGCCTCTCGTCCCATCACTAGAAAGGAAGGGCTGGGGGCCCAGCGCCGGCACACGGGCCACCAGGTCAACCCGCCCGGGATCCCACCGCACCACCCTCGCCGCAAAGCCGGAGAGGATAGGGAGGAGCCGGGGCCGCCCCCGCGGTACCACCGCCCTCCCGCCCGGCCTGGCCCTGCCCTGCCCTGCCCCGCCGGGGCGGAGCGAAGCTGCCCCACCGCCTTTCCCGGCCCCTCGCCCGCGGTGCCGAGCGAGCTCTTCCGGGCGCGGTGAGTAGCGGCACCGGCACCGACTGGGGCGGGAGGGGCCACCGGGAAGGGGGTTGGGGGCTCGCGAGGGGACGGTGCCCTTCCAGGGTCCCAGCCCTGTGTCACGCCGTCCCCTCTGCAGGGCCCCAGCCGGTGTCACCCTGTCTCCTGCTCCAGCCCCGCGTGTCACCCCGTGCGCTCTGCAGGTTTCCAGCTTCTGTCACCTCGTCCCCTCTGCAGGGTCCCAGCCCTGTGTTACCCCTGTCCCTTGTTCCCAGCCCCACGTGTCACCCCATCCCCTCTGAAGGGTCCCAACCTGTGTCACCCTATCTCCTGTGCAGGTTTCCAGCCCCTATGTCACCTTGTCCCCTCTGCAGGGTCCCAGCCTGTGTCACCCTGACTCCTCTGCTGGATCCCAGCCCCTGTGTCATCCCTGTCCCCTGGTCCCAGCCCTGTATCACCTTGTCCCCTCTGCAGGTTTCCAGCCCCTGTGTCACCTCGTCCCCTCTGCAGGGTCCCAGCCTTGCATGCCACCCTGTCCCCTCCACAGGGTCGCAGCCCCTGAGTTACCCCTGTCCCCTGGTCCCAGCCCTGCGTATCACCCCATCCCCTCCGCAGGGTCCCAACCCATGTCACCGCTGTCCCTTCTGCAGGAGCAGCTCTGGTGTCCCATTGGGTCACCTCTCTCCTGGGCAGGTGCTGGCAGTGCCAGACAGCTGGTGAGGGGCTGCCACAGCCCTCCCTTTCCACCTCCTCCCTGCACACACCACAGCTCGCTGCTTCCCCACCCATTCCTGAAATCTCCCCTCCGACCACGCGTCGTCCCCTGAGCGTGGGGTCTCTGTCGCAGGGTGGTGTGTGGCAGCAGCACGGATCCCAGGCCTGCAGGAAACAAGACTCTCTGCTGAGCAATCGTCCTTTCCAAGGGAGGAACACACCGCATAACTTGGAGGTCAGACAACTGCTAGCCAGAGGCAGAGATTTTAATTATGAGTACTAGTTTTTTACTTTATTAAATTACAAATGATATATTGTGATTATAAAGGGTATTGGGAGATTGTCGGGGTGGTGAAGACTGGCTTTGTACCAGTGTGCAATTAAAAAATCACCTCTATGGCTCCTACCAGAAAAGAATATGAAATAGTGAAAAGCTGCGGAAGAGGGCTGTGAACGTGCCTGGACAGAGCCTGGTAATGCAGAGAGGAGTGAAAAAGGAGGAGCAGAGAGAAGCTCTCAGAAATCAGGACTGAAATAAAATAAGAGCTGGCACTAACCCTTTCTAGCACAGAAGCTTTATTTTTCTTAATGAAGAGGCAAGGTGAACATCTCTGTGCAATACCTCGTGATGGGAGAAGAGGTGACAAATCCAAAGCCGACGCTGCTGAGCTGGCTGCGGGAACCTCTAGCATCTGGAGGTGGCTTTAATGTCGAATGATGAAATCTCTCATCAAGTTGCACGCCAAAGATGGCTGCTGTTTTGAGGAGAGAGCCCCAGCAGCAGGCTCTGTCCGTTTAACGCAGACTGCTGCTTTTGTTGCTAGGCTACAAACAGGATGTATATTTATATGCAAAAAAAGATGTGTCCTGTAGTGTTGCCATGATATGCCTTCTCCGGTGTTGAATTTGTGTTTCTGAATGTGGTAGGAAAAATCATAGTGCAGACAAAGATTTTTTAACTTGTAATGTAAGTAGATATTTACTGGTAGAAGCTGCTTGAGGAAAGGAAAACTTGGCAAGTGGTTTTGTTAACATTTGGTGTAAGTACATTGCATCATACTTCTCCCAGTCATCAGCTGTGCTGCTTCTTTCAAACAGTGGTAGCAAACATAGTGCAAATAGAGGATTACCATTGCTTAATGACCCCGATAAATCTGATATCTGCTCTTTAGCCATCACATGAAAATGCTTTCTTTTCCTGAAAATCTATTAGCGCATCTCATTTGAACTAATTATGTTGCTGTGATTGACATCTCTGAAGAATGCATTGTGTTCTTTTCTTTGCTAGAACAATTAAAATATGGGTAGTAGCTGGGTTTGCCTTTCCCTTGTCACTTTACCAGTGTGTCAGTTTTAAAGTAGCATAGGTCACCTTCTCCTAATCAGAAGGTTGTTAATTTCCTGCCTTTTCTCCTGAGCCAACAATGCAGCTGTGGGGGACATTGCTCCTGGAAAAGAAAAATCTGAGTTGGTTCAGGCACAGGAGCCCCCAAAAGGGCTAATGTGTTGTTTGAGGAGTAAAGAGGACTAACGTGATCCCTAATGTTTCTCTATCAAAGCAGCATGGGGGAGGCTTCAAAAGAACTCAGCTCTGCAAAAACAAACAAGCGGCCATGGGCACTTTGGTTTACAGATATGTCAGAGGAAGAAGAGAAGGTGTTCCTCTCCCCATTTTATAGTAGCAGGTACTTTTCTTAACTTAAAGATTTTCTAATCCACATCTCTCTTTTTCCAAGAACAGGGCATTGAGTGCTGGACATCAGGCTGTTAGGGGACAGCTTTGAAGAATGGAGATCTGTCAAATCTTTTATCTTCTCTCTCTCAGTGCATCTGCACACAAAATATTTTCAGCAGCACTTGTCTCTAACTTTTGAACTATTCCCATTCTATAGGATTCTGGTAAGAAAGAGGTACTGCTGACACCTTTTATTTTTAGTGGGTTTTCAGGGAAAAGGATCATTCTTATTTTTTGAAAAAGGAAATCTTAGTTGCCTCTAGGAGATCTTGTGAATCATGATCTGACCTGAGCCCCATTTACATCACCTGAAATTAGGGGTTTAAGTTCTGGTAAAGGACATCAAACAAGTTATACCTTTCTTTTGGCATTCATGCTGGCTAGTTAATTCACTTGCCCTTCTGTAGGCAGGCTGGTTTGAATTCTCTTTCAAGATAGAGCACCCAGCATGTTCCATGCTTTCAAACAGAGGGTTGCCGTTTGGGAGTTGGGCATTGAGAAGTGAGATGTTGCAATGTTAATGATCACAATTGTGTCTGCACTGTTTTTAGACGTAGACTTCTCTTTAGACTTCTCCCTCCCCCAGCTCAGTTTTTGCTGACTTTCTCAAATTGCACGTGGGAGAAGTGAAAGGCTGCTCTTATTAATAAAGTCCATTTCAGTAAGGGAAGGTGCAGAAGTCTATAAACTGGAGTCTGGCCCCCATAAAAACAAAAAGCAGCAGAAAATTCTGCATAGAGAGTGAAGAAGTACCCTATCCATTACCCATTTTAAGGATGTTTGCAGAAGGATCCTCACTCAATAGAATTCAGGCTCTTTTATCTGTTGAGGAATGCCTGCTGCTTGGGTAGTTCTCAGTTGAGTGTCTCTCAAATCTTCTTTCTGACACAATTGTGAACAGTTTCGACTGTTTTGCCATTGGGGATACTTCTTGAGTCAGACCAATGACTATAGCTTTCAAAATGTGTATTTAGATCAGAAATGGAGAATTAGGTTCACAGGTATGCCATCAAAAAATCTCTTTTTCTGTCACTCTAGTCCCAGTTTTAGCTTAGATTAAATTAATCACATACCTGACAAAATTTCTTAATATGTAGTAAGGTATATTTATATAATAATATATAATAATGTAAACATAAATGGTTCCAAGGAAGGTAGCAAAACTGCTTTTCATCATTCGTGCACTGCTGCATGAGTTTAAATTGCCCAGAATTTCCCAGATCACATATCCATCTGGACTGTTCAGTCATGCAGCAGGGTTTAAATTAAATGATCAAATGTCTGGATTATTCAAAATTGAATGATATGTGACTATCTGAAGTAAATCTAATAGTCATCGCTACTCTTTTGGCAATCGCTTTGATTTGAAAAGTGGTTATCTGACCTTCACTGGGATATTTAAATTTGAACTGTGAGAAGGAACAGCGGAAAGTTGAACTCCTGACAACTCCTGAATCTGCATTTTGTAGAATTGCTGCAACTGCTGTTGTTAACCTTTAAACAAAGTTTAAAGTCTTGCGGTATTGCTGGTTCTGTGGCAAATATAGATGTAGCCTTTGTACTAAAGCTGTTGATCAGACTTTGTGCTGGAGTTTATGGAATATTTTTTTCAAGAGTAGTCACTCTCACTTAAAGCCCTCTTCTTCCCTGCAGTTAACATTAGCATTAAACATTGAACCATGATGATTCCATCTGATTAGAGAGGGCAGGAAATTTGAATGTGCTTAATACTGGGGCTTCTGCTTCAGTTCAGTGTTGCTTTCTGATTGAAAGTACAAGGTGAAAAAGAGAATCAAGGAATTACCATGTTAAAATATAGGAGGTTGTAAAAGGTTATTGGAAATACAGAGTTGAGAGTTTCTCTTCAGGGAAACAAAGACCTTAGTAGAACTCACAGATAAAACTCTGTTTTTTAGTTTGTTTTTATTTTCTGATTACTAGGGCTGGCAGAGCTTGGGGCGAGAGATGAAGCAGCAGGGAGATTTAGAGAGAGCAGTAGAGGAGAGGCTGGAAGTGAAATTTGCTTCAGGCATTTGGGAAGTGCAGTCTCGCACAGCGGTGTCCTCTGTGATCTGCCATCTGTATCACCACATCTAATTGCCTCCGGTCTACGGAACCGTATCTTCAGTTGGTGCCAAGTACATGGCAAGCCATGGCCATTTCGTTAGCTTGACAGTCATATGTTTATGAAAAACTTCATGAACACATGATCACAGTTATGATTCTGAAAATATGCTTTGGTACGTAGGAAGAGCCGTGGTGTGAAACACATGGATAATCAAACCTCTGTGTAAGAGCTGGGGAACTAAACAGTCCCAAAAAATGTTCCTGGTCACGGGAACACGATCTCCCATATTGTTAACTTGCTGGAGCACAGCATGGAGTGGTTTTGCCCAGAACAGCTGATGCTCACCCAGACAATCCGGCAGCACAAGGGAGGATTTAGCTGCCATTCTCCATGGACAGTTTGCACACAGCCGCCCTGGTTTGGCAACTGAATGGGTTTTATAATATGAATGTGCAAGAGAGCATAGTCTGTTCTTTGTTACTGCTTTAATTTACTGGTGTGGACTATTACCAGCCTGCAGGTACAAATGGTTCTGTTAAATACCTTTCTGACTGATCTGTTGTTTGAAACAGTGAAAATGTGTGTTATTTCCTTCCTTACTGCATTTTTGCCATGGTAGATATAAACTGTTTCACTGTGTTACGATGTCTTCTTTTATCCTTTCCTGTGGTTCTTATCCTCCTGTGTTGTGAACGTAGACTCAAAGTGATATTTCAGTATGAATTACGTGTTCATAAAATTAATGTTGTTTCCCTCTGTTAATGAAGTTGCTTGACAAAGGTTTAAAGATTAGATTGGGTAATATTGCTGCTTACCTTTCCACCTTAAAATTTAATCTGTTGATTCAAAGTTGTGTCCTATTTCACAGGTGGTTTCCCCTCTGTTGGTGCTTACTGAGTAGCAATGAGTTTGGGAACAATAATTTCAGATGCTTATGTACAGGCAGTGAAGTGTTATGTAACTGTTGAAGTTTGCCTTCATTAGTTGAAAGTAACAAAGCAAATATTTTTATCTTTGTTCCAGAGTATTTTTGCATTTACTTTCCAGTGTCTTTGAAAACCTTCTGCTTTTCTCAGGGTTCAGATAGATTTTTAATTTGATTTAACCCAAACGTCCTTTCTTTTTTCTTCACACAATTCTATTATCAATAAATGGATAACGAGATCATAAATCTTGGGCACACTTAGAGTATATCACAGCATCATAGAATGGTTTGGGTTTTCAGCCCAGCATGTAATGTGCTTGGGATTGCCCTGACCCAGGCTGAGGACCTTGCACTTGGCCACATTGAACTTCATGAGGTTGGCACAGGCCCACCTCTCAAGCCTATATCGATAAGAGTATATGGAGAATTATATCACTGAAAACTATTTAATTATAGTTCTTTTGGTTTTGATTGTTTGAATGGATTGTGCAAACAGCAGCATCCATCTAAAATGGTATCTGAATACCAGAGAAACAGGCAGCTAGGTAAAATATCATTGCAGCAACTTAAATTTAGCATGATAAACCTATTTGTTGCAGTTCTACAGTCTTGCTGAAAACAGATGGTGATGGCTTCATGACTATTGGAAATATAGAGGTGAAACTGTATTTATACACTGTCACCATCTTTATAGATGGACATTTTGTTTTATAGGAGGATCCCTTCAAAGTACATAGGCATTTCATTGACTTACAGTTTGCTTTATGGGATTTATTTCACTTTTTAGCATTTGCTAATAGGGGCTGGTAGGTCATGAGGAGCGTCATGCAGTCTGTTTAGCGCAAAGGGTGGGGCTTTTGTTCTAAAAATATTTTGCTGGAAAACTTCCACATTTTCAAGACAGAAATTCACTGGTTCTTTTAGACAGGACCATTGTAACAGATCTATGACTCAGAGCCCCAAGACTGGCAAACTCAGCGACATTTTTACTTAACTGGAACTTTTATGTGTCTCCAGATTATGTTATTGCAGTGCCTGGACGTTTTACACTCTCTTGTATGGATGACATCTGCTCCTTCTCTGTGGGCGTTGGCGTTCCATCCCTGCCCAGCGTCTTTATGACTTTTAAATTATTTAGGAAAGCATTGTTCCTGCTTTTATTCTTAAAATGTAAGTCAATTATGTCAGTCACATAATTTAGAAGAAAATATTTTTCAGTTCTTAAGTAGCTGTTACCTAAAGTTTTGATCCCTTTTTGCAGGAAATCTAGTCTTTTGCAGGGTGGGCAACTGTCCCATCCCCCTCATCTTTTGCAGAATATTAAGATCAGTATTTGTTAAAGTCAATGTTTTCTGTTGCTAACTTTCAAACAAACACAGCGATTTCAAGCATGATCTTTTGTTGTGGCTCGAGCCAAGGGTCCTCCTGTAATGTATGTTTCCCATTTTCCTGCTGTATTGCATATTGCAGCTGCAGCAATAACTTTTTGGTAGATTTATAAGGGAAAAGAGACCAAAGCACGTGCTGATATGTTTAAGCTACCTTTGGCTGGCTAGCACGGCTAGCAGCAGTGAGAAAGGCAGGGCAACAGGAGGTTTACGTTGGGCTGTCTGCATTGTCTTTGGGCGCTTTTACTCTGCTAGCGTGTGTTACGTCTGGTCTCCTACCCTACTGCTTGGAGCATGTTAGCTCTTTCTACCATATAACATTATTTTTTGCTCTGTAGACATGAAAGGACTGGGAGTTTTTCCAGTTTAGAGCAAGATTAGGTCTCTCTTGCACTCATTTTCTTGGTTCTGTAATATAGGCTTTCCGTCTCTTGACTCTGGCAAGCTGAAACATTTAAAATTATCTATGCTTTATGTTTCTTGTTCATCATCTTCCCTGCAAACTTAAGGGTAGCCTTCAAGAGTTGCATTACACCTGGCTCCTCCTACATCTGCAGACCTTGAACTTGAGCAAAATGGTCACTGGGTGGTCTGTTGAAGGAACATGGAAGCACAGACTTTTCATGCTTCCCATCCATCTGCTAAGCTTGCACAACGTACTAATCTAGGAGACTGAGCCGACCTCACTTTTCTTTCCGCTGCATTAGTTTTCTGCCAGAGTAGTAAGTTACATGAGCACACGTGGTTCAAGGAGCATCAGAGCAAACACAGAGTAGACAAGGCGGGGAGGGGATAAAGAGTATGGAAGCGGTCATTTTCTGTAAGTCCACCTTTGCTGGGGTAGGCTAAAAGAAATGGAGCAGAACGATCCTGAATTGAACCATGAACCATCTGTAGTGAAGGCAGATCCTTACTGTTTAGATGTCTTATTGCTAAATTATTTGCTTTTGTGGACGAAGGTATCG
The DNA here is from genome assembly GCF_017976375.1 of Cuculus canorus. Classification (NCBI taxonomy): domain Eukaryota; kingdom Metazoa; phylum Chordata; class Aves; order Cuculiformes; family Cuculidae; genus Cuculus; species Cuculus canorus. Next base: position 11,082,066 of record NC_071414.1, read on the forward strand.
TAAGTATTAAAAACCATTCACAGACAACCTAGTAGTATAAATAAGCAAATTTTCAGCACTTGCTGATCAGAGTGAAAAGAGAGAAAAGAGCTTCTGTTTATAGACTGCTTTATTAAGCGTTCGTTAGAAAGCTTTGAACAGATTAATATAAGCTATCCTAAGTAGTTTTTAACCTTTCTTAATGAAACTGATAATTTAATTACAGAAATAGTGAAACTTGGGCATTCCCACAAATAATATACCAATAGAGATGCATTCATAGAGCAGCATACCAGCCCTGATGTGTGAATTTATTTTTAGTGGAAAAGAATTTTTGGATAGATGAGTTCTCCCTGCTTCCATAGAGTACAGCTTTGCAAAACCAGCAGTTACCTTTTTAAACCAGAAGATGGCTTGTTTTTCATAAAATATCACTGTTCATGGGAGGGTATCTTTAATGGTATAGTACTAGGAAAGGGGAAAGAAACCTAAGCACCATCTCCTGTTCATATACTCTGCGTGAGAACTCCGTTCTCCAAATATGTCCTGAGGAGTTTTTTTAATTTCCATGATCTCTGTTCATTCTGCAACACACCTGGTGAGAAATGTATCATGTTAAAAATAATCCTACTAATCCACTGATATAAGGTACTGTCTCTGGGTTGTGGTCTTTTAAACTGTTTTATAACTATGGAAGTACTTACAGCAAACAGGAACAAAGAATAGAAGGACAGTAATATTGAACTGGAAGTGAGGGATGAATTCTCGGCTTCTTATCTAGTACCTTTATTTCTGTTGTCGTTACTTTAGCAAAATAATAACCTGTGTCCTGCTGGATCAGCAGGACATAGAGCTCAGGTCAAGGGGTCTAGGCTTTGCTGTTATTTCTGACTTGACCCATGAGCTTGAGCCAAGTTATGTTATTTAATTGTCTGTTTCCTTTACCTGTGGGGGGGGAGAAGGATGCTCCTTAACAGCACTGAAATGCTGATAACACCTCTGAATGTCCTTGAACTAAGCTACAGTAAAGTACTGTTGGATTTCACGGGTCTAATGTCGGTTATGAATGCTTCTAATACAAATACCTTCATGCTTCAAGGTTAGCTTAGTGAATGATACATGGCTGTGGCACTTGTATTCTTGAAGTTTGTAAGAATTATTGTTTCACTGTAGAGAAATCCCGTCTAAGCATTTAGTAAAGACCTTAATAAAAGCTGCTGTACGATAATGAACTTAACAGTGAGGGGAATAGGAGTCAAGGGAGGGGGAAAAGATTTGTTTCCCCTGCTGTACCACATTTATTAGCCTTCTAGGGTCCTGGGAAGGTTTAGGACCTTACCTAACTTAATGGTGAAACTTTTAAGATCTGAGGGTAGTTGAATCACAACTATATTTACTGTAAGTTGGAGCAGCAGTGCTGATGATCCTTGTATGCTCGCTTTGTGCTTACTTATTTGAGTTAATTACTGCAAATTTTAATACATGAACAGGCTGTTGGGACAATGTGTTTTTCTCTTTTATCAAAGGAAAACTGAAGGCCACTAAGGAAAAATGTCATAGTGAAAGAGCAAGAAAGTGTGTTCTGTACATTGGATCTTATAATATTAAATATATATATCAATGTTCATTTTAATAATTGAAATACATATTTGGCAGCTGTTTCTATGCAGTAGTGGATCACCTACAGGTATAACACCATAGAGCGAATAGCTTTGAAATATTTATTCACCAGATACAATTAACAGATTCTTCTGTTGCCCATCACAGTCCCATTTTAATGTACCAAACTAAAATGCAATAACTTACTGCAGCAAATAACTCATATTGCATGCAGTATACACCTGGTATAGAAGATGCAGTGTCATTTGTTCTGTTTTCACATCTTCATACAGAAAGAGCCCTGCAGTGGATGAAGAGAGGGACAGAAAACCTGGCCTCATGACTTCAGATCACATGGGTCTTACCAGTATCATTTTCAGGGGGTGTTTTGATATGTTTTCCTTTATCCAGGCATTCAGAATGATTTATGCTTTCATCAAATAGCTGAGGGGTGTTAACTATTGCAATAAAAGCTGTGAGAATTTATGCTGATTTGGGAGTCTGTGCAACAACCTTGCACATGATGACTTGGAGTAGAAACTGCGAATTTTAAACTTGTCTTGAGAGGATTAATTGAACATTTAAGCTCTTAATGCAGCTTTATCAGGAAAAAAGCAAAAGCAATCCTACTGGTGTCCTACTGGCAGCCTGTGCTGTCAGGTCGTGATTATCCAGAATTTGCAGTATCGGTAGAAACACAGCCTGGTTTTACACAATTGCTCTCTGCACTGCAAACAACTTTGCTTTGCCAGTGTGACTCCTGAGTTTCTCATGATGTCAGGAAAATGTAGAGAGCAGGACACAGAAATATCTGTGTCGTTACAATCTTTGTGTGATTTTTAACCAAATTGATTTAGCTTGTGTAGAACTGTGATTCTGTAGAACTGGAGATTAATTGTTCAAGAATGATTATCGAGTCTGGCTTTTCACAGCATCAACATAAACATCCTAAATGCTTAGTTTTGTTTTTTCATTTGATGAAAACAAACTCCTTGGACTCTTCATAGAAACTGATTATTTAACTTAAAGAAGCTTTTTGTAATTAGCAGTAAATGTATGAAAGGAAGGATGTTTATATAAAGTAGCACCAAATTAGGAATTTAGGATAAATTTTTAACAAATTTACTTAGCAATACTAGCTGAGAGATGATATTTTCATCACTCAGCTGTTAATCATGCTGTGATTGCGAGGATCGGCACTTTGTTATTATTTATGTAATCCATCCTGGGTCCTAAAAGTTCAGTGTACTAGCAGTAGGCTACTTTGCTTTCTGTGATACCACATGCTGAGCAGAATGTACTTGCCAAATCCTCGTTAGACATTGCTTATCTTCATTTGTAATGCAGTTATTCTGCGTCCTTGCTACCTTATCTTTACAGCTTTACAATTATGTCTGGTGCTTGGTGCTATCATGCTTACGCATACACAGTTTCTATTGACATGATGAGCACGTGTAACATAGGGAAGAATTTGAGCAATCTGAATGTGCTCAGCAGTGCTTCCTGGCAGATAATAAGTCAGAAAATCAAATATTTCCTGTAATGTATGTGTAGTACACTATAAAATTACATGTGGCTGCTAGGCTTTCGTTGTAATTAAATCACAATAACAGTAACAACCACAAAAGTACTAAATAAACCATGCTGTTGCTATTACATAAGCATAAAAATGCTAAGTCTGAGTAAAAGCAGGAAAGACAGTCTTTTCCCTGAATACTTCCCACTCTGAGGGCAATCTGACTGATAAGTGGTTCAAGGCAGAATAATTTTTACGCAGGTCTCATCTGCTTACAAAGTTAATTTCATGGCTCCAGTGAGAGATGTTACAAAGATGTATAATCTTTTTCTTGTACAACTATGAGCTCATTTAGCTCACTTACAAGAACAAGTTTTGGCGGGGGGGGAGATGTTGAAGTGTTGGGTTTTTTCTAGAAATAGTGCTCTGTAGTGTCTCCTAAATATTTATTACTTTCCTTCTCCTTCCTGTTGCTTAAAGCTGCCAGTTTGGGGCTGGTTGTGATAGGTGGGAAGACCTTTCTGTACAAGTTCACTTTCCCATTGAGGTCCAAGTTTCTCCACTTGAGGTAGAGAAGAAGGGTCATAATTACATTTGAGAGAAGGACAACAGCTTCTTCATGGTCTCCTTTTTTCTTATGAAGTTGACATTGTTTTATGATGGAGGCATTTTACATGATTAGTTACTTTCTTTTTGTGATTCTTTTTTTCTATTCTGCATCATCAAATTCACCAAAATGTCTCAGACTACCTCATGGTGTTCTTGAGTTAAAATGAGCTTCAGTGGCAGCATACACCATGTGTGTCAGTTGTCCTCATAATGAAGATGTTTTTCTTATTAAAACATTAAATGCTATGCAATACCATCTGTATTTTTATAGATCCAGTTTATTTAGCCTGGAGAAGAGGAGGCTGAGGGGAGACCTTATTGCTCTCTACAACTACCTGAAAGGAGGTTGTGGAGAGGAGGGCACTGGGCTCTTCTCCTACGTGACAGGGGACAGGACAAGGGGGAATGGCCTCAAGCTCCGCCAGGGGAGGGTCAGGCTGGACATCAGGAAAAAATTTTTCACGGAAAGGGTCATGGGGCACTGGAACAGCTGCCCAGGGAGGGGGTTGAGTCACCTTCCCTGGAGGTGTTTAAGGGACGGGTGGACGAGGTGCTGAGGGGCATGGTTTAGGGAGTGTTAGGAATGGTTGGACTCGATGACCCAGTGGGTCCCTTCCAACCTCGTGATTCTATGATTTCAGCCATTTGAATTACAAGCATTATATGGAGAAGGGCTTTATTTTAACTGTCTATTGAATATGTTGCAGGAATTTCTCCTAGGAAAGTTAAAGCTCATGTAGCTTGTGCTGTGCAAGGAATGTCCTTCTTTCATTAGATGGTGAAGGATGCTTAGTCATCCTGAAGTAATCTTTAATTTTCTGGGCTTTATGCCCTATAAATGCACAGCTATGTTAGTTCAGTGCCTTTCATTGTAGTTCTCTAACCATCTTTGAAGTATCATTAGCAGATCTGGTCCTGTGTTCATAATGTGGCAAATTGTTGCCTTATATAATCTTTGTTTTCTTAAAGAATGGATTCAGAGAAACAACACTTATTAAAAAAAAATCTTGGCTTTGTGTTCCTAATTTTCATTTTGCTTTACTATGCCAGAGAAGGTAACTGGATTTCATGTCATTGCATTTTATAGCTGCTCTTCAGGCATCTCTTGGGTATATGGACTTTCTCCTTTAAACCTCAGTTCTGCAAGTTCCTTGGTGTTTGTTCTTTGGTTTTTTACTCTAAGCGTAACTACCTTTCATTTTGCAGTTTATAGATATGTTATTAAATAAGTGGAATTCTGAATTGTAAGTTTTCGTGTTTTCTTCACAGCACTTTTGAAGATGTCAAGAGATATACCATTAAATATTAATATCAAGGAGCCCCGATGGGATCAAAGCACTTTTTTTGGCCGAGCCAGTCACTTCTTTACAGTAACAGACCCCCGGAATATTTTGTTGTCTGATGCCCAGCTGGAAAATGCAAGAAAAATTGTGCATGATTACAGGTATGGCATTGATTGCGTTTACTGCTGGCCCAAAAAAGTCCACGGCAATGTTAATTCTGTATTTAAAAGGAAATATTTAAAACATTCTATTCTTTGCACCACTCTTTCTTCTTATTTCAGAGCTTGAAACCCTTCTTTTTAACAACAAATTTGCTAATGAATGAAGAAATTATGTCATCTGAGAACCCCTATTGAGGATTCTGAAGTACTGAAGTGTCCAATTCTGAAAATAGTTAACATGGCAACAGAGTTTAAAACTTCCTATGTGTTACATTGTTTGAAGCAAGTAGGTTCTTAAATACTTGCAAAGTAAATTTTCAAAGCTTCACAGTAATGACTTCAGAGATTTCATCCCAATGGTTTAGCTCTAAAATCTAGTACAGCTGTGAATAAATAGAAATTTGGTGTTGGATATATCAACTCAGCCAACATAACCACTGCTGGGAGTTTTGATCTTTCCTATTTCACAAAGCTGAAGATCTACAAGCTAGATTGTGAAGGCTAGGTTAACTTAGTGTGAATATCTCCAAATCCTCTGATGCTACATTTGTCGCTGGAGGTTCCAACATTTTATAACAGTTATGCTTTTTGCTGTTGTCTTGTTTTGTGTTTTTTTTAACTTGTCCCCAGACAAGGTATCGTGGCACCTGGCTTGACAGAAAATGACTTGTGGAGAGCCAAATATATCTATGATTCAGCCTTTCACCCAGACACTGGTGAAAAGATGGTCTTGATTGGCCGAATGTCAGCTCAGGTACCCATGAACATGACTATCACAGGTTGTATGATGACCTTTTATAGGTAAGTGATGACAGTATAACATAAAACATTTGCCTACAAAATACATTAAAATCAATGTTATTGTCAAAAGAGCATTTTAAAAGATTTATAGTAAATATTTTAAAGCATACAATTTTCCTTCCTTTTCTCTTCTCTTCTCTCACTGCCTTCCCTCACACTGATAAATGGTTTCCTGTAGAAGTTGTGAGATAAGCCCTTAGTCTCTCTCCTTCACCATCCCACTTTTCCTCAAACTGGGAAAGTTGAATGTTCCAAAATCCCATCCTTGTAGGAGAGTTGTGCAGAAGACAAAGAGGAGGAGATACCTGGGAATTTCTAACCTTAGAGGTCTGGCATGTAGGATGTTCTGTCTGCCAAGTGAGTACTCAGTATGCTTCGGTCCATCCGTCATAGAGTTTCTCCGGCTCCTGTTTGATCCTTCCATTTCGTCAATAGCTTTTGAATCACCAATACAGCGAAGCCCACAGCAGAAGCCAGTATCATCTGTTAGTAGAAATATTTTTGTGATGCAATGCTTTGTTAGCAAGAACTGGTGGGGGGTTCGGAGGAAATAACAATAGAGTTTTTGATGCTGAGATGGTGGTTTATTAGCCTGGAAGACATTGGTTTCTTCAGCAAATCCCTCAGCAGTGCAAACAGGATCGTGTAGAAGTCTTTAATGATGCGGTGTAGAGTCCATCCTACTGCACATCAACAGCAGAAGCAAATTCCTTGTTCTATCTGTGAGGGGCTCTTACATGTACAGTAAAGTGATGTGTGTCATGCCTGAGCTTTATAGCAAGCCTAACATCCTCTACATAGCAGCAGCAAGGAAACGGGAAAAGATGAGTCAGGAAAGAGTTGCACATGCATAAGAAGAAAGAAGGAGGAACAGCAGTAGCGACAGAAAAAGTCCAGCTAGTTTATCACTGTCACGTTGCCATCTCATTCAGGCAACAGAAACCAGAGGGAATAATACACCTTCAAATCTCCTGAATCTTTCAATCTTTTGCAATTTAAGGAAATAACATATCTTCCCATTTCAGAACCAAAGCCTCATGATAGACACACGCATTCTACTCTAGCAGCTCCACTTTGCTTTCCCACCTGTTTCAAACAAATTTCAAACAAATGCTGGGGTTTTTTAGCACTCTTTATTTCCCTGTTAGTCCTCCAATGAGAACCACATTCCTGTTACGATTACTACCTCTGTTACTAAATACTTCAATTAAATATAAGCTTTAAAGTCCTGTGAAACACTATTTTAATGGTCAGGAAATAGTTTTCAGTAGCAAGTGTTATTTTTGGTGGCCTGACTGAAATTCTGGTGGAGCAGAATCTTCAGTGGTTTCTCTACTGGGGACAGAGTTTGTGGTCTGAATATGCAAAGAAACACTTTTTCCCTAGTACACTCTCCCAGCCACCAATTATTAGAGGATATATATATAAGTATACTACTGATTTGAGAGCAAAAGCGTTCATCCTTCCACAAGTCAGCCCCATACATCGTGAAACAAATTGACTGTCACTTTCGTTACTTATCAGCATAACCATTTGTAAAAATATTTTATCTGCAGTTTGATAATGACCACTTAGGTTGTTAAATGGGGACTCTGAAACTTGTACCTACCCAAGCTCACAAGTTTGCACCTTTTTGTCCTAAGGCATCTGCATACTGGCACTGACATAATTTATGAAGATTCCTTTTTTTTGATGACTGGTTCGTGCTGTACTAAACCAGATTCGTTTCTGTGCTGTACCTTCTTAAACATGCAGATATTTTCATGAAAATAATTTTTCTTTTTGGAGTTAAGTGTCTTTTTAGCTGGTTCTACATGTGACTGAATGTTTTAATGTCATAGGGATTTATTACAACAATGGCATCATACTAGCTTTTTGATGACTGAAAAGGTAAACCCTGTCTCCTAAATCCATCTCTCAGTCACTTATGCAGCTTCTGAAGAGAACTAGGAGATTGTAAAGGAATAATAACCTTGGAAAAATATGCTGGAATTTATAGAGCTTCGTATTTCTCTGTGTGGTTTTTGTAGAGATGTTTGCTATAATGCTTTTGTTACTGCAACAAACCTTTGTCCCAAGTGAACTTTGTTATTTAATTGCAATGCTTTTAAATTCTATTCTTAGAGGTAGCTTGTACCTTCACTATTAAGACAGTATCTCTTGGACTGTATTGTTTCATTCAGATAAACGAGAACTGTACTGCTTGTACTTGCTTTTCTTGATTTGCTGTCATTTTTCTGTGCTGTTGATTCAAATGTATTTTTAATAATAATAATTGTTTCTCTTTTCAAGAACAACGCCAGCAGTGGTTTTCTGGCAGTGGATTAACCAGTCCTTCAATGCTATAGTAAATTACACGAACAGAAGCGGAGATGCCCCGATTACTGTCAGGTCAGACACTGAACTGGATACTTCTGATGTGTTAACAAATTGTTCTCTGATGTATGGAAGCATGATTGAGCTTTAATGTTTGAGGTAATAGAGGGAAGAGGGTTTTTTATTTATGTTTATTATTAATTTAATATGCACAGATGAGAAATCTGAGAATGACAGAGGCAAGAACTCAAATTCTGCTGTTTGAGATAAGCCTAAGCACCTTGATCGTAAGCACTTAACAGCGTAGGATTTAATAGGAGTCTGTGCTGTATTGCATAGTCAAGTATTTGAAAGTGCCTCATCAGTTTGGTGTTATACCAGGATTTTTCTAAGTTGATATTTGGTGTGAACCGTCAGGTGTCTCTCTGTGATCTCCTCAGTACCCTGCAGCACAGCACTCACCACAATGTGTACTTACTTACGAAGAGAGGACCCTTCAAGGAACTGAGCTGCACAGTACTTGTTTCTACTTGAAGGCAAAGAGTGAGACTAAATAGATGCAGAAAGATAAAAATCATGAGTAAGAGACTGGAACTGCAGTACTTGACTTCCTGGATTTGAGGCTGATTTGCTTATAGATGTCCAGGGGAAAGCAGTGGATTTGAGGATATACAGACATCTCCTGGCTGGGAAGTATGTAAAGTATGTTTTAGGGCAGAGTAGATTGGATTTGGATGTTTGCAGCATAGCTGTTCTGCATGTGTGGGGTTTGGTACAGTTGATTTTAATTACGATTGTAGACATGGCCTTAGAAATCCAAACTTATTTTATTAGTTTAAGCAATTAGAAAATTAAATACAGAACTAAATCCTTCAAAGTATTCATTCAGACACATGAGAGAATGCTGAACACATAGCAATGCAGAACCAGCAGAACCTGATTCGATGTTAAAAAGTTGCTTGCATGTGATTTTTACTGCTAGTGAAAGAGAAGTGTTTAATTTAGTGTCCATTTGAGTCTTCATCCACATCTTATTGCAGTGTCACAGAAAGGTCTATTTCTTAACTTTTGGGGGGAATAACTACCTGGGTAAAATTTAATTATTTTTTAAAGTGACATAAATGTAGCTGTGCGTGTGCAAATGCTTTTATTTTTGTTTTAGCCAACTGGGAACAGCCTATGTTTCTGCTACCACAGGTGCTGTTGCAACAGCTTTAGGACTTAATGCGCTAACAAAGGTATTGCCGCTATTTTTTTCCATTCTTAACTAGACTCCAGTGTTCCATGAGATGCTAATGGCTCATTTCTCCTCCTGTGTATCTGTGTCATGTTATGCACAGCTCCCAGTATGGAGTTGTCATGGCTGTTGGCAGGCCTGGTCTTTAGATCCTGTGTGAGCTGACACAGGCAAGACAGGAACAACCACAAACCATGGATGAAACACAAAGAGTAAATTTATATCGGTTAACCTCACAAACTGAGGGATTTCTGCAGGGGAAATGCAGGCAGGAATGCAAGCACCGCAGAGCTTGTAAGGAGTTGCCATTCTTAAATGCAGAAAACCCAATTTGTTTAAAAAAGTGCACAACACAATTGAGAGAAAAAAAAAAAGCACCCAGCAAAAATCTGTTTTATACCCTTCTGCTTATGCTTTCATGTACTGGGAGTGGTATGGCACTGACAAGTTATTAGAGACTATTCTCAGCAAAGAAGAGAGGCTGAGGGGAGACCTTATTACTCTCTACAACTACCTGAAAGGAGGTTGTGGAGAGGAGAGAGGTGGGCTCTTCTCCCAAGTGACAGGGGACAGGACAAGGGGGAATGGGCTGAAGCTCTACCAGGGGAGGTTCAGGCTGGATATCAGAAAAAAATTCTTCATGGAAAGAGTCATCAGGCACTGGCAGAGGCTGCCCAGGGAGGTGGTCGAGTCACCTTCCCTGGAGGTGTTTAAGGGACGGGTGGATGAGGTGCTGAGGGACATGGTTTAAGGGAGTGTTAGGAATGGTTGGACTCGATGATCCAGTGGGTCCTTTCCAACCTCGTGATTCTATGATTCAAAAATTCAGATTATACAAGACACTGACTAGATGTACGGCCTCCATAGTCAGTGCCCTGGGATGCAAAGCAGCTGGTTTGTTGCTGGATGTGACCTTGCCAGTGGAGACTGAAGTTATGGTCTGTTTGGTGTTGCCTTCGGGTTGACAGGCATGCTCAGAAGCTGACTCTTCCCAACAGGGATGCTACTAAATTAAGATCATTTTTGCCAATCTCCTGCCACTGCTCACTCCCAAGAAAAGTATTTGTGACTTGTGTCTTGTTTGTTTCCTGTTTTACCTCTGTTCCACCAGTGAATTTTCACTGAATTTTAATTTAAAGGAATCAAGTCTGGTCTATGAGTACCACATGAAGCATTTTAATAGCACCTTTGGGAAAGAAAATTATTATGTAATTATTTTTATTTCCTTCCCCCCCCCCCCTTTTTTTTTTACAGCATGTATCACCTCTTATAGGACGGTTTGTTCCTTTTGCTGCTGTTGCTGCTGCTAACTGCATTAATATTCCACTAATGAGACAAAGGTAGGAAAAAGAACAAAGATCACTCTGTAAAAGAAAGGATATTACTAAGTTTTTTAGATCAGCAAAGTACTAAATAAAGCACATTATATATCTTTAGCGTTGTTCAGAACCTTGCAAAAATCTGATGCCCGATCTTGTTTTGATTGATTGTGACTCTTAGAACATCCCCATTCTCTTCAGATAAATATCCATGATACATCTCAGAAGCCAAGTAGCGGTCCTTCAAGACTTGATCACATGGACCCTTTAACTCCACTTTGGAAAAATACAGTCATTTCAAAAATAATGTTTCAAATCCCACATACAGAAGTTAGTCATAGATTTTAGGCTCTGCAGTTCTGTTTAATCATCTAAGATTATAAAAATACGAACTTTCCCAGAAACAAAATTGCATATGTATTCTGATTTGACTAAGACTAAGAATGGAATTAGGGAAAAACAAATTAACAGTGTGCTCTTATAAACACAAGGAGTTTTTGGGGAAAAAAATGAGTATTTCAAATTTATATTCACAATGAGGTTCGATCCATAGTAGTATTTTATTTCTTATAAAAGATAGGCAGTCCTCGTTATATCTGCCCTGCCGTCTGCTTCTCACTCCCCTAGATGTTCTCCCTAGGATGTGAGTTTAGCACCTAATCCTGTGTTTGAATAATGCAGTTACAGAAATGTAATTTGCTTTGTGCATACTTGTATACTTTCAAATATGTTTAGTGATTGAAATGAAAACTCGGGCTAGAATGCCTGAGGGAAATTTTTGCAGACTTAAGTTTTCATTCTCTGAAACTAATCTTCTTGTATTCCCTGTGTTGTCTGTGGGAAAGGGCAGACTGCTTCCAGAGCAGTCCAGAAAATCCCACTTCTCTGAATTGCTTTTTGAAGGAACCTTTCCCTTCTGTGGGCTACAGAAGTAACAGATCTCCTTTCTTTCCCCTTGAAATGCATGTGACCAGTTTTTTTTTGTGTTACAAATATTCAGTTATTTCCTTTTCAGCATACCTTTCCCTAAATTTTTCACTGCTTCTTGATTTTTATTTTTTTTTGTCAGACTGTTACAAAAAGGCTATCTTGAAAATAAAAATCTTAATTATTTTAACTGATAACTTTAAGAGAAGAAAGATTAGATGACGAAAAAAGATGGATAAAGGTATATCAGACACTGTTTTATTGTTACTTATTCAACAGGGAACTCAAGTTTGGAATCCCAGTCACGGATGAAAATGGAAACAGATTGGGTGAATCAACAAAAGCAGCTCAGCAGGCAATTACCCAGGTGGTTATATCGAGGATTCTTATGGCTGCTCCTGGCATGGGTAAGAATAACTGCAGTCGTATGCAGCTCCTGATTATCTGTTCCTCGTGTGAGAGAGAGATTAAATACTTGATAAGTGATTTTTCATAAAGGCTAAATTATCTTATATTTATACAAGGCAATATTTACATTTCTGTTAAGAAGTTCCACAAAGAAATGTACATTCCTTACTCTGAGAACATCCTCGGTGTGTTCCACTGAAGTGCAACAGAAGAGTTCATGGGATGCTTTTTCAGAAAGATACAGATAGCAAAAGAGTGATAGCAAATACTGCTTGAGAAGAATTATTTTAGGGAAGAGTAGGTGCTTTGACCAGTGCCAGTTTACTAAGCTTGAGTTTAGTTATGTGTGAAATTAGAACTTCTGCTGACTGGGAGAATTTACCTGTATAAATATCAATCCAGTGTCTTGAATTGGTAACATGAAATGAAAGTTCAGTTTATGACAAAAGTCTTTTCATCTTAACAGAGAATGAAAACCAAGTGCCTTTTTCTCTGAGGTTAATGCTTTTCTTTGCTCATTTCCAGCAATTCCTCCCTTCATAATGAATACGTTGGAAAAGAGAGCCTTTTTAAAGGTTAGTCTTAGATAATCTACATTCACGTATTCCATACCCTAAGTTAATATTTTCATTAATTTAAAATACTTTCTGAGTCTTCATATTTGCCCCCTAAATGTGCCTCCACTCTGGGAGGACATCACTGTTGAGCTTGCTTTACAGTTGCTGCTTTCTTTATGCCTTTCTTAAGGACAGCTTGGTTCCTTTTATCACAGTGTAAAGTAAAAATAAGAAGATATGAACATTTAGTTATTTTTATAATTGTGCTTAAGATGCAGAGTTCCTCCTAGTAAATAAACCTTTGCACCAACACTTGGAATACAGTTTATTAGAAAAATATTCTCAAATTTTATGAAGTTTTTTTCTTGGGGTATGAATAAAGAGAATTTGCTTAACTGGTAGTAGCAATTTGAGTTTGGAAACAACAGTGATGATAAAAATCTCCTTTGAAAATGACCCTTTAAAGTTCATTGGATGAGCAAGCTCAGGGTAGGCATAGAACAGGCATGCTTGATCAAAGATTGCATACTTGCTATATTCTGTTTATACTCATGTAGTGTGAGGTTAAACACCTGATGTTAGTAAGTATATAAAATAAATCAACATTATCCACTGTGTGTGCGTGAGAGTATAAAGAACAATAATGAAATTAATTCTACAGTTGTCTAACACAAGAGAAATAATATTCAGACAATGAATGCTATAATTCTTTACCAGCAGAGGGAATTTCATCTTCACCAGCTGATATCATTGATTTACTTACTCATGTAGCTCCAGTCAAAGTCTCTACCTGAGAAACCCACTCAGCCAGCAAGCTGGGTTTTCTTTCCTGTTAGACAAAATTAGGGAAAGAAAGCATGGTCTAAATTTCCAGACCCTCCCTTGGAAAAGAGGTTTGGGTAGGCATTGGGAGGACAAGCAGGAGAAGCTGCCTTGTTTTGTTTGTCTAAGACAAAGCTTTCTAAAATATTTAAGTTATTTTTCTTACTATTTCTGCCCTTTGATTTTCTTGTGCAGAGTTAGATTACCAGTTACATACTCCATCTGAAAGTGCTTCTGTATGTACAAATGAGCCATTGGGAAGAGGTCCTAAGTGTATTCCGATTTTAAAAACTCTTTCCTGAAGTGCTGTGCTTGCCTCCCACCTCCTCATTAATAGAAAAAACAATTGCTTGGGAGGTAAAAATAGGAAACGTGGTGTTTGAGTTTTAAAGTGAAAGTCAGTCCACGTGTGCTGCTTTAGATCTCCTGGAAGAAGTGAGGCTGCAGTGCATCCAAGTATTTGTCTGCAGCATCAAGAGCCCTATACTGATTTGACTAATTCTTAATTGCTGATTTCTTTTGACACATATTCTGTTTGCAGAGTAGCTTTAAGCAGCTTCTGACACTGTTATGTTCTTGAGAACGTATTACCTGTAACACTAACCCCTGTTTAAAAAAAATAAACACCTCATAGATTTAGAGCAAGGATTATTTTGTATGTATTTGATGTGGGAGAGAGGTCACCAATGCTATCATCTCAGTTGGCAAGTGCTTGACCTTTGTGAAGAAGTTGCAACAATTCTTAAGGTTTGGAGACAACTGTCTGTTGGTTTTGTTTGGCATAATCAATATAAGGGTGTTGTGAATTTTTCAGATCAGCAAAATTGAGCGATTTCTTCAGTGACTACTCAGTGGTCTTTGGTACCATCATGACCGTTAATGTTCACGTGTTCCTTCCCCTCATCCTCAAAGACTGTGAGTTCAGGTGAAACACTGCTCTGCAGGTAGTCAGTGGTAACACATCGTAGAGATTAGTATTAAAACCATTAAGGAATGAGCTGCAATTTTAACAAGCAGCTTCTGCATGTTCTCTTGAGGTTTCATAGGCACCATCCCATTTGCAGCACTCCAACACCATCCACACAATGCTTTACTAACTCATTTTGCTTAGCATTTGCTTTGCACACCATCTCTCCTGAAAATAATTCTTGTGTGTTTCCAGAGCCTATTAAGCAACACGCAAGGCTGGAAAATAGTCCAATGGTTGTGAAATAATGAAGAAAATACAATTATGTTCTGCAGTAAAACAGAGAGAAAGAAATGCTTCTGGAAAGCTGGTCTCAGTGATACCAGCCTATCATCCTGTGATATTTGGAATAAGATGTAGGTGATATAGCACTGTTCATCCCCCGTATTCTGAGATTGTTTTGCACAGGGGCATTTTGATGGTAACATTAGCATGAATTAACAAGATTCCCAAAAGTTATTCCTAGAAAATGACTCACTGTTTTTAGAACACAAGCATATACTTACTGCTTAAAAAAATCTAATTTGATTTGAAAAAGTATTTATATATGTGAGGTTTTGCTGTAGGTTTCAGCAGTGTCTTTAGCTGCCTTTCAAGCAATTACACAGTGTCATATTTCTCGATCAGGCTTTGTAATATCTGTGCTTGTCCCTGCTGACATATACTTAGCCAGCTCTACACAGAACCAAGTTATTTTCTCTGCTGCAGTGGGAGGATCCATAAACAACCTCGCTCTGAGGCACAGTGTTTATAGATTTATTTTAATTACAGGTAACCCGTCTCCTAAGGCAAGAAATTGGGTTTTTTTTCCATAGAAGTTTCTGAAAATTCCAGTCAACAGTAAAGTTTTCATTTATCTTAATGCAGTTAACAGCTTCAGCTACTGTTTCTCTCCAGTTCTGCATACTGTATTAACATTCAAGTTGATTCCAGAAATTTCCTTGTATGTCTTTAAAACAAGCTCCTTGGAGTCTCTTAGTCTGCAACTGAGATAGGTATTCAAATCTATTACAAAACTTTTTTATTTTAAACATCATCCCTTAACATCTTATGTCTTAGAGTCCTCCATGCCTTCCTAATTTAACTGTCATTTCTTCACTCATTTTTTTGAAAACAGGCCTGAGAAAGTTGACAAATTTTGAGGTCTGACGATGAAAGGAAGCATTTGGAAAAAAAAGCAGATTCTCCTTATGGCTTTTGTTTGCTTAATTATCATTTCTCCATTTTCTCTGCTTGCCGGAACTGCTAAAGATGCCATAAAGACATCTGGAAATTAAATCCTAATTCATCAGGAACTGCCTTCTTCCAGAATTAAATGATAGTTCTTTAATACAGTAAATTCTTCTGCTGTCTTGTACTTCTCCATTTTATCTCTTTGTAGGAATATGCAGCCTGCATTTGAGTTTTACTTTGTTTACATCGTTCCCTAGGCAATTCCAATTCTTAATATTGACCTCCCAATGTTAAGAGTTTTCTCTCACTGTCTTTCTTAATTGGTGTAGCCTGGTAGCATGCTTGAAAAAGAAAGGCTGTAACTCAGATCAAGTACCTCAGCAAAAAGCATTCCACTGCATGAAATAGATGATATTTATATTGTCTGTACTAGTAGATATATATATATCTCTCTCTCAGATTAATGACAAACTGATAAAGGCTAGAAACAACCTGTTACTTTCATGACACCCTGCAACAGTCTTTTCAGTTATAAAGTCATATCTGGGGCTTTTCTGTTATTCTCTCAGGTTCCATGCTCACCCTGCAACGTGTAGCATCCCTCTCCCTTAATTCTCCTCAGAGACTGAAGCCATCTGCAGTACAGAGTTTGACTTGTGTTCCCAAATGTCTGTAGTATTTACCAATGCCACAGTCCTGTATCCCTTCCACTGTCAGTCACACCGTCTCTCATCATGAACTCTCCCCAGGTATGAAGTGTAAATCGTTTTGAGCAAATTTATCTCAGCTGAGAGTCAAATGAAGGTGTGTCTAGTGGAACGCCAGAACAGCAGAGCACTGCTGCATTCTTTCTTTACCCTTCTTCATGTTGCTGCCTTCGTTTGTTTTCTGTTGTTGCAGGGTTGCAGGTTATTGCGGAACTGCCCAGTTCTTCCTGCAGTCATTTCTGGATTACAGATTGCTTCTTTTTTCTCGTGGTTGTTTTTTTTTTCCTGGAGTCAATCTTCTACATCATTTCTTCTCCCTCAGACTCTGGAGAAAGTTTAATCCATGCAGGCTTGTTTGCCATGCCACTTAAACTCCTGGGACCTTCCTTAGCACCAAGCTTTGTCCTACCAAGCTTTCTGAATTTCTTTTTTCTGTTTCTACTCTCAAACAGCACCCAATTTTTATTCATCAGTTTCCCCTCTAACTTTTACATCTTGAGAGATGCTTCTTGCAGACAAAAAGTCATCTTTGTTGAAGACATCATCCGCTGTAATGTGATTTTTAACTCATTAGCTGTTTGGTTTTGAAATAAGCCTCCTGTTATCATAGCAGTTCTGTACGTGCTGCTTACTGGAGACACTGATTTTACTGTGATATCAAAAGACCATTGCAGCAGTACTGGTTAATTATGTTTGGCTTTATTTCACTAGCAGTTAATTACAACTAAAATCCTAACATGACAGGGGAGTGGATTCCTAAATCTTTTAAGGCCTACAAGAAAATGTATTTCTTGGTATATGTTCAAGTTCTGCAAAGTCACAGTAATGAAGAGTATCCTAAAAATGCATCCATAGGTTGTGTTGCTTTCTCAGCCTTGTTTCCCCAATTCTTCTACCCTTTTTTCATTTTATTTAAGGTGAATTCTAGCAGAACTGGAGCGTACCAGACTCTGCCACAGAGGCAAGTTCCTACACATCAGAGCAAATCATAAGACAGGAGAAAGGGCTAAAAGAGACAAACATTTTTCCTCGATACCTCCCATTTTTACGGTTGATGCCTGCCATTGCTGTTGCTCACAAAGCGAATCTCCAGCTTTAAGTTAAAACCTTTTGATGTCATTGAAGAGGCAGGACCTGTAATGAGACTGAGCTTTTCTTAGGAATACCTGGGCAAAAAATCACTGTGCCTTTAGGACATGCAGCAGCAGCTTGCACCTGCAGCACCTCTCCAAACTTTGGCTGTGTTTGAACTACACTTTTAAATAGGACCTGATCCTGAGTACGTGGGCTAAGTAAAACAGTTGGCCACTGGTTGTAGTTCTTAAGGGACACCTACATAGGAGAACAGCGTATGTTGATATCACTGGATATTTTCTTACTACTCTTCAAAGGAATTGGGCCCTGAAATTGAAGCTCACCTTTAAGGTATGCTGGTAATTGGTTTGTCTTCACTGTGTCCAAGAGCCTTGTAGGTGCAATCTGCCTCTAACAATAACAAGAATTACACGAAGGTGGGAAAGAGTGGAGAAAAGACACCATACTCACTGTGTGCGGTTTACTTTTAACAGAGATTTCCTTGGATGAGTGCTCCTATTCAAGTTGGATTAGTCGGATTCTGGTAAGTGAATTCTTGGGGTCAGATCTACTGTTTTAAGATATATCTCTTGGTTTTCTGGAGGAAGTAGCACTATTTGCGCTTTATTTAAAGAAGAAAAATACATATGTTGAAGCAATAAAGAAGCCACAGAACTTGTTTCTCAGCTGAATTGAGAAGTTAATGAGGGTAAAGCAGTTACTTCACTTCCCTATCTATAACTGATAATACCATATTACAAAAAAGCTGTTAGTAATGAAGCAGCTGCCATGAAAAGCCGCAGAGGGGAGAGGGGGAAGGAAAGAAGTGGCAAAAAGAGGCATGTAGCAGCTTGATTAGAACAGATGCTTTGGCTGCTACCTCCATAAACTATAATTGGAATCAATCCTCTAGGTTAATGAATTCTTGAAATATTTAGCTAATGGAGTTTCACTTGCTGTTGTCCAGCAATTTATGTTGTCATGCAAAACACTGAAAGGACAGCAAATGATAATTTTATACACATTTATAAGCATTTATTGATGCATTTTGTACTACATAGTAGATAAATGATTTTATAAGGTATAATGCATTAAGGAAAAAAGGTGACGTAACATTCCATGCGACTTTACCTCACTATGAAAACAAATGTTTTCTGACTTGAAGACCGTGTCTTAGGGTGCTAAAAAAAATTCAAACACCTTAATACTGTAAACCTGGTTTTGTCTCCCCTAGTCTGGTGTTTGCAACACCCCTATGTTGTGCGCTGTTTCCTCAGAAAAGGTATGTAGTCCTGTTACATTATTCTTACTTTAATGCTGCACTCCTAGATGCATGCACAATTCTACACAAACAGAAATAAGCAGACATTGCTTCCTAGAGGATACAGTCTCAATTGCTGTATGTCAAGTGTGGTAAACTTGAGAATATTCGAAAAAGTAATAACTGTGTTACTCATCAGTAATACGTAACAGTTGAATTTTGGGCTTCTGTTTACAAACTCGCAGCAGCTTCAGAGCTCTAGTTACATAGGCCTAGTGAAACAAGAGGTTTGGATGAGTAGTTTAATTATGCTATTTCAAGCTGAAAAGTTTAGGCTTGACAGTATAGAGTTAGGAATCACTGGAATTATTCATAAAAAAGGATAATATGATCCATACAATACATTCATGTCCAGTAAGGTTATAGCTTCTTTAAATATAATCGAAGTTTATTTTATTTTCAGCTGGACATTCCTCTGCTTATATAGAGCAGCACTTGACTACACATGCTTATTTGATTCATATTTTTCCAGAAAAAAAGTTTTCATCAATACACAAACAGCTCAGTACTGAAAATTATCTTAGAAACAATATTTATAACTGAAATTATAATGAAACCTGTATGGGTTACCTGCAAATAAAGTTAGCTCACTTTGCACTGTGTAGTACAAACAGGACCTTAAATTCAACTAAGCCATCCCTCTTATCTCGTTAGGAGATTGTCTAAACTTGATAAGCTTCCACACGTACCTTAAACAATACAAGCTGGAGCTGAATCTGTTAAAATATTGAGCAATTCAAGTAGATAAAAGCTTAAATGTTAAGAAAACTATACCCAATTCTTATCTAATTGGAGTGCAAAGCAGCCTGACACAGTTTCCCTGCCTAGCACAGAATAGAGAATTGTAGTAAAAGCAAGTGGCATTAGGCTACCTGGAGATGACTTGACATCTGCATACCAAATGTAGTACAGTTCTTGATTTTAACCAGGGCATTGTATTTCATAGGAAGGCTGGACCTTAAAGTATATTTAAGAAACGGTGGCTGTTTACAGGACCTGGCAGCTTAATTCACTTTACTGTGAGATGACTCAAAAATGAGCCTTTTATTCAACGGAATAAAATCAGAGAGTAAGTTAAAGAGGCAAATACACCTTTTGGAAGGTAAAGACTCTTTTGCCAGCAACAACCTCAGGCAGCAAGGTAGATTCTTAGCCTCATGGGAGTAGCCACTTCTTGACTCTATAGACTATCTTACTGCATTTTAAGCAGGGATTCATCTGCCCCTAGTCTGTGAGCACAATTCCTTCCCAAGAAGTTAAAAGATCTGAAAACTCCTCTTTCCATCAAGGAAATTTAACCAGCTGCATCATCCTTCTTAAGCTACATTCAAGTGCTTGTTATATACATAACCATGTTACTGTTTCTTTTACTTAGTTCTATGTCTGTAACGCACTTGGAGCCTGATTTGCAAGCCAAGATCCGGGAGAACAGTCCTGAATTAGAACGCGTATACTTCAATAAAGGATTATAATTCAAGGAACAGAAAATCTTTCAAGGAGAAGCTTGTGAACTTATTCTTGAATTCTGTGCCAACTAGTTGAAGATAACTCAACTTTTATTAAAGTTTTTTTTGAACATTTTCTTGACCATTTAACATCTGCATTATTTTATATTTAAAGACTTTCTTCAGTGTAGTGTTTAAATTAGAGAAGGCATTTTATCCACTTTGGTATCAATTAAAAGTTTAACTATACATACCCAAAAATGTTTACGTAAGCTCTCAAGCAGCTACAACAGAAATAAACATGCACACAAAGTACGAGATGCTATTATATTGGACTTGCCCCCCGTTCCAGTAACAACAGGGCTAGAATGTCTTTGTGAAAAATCATGGAACAACTGAACGGTATTGCCACCCTCTTGCAGCAACAGGACGGGGTGCTGAACGTGACAGGTTGTACAGGAAGGGTCTTTTACCAGGAGGTTGATTAGGTTGTACATTTTCCCTGTTGGCACAGAACCGTTTCTTTAAACTAGATATTGAAGGAGTCTTAGCTGCAGTACAGGCTCCTTTCTTCAGCAGGTCTGGTTTTACCACTGTCATGTTCTGCAGTTTTGCCCGTAGTTGGTCCTGAAAAAACAAAGGCATACGTATAAGATAGGCAACTTGTCATAACTCCCTGGTTACTTTGAACTGAAGAAGATAAACCGCCTTTGCCAAAATTCACTAATAACAAATGTGCTAAAGAAGGCCATGCATAAAAACTTCTACTGTCTATGTAGCAGTTCAATAAGTGATAGGAACAGTGAGGCTTGGAAAAAGCTGAATCCTTCCTGCTGCAAGCATGCTGCCACAGGAACTGTGATAGAGTGAAGTAGATGCAAATCCTGAACTCTCCTGTAAGTGAAGGCTGTCAGTTAACTTGAACAGGAATAATTTGGGCCTCCTTTGGAGAGTTAAATGTCTAATCTGACTCAGACATTGAAAAAGTTAGCAATACAGCTACTTTAATATCATAAAGAATATGTGTCCAGAAAATAAATGATTTCTATTTGCAGCTGCAAGAACATAGGTTATTCTAATGAAGACAAAGGGTGTAGACTAAACCCCCCCCACCCTGTGCAACCCACAACACAGACACATTACCTGTTTAGCCAGAATGTCATCACACATTGAGAGGACTTCCTGAAGTTTCTCTGCAGACTGAAGAGACTCCCCAAGTTTTTGACATTCTGAACGCAGCAATCTGATACTCTACGAAAGAAAGATTTTACAAAACAGGTAGCTTTGACATTGCGCTGGCAACAAAGCCACTCCAGGGTAATTCAGAGATGCAGTATTGAGAGGGGATCCCCTCCAAGTTAGGTACACTGGGATCACAGATACCAACACCTTCCCCGCCTCTAGTAAGAGTTTGTTTTCACACTCATTTCATTTGTTCAAAAATATGGCAACAGCATCTCCAGCAGCCGTTTAAACTGGAAACCACCTTGCTATGCAAGTATGCCTTTCTGGAACACAGATAGACTTACTTTCTGTGCATCCTCCAGATTTCTGTCCATATCCACAGTAATAAGTTCGGCAGGGGGAAGGGCCTCCTTTAATTTTTGGTGATTGTGCAACTCTGGGAACAGACAAAAGAGTAGCAAGCAACAGTATATTCATAAGGCTTCAGTTTTAGTGAAGTCAGGACTTCCCTTGCCCTGAAGTCCACTTTCATATAAAAATGAAGTGAAACCTTGACAATCTAGCACATTATTCCCATCATCTACAACTCCGTGGTGGTTTCAGGATGTCTGAATCCAATGTACCCTGATGAAAAAATCCAACCCTCTACCAGGATTGCTCAGGCACAGTACAGAACCAGTACAGCATCACTGCCTTACCTGCTGTTACAGTGTTTGGCTCTATTTGACATTGCTCCGGTTTGGCTTTAGTATCTACCCGCTGCTCCTGTTGCAAAGCGGATAAGGTAGCCACTCGCTTTGATCGACGTAAGACTTGGCCTGAGTCCTTTTGCGTAGTATCCAGGCTCTCCGATTTTTGTTTTGCCTCCTGCAGAGCAGCTTGGAGCTCCTCAATCTTCTCATCACGCTCCTGAGAAAGCAAGTTTGTTCAAATATTCAACAAGATTTTCCTACAACAGCTTTTCTGAAACTTTCAGTGTCCGTCTTCCAGATTACTTTCGCTCACACGCTTCGCATATTGGACCCAACCTTTAATGTGTTAAGTGAAAACAGTGAACCTATTTCCTGGGAGCCAAAATAACTTTTTTTTTTTGCAGTCTCTAAAGAAAAGGGATTTTTTTTTTTTTTTTTTTTGATATCTGGCATCTTCAGAGGGTTCTGCAACAAGTCCAAGGGGCCACTCATATGCCATAACATGAGAAATAAAGAGGCCTGTACCCACCATCACAACTAGGATTAAGAAGAGAAACTCACAGAACTCATGTTAACCTGAAGTGTGCAGAGTAAGCCACCAGAGAAAAGAGTAAGGAGGGAGAGAATCATGTTGATCAAACAGAGGAATCAGAATGATTGCACACTAGCTTCAAGATCTCCGAGGAGATTCTTATAGCAACCTTCCAGTACCTGAAAGGGGCTACAAGAAAGGACAAGGAGGAACAGGTATAAACTGGAGCAAGGCAGATTTAGGCTTGATATAAGGAAGAATTTCTTTACCATGAGAGCGGTGAGACACTGGCACAGGTTGCCCAGGGAAGCTGTGAATGCCCCATCCCTGGAGGTGTTCAAGGCCAGGTTGGATGGGGCCTTGGGCAGTGGGATGTCCCTGCCCATGGCAGAGGGGTTAAAACTAGATCTTTGAGATTCCTTCCAACCCTATTCTGTGATTCTATGACTAAGGGCTGATCATTAATTAAAAAAAAAAAGAGTGAATTACATAAAGCAGTAAACAAGAGGCAAAAATTGTGGATCAATCTATCAACACCACAGAAAGAAAATCTTGCTTTTTAGTTTGTGTAAGTCACCTTCCTGAATTCAAGTACAAGTCCTCCCAATACTACCACTCTCCTGTTGTGATTTCATTGCCCTGAACAAACCTGGATCTTCTCCTTGTAATAGTCGGTCAGTGCCTCCTTCAGGATATCCAGTTTACCTTCATACAGTTCCTCCAGCTGGTCCCTCTGAGTATCCAAACATTCCCTACAAAGGGCAGACAGCTACATGTCAGGGTCTGACAGTTCTTTGTTCAGGGTGAGCCACAGGAGTGAGAGAGATCAGCATAAGCCATACCTGTACATTTGCTCCTTCTGTTGCATCATCTCCATCATCTCATCGCAGATCTCTGCACGGAGGCGTGTTTCTAGAAGCAGCTTTTCCCGTCGCTCTTGTGCCAAGAGTTCTCGTGCAGCTTCCAGTACACGCAACAAGTCCTGCAAGAAGGTCACAAACTCCATTGCCCACACCACACTACAGAATTAAGACCTAGAAGAGGCTAGATGATCCCATATCCATAGGCTGGGGTGATCTAGGTTTAAGATTCTTCTAGTCACTTGGAAAGTTACCAGGTTTGCTTTTATAATTCCCCTCCCATAAAATGGCTTAAACACTGTGCTCCATATGGAGCTGCCTCCAGAGCCGTTTCCCCTACTGCGTTGCTCATGGCTGCACCTGCATTTGGTACCTTGACACATTACCACAAGTCTCTGTAGGTATACAACTTCCATCTTGATCTTTCAGCCATTCCAGCTGCCCACTTTGAGTATCTAGGAAGTTTGATAATTTTTCCTCAATTTAGCCATCTGATTTGCATGTTTTCTGATATCTAGATTTCCCTCGCAGAGTAGGGATTATAGGTCATCACCAAAGCTGTTACTGTCCCTATTCCACAGATGACAAAGTTTCCAAATCAAGCATGTGCTTCCTATTTAGATGAACTGCAGAACCTTTTCCTCATAGATTCCCAGTTTCCAGGGTCCCATATCCTTCTGAGGTTCTGTTATCTTTGTTATAGTGCCAAGCTCCATCCCCACCTTCCAGGCCAAAGCTAAGTGTTCTTGCCCCTCTTTCCATAAAGGCTATAAAATGAATCACAACCCACCTCCTTTGCATACATGGTGACATCTGCTTCATCCTCACTATCGTCTTCTGATTCCGCTTCTTCCTTTGTCACTGCCCCTAGACTCTGGCTGGTTCGCCTGTTGTGCTCTTTGACAATTGATTTGATGGATGGGAGTCTCAGACTCGTAAGAGGCACCTGAACAAGCTGAAAGGTAAAAGGCAGTCATTACTAGTCCACAAATCCTGGAAGTTGTGCAATCTTTAAATGTGGCACTTCTCTGCAACCAGTCAATTCTTTCAGTTTAGCAGAATCTAAATAACCATAAAAGTAATAATCCAGTGGAGAATCATAAAGAAGGCTTGCAAACATTCCACCTGCCTTGTGACAGAACAGGGCCCATTCCCCACAGAAGCAGGATATATCCCAAGTTTGCCATGATCTTGGTGTGTGCTACTTACCTGGCTGGCAATGGCTGAGAATTTGGCTACATGAAGAGTATCATCATATGTAGATGCACACTGATTAATGTTGACAATCATGCAAGAACGCCCACGTCCAGTGAAGAAGCCCTGGAACACACGGGTTAGCTTGCTGTCCCGGAAAGGAACCACCGTCTGCTTCAATCTATGGGGAAAGACAAGAGTGAGCCCATGGGAAAGCAAAACAGCCTCCCTACATGTTCCCTATGAAATTCTGGATACTCACTTGGACTGCTGGTTCTGGCGGAGGGCAGCAATGCAGCGACCCAGTGTGTGGAGGGAGGTATTGATGTTGTTTGCTTCTTTCATTCGGTCCCCGCTTTTCTGGTCTTTGCAGCGCTCCGACCCAGCAAGGTCACAGAGGGATAATCTGAATTAAAAAACAGCAACATTCACGTGACCTACTAGGTTTGACCTCTTCTAGCCAGGTTTACGATTCAGACACCTTGCAATCACCTGCCTGCCTCCCCGGCTTCCCCATAGGTGCACAGAAAGGGCTTTTGGGGTGTGTGGGCTACTGCTGGACAGAAACACCTACCCTAAGCGTTGGTGTTATCTTGTGTAACCCCTACATGAGCTTTGCAGTGTCAAATTCAAAGATCCTTTGCCAGTCCTCAGGAAAGCCACTTCCCAGGTACTGAGACAACCAGTTTCCAGATAACTACATTCCAGGAACAGGCAGCAGCAAGACTCAGATGAGCCCTGCTGCCAGAGCAGGGTGACTTATTTATCTTCATTCAGAAAGCTTGAGGACCACCTCAAGCTGTACCTTGCAGTACTCTTCAAACTCCCCAGTCAGTTCCAAGACTTAAGATAGGGAACATTTACTCCTTCCAAGTACTTTCAACAAGACCTTTCTCAAGATACTTCCCATGCCCCAGATCCACGACAAAATACAGGACAGTTGAGTCCACAGAGAACACCCCTAAATCCTAGAGAGCATGAAACTTACTCGCTGATTTTTGCATCAGTTTCACTGCCATCTCTTTGCAAGCGCAGAATCCGAATGGAGAAGACACTGTGACTGTAAAGAAGCATGCAGGTATTTTAGAAGCTCCTTAGAATCATATGGCTGCCTAAACAACCCTTCAACTCCCTTCAGACCTGCGACTGGAGTTCTGGTTCTTGTGGGTGCTAGCAAAACTCTGGTTTTTACGACCCAGTTTCAGGAGTTTCCAGGCTTCATCAGCATCCTGGACATTGATCCAATTCAAATCTGGAAAAGCCAGGCATACATTGGGCAAGCCAGTTAGAAGAAAACTTCTCAGAAAGAAAACTTCTCAGCCCCAATTTCACCATTGCATTTCCTTGACAATAACAAACTTAACACTCCCGTAATGCAGACATCTGAGACCTCTAAGAAGCCATCATAGAGGACATCGAGCTCCCCAACACTTGACTTCTATGCCACCTACCCACCCAGTCCTCAAATCTCCCTCGTGCGCTGGTAAAAATACCTGAGGTAAACCTACCTTTCACATAGGAGTTGCCAGTCTGGTCTTCACACAGCCGCAGTGTCTTCCTCTTGTTGTTCTGGCTGGGTAAAGCTGGTTCTAGCAAGTCATAGATTAATTCATTGTAAATCTCAAAGAAGGAGACCCAGATAGAGAACTGCGTGTCTGTTGTGTTGGTGAGTGAAATGCGATCCATGTCATCCCAGCAACAGCCTAGTTCTGGCAAAAAGGTAAAGAAAGAAAAAGAAAGGAAAAAATGTCAGGACTGCAGCTTTTCATGGGTCCAATCTGAATAGTTCAGCTATAAACTGAGGTATCTGTCTTCAGCAGGAACATTATCCCAGGTTCAAATCTATTTTATATACTGTTCCGACTTACACTGATGCCTATCCCCAGTCAGACAGCCTAAGAGCCCTTTAACAGGGTCCTTCTTCCTGCGCAAGGGCTTTATACACTTGACCTTGAATCCACAAGTGTGTATATATATATATGTATATATGCCAGCATAAGTGAAGTTTTAGTCCTTGTTACCTCAATCACTCCTAGCTGATTATATATTGAAACACAGAATTCCTAGGTTTAAAAGTCTGGGCACAAGTGCTCAGTGCAACACATCAATTCAGTCCCCTGCTTTCCAGCTGTCCCCATCCCATCACATGGCATTCAGCCTTTCAATAATCATATGCCACGAATCAAGTAAGTGGGTATAAAGCAACTTTTCATTTTGCAAGGCTTGAGTTATTACGCAGCAGCAAGTGCTTTCTTTGTCTGTGGGTAAGACATACAAAGTTCTTCAGCTCTGACATCCTTATGTTTCAAAGGAAAAATATTAAGACTACAGCACCTTTTCTCCTTCACCCACAACACAGCATCCAAATAGGAGTCACCCGTTTTTCCCCAGTCCTCCAAGAAGCAGGTAGCACACCACAGGCTTCCAGACATACCTTCTGCTGTCTGTTTGATGTCTGAACGGTTGGTGAGCTGGCTAGATGAAGACAGACCAGCAACTCCACTGTCAAAACTGCCACTGGTAGTAGCCTGGAGCTGAGATTCAGCACCACGACTCCTCTTCAGTGGCGTTAACAACACCTCCTGGAAGGAAGAAAATAACACAAGCATGTGGTATGACACCATCCTTTCCCTATTATCACTATTAAACCTCCTAGAAGCCACATGCTTACCTCCCACAGACCCCCTTGCAGCAAGGTTTGCTTCTTGGTCTGTTCCTGTTGAACCTGTCTGCTGTCCAGCCAGATCACCTCATTGGAGAGGGAAGGCTTCAGATCCATGGATTCATACAGCCTGTCACCCACACTGTTGAAGATGGCCGCTAAGGACCGCGGCAGAATCCCAGCATCTTTGTTGCTGCCTGAAGCAAGAACAACAGCAAGCTGAGTATTCACTTGTAAAAGCAGACAACTCCCTCAACAGGCTACTAACACCTGGCACTTTTCTTACCCTGAACAGTGTGAGTCTTCCCTGAATTGGTGATGCCATAGGTGTAGACCAGCCAGTTCTGCCCATTGAGTACATCCTTTACCACCTCCTTCATTGTTTCTTCAAAGAACAATTTCTGCCCCACATCTGGTCCAAAGATCTGCAAGCAAGACATGAAAAACAGGCTCAGATAGATTTTTCTTACCTTTTGACTGTTGATTGTTGTCCAGGTGATACTATTTAGTCCTTTGTTCCTTTCACTACCCCCATGTCATGAGCAACAGACACCAATAATTCCAGTTCAACTCTCCTCCTACGAAAACAAGCTGTTGACTTGTTTAATTCAGTAACATTCGATATTACTACATCCTCTAGTGTGTTTAGAGCGTCTTGAACAAAGAGTTGCACATTCTTGCCAAAAAAATGTTGCAAGGATTAGTTTAAAAAGAAAAAAAATCTAAGGAAAAAGTAACAGAAACAAACAAGTAGAGGATTGTATGGGACTACATAGTTCACACAGTGCACTTGATTCAGTACCTAAGCCAGCATTTCAAGCTTTAAGGCTGGTTTAAGCTGGAAATGTTTACAGATGGATTGTTTGTCCCAGTTATCTACCTTGGTGAAAGAGAACCTGTGCGCTGCTTGTCCAACTCCACGCTCTGTGCTCTGCATGGTGAAGGAGTCCTTAGGGGCTTTTAGGAGAAGGGACTCTGAATTCTCAATGCAGACACAGCCCTGAAGAACAACATATAAAAACCCATTATTGCAATGGCTTACAAGAGGCCACAGCACAGAAAACAAAGGATAATAGGATCTCCCAGCAGGCACACAGGCAACCAGCTCAGAGACCGCTTCATTCAGTGTCCTACCTGGTCTTCCCCTTGTTCCAATTCTGTAGATTTCAAGGGTCGAACTCTCAGATACACCTTTAATTTTCCATTATTGTCTTTACTTACAGCCTGCAAAGTCAGCAGAGGTTAGTTGTGGTAGCCAGAGAGACAGTACGATCACCCATGCATCAGGAACCACAGCATGGAGCACGCACACTGCTACCCTGACTAGTGCTCAGTCACTAATAGACAATACTACAATCCAAAAGCCCCAGCAATGCCAGAAGCTCTCTTAGGTATTTCCAGGTACATTAGCATTTCAGTCTAGTGACTTAGACCAACAACTTGAAGATCTAACACCAAAACCAGCTCCCAGACCAAGCACCACACTAAGAGGCACTTACTGACCGTGCCCTTCACAGTATGCTACTCATAGGAGGAACTGCTTCCACCAACAAAACATTTTGTTCTAGCCTCTTCTGAAAAATCTGTTGGCCCTGCATCACAACATCTTTGCACAGAGACACAGCAGCCACAAAAAAAAAAACACTGCCCTCTTTGTGACAGAAGAGCTTCAACCTCACCTGCTGGGCACTTTCCAGAATTGGAGATATGGCAGAGAATTCCGGCAGCAGGTTCTTGCATGCATCAGCCCCAAACGCTGCTGCTGTAGATTCAAGAACAGTGGAGGCAGCAACATCATCATCACAGAACAGCGCTTCCGCCATGGCGTCTCACACAGCTCCTGGATAAAAACAGGCACAGTGATGTTACAGCAGTTTTCCAGGAGTCCAAGCATTCCTCTACCTGCATGCACCCCCAGTACACCCAAGTCTACCACCATTGCCATATCTATCCCATCCACTCCACACAAAACCAAACATGAACTGCCACATGGAAGCCTCCCATCATACACACACAAACAGAACGTCTCTGCAAATACACACACACACACACACAGAGAAACACAAGCTCCCAGCCACACCACCCACACCCAGCGGGCACCACCTCCCACACGCACACCCCGCACCACCTCAGACACATACACCCCACACACACGCAACATCTCCCCCCCACCCAGCAGCATCCTGCTCACCCCTCGCACCCACACGCAGCATCTCATGCACACCCCCACTAAGCAACATCTCCCTCACACGCCCCCATCACGCAGCATTTCGCACCCAGGACCACGCAGCGTACCTCATGCACCCCACAGCATCGTCCCGCACCACACAGTATCTCAACACTCCGCACCCTGCAGCGTCTCCCCCCCTCCACGCAGCATCTCACTTGTACCCCGTATCGCGCACTGCCTCCCCCACCATACCCCGCACAGCATCCCGCTCAGAACCCTCCCCACACAGAGAGACACGGACCCGACGCGCACGCGGTCAGTCGCTGCTCTCGCGCACTGAGTCCCGCGTCCCGCTCGGCCTCGCATCCACCCCCAGCGGGCGCAGCGCTTACTGTAGAATATTTAAACGTCGCCGCTCTCCCGCTCCGCCAATCAGAGCGCGGCGCCGCGCGCCGACCAATCAGCGCCCTCTATGGGCAGCGGGGGGGCGGGGCCCGTTTTCCCGGCGTGCTTTGCGCGCGGCTCCGCCTTTGCCGCCTTGGGGCCGGGCGGGGAAGATGGCGGCAGGGACGGGCAGTGAGTGTGGGGCAGGGTGGGAGAGGCGGTCGGGGAGCGGTGGGGACGGAGGAGCGACCGGGTAGCGACCTGAGGCGATTCGAGCGGATCTGGTGGGAGAGGGTGGGTCTGATGGGCCGCGCCTGTGGGGGGCCGCGCCTGTGGGGGGCCGCGCCTGTGGGGGGCCGCGCCTGTGGGGGGCCGCGCCTGTGGGGGGCCGCGTGTCCGCTGGGGTTCTGAGCCTGGGGTCCCCAGGTTCGTGAGGAACGAGTGGGTCCCTGCACTCCTTCCCTTCTCTCGGCAGAGCACAAGCTGCTGAGTGCCGGCCCCACCGAGCCCTGGTCTATCCGCGAGAAGCTCTGCCTGGCCTCCTCCGTCATGCGCAGCGGGGACCAGAACTGGTAAGAGAGCAGCGCGCTCGTGTGCGAGGTCCCGAGTACGGGCTGCGTGCGACCCCAAGCAGCAGCCTCGAACTACAACAGCCAGCCATAAGCAGTTCTGCTTTCTGCGTGCTCTCTTGTTCATAGAATCGTTTGGGTTGGAAGGGACCTTAAAGATCCTTTAGTCCCAAACCCACTGCAGTAGGCAGGGATGCATCCCAGCAGATCAGGCTGCCCAAGGCTGCATTTGATCTGACCTTAAATACTTCCAGAGATGGAGCAAACAAAACAAAGTTGAGCTGTTAAAGGTGGAAGCTTCTTGAAAAGCCTTTCCTGCTTTCATAACTTCTGTGTGAAAACAGAAATGTTTAATGAGAACAGCGTAATGTTGTTTCAACATAAGCTGTAAGAGCTGAGTTGTGATTAAGGTGGATATATGGTATGATACTCTTGTGCATCAATTCTGCACCTTTTTTTCTCTTTTTTTTCCTTCACCAAAATAAAAAGTTTTGTGGAAATGTACTAATATCATTTGAAGCTAGAAATTTGCTTTTCATAGCAAGAGAGGAAAGCTGTTGTTTCTTTTGGAGGAGGCAGATATTTTCGAGTACTTCAGTAGTTCCCAAAGTCTGAAACTCATTGGCAGGTTTGTTGTGTTTATGAGGGCAATTCAGTAATGGATGTCAGGACAGGTTAGTGTCTTTTCTCTGCTTGTTGGTTGAGGAAGAAAATTGGTTGAAGGTGGCACCATTTCTCTCCCACAGGGTCTCAGTCAGCAGAGCTATCAAGCCATTTGCAGAACCAGGACGCCCTCCTGACTGGTTTTCTCAGAAGGTGAGATATTGGCATTTGAGTCTTGGAAAAATGGGTTCTGCATAGGATATGTAAGGCAGCTGACTAAGAGAAGATATTTCTTGGTTTTTAAGAAGATGGCAAGATTAATTAAAAAAAATCAGTTCTGTATAAATCAAATTATATACTTTTTTTCTGTTTCTGAAACAAAATGTGAGCTTAGTGTACAGTTGTACTGTAAGGTTAAAAGACAAGGATGATCAAAGACATGAAACAGCTTCCTTGTAAAGGATGGCTAAGTAAAGTAGAACCTTTCTACATGAGAAAATGAGATGAGTAACAGGAGATACAGCAAATGTCTATCAGAAGTGGCATGAAGTTGAGCATGAGTAAGGAATAATTGTTAGTGCTTTGTTCAGTACAAGATTTAGAGGCTATTAAGTAAGACGTAACATAAGGCAGGTTCAAAGCAAACATAAAGAGATTGTTCTTTACCTAGTATGTAACTAAACTGCAGAATTCCTTGCCCCAGGAATTTGTGGATACTCATGTATTTTGATGTGTCCTGCTTTTTGGGCAATTACCTGGGATTTTTGTTGTATGAGGGACAGAGAGACTTAAGAGAATCAAAGGAGAAGTTCAGCTTTTTATGTTGCTTACTGTTTCTGTTAAGCTACAAAACTGGCCTTGATGTAATGTTATTTTATTTCCTCAGTTGAAATATTTTAATAGAACCATAGAATTATTTAGGTTGAAAAAGACCTTTAAGATCATCGAGTCAAACCCTTAAACCAGCACTGCCCACTCCACCACTAAACCCTATCCCTAAGCACCATGTCTACGGGTCTAAATACCTAAGTCCAGTCTAAACCTCCCCTGATGCAGCTTGAGACCGTTTGCTCTCATCCTGATCTGGGAAGAGATCAGCACCCACCTTGCTACAACCTCCTTTCAGGTAGTTGTAGAGAGTGATGAGGTCTCCCCTCAGCCTCCTTTTCTCCAGACTAAACAATCCTAGTTCCCTCAGGCACTCTCGTAACACTTGGGCTCCAGACCCTTCTCGACTCCATTGCACTCCTCTGGACATGCTCCAGCCTCTCAGTGTCCTTGTAGTGAGGGGCCCAAAACTGAACATAGGATTCAAGGTATGGCCTCACCAGAACCAAGTACAGGTGAACAATCCCTTCCCTGTTGGCAACACTATTTCTCATCCAAGCCAGGATGCTGTTGGCCTTCTTGGCCACCTGGGCACACTGCTGGCTCGTATTCATCTGGCTACAGACCAGCACTTCCAGGTCATTTTCCACTGGGCAGCTTTCCAGCCACACTTTGCTGAGACTGTAGTGTTGCATGGGGTTGTTGTGGCCCAAGTGCAGGCTGCGCCACTCAGCCTTGTTGAATCCCATACAGCTGACATCAGCCCATCAAGCCTTCTTGTCCAGATCTTCTGTAGAGCCTTCATGCTTTTAAGCACATCAGCACTCCTGTCTGATTTGATGTCGTCTGTAAACTCACTGAGCAAGCACTCAATCCCTTTATCCAGATCATTGATAAAGATATTAAACAAGACTGGCCCAACACTGAGCCCTGGGGAACACCACTTGTGATTGGACACCAGCTAGGTTTAACTCCACTCACCACAACTCTTTGGGCCTAGTCTTCCAGCAAGTTTTTCACCCAGCAAAGAGTATGTCCATCCGAGCCACAAGCAGCCAATTTCTCCAGCAGAATGCCATGGGAAATGGTGTCAAAGGCTTTACTAAAGTCTAGGTAGACAACAGCCACATTTTGGTTCATGTTCACAGGCAGAAACATGGATACAGTTCTATTCACGCTTGGCTTGCTTTAATTTCTAAATTGTTGGAAGTGTCTGTTCTTTTACTTTGTTTTGGAAATCATTGTTGCTGTGCTAGAGTAGAGAAAGTGAATTACGTTTCCTCACTTTGCACTACCCTAAATTATAGCCACGGGGTAATCTCTGGAGAAGGCTGTCAGATACATTCAAAAGTGTTAGACCTCTACAGGGCATTTACTCCTGCCTCCTTAGACTTTGTTGATAGTTGTTTGTGTTCTCTGACTTCCTTTGTTTCTTTGTAGCACTGTGCGTCTCAGTATTCAGAGCTCTTGGAGACTACGGAGACTCCTAAGTGAGTACAAAGTCTGAAGCAAGTGCAGCCTGCAGCAATTTTGAGTGGACCTGTTGGTTCTTACAGGAAAGGACTTGATAATGCTGCTCCCAAGAGGAGCGTACAGGAATGAGGAAATCCGGTTGTGATAGCTGGCTTGGGCAGACACTGGGATCAGGGTATGGCAGACAGAGGAGATTGATAAGCCTAAAGTATTTATTGGAGCTTCCTTCCCATATCTCCTTATCTTGTCCCTTTTTTTCATAAGACTGAAGTATTTCAATGTTATATGGTTTTAAAACTGGTCACCGTGTGCTTGTTAGTGACTTCCACGTGCCCCCCACTGTTGTTACAATGCGTGGCAGGATAACTGGGTTCTCTTTGCCACAGCTCTGTTTCTAAGAGTTGCAGTGTGCATTTGAGAACCTAACGCAGCAAAGAGAAACAGTGATTTGGCTGGAATACAACTCTCCATATTATTTTTATTGATCAGGAGTTTTACACACAAATATTAGTTTTATTGATCAAAAGCTTTGCACATAAAATCATTCAGAATAGGGGTAGAAAAGACAGCAAGAGCAAGAAGGGGAAGCATTTTTCGCTTGTCTCTGTTTTGCAGTGGTTTCTTATGGCTTTCTTATCAATGCTGTCACTACAGCTTTGTGGTCTCAGATATTTCTCCCTCCTAAGTCCAGGCATTTTATTTTGAGATTTCACATCAAATTTAATTAAAAGCAGGATGCTTAAAGTAGTATTTGTGGTAGTGCTGAGTGATTTTCAGCACTAGAATTGCAAAGACAAAGGACGTGCTAGAGTTACTTAGGAAAAAAAATAGATGTTTCTTTCTGGATAGTAAGAGTCTTCTGAAGCGAAATGATTGATTTTTTTTTTTTCAGGTTAAGAATTTGCAGTGGATTTCCATCTTTGATCTATTCCTGAAGTTTTTAACATTCAACACATTTAAAAATTAGAACATTTTTTTAGAAGAGGTTGTTTTAACATTGTGCTGTCCAGTGTCATTTAAGTGAAATTGGAAGAGAAGGTTGATTGATTGATTGATTGATTTAGTGCATATTTGTCAGCAGCCATTTCTGAAAGGAGAGCAGGTTTTTTTGTGTTTCATGTCTGAACTGTAGTGTTTTATTCTATAGAAGAAAACGTGGTGAGAAGGGAGAAGTTGTGGAAACTGTGGAAGATGTTATTGTGCGGAAGCTGACTGCAGAACGCGTTGAGGAGTTGAAGAAAATTATTAAAGAAACACAGGAAAAATACAGGTATGGGGCAGAGGCGTTAAGCTGTGGTGCACCTGACAGTTCTATCTTGTAAACGTGGCCTAAGTGGGATGGTGCTAGGAGTGAAAATGCTTCTTTATGCATATTGTTCAGTGATAAGTAAGAAAGATTTTCTGATTTCAGGCAACTCAAGAAGGATGCAGAGCTGATCCAGGCTGGACACATGGATAACAGACTGGAGGAGCTGTGCAATGAGATTTTAATGTGGGTTATTTAATTATTTCCATGTTATGCTTTCTTCTGAAACTGTAGTTGTCTGATGCTGTGTGTTTGTCAGACATCTTTTGCACTGTGTACATTTGGTTAAGAGAAACATGGCAGCTGGGCAGATGGTTTGGCCTCCGAGGGTGGACTTAGTTTAGATGAGGGGGCATCAGCTTATGGGGTACATCTTCTGGAGCTTCTCATTAAAGAGCTTGATGATGGCTCACAGCATCATGCTTGCCTTCTGTTTTTATAATCAGCTGGAATTGAACTTTCCTGCCAAATGTGTCGTTCTCTGGCTGACTTCTGACTCTACCTCCCTCTGCAGAGGAATTGAGCCTAAGTCAGCAAAAGCAGTTCGTTGTAGTGTGGAGATGATGAGGTTGGGGTCAGTAAGCTGCAGGGGGAGCTAAAGGGAAGTGGGGCACTGTGTGACAGTAGGTTTTCGTTCTGTATACAGAAAGAAAAAAATGGAGGAAGAGGAGGCAGAAGTCAAGAGGAAGGCTACAGATGCTGCTTATCAGGGTAAGCTGGAAATGAACTTCCTCGGTTGTCCTCAGTGGGAGATGCATATGTTCATAAGAACATGTGGGAAATATTTAAGTCTTATTAAGACCTGTTAAGGAGGAATTCCGTGACCCTGGGAGTAGGAGGGAAAAAAGATCATAGTCTCTTTCCAGCACTGTATTCGTAACAGGGCAAAATGCAGACACTTGTGAGAGGGAACAAACTCTGTGGAAAAGGTATGTCTAAGAGGAAGCAGGATCAGCAAGGAGTGCTCTGTTAGAATGTCAGACTTTTCACCCGTTTAGCTATCGCTATAGTTTAACTATTGTCTGAAGACGAAAGAGAGATTAGTTTTGAAAATATAATTCTTGGGGCAATTCAGTGAACCAACAGACCTGTGGTGGGAGATGGTGAATACCCAACTGCTATGGAAATCTGCACATACCATTTGTAGTGTGGTGCAAGAAATTCCTACTATACAAATTGTTTTCCTTGGGTTCTATAGGATAAAGTCAGAGGTAACTCAGAGACTGTCCAAGATGGAGTCACGGAATCTCACTTTTTTCCCTATTCTCTTCCAGCTCGTCAGGCAATTAAGAATCCGCCACGGAGATTAACAGGTGTGATGGTTCGCTCCCCTGCAGGCTCAACTTCCCCAGGGGGAGACTATGCTCTGGGAGATCTGTCTCAACCTGTTGTGGACGAGGCCAGTCCAGGGGTAAGGATGCTTCCCATGGTAAGAGAGAAAGACCAGCCTGGGACTTGGGGCTTCATGTCCATCACGGAACAGGAGCCTGGGGAGAATCCCTTTGCCTTGTGTTGCAGAATTTTCGCTGTGGTAGTGCTGTAGTGTGGTTGATGTACAGTGCTGCTCAGTAAACGTGTCCTCTTCCATGTCTGTGCTGATCAGGTGCCTGGATCAAAGGCTATGTAGGGGCATCAGCGGGTTGGCCAGGCGGTCTTCTGTGTGTGCCTGGGAAATGGCAGTACAGGGCAGGGAAAGGGTGAAAGCATATGCCTGGAGTAGGTGCAGCGAGTGAATGGAGTAGGTGTCTGTGGTGTGCTGGATCAATGCTCTTGGGGGAAGGAGCAAGTGGGGCTAGTCCGTGTGGTGGAGTGTGGCTTTGAACAGTGTGGTTTTTCTCTTTCTCAGGTCACTCCAGGGACATTGCCCAGCACCCCAGTTGCCTCCTTCATTGGAATCCCTGACACCCCTCCAGGCTCTGCTCCCCTGGATGCCCCCATGACCCCAGTCACTGATGATTCACCCCAGAAAAAGATGCTAGGACAAAAAGCAACTCCGCCTCCTTCCCCTCTGCTCTCAGAGCTGCTGAAGAAGGGCAGTCTTCTGCCCACAAGCCCCAGGCTGGTATGGAGCTCTCTGCTCATATATGCAAGCACACAAAGAATTTGCTCCAGGGTCTCCCACTGAAAATGAGGTAGCTGCAAAGGCTTTTTAAAAACATAGAGTTTTTGTGAGAGTCACAAAAGAAGTGATATCTGAGAGATATAATTACCCCTGTGAGCCACAGAGGTGAGACCTTTTCCTGGCAGTACTGCAGGAATCATTCATTGCATAGGACTGGCTGTCTCCTCTCAGTCTTAAGGAGTTGGAGTTGCAGGCTTTGCTAGAGGAAGTTGTTCTCCCCAAGGGAAGGGAGTGTGTTAGTAAGCTTCATCCCATGCAGCCTTCATGGAGGTGTTCTTGGTGATTTTTGCTTTAGGCTCATAATTCTTTACATCTTGGCAGGAAGTTGAGTTTCTGTATTTGTGATGGGCCTTAGCATAGGAGTAGGGAGTACTTTAATGGAGTTTATGACCAATATTGAAGTACTGCAGTCTTTTCCTAGTTGTATGCAGTTATTAAAATCACTGTGATGACAAGCCACTTTGACCCTTCTGCTGTTAGTGACCTGGGAGTCTGGAGGGCAACCACTGCTGACACTGTTCAGAGACTAATCTGAAAAAAGCAGCCACCAGCCTGCCTGTGGCACAGACACAGTTAGTGCCTGTGTGATGGAATAGATGTATTGCTGTTGACTTCCCTTTGTTAATACTCAGATTGGGGGTCTTTTGTATTTGTTAGCTTGTGTAAATGTTACATGGGTTCTCTGTTTGCAGGGTGCAATGTAAGATAGAGTGGAGCAAGGAAAGATAATGGCTGTGGAAGACTTGAGTTTTCTTTGTTTTGGCAGGGCTGGTTTACATCTGCTTCAAGGTCTGTCACAGATTTACTATTTTACCTTGCTAGAGTTACTTTCTATCTTGGTGCTTCAGTTTCCCTCAGCTCAAAATAAGGAATTCCATGCCGTCTCAGGGAATAAAGAGACTGGTGTCTGTAAAGGATTGTGAGGTCCTTGAACAAGGAGGTAAGGTAGAACAAATGATGTGTTTGTCCTGACTTCACAGGAAGGTGGCACTGCAGCTGTATTGTAGCTGAAGAATAGCGAATAGTTTCAGACTGCCATGTAGTGCACTTGTATAAGGGCCCTCAGGCAGGGACAAGACTGGACGAAAAGCACAAAAGAAATGCTGAGACAGCAGGTGATGGACATATCCATGGAGGTGCATATCTGGCAGAGAATCTTTGATGTCATGATATCTCCAGGAATTTCAGTGGTGTCTTCCTTTGGCAGGTTGGTGAAAATGAAATGGCAGTGGCTTCTGGTCACATGAACAGCTCAGGAGTCCTGCTGGAGGTAGGAAGCGTCCTTCCAGTGCTGCACAGTGGGGAAATGCAGTCGGCACCTGGTGCTGTCCCTGCATCTCCTGCTGCTTCAGGTAACTCAGGACTCTTCCTGTACAATTCTTCCTTCAGATGTACCTTGAGACTGTTAGATGAATTCTCTCTGAATATCTAGCTGGCCTGGTTTGGGGGCTTCTTTATGAGTTGTATTCCTGTTTCTGTACCCCTGTCTCTCTAACCCCTGCTTTTTTTTTTAAGAAGAATGTAATCCTTACAGAAAAAAAAGAGTGCCTTGATCTAAACTGACTGAAACAATTAGAGTTGGTTCAATCATGGCCCATGCAGTATAATTTTCTGGTTTTGATACTGACAAATAATAGGTGTTTCAGTCTAGAGAAAAATGGTTAGTTGACAGGGATCTAGGGGGGAAAAAAATGGTCTAGTATCTGATTCCCAGTGTGTCAAACTGTAGCTCCCCATGTATGTGCAGAACTTGTGTGTCTCACCTGTGCTTTAGCATAGAGGTCTCTTAAAGATTAGACCACAGTGGCCTGTGAGCTCCAAAGAAAGTTCCACAGAGGGAAGCGAGAGGGACAGTGCAACAGTCTTTGCCTTGGGCCTTCACCAAACAACCTGCCAACCAATGGTTTAGTCACATTGTCTGCAGTTGAGGATTTATGCCATTCATTCATATGTAATTCCATATGAATAATCTTACTTTCCTTATATACATCTGTTCTTTAAGACCTGTTAATTTGGTCCAGACATTTCAGTAAATTCAGACTGGAAATTACAGCTAAGAGGAGTGGCAACCTTTGACATAAGAGGAATTCTCCAGGATAAGACCTGCAAAGAGATCCCCTCTGCTGCCTTCCAGCTCCTGTGGTGACTCTCTTGGCTTACTTTGTGTGGCTCTCGTGGCACTGTTTTTCAGATTTCCCATAACTGTATTGGGATGAGCCTTTGGAAGGGCATCTCTCTGCATGTGTGGCTTAGCCTGTCATTGAATACAGTGTGCCATAGTCTGCATGTTTCTGTCTCAGACTGCGCATACAAAGAAGTCGTGCATTTTTGGTGCAGGTTCTCCGTATAGCTTCTGGGACCATTTGTGGGTACCTCTCAGTGTCTTTTCCTTGAAGGAGCCACCAGGCAGTGAAGAGCCTAGTGGTGGCTTTGTGGACTTCAGTGGTGGCTGCTTCTTGCTCATGTGCTTTTCCCTTCTACTCTCTGTTAGGTGCTCCTACGCTTTCCCGGCTTTTAGAAGCTGGTCCTGCACAGTTCACCTCACCTCTTGCTTCCTTCTCCGCTGTTGCCAGCGAACCTCCAGCTAAGCTCCTGCCACCCCCCGTAGAGCCTGTGTCGCAGGCAACCATTGTCATGATGCCCACGCTGTCAGCACCATCCGTTGTGCCACCAGCTGCAGCTCCAGAAAGCATAGCCACAGGTGCGTTCCTGAACTACGCACTCGTAGGTCATGAATTGCTAAAAAAACAGAAATTCCATTGGGATCAGCACCCAGCAAGCTCTCAGCTGAGCTTTATCACCTCAGACTCACCATCCTTCATGAAAGGACTGTTATGTCTGGGTTCTGGAGTGAACAGATGGTTCTAAACAGGATTTGCTGGGGACTGGGGTGGTGCTAATGGTATGTTGCTGGATTGTGGTTCAAGGACTGGAGTCTCACTTTATCTTTACTGTGGGAAAGCAAACCCATATTTATCTTTTATTTTTCTAAGCTATGCTGTTGTGGGTGGACCTGGGATACTTACAGTTGGTGCTTGGTGTTATCTGCTGCAGGATTTGTTTATGTGGGCTTGACTTCAGCAGATTGGTCTCTGATTGTCACTCTCAATCCTTGTGCAGTGAGCCAGCCA
The DNA here is from genome assembly GCF_017976375.1 of Cuculus canorus. Taxonomy (NCBI): domain Eukaryota; kingdom Metazoa; phylum Chordata; class Aves; order Cuculiformes; family Cuculidae; genus Cuculus; species Cuculus canorus. The sequence continues at coordinate 11,121,998 of NC_071414.1, forward strand.
GAAGCCTGTGTTTCCATGGAGGCAGTGTCTGATTCCCATACTGTGACAGTGTCCATGGACAGCAGTGAAATATCCATGATCATTGACTCCATCAAGAAGGAGTGCCTTGGTTCTGGGGCTGGCAGTACTGCAGGGTCTTCCAAAGATCACTGCATGGATGGAAAAGAAGACCTGGATTTGGCTGAGAAAATGGATATTGCAGTGTCGTATACAGGAGAAGAGCTGGACTTCGATACTGTTGGAAATATTATAGCCATCATTGAGGACAAGGTAAAGAGACAAAGCAGAGTGTCAGTGCCTTTGGCTCCACATCCAGTAAGGTTAATATCAAGTGATAACTGTTCACCAATTTAGTTAGTTTAGACAAGCAAGAAACAACTATTCCAAAATGCACATTTTCACCATCATTGTCCAGATCCATAGGAAATGACCTTGTGACACCACAGCTGCCAGTGTGCCACATTTAGCCTAATGCTCCTCGTCAGAGTGCAGAAATAAATCTTTCTTCCTTGTGTTGGGTAGGGTTTGGGTCACCGTCGCTGGCAGCCAAATGAGTGCTGCTTGCAGCATGCTTTCCAGGAGTGCTGTTTTTCTGAAACTGAAGCTCCATGGGAGACTCCACAGGCAGTGATAGGAGGCTGACTGAAAAGAAGCTGTGTAAACAAGTACACCAGGCTTTGCACAACTATCTCATTACCAAAAAACTTGAACTCTTTTTAATCCCTCTTTCTGACCTTGGCCTCTGCTGCTGTGTGTTTATTTTGGCAATAAAGGTAGACGACCACCCTGAAGTCCTGGATGCAGCAGTTGTTGAAGCTGCTCTGTCTTCTTTTTGTGAAGATACCGATGATCCTCAGACCCTGCCTGGCCCGTGGGAACATTCAATTCGTCAGGAGCATGAGAAACAGGCCCAGATACCCCAAATGTCTGTGACTGTGAAGCAGGAGGGACTGGAGTGTGAAGAGCCAGAGGCAAAGGGCATTCGAGACCTAATTGGCATTGGCGAGCTGGGATCAGAAATAAAGACAGAACCAGCAGAGCAGGAGCAGAATCAGCTGGGGCCGGAGGAAACCATGCCAGCAACTACAAGAGTGACAGAAACACCAGAGATGAGAAGTCAAGACATAGAAGAGGATCAAAGAGCAGCTGTAGCAGCAGGAGAGACTTCAGAAATTGAGATAGAATTGGCCAAGGGAGAAGATACAGTGCACAATACAGTGAAGACAGAGGTATGTGAGCAGAGAAACTGTCTGGAACTGGTGTGGGGAAAGAGAGGAACAGTTGTGGCAGGTAGGACAGAAGTTTAGAGGAAGGATGGCTGCTGGGTTGAAGGTGACCCTTCGATGAATGTGACTGACTGTTTTCCTGGGAGTCGTGCTGCTGATCTGTTCAATCTGCAGAGAATTGCTCTGCTTTAGGCAGTACCTGTATGTATCTCCCCACACCCATGTGCAGAATTGCTGTTGGGAAGGTGCTTAGTGAGTTTCCGTGGCTTGAGTTAGGTTAGGGTGAGTGAGATGTGCCCACTCCTTCACTGAAGTAAGCTGACACAAACGTCTAGATTTGTGCATTTCTCTTCCCTCCAGACCCCACCTGATGATGATTCATCCCCTCCACAAGTCCCAAATGTCAGTGAAGACTCCTCACAGGCTGATGTTCAGCACAAATTTGAGCTGTCAGGTAACTTAATTCAGCTAGGAAATCTTTTACATGCAACATTATTAGCTGGATAGATGTCAGTGATCTGGTTCAGGTTTTTTGGGGAGGAGGGAGAAAAGTTGTGTAGGAACAGTGGTAATTATTGCAGGACAGTAGGCATTGGTGCAGGAGCTTTTGTAATAAAAACTGCTTTGGAGAATCAACCTTTCTGCTTTTCTTTCTTTCACAGAGTCAATAAAGGATGAGGCCCAAGTCCTGTTTAGGAGTCAGATGAAGGTAATTCTGGATTGGTTGTAGTCATCTTGGGTTCATGAGTAAGGTCTCGCTGCTGCTGCTTCCTGGCTGCCATCTGTTGAAAAGCAAAGCTTGCTTTCAGCTTTCTGCACTGAGAAGAGAATTGAGCAGTCTGCAGTTGGAGCTAAAGGGGGAGATGGCTTCAGGCACTACAAAGCTGTTTGTATGTGTGGTTCTGTTTCTGCAGGGGGAGACAGGGCAGGATAGAGTGATGAGGGTTTTGTGAAAGTACGTGTACAGTTGTCAGCAGCTGTGGCGAGGAATTCACTTTGCGTGCTGAACCGTAGCTGCTTTGGAGGCTCTGAGCTGCTGCTGTAGCTGGCTGTGCAGACTCATGAACTTTGTGTTTCAGGATGGGCAGGGTGAAGAAGATGATGAGGATGGTGCCAGTGAGGCTGCCAGTTTGGAGGAACCCAAGGAAGAAGATCAGGGTGAGGGATATCTATCAGAGATGGATAACGAACCCCCTGTGAGTGAGAGCGATGATGGCTTCAGTGTCCATAATGCACCTTTGCAGTCTCACACGCTAGCCGACTCCATCCCCAGCAGCCCAGCCTCCTCGCAGTTGTGAGTATCAGTGAAGCTGTTGGACACACAGATGTAAATCCTAGGCTGTTTTGTGGAGGGAACATCAGATTCTCATTTCTGTTTTGCTGACTGAGAAGGTCCAAAGCGGGAATTCGTTGATGATTTGTCTGATTCTTCCTGCTTACAATTGCAAGTGTGCAGACAGCACCAGGCCCCGTGTTTTTCTCTCTGTCTTAGGCATGCATTAGTCTAGGCGTATCAAAGGCAAAATAAACTATAAGGTTTCTGCTCCAAGGCAGCATGCAGACTCCTGAAGGAAGTTCTGTTCTTTTCTTTCCAGCTCAGTGTGCAGTGAGGACCAGGAAGCAATACAGGCCCAGAAGATCTGGAAGAAAGCCATCATGCTAGTTTGGAGAGCAGCAGCTAATCACAGGTGAGTTTGATGTCTTGAGAACTGGCGGAAAGAAGTGACTAATCCTAGATAAGTCTCTGCTGTCTTATCTCGGAGGCTCATCTGCCTTGGTATCTGGGAGATAATGAATCATATTGTTACTGGTAGCAGACAAGTAAACATGAGACCATGAAACAAATATTTATCAGCAAGGACAGGCACTAAATGGACTGCACTCGTCTCTCTGCAGGTATGCCAATGTCTTCCTACAGCCTGTAACTGACGATATAGCACCAGGCTATCACAGTATTGTGCAGAGGTGAGTTTCAGCGGACTTCTGTGACTAGAACTCTGTATATTCATGTATTTATGTAGGGATTTCTGTCAGGAATGCTGTAGTTTTTGGCTGCCATGCAGACTGCAGGACTTGGAAATCTTTTTTTTTTCTGGCATGATTTGGTCAGAAACATGTTTCCCAAAGAAGAGGGTCATCTTCAGTAACAAGTACATGTCTTTACACAGCCCTGGCTTTTAATGACGTACACTGACTTACACAGAACATTTTGTCAATAAGGTAGTGTGTGACTGATATCTTTCTCCCAGTTTCTATCCAAGAGTACGATTTAATTTTTGAAATTCTAAGGTCCTGTGTTCTTTAGTCAGCATTTTTTACCAACAGGGATAGTGGGTTCTTCAACATGAATTATCAGAATGCCCTGCTAGCCCCCAAAATCTCTCCAGAACAGTTCAGTGGCTGCTGCTCTGGCTTCTTAGTGTCTCCTTTAGTGATGCCTGGAAAAGGCAAATGCTTCTCCTGAGGCATCAGTCACGCTGTTGTTACCATTCATGATAGCTGGTGGACAGCTTCTGTCTTCTCCCCTGAGGCTTTGGTACTCAGGAACACAGCCTGTGTGGAGGAAAACCTATTCGGCTAAATTAAATAGATGGTCTAACTAGATGTGTCATGGACCCTGGGCTGTGTCTGAAAGAGAGGGGAGTTATTCTGTTGCTATTTTGACTGCATTTCTTTCATAGGCCAATGGATTTATCTACTATCAAAAAGAACATTGAGAATGGGCTGATAAGAACCACAGCTGAGTTCCAACGTGATATTATGCTGATGTTTCAAAATGCAGTTATGTACAACAGCTCTGACCATGATGTGTACCACATGGCTGTGGAGATGCAGCGTGATGTCCTGGAGCAGATCCAGGTAAAGTGCTGAGCTAAGGCCTGTGCAGGACGGAGCATCTGTCTTGGTCCATAGGTAGGGAAGGACTTCTGGATATAAGACCAGAGTTTCACTCACAATGTCTTTAAATGAAATAGTTCTATCGTTCCCTGCATATCTCTTGTGTTAGCCCTGGTGCTTATGGCAAGCTAAATTGTGGGTAATTTAAAACTAACACAAAAAAAATGGTTTGTAGGTTCAGCCCAGTCCTATTTCAAATCTAATTTCCTTCAGGGAAATGCTTAGGCCAGCAAGAACCAGGGTGTGGTTCAGGAACAGAAGCAAGCGATGAGAGTGGTGAATGACAAGGGACGCGATTGCTGCTTTTGGTGGCTCTGCTGGTTTATGCTGGTATAAACTGTACGTGAAAGTGCGTCCAGTGAATATGTGCCATTTAAAATTACTTGTGAAGTAGAATATCCCAGCTGGCAGGGCTAACAGAGTTTGAACTGGGTTTTTATAGCTCCTCAGGACTTGTGGCTTCTGAGGTAAAGGGGGAACTTACTCTGAGCAGCAGACAAGGAAGTGAAACTGCCTCTGGCCCAGTCATTCCCAGCCTGTGGTTTGTGATGGTTAACTGACGTGTACTAACTGAGCTTATTTTGCCTGAGAATCTTAACAGAGTGTGGTTTTCTTGCAGCAATTTCTGGCCACACAACTGATCATGCAAACATCAGAGTCAGGGATCAGTGCAAAGAGTCTGCGTGGGCGAGACTCCACTCGCAAGCAAGATGCTTCAGAGAAGGTGAGAGTGCTGCACCCTGTGGAAGGGCATTTGGTATCTGTGAAGAATCTGAAGATACTTCATGAAGTTCCCATACAAAAGAGAGAGAATGTTTTTTTGAAACTGCAATGGCTCTGCCATCTTCAAATGAACAAATTTTTCTTTAAATATGTCCACTGATTACATTTCAGCTCTGGAGTTGTACATCACTCCAGAGGCAGGTCTCAAGAGTTTTTTCTGTAATCCTAATAGTTCTAGTCCCAAGTTTTAAAAACAGTTGATGGAAAGCGTTGGGATGAACAGAATATTGGAAGAGGTGTGATATGGCAGGAAGATGAAAGGGTAGAGAATTGGAAGAGTAGTCTCTGCCATGTTCTTCACTTCCTAGTCAGATTTTTGGAACTAGGGTATCACTCCAGTCTGATTTGCTGTGTAAAACACAACAGAGAACTTTGGGCTTCTGCGCTGATCTAAACTAGTAGCCATGTAGGTTTGTTTGGGTTTTTTCCTTCCAAAAAGACACATCCAAACCTAACTTACCTCAAGTGCTCAGCTGGTGCACACAACAAGAGCTGCCTGCTTAGTTCTAGTGGGAACTGCACAGTGCAGAAGGTGTTTGGTAGACCAGGCCTTGCCATGGCTGAGGAGGGAGTATCCCTTTCCTAGCATTCTGGCTCTTGCGGTATCCCTCTTGTCTGTTTTTATGTTCCTGCTGCATACAACTGATGCCATGTGGGAAGGGGAGCGGGGCACGTGTTTCTCTATGCTCGTTTGTGGGCTCAGTGCTTCTGTGTGGTGTGTGCATTTCCATATCTGATACCTGATAAGTCCTTCTGTTTGGCCTTTTAACAGGACAGTGTCCCAATGGGCTCTCCTGCCTTCCTTCTCTCTCTCTTTGTAAGTATTGAAAGGCTCCAGCAGATACTGCAGTACTGCTGGCAATGTGCTCTGCTCCTTGTCTGGGTGATCACTGCACTGTCACAGCATCCTTAGCATTCCAGCGGTGTTTGTTTAACTTGGGGGCTGTACAACCATGATCATTAGGAAAGAAACATCTCAGTCTGTTATTCTCAGCGTGGGTGAGTGGGGAGGAGCTTCGGTCTTTTCTTCTGGTTCCAAGTGTTCTCATTTTGTCACCTGCCTTTGCTTTTTTCGTAACTTCTCTGTGGCTTTCTTGCAATGTAAGTGAGAAGACAGACCAGGTGGTGCAGTACTATAGTTCTTACATCTGTCATGTTTATACAGCTGCCTGTTCCACACATTCAATACAGTGCAAAGGGTCTTTAAAAAGTGAGGATTCAGTTGTGTATTCTTTTGTCATTCATGGTCCAGAAAGCACATAAGATACTCTGCAAAAATACCTTGCTCTATGCCTGTGGTGATCTGGAAGTGTTTGGAAAAATATTCCCTCCAGGAAACCCTAAGTCTCTGAGTTGCGGGGAGGAGAGAGGGGAGGAAGATGGAGAGGTTTTTTTTTCTCTCGCATATATCTAAAGACAGAGGAGTACTCCGGGAGAGTCAGCATGTCAGCCACAGGGAAAGGGCAGCGGATCAAAGGAAACTCTCAGCTTGCCTTCTACTCGTGGAAAGGAGCTGTGCGGAGAAACTAGGGAGCTAGTGCCAGGGTCACTCAACTGGAGGAGCACTTCCCGTAGGGATCAGCTGCTTATAAGGTAGGTTAGTCAGCAGTTTCCTCTTCCCATCTTAAGGGCCAAGCTAGAATCTGCTGCTTAGGAGAAAGCCTGCACTGTACAGGCTCAAAAGCATCTGTCTGGGCAAGAGCCTTGTTGCTTCCTTCTGCCTTGGCTGCCAGCAGTGCATAGAGATGCTGCAAATCCCAGCACCTGTGCTGTGTTCAGAGTGAATTTTAGGTAGGTCTGCAGGCAGGCCTCCCCAGGCCTTCTTAGGACACCTTCCCTTTTTCCTGTTTGGAAGGCATGAAAAGTTGTTACCAGATGCACAGCTCTTACCTCCCGAAGTGCTGGAGGAAGTGTTTTGTGTTTTAGGGTTGCATAACTCTCTCTTTGTTTGCCTTTGTGACCAGGATGGAGGCACCAGAGGGCGTCGCTGTGCCATCGAGGCAGACATGAAGATGAAGAAATGATGCTGCAGGCAGACAGAAAACCCCAGCACCTGGCATCCAGAGCTGGACTGCAAGCAAGATGCAGTTAACAGCTGTTAGAGGAAGAAGAAAAGCTGCAGGTCGATTTCTAGGACCTGGTCTACCTTCTTCCCTTGCTCCTCTGGAAAGCAGTGTCTCGTCAGAATGTGTAATCCAAAGAAGCTTCCCTGGAGGGAAGACTTAGCCCCTCTGCCTGTTTTAGGGCAGGTGTCTTGGGCTTCATCAGTGTTCTGGTGTTAGCTAGCAACTGGTGGCTCGTATCTACTGTAATGTGAAGTGTACAGATTTTTACTAGTGATGTGTAAATGTCTATGTATATTAAAGTGGGAATAAATCAAGTGTACAGTGTGCAGTGTACTGAGCATCACAGCTCTCTGCAGTGATGAGCCCTGGTTTTGTGCAAGTGTGCGTACCTCTGTTATCTGCAAATACAACTCTTCCAGTTATCTATATTGCACACAAGTGTGGCAAAGCTTTGACATCAGAGACAATCCATTAATCATGGGTACGTTGCATCCTGATTGGATGGAGTGTATGAGAACATGGCACCATTGCGATGAAATGGGAGATACAACCATGAGAAATTGAAGACTACAGTCTTGGAGCTTTCTTTAAGGGACCAATGTATTGAAATTTACCTTACATTCCCCAAAGGTGTGTAAAAGGTCAGTGAAAATCTGTGATTCCAGCAGCTGTAGGCATGCCAGTACCTGGTTTCACATTTGAGTTTGTGAACTACTGTCTGCTGGAAATTACCTTTCTTTTCCTCAGCAACACAGGTGCTTAACTGAGGTTTAAGTTCTCTGTGACAATTTTAAAATTGCCTTCTATTTTCTGCTCATGTGACCTGTGAGATGAAACTTGTATATTTTCTGCCCCCATGACCTTTCAGGGGAAAAACACCCAGCATTATCCTTCCTGATGCTTGCAGCAGCTGGGAGCAGCTGCAATGAGCAGCTCTGCAGCTTTCTGACACACAACTTGCAGAAAACTGATTCACTGCAATTAAGACCAGAGAGATTATTGCCTCGCCTAGTAAGAGCTCTTGATTTTCACAAGTTTAGTGTTGAGGTTGCTTATGCCTGCTCTCCCGTGTGTGGCTGAGGTGTGCTTTGGCTAAGAGCCGTTCTGCTGCTGCTGCTTGAAAACGTAGAATCATTTAGATTGCTTACTGGTTAATGGTCTTTCACTACTGAAACTGGGAACAAATTTCTGTTATGAATTTTTATGTCCTCAGCTTTTGCAGATTACAGGTTGTTAACTTCCTAGCAGAAGAAGTTGCAGTTCTTTGGCTTTCATGTATTTTATGGAAAAATTTAAGTTGGAAACAAATAAGCAGGGTCTGTTGCAATAGGGCATGGAGTAATGTTTTTAAACTAAAAGAAGGTCGATTTAGACTAGATACAAGGAAGAGATTTTGTACAATGAGGGTGGTGAAACACTGGCACAAGTTGCCCAGAGCAGTGGTGGGTGCCCCATCCTTGGAAACAGTCACGGTCAGGTTGGATGAGGAAACCTGGTGGAGTTGAAGATGCCCCTGCTCATTGCAGAGGGGTTGGACTGAATGGGCTTTGAAGATCCTTCCAACTCAAACCATTCTGTGATGGTAAGTTGGAAAGGACCTCTCTGCAGTCATCTAGTTGAGCCTGCTGCTCAAAACAGGGACAGCTCCGCCAGGGCAGGTTCAGGCTGGACATCAGAAAAAAAATTTTCACAGAAAGGTTCGTTGGGCACTGGCAGAGGCTGCTCAGGGAGATGGTGGAGTCACCATCCCTGGAGGTTTTTAAAAGACAGGTGGATGAGATACTCAGGGGCATGGTTTAGTGGTTGATAGGAATAGTTGGACTCGATGATACAGGAGGTCTTTTCCAACCTTGTGATTCTCTGATTCCGTGGGTTCAAAGGTAGAGTGGGTTGCTCAGAGCCTTGTCAAATTTTGAAAATCTCCAAGGATGGAGATTCCCAAGCCCCTGGACAAATTGTTTCAGTGCTTACTTGCCCTCATGGAGAAAACCTGTTATCTGGTCTGAATTTCCTTTAGTACACCTTGTTGTTTCTGCCTCCTCTCTTTTCACTGTGTTGGCCAGGTGAAGATTTCGGCTCCGTCCTCTCTATAACAACCTCTGCCCCATCTTTGTGTTGAAAACACAAATATGGGAAGACCACCGTCATGCCTACTAGTAACTTGCTTTCATTGTGGAAAGCATTGCTGTTCATTCCTAGTCTTGGGTTTTTTCTCTTAATCAGGCATTTTTCCTTCAAAGAGCCTTTTCTTTTGTCCCGTGACATTTTAATAGCCTTTAATGATGTTTAAGATCTTTAAAAATCTAAGATGTGATTTTCTCTGCAGAGCCCCATTGCCTCTCTCCCAATTCATCATCTTGTGCTCTTACTACTAATTCAGTTCTTCCTAATACTTTGTTCTAATCTGTCTAGTACAGAACTAGGCCTATTGTGCTGCATCTCCCAACATCCACCCTTTTGCAGATAGACATATCAATCCCATCTTTCTGTCTTTCTTGTGCTGCACCCAATTTAAATGACAGGTTACACAGCAAAGGTTTGGTCACATATTTAAGCTTCCTTACGACTTGCAAGTGAATCCCAACTGGTTCTAAGGTTTACTCCCTCCTTCAAATTGTTCTAAAATGTCCCCTGTTGGCATTTTAATTAGACGCAGTCTTTCAGACACATCTCAAGAGAAGGTCTCGTGTAGTCTCCTCTGCGGCAACTGCTGATAATGATGATTAATTTGGTGTTTCCAACTGGCCCTATTTTCCACTGAGATGTTTGGCACTGATCATGCGTCATCCCCCCTGATCTTCTGGCAGCTCTCTGCTTCTGATGTTTTTGATGAGGTTTGTTGTTGTTATTTGCTTTTATGCCTTTAGCAAATTGTTCTTTTTTTTTTTTGCCTACTTTTTTATGGAATCTATATTTCATTTACTAGAGTTCAGGCTTTTATCATTTTTCTTGTTTTGACATCTAAGTTTCTTTTAAAGGCCGTTTTTTCTATTTCTAACAGCTTTTTCTCATATCATTGAAGGTGCAGTGTCTGATCTCTGCAAAGCGAGCTATAACTTTCCCATTTGATAATGATTCCTTGCTTGTGACTTATGTAGCCAACATAATTAATAACTGTCAGGCAGCTCTTAGTTAAAAGTTGAAGTCTATATTTTTGTCTCTTGTTTTTTGTACAGAATTGGTATGGAACTAAGCAATCTGTAATTATTTCACTCATCCCATTTTTCTTGCACTAATGCTGTTCTGCTCTCTGGCATCTTCAGTCTTCCAAGATGTAGTAAAACTGAACATAAGGCCGAAGACCTTTTCTGTTAGTGCTTAGGCCCAAGTTCCCTGGGCTTCAGGATTTTAAAATGCTTCTCTCTCTCAACTGGAGTATGGAAAGATCATCACAAGCAATTGGATTACCTTAGGCTAAGGCTTTTCTGTCCAGCTGAGCTGCAGTGGCCGGTTCTGCATGTGCTGCCAGTTCTGATGGTGCAGGAAAGCGCTTTAGGCATGGGGTTGCTCTTCAGATTCAATCTGTTCACCCAACTCCTTCAGCCAGAAGTTGAGAGCAGGTGATATTATCTCTTACCTCATCAAATTTTATCTGCTTCTGCTGAAATTAACTTTGAAGGAGGTTTCAGGACAGCTTTTCAGGTTCTAGCTTCACTTGTAAGTTCATAAAATAAGCAAATGAAATTTCTCATCCCAAACCAAATGGATTCCTTATTTCTCCCAGTTACACACTGTATTTGTAGCTGTGCTAAGCAGTCCTGAGAATGCAAAAGGAAATCAGTGAGAAATGTGAATGTTTGAAACTCTGCAAAAAATAGGCTGTACATAATTAATGGAAAGCTCTAAAGACACTGCTAATTAATGCATATAATTCTCTATAGGTACAGCACCCAGGCAGCTGAGTTCAGTGGCAAAACAGAGTTCTCTAACAGTCTTTTACTGTTGTTACTGTGACTCTGCTGGCAGTTCCCCACACTTAGGGAAGTCATAGTGTGTGGACTAGTGAACAGAGATGAAATGAATGGTTTCTTCCTTCTGAAGAAAATGCTAGCTTTTGTTTTCTGAAATGTGTAGAACTGTCCCCTGTCAGTATGTGACTGTGTGTGGTTATAATTCTGGCTCAGGTGCACAAGATACCACCATCCAGCTAAATCACATCCATCACTTTCAAAACAAAGTGTCAACAACAAAGAGTTTGTAATAAGTTATTTCCAGTATAAAATGTTCTCAAAGGGTATCAAAGGGAATTTCTTTGCAGTCACTAGTTGTTCACAACTGTGAGCAGCTCAGGAGCCAGAGCTTGACTTGGTTTGAGCTTGCTGCAGAATGCCTTCAGTACCTTAAACATGGAGCATCCAGCAAAGCCACATGCTCCTAACCAGCTCAGCATCCCCCAAACACAGTAACCCACTAGCCCTGGGCAGAGCACAGCAACAGCACTGGAAAACCTGATATTCAGTTGCTCTGAAATGGCAGTTTGTGGCACAGAGCTACAGCCCTGCCACCTGCTGTGGAGTGTGGGCTGCTTGCCTCAAGAGTTTTTCCCTTTGGCTCTCTGAGTATGTTGAGAACTGAGCTGGGCTTTGCAGTTCTGGATCAGGGTACAAAGAAAGAAATTGCTGTCTCTATCTTTGTTTGCAGACAGGCCATTGCTGGGTGTGGTGGGAGTCTGAGATGGAGTCTCTCAGCGAGTCAGAGAAGAACAGCAACTTCCAGTCACTTCTCAGCTGGGATTCAGGCTTGGATCTGGACATCGGAAGCTGGAGGAATACTGAAGAGGTGGCCTTGTGGAAGCTAGAGGAGAGCAGTGAAGAGGCAGACCATGAGCTGGAGCTCAGTGAGACTCTCTGTGAGGACAATAGCGATGATAACCAAAAGGCAGAGAGGGCATGTGAAGATGACAGTCTCCTCCAATTGTTCTCAGAGGTAGGGCTGTTTGGATGACAGAAAAGTGGGCGGCATAGTTTAGGCCTTCCTGAAACATCAGGGTTTTCAGGGCCTCCACCATCCCTACACACAGAAACAATCTGGAAGAGGAGCAGATGCCCTGAGTTCCTTTTCTCCCTGCCCCAAGTTCAGCCCTTCCTCCCGTTTAAAGCTGGCACTGCAATCAGGCAGCTGCTTGGCCAAAACACAGTTCGCCCTAAAGCACAGAGATGTCAGTGAACTGACACTGTAATAACAACACAGGGCTTCATCGTAAGATTTTGCAGAGATTCCTAAAAATGGAAAGGCATTCATGAGTGAAAGCAAAAATAGCATCTTTGCTGCTTATTTCTTCTTCCTTTCACTGTCACAATTTGAAGCAATACGCCTCTGTGTTGCAGGTAACCCAGATGATGGAGCCTCTCTACATTAGCAGCCCAAAGTCATCACAGATTCAGCAGGATTACTGTGGCTCTGGGAAGCAGAGTGGTGAGGAAGATGTGAGGTGCCGGGAAAAGACTACAGGAACAGCAGTCTTGGGAGCAAAGGAAAGTCAACTACGCATCCTGGCAGAAGATGAACATTTCCTGCAAAGAGAGGTAGGAGAGAGGTGGTCCTAAGAGAGCCTCTCGTCCTGGATGAGAGACAAGGGACAGTGAAGGAAATGGGCTCTAGAAGAGATGAGGGGGTCCCAGGTTCTGAGTGGGGAGACAGGGACACGGAGGAGGCAGCAGGCAGGGGAATGCAAAAGGAGTGTATGGGAGGAAGGATGATTTTTATATATGGATATGTATCTTCACGAACAGGAAGCTTGTTAGAGATCAAACCCTCAGATGTGAGTTGGAGGAATTGCTCCTTGGCAGTGTAAAGGTGACTCATGAGAGCTGGCAGTCTGCTCTCAGTTTTAAGGCAAGACTGGAATAGTTGCCTTGTTCTAATTGCTGTGTTATGCACCACACAGCTTGGCTGGTTTCATGCCCACGTGGCTGTGACAGCAATAACCATCTGCCCCTGGAGACCGTCATGTCTTGGAAGCAGGCACTGTCTGGCCTGGGTTTGCATCAGTCCTGTGTTCTGGGTGGACTGTGGGCTCCCACTAGCCTGCAAGGTGTTGCCAGGACAGTTAATAAGGCAATGGAAGAACAGTGACATTTTTACACAAACATTTGTTCCTTTGCAGATTTAGACACTGGAGACAGAAATAACTTTCAGGGTTCACACATTTCCCCTGTTCAACCAGGACGGTGTTATTTCCAGCAGTTCCCTCACAGTTCTCCCAGCAGTCAAAGCCAAACACAGAAGTGTCCATTTTCTTCCTGAGGAGTCTGCTCCATGAGATCTCCTCCAGATCTCCTACTGAGCAAGTCTCAGGTGCCCCCACACATAATCTCACTTCTGGACTCCAAAGAGGCTCTCTCCTTGCACCTGTCATCCTCTGCATTTTGTTGGCAAATCACTATGACAGCAACATTCTCCTTCTTGGCTGAGTCTCTGTCATATTTATTTGGGAGGTAGTGAGGGAACAACCTTGTTGCACTCTAGGGGATCCTGTTTTCTGTGTCCTGACCTTTTACAAGCCCGGGGCATTCTTACCTCAGCTGCTGATTTCCCTCTCACATCCATGACTCCTCCCAGAAAAGCAGACAGACACAACACTGGGCACCTGTCAGCTCCACAGTGTTTGTGTTAGCCAGAAGTGGTTATGATCTGAGAGATGGGACCAAGCTGTTATTGGAGTGCTGGGAAGCACAGGGAAGGTCTGAATAACATCAAGCATCATCCTCTAGAATGAGAGAGGGCAAGCTAGCTCCCGGCTGAGACTGGATGCCATAAAGGGGTGTGCAGCAAGTTGGATTCTAGATAAAGAATTTAGGTGATAGCCTGCCATTTTAGCTGCATCTTTTTCTCTGTCCCCTTCAGGACAAGACTCAAGAGAATCCTGAAGAACAAGCTGTAGGTGAGGTGCATTCACAGGAGATGACTAATGAGGCCCCGGATCAATATGACAGTGACAGTGCCTCTGCAGCCCCCGTACTGGACTCGACAAGCCCTGCCAACATGCAGCTGTAAGTAGTTTGTTCTGCTGTCTTGTGGGCCCAGCAGAACAGAGTTGTTTCCCATGTATCACATGAGAACAAGCATATGGCACAGGTCACATCCAGGAAGGTGAGATAGGCAAGAAGAACAGGAGGGAAGGAGGTAACTTTTGCTAACTGTGTGGATCTGCCAGCATTTTTTGGCATTGATCCTAATCTGAAATGAGAAGAGCAGAAATTAAATGGAAATACATGTTTCCTCAAGGCAGTAAACTGGTCATCTGGCTTTCTCAGGCAATGTCCAGCCCAGCTCCTAAGCGAAGCATTACCAGCTGCTTTAGGCAAGTGCAGGCGTGTCAGTCAGTCACAGGCTTTGCAAAATATGTGATCACCTGGATGCCTTTTGAAAGAAAACTATAGGGTTTGGGGATGAGAAACTGAGTAAAAAACACCCTAAACTTCAGAATAGCATGAGCTTTTCTGTCCAGTTTGATCCTGCCCTTTAGAGCCGCTCAGCTCGTGTTTCTACTGATTGCTTTGCATCTTCCTGCATTCTGCATGTTTATTTGGGCATTCAGATGCAGAACGTTTCCACCATCTCACCCTGAGAGGCCTTACATAGCTACAGCAAAACGTTTCTGTGCTTCATCCACCTGGGTGTGATGGATGCAGAATTGCCACTTCCTACTTTGTCTGGAGCGTGGTGATCTGCCAATGTGTTCCCTCCGCAGGGTACAGCTGAGCTGGGATCACCCCTTGCAACATTTGCTCTTCAAAAGAACTCTGCTGTCCATCTGGAAGATAATAGCGAGTCACAGGTGAGGGCAAAGGGTTTGGTAGACATGGCTCCTGTATGCATTGCCTGCGTTCCAGCTTCTGTGTCACCAGGCTTTGTCCTCCCCTGCACAACAGCCATCACAGGCTGGCTTGTCTCTCCATGCTTTGCTTCTGACTGTCCTCGCAGCAAGAACAGCTGCATACTGCAAAGCTGGGGAGAACGCTGCATATTCATTTCCTCTGCTTAATGTGGCAGAGCCCAAATGTTGCTTCCTACACAGCTGGCAGAGCCAGCTTCAGCGAGGGGCTCAGCCTCTTCCCATGCCTCTTCATGCCAGCCACCCATTGCTGGCTGTTGCTAATCTACTGTGGTCCACACAGCAAGCAGGGAGCCGTAAGCACTGGTCCATGTTGCGATGTTGTCTTTGATGGAGAAGTGGACAGAGGTCGTTCTTTGTGCTTGTCCCTGTAGATGCAGTGGCCCGTTCCTGAAGGCAGTGTCAGAGAAACAAGCCCCTGGGTACAGTGATGTGGTAAAGAGGTGAGTTTGTGGAAGAAGTCTCTGTTTTTTCTGTCTTCTCTGGTTTCCAAAGGGCCACTGGGACGGTTTTCTTCCTCCTTTTCCAGAGTTTGGCTCTCACCAGCATCTCCACTGATTTCTTTTATTAGAACTCCCTTCCAGTTGATTAGAACCTGGAAGCTTGCACTGACTCTGGAGCTGATGGGGATTGTGCCTGCCCTTTGCCAGCATTACTCCAGGCACAGTCCATGCAGCTGTAAGCCCTCCCTGAGCAGGGGATTCAGCTTCTGTAGCCCAGCAGTCTCTTCTCCCCGTGCTGGCAGCGTGTGCCTCAGTCGATACCCTCTCCTCATCCACTGCTGGCTCCTCGGATGTTTTACTCTCAGCGGAGAAGTGGGTCATAAGAAAATTTCCCAGAGGGATTAAGGGCATTTTTCAGAGCTGAGTCATATTCTATTCTGGTCACAGTTGTCCTCTCTGCAGCCATTCATTTTCCCATTCTGTCAAAATAAGGGAAGTAATATTTGTTCTCCATCATGTTCCCCTTATCAGCACTGCTATTTTTGCTAGCGTGACCATTCGATTTTGAGGGGTTTTAATAGGCACCTATTTTAGTAACTTTTCTTTCTCCACCAAGACCTGGACTGACTTCATGAAGACTAATTACTAGAACCGCTCTGCTTGCCTTCTCTGGAGTTCAACATCAAATTTTTTTAGAGGTGACTGCTAATGACCTGCCAAGTTGATTGGATAGCAAGTGTCGCATTGGCTAAACTTACTTTTGTCTGAATTAGAAGAAAAGCATTTCTCACTCCCCCTCCTTGTGTTGAGCAATAAAATTGATTGAAAATAGCTGCGCTTTCAGGGCTGCACTGAAACGAGAAGCGTGTTCATGCAGAGCCTGAAGAATGCCTGGCCCTGGGTTGCAATTTGATTCTCCTTCTGTGTGTCTTTTGTAGACCCATGGATTTAACCAGCATAAAGAAAAGATTGTCAAAAGGACACATTCAGTCCGTGATCCAGTTCCAGCGTGACCTCATGCTTATGTTCCAGAATGCGATAATGTACAACAGCTTCAACCACCATGTGCACCGTATGGCCACGGATATGCAGCGGGAGGTCTTGGAGCAGCTGCAGATGTTGTGTGAAGCCGTCTTGTGTTCAAGGGACTGGCTGGGATGAGGGAGGAGATAACAAGCCATGTCTGAGGCCTGTTTCTTTTGGAGCAGTGTTGTTGGCTCCAGAGGTCTGCTGGGGCTCGGGAAGTGCTGGCACTGCAGCTGTGGCCTTCAGCAGACCTAGTTATCCTCAGTGATGGCTGCCAGGTTGATGGGATAAGTTAAAAAACAGTTTCTAGGAGGCCCATGAGAAGGGAAGCCTCCTTTCTTCCGTGCGAAGACCAGCAGTGTAGCCTTGCAGTGAGAAGTTTCCCTGTGGCCTGGGGCACTGCAGGAAAGCTCTTTTGTCCATTGTTTTCCCTCTATGTTTGTAGCATTTCCATGTTGGGGTTGGGTTGAGCGTTGCTGCCCAGGGTCACCTCTGACCATGGGTGCTGTGGGCCGCACCAGCCAGGGAGGCCAGCACCGACCACAACCCAGTAAAGACCCGTCTTGAAGGTTTGTCCCTTGGTGTTTGACATCCTGGCACAGCATGGAGGGAGCCCCGGGCTGAGGGAGCGAGGAGCTGACAGGCCTCAGGGTATCAGGCTGAGGGAGCCCCAGGGTGAGGAGACCCAGGCTGAGGACTCAGGGTGAGGGAGCCCCAGGCCTCGAGGCACTGGGCTGAGGGAACCCTGAGCTGAGGAGCCTCGATCAGAGTGAGCTCCAAGCTGGGGGAGCCCCGAGCTGAGGACTCGTGGTGAGGAAGCTCCAGGTCTTGGGGTGTTGAGCTGAGGGGAGCCTCTTGCTGAGGGAGCTCTGAGCTAAGGAGCCCCGAGCTGACAACTTGGGGTGAGGAAGCCCCAGGTCTCGGGACACTGGGCTGAGGGAACCCTGAGCTGAGGGAGCCCCAAGCTGAGGGACTCAGACTGAGGGAGCCCCAAACGAAGGGGAGACCCGAGCTGAGGAGACGGGGCGGGGCAAGGAGCCCCGGCCTGCGGGGGGCAGGGGGCCGGTACCCCGCCGGCAGCCCCGACCCCGCCCCGGAAGCGAAGTGCCGCTCTCCCCGGAACCGGAAGCAGCGTGTGCGGTGCGGCCATGGCGCGCGAGAAGCAGCCGGAGGCGGCGGCCGAGGCGGAGGGAACTCCTGAGCGCTCGTACCGGGAGCAGCTCGACTTCCTGAACCCCATCGCCCAGCCGCTCGCCTCCCGCAAGCTGACGCGCAAGCTGTACAAGTGCATCCGGAAAGGTGCGACCGGCAGCGGGGCGCGGCGGGTTGGGGCCGTGGCGGCGCAGCCTCCTCACGGTGCGGTTCTCTTGCAGCCTCCAAGCACAAGCAGATCCGTCGTGGCGTGAAGGAGGTCCAGAAGTTCATCAACAAGGGCGAGAAGGGGTAAGCGCTGCCCAGGACCCGCACCTCCGGCCCCGCGGATCTCGGCGCGGGCGCTGACGCCGGCTTTCCCCTGCAGGATCACGGTGCTGGCCGGCGACACGCAGCCCATCGATGTGTACTGCCACATCCCCATCATGTGCGAAGACAGGAACCTCCCCTATGCATACGTCCCTTCCAAATCGGTAAGGAGCTAGGGCGGCTGTGCAGCCGGGAGGAACCGGCCCCAGCAGAATGGAGCCTGGTGGGCAGCACCCGGCTCTGGCTGCGACAGGAGCCTTCCTGGGCAGGTCCAGTGCCTAAGCAAAGCACCTGATGCTTGTTTGCAGGCAGGGCACAGGAGGGACAAGCGGTCACAGCACAGATGCAGAAATGTTTCACCGTGGGACCACAGAACTCTTTGCCCTAGGCGAGCCCCTGCAGCATTTGGGGATGGGAACTCGCTGGGATGTCTTTTGCCCCCTTATTTGTGAGCTGGGACCTGGCTGCTTGCAGAAATGAGATGCTGGCCAAGGTGTGGTGGGGCAAGTCCTCCTTCACAGACTGGAAGTTGTGGAGGAGATGTCTTCGGGACTCATACCCCCATGCAGACAGCTCTGCAGACCCGGGCTCCTGCCCTGGGAAGGGTTGCAGTGCAAGAGGCAGGTGCCAGCCTAGCGCTTCTCTTCTAGGGTGTAGGAGACAAGCTGGGAACAGGTCTCTTTAACCCAGCACAAGTTGGGAGGATGTGAGGGGCTGCTAGAGGTATCTTCCCTGTGTTAGAGCAGTGCATTGGCTGTGTCAGTTGCCTCCCTCAGGGGAGGCCCGGTGCCCCCAGGCTTCCTCACAGCCCCTCTCTGTTCCTGCAGGACCTGGGAGCCGCAGCAGGCTCGAAGCGCCCGACCTGTGTCATCATGATCAAGCCCCACGAGGAGTACCAGGAGACATACAACGAGTGCTTGGAGGAGGTGGAAGCCCTGCCGCTGCCGCTGTGAAGAGCCGGGGACGGGCTGCGCCCCGCGGGGCGGTGGCGGGGGTCGCTCCTCGGCCCCCTGCCCGCAGGGACACTGCCGAGGGCGCTGGGGAGCGCTATGGGCGTGAATAAAGTTGTGCGGGTTTTGCAGGACGCAGTCCCGCGCTCCGTAACGGGGAGTGGGGTGCGGAGTCCGCCGCGCCGCCAGGGGGCGACCCCGCCCCGCCCAGGGACACGTGTGACGGCGGCTCCGACCGTGGGGGGCTGTGACTCAGCCCGGCCGGTTGTGTTCCCCCTCCCCAAGCCGCCCCCCGCCGCGCCGGAGGAAGAGCCGAGACTGAGGCCAGGAGAAAGGTGTCCGGGTTTATTGCAGGAAAGGCCGAGGGCAGCGGGGCCGGCGCCTCTCGACCCGCTCTCCCCATTGCCACCTCTGCCCACATGCCCTAGTCCTCTTCCCTCTCCCTAAATGCTTCCCAGCGTGGCAGGGCGCAAGGCTCCCATCCCTCCTTCCACAAGGCACTCGGCCCCTCACATCTGAGGGCTCCGTGCTGGGAAGCTGCCAACCACCCCCCATTGCAGAGGATCCCTGATAGCAGTAACATAGGAAGTCCCGACAGAGGTCCTGGGGCAGCCACCTGCCCTCCCAGCAGGACCAGCGCTTGTCAGGCTTTCCTCCTCTGCTTTCTCAGCGGCACCAACACGGACTGGTTGCGGCACAGGGCACTGCTGGCTCCAGGACAGCCACGGGGAGCAGCAGCTGGAACCTCCACAGCGAGGCAGAGGGGCTGGGGACAGGGCTTGAGCCTCTCATTAGCAAGATGTTAAGTTACTGGGTTGTAGCGAATGGGGGTGGCAGAGCAGGAGGGACAAGGAATGTCTCACAGGGCACTTGGTTTCTGCCCCCGTGGCAGAAGGGATCACAGGGCAAACGCTCCTGGAGTCAGAGCAGGGGGCACATGCAAGACCCCCGCTCTGGCATAGATGACCACCCCCCTCCAAAGATCCCCCTAGAAGGGTCTGAAGTGCTGCAAGAAGGAAAAGCTCCCTTGTCACAATCAGTCCTTCTCCCTAGGGCAACACCAAGCAGCTGGTCCTTGTGCAGACCCTGAGATCATCCCGTTGCAGCAGCAACAGGCCTTCCCCCTTCACAGTGCTGCCAGCATCCCGCCACTCAGATCTTCGAGGACTCCACCCGCTCAATCCACGGAGAGTCAGCCCCGACCTCCCTGGACTCTGACCGCAGCTGTCGCAGCTCCCGCTCCAGTGCCTGGCTCCGGTGGTACATCTCCATGTAGCTAGCTTGGAGTTCCCGCTGGTACCGCAGCACCTTCTCCTTCTCTTCCTGCCAGGTTTTCCTTTCCAGCTCAAAGTTCACAGCCTGCAGCTGGCCCTGGCGCCGCTCCCGCAGCAGCTCTGCCCACAACCACTCCACCTGCCGCTCCAGGGGCTCCGCTGTGTCACTGTGAAGGCCTCGGCACTTGGAGTCATCAGTTTCGCAGCCAGGGAAGTCCTGGCATGCTGGCATGGGATCATCACCCAGTGGCAGTGAGGTGCCGGGCTCCGGAGGACTCTGGAAGGAGTCTGCCAGTTGTGCCAGCTGGGAGTCCCTCGCCTGGACTTCTGCTTTGGCCTCCCGCAGCTGCGTCTTCAGGCTGAAAATCTCGCTCAGCTTCTGAGCCATCTCCTCCTGGGTGTCCCGGAGCTGCTGCTTCAGCAGGGAAATCTCTGCTGCCTTCTGGCACACCTGCAGAGCACAGGCAAGTGGTGAGGAAAGAGTTGGAGGAGCAGGACCCCAGGGATGGCAGCAGCCCAGGTTGTCACCACAGCATCCCTGAGACCATGAGCATCATACCTGGCTCTCCCTCCCCATCCTGTGGCCACAAGTGACACCACAGCAGTGAACCACTGCCTCCATCCTGGGTCCACAGACAAGAAGGTAGCAAGGGGAGGGAAGAAAGGGGACTCACCTCCCATTTGGTCTCTTCCATCTTGGGGCTGACACGCTCGCCCTGGGGTTGCCGGAGCTTGGTCTCCTCGCACTGGCACTGCTGCATGCTCAGCTCCTCCTGCAGCCGCTTCTTCTCCTGCTGTGCCTTGTAGAGCTGCAGCTGCAGCGCCCGCTGCCCGCGCTGCGCCTGCTGCGTCACCTGCTGCAGCCTGGCCATGTACATCTGCTTCAGATCCTCCAGCTCGTCCAGCCACAGCCGCTGCTTGTCCTCAAACACCTGCCAGCACAGGCAGACACTGGTGAGGGCCGGTAGCTGCTCCTCTGTAGGGTGGCCCCAGGGAGGGCTCCCAGAAAGTCCCCTAATGTTGGGTCTTCCCATGCTTGGACGTGCCCAGCCCATCACCCACCACGGCAGGATCCCAGCTCCTTCATAGCTCCCTCCACCGCTGCTCCACACCACTGCCCGGGGCACCCAGCGCAGCCCCAGCCCCACAGCTCACCTGCGTGAAGGGGTCTTCGGTCTCACTGAGGCTCCTCTTCAGCTGCCGCAGCTCTCCTCCCGTCTCCTGCAGTCGGTCCTCCAGCTGCTTCACTGCATCCTCCAGCGAGTAGGTGAACTCATAGGGTGGCGGGGGCTCGCCAGGGCTCTGCAGCCGGCTCAGCGTGGCCATGCTTTTGCAGGACAGGGGTGCCTTCTCAGGAGCCAGGGGGTCCCTGGGGCTCCGGGAGACCCTGTCCAAGGAGCCCCCAATGTGGTTGATGTGGCCCATGGAGGCGCTGAACTGGCTCTGGGCAGGCTTGAGGCGCGAGCCGTAGGAAGGGAAGCTCTGGATGGAGTTGTGGCTGGAGTTAGAGGCCTCATCTAGGCTGATGGCATGGAGCAGGTGGGAACGGAGTGGGCCGTGCTGCGAGGCCCCTGTGCTGCTCTGCGACAGCAGCGTGTGCAGGCTCCCATTGCTCTTGGACAGCTTCTGCCCCTTGGACGAGGACAAGCCCTGCATAGAGACCAGCCCCTTCCCAGCCACCACCTTGAAGGCTGAGGGCCTGATACGGCACTGAAAAACAAGAGGGAGGTCAGGATGAGTCCAACACCAGCACACACAAGCGCCCTGAGCCAGGGAGAACTCCCTTGTTTGCAGCCCCACATCCCTGGACGTGTTCAAATCCCTGTGTTTCACCCAGGGCACAAATCGTTCTGCTCCAGCCCCACCCCCTGACAGAGTGGGATGTATTTTGGGGCCCAACATGGAGCCCAGAGCAGGGATCACCACGGCCTCACCTTGTCAAAGCGGCCCCTCTCAGGCAGGGAGCTCTTGGAGAAGTCTGCCCCACGGTGATGCTCACGGGAGCAGCGCTCAGGGGACCGATTCTCACGGTCACTCTCGTAGTCGCGCTTGTAGCAGGTGCCCGACGTTTGGTGCTTCCGCTCCGACCGTGCCTCCTTCTTGGCCCCATGTAGGTAGCCAAAGAGCTCCCGCTGGCTCGGCCCCTTCCGCAGCAAGCCGTCGGGCTGCCGAAGCCCCCGCGAGCCCCCCAGCGGAGCCCGCAGCTCCAGCGGGGACAGATCCTGCTTCTCGACCAGGCTGCCCACACTGCCCATGCTGCCGCCGACACCAATTGGCTCCGAGGAGAGGTAGGTTCCGAGGACACGGGTGTCGGGCTCACAGGTCACAGGACCCTGTGCTGCTGCCATGGAGAATTAGAGAAAAGCCCGGTACCAGCACTGCCGAAGGAGAGACAAAGTCAGCAATGCCGGGTAGTCGGGACTTGAAACATCCCCAGCACTTCTTATCCCAGCTGGCTCCAAGGAACAACCTGGGCTCCTGGTGCTAGAGAGACCAGCCTGGTCCCGGGGAAGCTCCCTGGGAGCTGAGCGAGCAGAGCTCCGGCACGCAGCGTGCACCGGGGCGGGGGCTCCCCACGCTGCCCCCCCCATGGCGAGCGCTGCCTCCCACACCCAGCCCCACCTCCCGCCCGCGGCCCGGGCCGCCACCAAAACAGGCACCTGCCGCCCAGCCAGGCGGGCGAGTTCGGGAGCCGGCAGCACCTGCCTGGGCCTGGCGCCAGCCCCAAGTTGGCAGCACCAAGCCAACCCATCGTGTCCTCGGGGTCCAGACACCCTCTGCAGACCTCCCAAAATGACCCCTGGAATGCCCGGTCGCAGGCTCACGGGCTTGGCCGCCCCACGGTGCCCAACGGGCTCCTCTCCTGCCCCATGGAGATGCTTCCCACGCCATGCAGGGCGAGCTCCCAAACCCTTCCCACGTTCCTGCTCCATCCCCAGGGGCTCCAGGCAGGGACGAGGAGCTGCTGTGTGCGTGCAGGGGATGCCGTGGCCGGACACGGTGGGAGGGCAGCGGGAAGGGGCAGGATGCAGATGGGACAATGCAGCTTCCGTGCAGGTGGCCGGGGGAGGAAGAACACAAGGATGCCTTTGGCCTCGGCTCCAGCTCCGCAGCGCCAGGGAGGGGGACGATGGCTCTCACAGCCCTCGGCGGGTAGCGCCAAGGCGGAGGGACGCAGCCAGCGTGGCAGGGGCGAGGCAGAGCCCCCTCGGTGGCTCCCAGCGTCGCCCAAGGCTCTCGGGCCAGGTTACACCCAGGAAGCTGCCCTGGTTCTCAGCACCACACGCCGGGTAAACAAACACCCCGCGTTTAATTGCTGCCACGCACAAACCTGTCTGACAGCTCCCGGCCCGCGCTGTCACCTCCCTCGGTGAGCTCCGGGCACAGAGCCCCCGGGAGGGTCCGGGCCGCCTGGGAGCCACCGGCTGTGCACGGGGACGGGGATGTCCCCATGGGGGGAAACCCTCAGCATCCAGCCCCCGCACCGGGGCATCCACCGGGAGCAGCTCCCGGCGCGGCTGGCGAGGAAGTAGGTCAGGTTGTGGGAGGTTTGGGAAACGCCGGGGGAGCCCGAAGGTGTCCTGCCCGCGGCGGGCAGGGTGTCACCCCTCAGGCGGCAAAACACCGGTCTGGCCAGCCGGGCTCCTTCCCGGGGCGCCGGGCGAGACCCGATCCCAGTCCCAGCTGGGCAGGATACGGCCACGAACCCTTTCCCATCCCCTCCGGAGGGGCTGCGGGGGGGCGGGCGCGGGTCGCCCCCCTCTGCCCGCATCCCCCGCTGATCCCGGCCGGAATTTCCGGCACGGAGAAGGCGGAGGGGGAGGTCGTTCCCCGGGGCCGGGCCCGGCCGAGCGCGCTGCAGCCCGGGACAAAGCAGCGCACGGCGGAGAGCACCGGGGACGGGAGGGAGGGGCGCACCGGGATGCGCACCGGGGAAGGAGGGAGGGGCGCACCAAGGCTACCCGGGAAGCACACCGGGATGAGCACCGGAGGAGGGAGGGGGGCACCGGGAGAAACACCGAGGCTGGGAAGGCGAACCGGAGGGCGTACCGGGAGGCACACCGGAATGCGAATCGGGGGAGGGGAGGGGCGCACCGGGACGCGCACCGAGGCACCCGGGAGTCGCACCGGAGGGCGTACCGTGAGGCACACAGGGATGCGCATCGGGGCTTCCCGGAGGGCGCACCGGAGCTCCCCGGGATGTTCACCGGGAAGCGCACCGGGGCTCCCCGGGAGGCGCCCGGCCCGCACTCACCATGCCGGCGGCGCTGCGGTCCCGCTCCGCTCCCCTCCCGCTCCTTCCCTCGCCGTGTTTGAACGCGCCCCTCGGCCGCGACCGCGCGGGCAGCGGGCGGGGCCGGCACCGGCGAATCGCGGCGCGGAGGTGGGCGGCGGGGAGGGGCCGGAGGAGGAGGGCGAGGGGGAGGAAGAGGAAGGGGGGCGACCCGGCCGTGCCCACCGGCGGGGCGGGGCAGCGCGCCTTGCGCAACCCTCTCGGGCGCAGCCCCGGGAGCAGAGGCTCGGAGCGGGCGCCCCTCACCGCGGCATCAGGGCTGGGAGCGGCCGGTAGCGTCGCCAGCGGGGAGGGGCGCATTCGGCTCAGCCTCGATGGCTGCAGCGAGGCCCCGCGGAGGGAAGAGCTCGGCTCCCGGGGATGCTCCCTGCACCCTCGGGTGGGCAGGATTCGCCGGAGGCGCTAGCGCTGCACAGCTTGCTCTGCTGGCCGTGGCATAGACGGGGGGGCAAGGAACACCCCTGCGAGGCTACCACCCTCGCCAGCGGCTGGCCCAGCTCCGGGGAAAAGCAACACGCTTTGTCCCTCTGCATCAGCCCCGCCACGTCCTGGCTGGGAGCCGGTTCTGTCACTCAGCGCTCCTGCCGGAGTCAGGCACAGGGAGCAGCGATCCCAGCATGGAGTGGATCTCGTCACCCGGTGTCCCAGCCACCTGCCTGCAGCAGCCCTGCTCCGTCCCCACGGCAGCTCGTACCTGGTGCCCATCTGCCCCTCGGGAGGGATCGCACCATCGCCAGCACGGGTTCAGGGCCTCCAGCATCCAGCCTGCTCGTGCACCGGGGCCCTGCTCGCTGCCAGCTCCCCCCGCCACGCTGTGCTGCCAGTGCTCACCCCCACACACACAGTGTCCCCGATCGCCCGGTTCACATGTTGGCATTCTCTCCGGTGTGATGCCAAGGCACACAACCGCTCCCTCTGTCGCCAGCCTCCCTGTACGCCGCGGAAGAGCCCAGCTGCACACCGGAGCAGCGGCACACACGGCCTCCAAACAGGGGGAGCCCTTTGTGACAGTGCCATTTCCCAACCTGCCGGCACCAGGAATGCATCTGCAATTCCCTGGCCCTCTATATCCAGATCTCAGCCACGTGTGAGGCACCCCCGGCAGCCTGTGGAGCCACTGGATCCCTACCAGAGGGACAGGCACAAGCCCGCAGTGCAGGCAGTAACAGCGTCCCACCAGGGCCTCAGTCTGGGCAGGTTGCAATGATGCCATGCTGAGCTCAATAGGTGCTGGTCACAGCTGCACTCCTCCTTCCCGTCTGCCCCATTTCCTGCCGCCACGTCTCCACTGTGGGCTGCGCTCCCCTGAGCTCATCTCCCTTGGCCAGGGATGCTCCATTCCCTGGGCAGAGATGCTCCAGCCTCCCATGGGCTTTCCCTCACCCCAACTCTCCACTCGCCTCAGCCCCTCAGTGCCCCCCATCACGGTATTACAGCAATTTCATGTGGCTGACAGCAAATCGCTCCAGGCACTACCCAGATTAAAACAACCTGGCAATAAAAACCAGCTGATTGCTGTGCCCGTGGCAGACGTCACGCAGCCACGCTGACAGCAATTTGGGCCCCTGATGAGAATTTGCAGAGGGGTAGGGTTGGGCCTCAACAGGCTCTCTTTGTCCCCAAGCATCCTGACCCCTCCTCAGGCTTGCTGAGAGCATGGAAATGCTGGGAGGCCTCCAGCTCAGCTCCACGGGGCTCCCGGGACAGCAGGCAGGGCGTTATCCATCTGCAGAAAGGCAATGGGGAAAAAACTTATCCCCTCCTGCCGGGCCATTGCTAATAACGAAATGCGTGGGGAAGGAATGGAGCCAAGCGACCTCCGAGTCGCATTCAGAGCTATAAAAGGAAGCCGGGTCTCCAGCACGGCGCCTCTTCCACAAAAGCAACCAGAGGATGAGGGGGCTGCAAGCAGAGCTGAGAAATAGCTGCCAGGCAGCGGGAGAGAAGCCTTTAACGCTGAGTGAAGTGCAAGGTGCACATATGCTCTCTGTTCCTGCACATGAAACCTGCCTGAAACTGTGTCATCTATTTTGAACAGTGCAGAGAAATACTTTGATCTGCCTGTGCCAGCCCTGGCTGCCATTTAGGCACCAGGCACCGGTGAGAGGCTGGCATACAGGTGGCTGATCCCAAAACCTGTGTGATGGAGAGACAGGAGCTGGGCTGCTGGGCCAACCTCTCCCTCTGGCCATCCACAGCTAGGGAGGTGACAGGTTCTGGGAACGCTTCTGGAGCACTGCGCCATGCATCCAAGCCCACCTACAATCTTCATTCCCGGTACCAGCGCTCCTTTGGGGCTGCCAGGCTGGAGAGGCTGTTGGGAGCTCCTGAGCAGCGCGTCCCTATATTGCCCTGGGGCAAGGCCACGCTCTGAGCTGGGGAGCAGCACACGCCTGCATGCACCTTGGGTGATACAAAGCAGCAGAGCCTGATCCTCACTGCCCTACGCCACCACTTCAACCCCTTCCTCAGGAACCAATTCCCCTCACACCTCAGTCCACAGGGCTCCAGACTCCTCACTCAGCTCCGGAGCAGCATGGAGAGCAGAGTGTGCCAGATCTCTCCAGATGCCCCATCCTGCTGCCCCTACAAAGTACACACAGTACACAACCCCCACAGTTGGCTCTAATGCTTTTGCCGCCCTCATCCCAGCGTTCCGCCCCGGAGGTGCTGTGTCCCCAAGGCCGCTCAGCTTCCTGGGATGGCAACAGCTTCTGTTTGAGGACATCTACAAGCACCCGGTAAAGCAACCGCTCCGGGAAGCACCAGGCAGGGGAACCAGGACAGAAGGGGGCCAGGAAACGTGGAGGGCCCAGTGCCAGCGCTGGCAAGAAGGTTGAACGGAGGGTTACCGGCTGCTCGGCTGGGTCTGCCCAGCTTGAGGAGGCAGCAGCACCCAAAACGCATGCCAGGACTCCGGAGCCAGTGCAGCACAGTCCCACGCACGGCACCATCTGTGAGTCAGCCTGAGCACCCTCCGCTCTGGAGCAGTACAGCACCATTGCACTCAGCAGCCCAAGCAGGCGACCCTCCCAGGCTGGAGATGGAGGAAAGGAGCTCAGTGATGGCAGGGGGTTTCCCTTAACAGTTTGTGGTCATCTCTGCCACCCCTTGGCAGCATCCTAGAGGTCACAGCTCATCGATTAAACAAGTAAACATCTGCCCATCTTGCAGGAAGGGGCAGCCCAAGTCCTCATTCTGACACACCAGGGGAGAAACCAGCCTGCAGCAAGGCAGGGCTGAGCAGCCAGAGCAAGCGGCTGAGCAGCCTGGGCCACACAGTCTTGCCTCTTTCTCATTGACCCAAACTCTCCTCGAGGGCAGTGTCCCTGCCCTGCTTTGCCCAGGCAATCTCATTCCCCTCCCCTTGGGCAGGTTAGGGACAACTGTCCCAATTCCTACACTTCACCCAGGCCATCTTCCCAGTGTCAGCAGCACTGTGGTGAGCCTGTCCTTCCCAGGATGCCTCACACAAGGCCAAAGCAGATCCCAGTTCCCCTCAGTGCTGCTGCGGGCACATCAGGTTCTCCCACACGCCCTGAAAAAGGCCGAGGCGGCACATGCCACGGAAGACAGGCAAGAAAGGGAGCAGCTCAGCCAGAACTCTCCTCCTTGCTCCACAGAGAGAGAAGTCCTGGGCTTCCTCAACTGCTGATCTCCAGCAGAGCTGAGGATGCTGGGGCTCAGGGCATAGCTCAACAACTGCTTCCTGCAATGAAGTGACCACAGCACAGTGCTGGGCGTACCTGGCAGGTGAAACACAGGCATCATCTCACTTGGAGCCCATTTCAGACCAGCCTGGCTTCTGAACCAGAGTAGATCACCTCTCCAAAGACAGCACAGCCAGGGCTAGGCCAGAAATGGGTGCACTGAAGCCAGTAAGGCAAAGCGAGGAGTCAAAAAGAGCAATGCAGCCCAGGGCATTCACCACTCATAGATGCCCTGATAGTTCTTTATTGTCCTCTGAGCTGGGTGGCAGCTCATCCATGTCCAGCGCAGGAAAACTGTCCTGCACCTGCCCTGGGAGGCAGCACCAGTGACACCAAGTCCAGCTCTCAGCCTCTTCTGTTGATCCTGGCAAAGCTCGGTTCTCAGCCTTTCCTGTTCCTCTGCATCTCGCCAGCACTACCATGCTTGTCTGGTGCAAAAATCCTGCCTGCTCCAAGCAGCTCGGCAGCAGCCGCAGCATCTTGGCAAAATGGCAGCGCACATGACTGGCACACAGGAGACAGACTCAGCCAAACACGCACCAAGGGGTCTCGCTTGTGTCACAGTCTAACAAGATATTAAGGACGGTGCAAGGGGCTCCTGCCACACTCAGAGCTGTCCGTGACTCAATTTGGTACCGCACGTTGTTCAGACCTCCCTCCCGATCCACCTTAAACTGTTCCTGAGGAAAAAAAAAAAAAAGACTATTCAGCCTACGCTCCCTTCCAAAAGAAGGGGAAGTACCCAGTACGCAGGGAGGGAGTGCAGAGATAGCAGGAGAGGACACGAGACAGGAGGGCTCAGAGCACATGGTTATCACAACCCAAATCTTCCGTGGGTCCCCTTGACCACACTGAGGTCTCACCTGCTTCTGTGCAGCAATTCGCTTCTGGTCTCTCTTCCTCCAGGCTGGGTCATGCAGGTGCTGGAAAGTCTCATATCCAGTTGTGATTCCAGAGGGACGGTGAACCTGGAAGGAGAGCAAAGCTTCTGTAAAGCTACTGGAAAACTTGCTGCTCCTGCTACGGGAGTGGGGAGCACAGAAGAGCTGCCTTCTCCAAGTCCCAACCTGCAAGGCTACAGCTAGGCACCAGGCAGGGAGACAAGAAGAGCAGTTTCAACCTAGGATTCCATGGAGCACCCCTTACCTGGAGACCGGCTCCTTTAATACGTCGATAAAATTCGTCATCCTCCCGTCCCCAGCCCCAGAAGCGGTTGGACATGCCGTTGCACTGGAATGAGAGGGGCACCGTACTGGCCGAGGTCCAGTCCAGCACAACTCTACATGTCGCAGAGAAGCAGACACCAGAGCTGCAAGTCCC
This sequence comes from Cuculus canorus, assembly GCF_017976375.1. NCBI lineage: Eukaryota > Metazoa > Chordata > Aves > Cuculiformes > Cuculidae > Cuculus > Cuculus canorus. The sequence continues at coordinate 11,151,286 of NC_071414.1, forward strand.
AAGCATCAGTGCAGCCTCCCCACTCCTTCCCCCCATCAGCTCACACCACAGGCTCTGTCCACAACAATTTTGACTCTTTGGACCACTTTCCAAACATGGAGCACAAAAAATCCAACTGTTGACTAAGCTAATGTTGCAGCTCCTGCCCCAAACTGTCTGGGACATCTCACCCATGCGCTCACCATCTCATAGTGCTGTTTAGTGAGCAGCAGGATGCCGCCCACATAGGTCTTGTAGTGGTAGAGTGGATGCAGCTCTGGGGATGCCACGTGGAAGGGCCCTGCCTCTGGGAAGCCATAGTCCAGCTGTTCATTGAGGGGCAGGAGATCGACGTCGTGCATCGCGATGTAGTCGGTGTCATTGCCGCTCTCCAGGAAGCCCACATTGATCAGGGATGCCCTGTTAAATCTGTCATGGGACCAGAAACTCTCAGTACCGAACACAGCAGCCACCATCCATCCCTCCACGTCCCTGTCCTGTGCTCCTCAATGCTAAATGTTCAAACAGGGACACGCAAAAACATGGCATTCCTGAGCTCCACACTGCTGGGTCACGCAGGTGTTTGGCCGCTGCAGACAGTGAGAGGCTACAGCAAACCCGGTCCTGCCCCAGGCCAGATGGGGAGCTCCACAGCACCTACTGGGGCTGCAGGCAGGTATCAGACAGCGAGACAGGGGTGAGCGGTGGCATTTCCAAACACCTTGAACTTCAGTGTCCCCAGGTGTTTAAGGCTACAGACCTGTGACACTGGGGAGAAAACTAAAATATCTGAGGGTGGATAATTCTCTTGCTTAGGAAGGGAAAAGCAAAACACTGTTTTGTCGTTCTGTAAGCTCCAGAGTGAGTAAATTCGGGCAGAGCATCACAGTCCCGACTCCCTGTTGTCCAGGCCCTACACTTCTCCACGCCACCAGAGGCACGCAGGAGACCCTCTCAGAGGGGACAGAACTTTGGAGAAGGGTCCCCTCGCTGCCTTTGCTTGCTGTAACGAGGGGAGACACTACCTGAAATGATCAACCTGGTTGAGGATGAAGATATGATGGCGGATCCTCTTCTTGCTCAGGAAGCGGTGCATGTAGGGGACGAAAGCCAGCAGCTCCTCGAAGCGCTCCCGGAAGGGGACAAGCAGCGCCAGGCGGTGGGGACCCCAGGATGGCTCATCCTCCACCGGCGGGAGTAGGGCTGGGGGCGGGCAGGGCTGGCGGGGAGCCCCCCGTCCCCGCTCACTGCCGGGGAGTGGCCCCTCGCCCTCGCAGCTCAGCTGGAGCCACAGCAGCGAGGCAAAGCCCAGGAGCAGCGCCAAGAAGAAGAGCGGGAAGACAGAGAGGCGGCCGGGGAGGAGGCCGAGGAGCAGCGGGGACCTGGGGCACAGTGCAGAGTCAGTGGCTGCTGGGGAAACCCCAAACCCCACTGGGACCCCTGAACCAATCCTCAACCCCACCCCAACTCTGCTGCAATCCCTGAATCACCTCCCCCACACCCCTCTAACCCACCAGGGCCCCTGAGTCCCCCCCACAACTCCACCAGGACCCCCAGCTGCCTCCCCACAACCCCCTAACCCACCAGGGCCCCTGAGCTGCCCCTCAAGACCTCCATCCCTCACCAGTACCCCTCGCCGCCACCCCCAAGTGCCACCAGGACTCCCGAGCTGTCATTCCCCACTCTGCCAGGACCCCCAAGTTGAACCCCCTACACCCTCTCTGGGACCCCGAGTTGCCTCCCTACACTGCCAAGACTGCCAAGCCGCCCTCCTCTGCCTCCACACCCCTCACTGGGACCCCAAGCTGCCCCCTCACACACCCCTGCCCCACTGAGACCCTTGAACGACCCCACTCACCTGGTATCACCAGGACCCCCAAGCCGTCCCCCAAGTTCCCTAACCCGCCAGGACTCTGAGCCGCCACCCCACTCGGTGCCATGGGGACCCCAAGCTGCCCCCTAACCCTCTGGGACCATGAGCCATCCTCACCCCCCTTCCACCACCACCCCCGGAACCCCCAAGCTGCCCCCGCAAGCCCCCAGGACCCCTGCACTGCCAGCCCCCACTCCCCCTTAACCCGCCAGGGCCCTTGAGCTCCCCCCTTGCCCAGTGCCACAGGGACCCCCAACCTGTCCCCCCTACCCTGCCAAGACCCCCAGGCTGCCCTCCCACACCCCCACACCCCGCCAGGACCCCCGCTCCATTGACACTGCCGAGCTGCTCCCCAACCTCCCTCACCCACCAGGACCCCGAGTCACCCCCACACCCTCCCTGGGACCCCCAAGCCACCCCCTCCACACCCCCAGGATCCCTGAGCCGCCCCACCACCTCGGTGCCACCGAGACCCCCGAGCCGCTCCCCAACCCGCCGGGACCTGAACCATCCCCACGCCCCCAGGACCCCCGACCCTGGTCGGTGCCAACGGGACCCCAACTATTCCCACCCCCTTCCGCCTCTCCACTCGGTGCCACCGGGACCCCCGAGCTGCTCCCCACCCCATTCCACCCCATCCCCGGGACCCCCCGGGACCTAAGCCACCCCCGAGCTGCCCCCCCTGCTCGGTGCCCCTGGGACCCCCGAGCCACCCCGTAACTCGCCGGAACCTCGAGCACTCCCCCCGGCAGGACTCCCGAGCTCCTCCCCCTGCTCGGTGCCACGGGGACCTCAACCATCCCCACCCCTTCCCAGCCCCCCGGGGCCCCCTCCGGCCCCTCCGCGCCACCGAGACCCCCGCGCCGCTCACCCGCCGCGCAGGCGGAGCGCAGCCCCGCGCCGCCCCGGCCCCATGCCGCTCCCCGGGCCCGGGTCTGTCTCGCTGCCCGGAAGCACCGCCTTCCGCACGGCGGGGCGGGACGGGGGCGGCACCAGGCACCCTGCACCCCCCGGGACAGACCCGCGGGGAGCGTGCACCGACCGCGGCCTCGAACCCCTGACCCCCCACCATCGACCCCGGCCCCAAACCGGGACATCCCTCTCCAGGGACACCCCCATACCGGGGACAGCCCCTCAAACCGGGACACGCCTCCCCAGGGACACCCCCCCAAACCGAGACACCCCTCCCCAGGGACACCCCGAAAACCAGGGACACCCTCCCAAGAACGACCACCAAAACCAGGGATACCCCCTCCATGGACAACCTCCCCCCCCACCCCAAACCGGGACACCCTTCCTTAGGGACACCCCCCGAGGGATAACCCCCTCCAAAACTGGGACAGCCTCCCCAGGGACACCCCTCCCCAAGGACTGACACACATACACCCCAAACCGGGATGCCCCCAGGGACAAAGCCCCCAAACCAGGACACTCCTCCCCAGGGATTAAGCCCCACCCCAAAGCGAGACACCAGCTCCCCAGGGACACGGCCTCAGGGACAAATCCCCTAAACCAGGAGCCCCTCCCCAAACGTGGACACTGCCCCCAGGGACAAGCCCCCTAAAACCAGGACACCACCCCCCCCAGGGACAATCTCCCCCAGACCAGGACAGACATCCTCCTCAAGGGTTGATCCCTCCAAACGAAGCCAGACCCCACCAGCCTTGGTGCCAATCTCCCCTGCAACCTGGGATACCCCCTCCTCCTCTCAGGGACAACCCCCACCAAACACGACACGCCTTCAAGGACCAGGACACCCCACCAACTCAACCCAAACACCCCAGGACCCTCCCAAGCTGCTCCCACGGCAGTCCCCCAAGTTCTTTCAGCCCCCTCGGGGCTCCCTCACAAGCAGATTCCCTCCCTTTTCCAACCCCAGACACAGCCAGAGTCACAGGTGGTGTCAGTCTTTTAATGCCCCACTCACGGCCCCCTTCCCAGAGCCTCCTGCCCCAGAGCCCCCTCCCTCCACCCCCCTACCCCATCACATTCATGCCCGCTGCCACTGCCACCCCCCTTCCATGGGGGGAGTGCTAGGAAGAGGGGGAGCGAGCTCTGGGCTCCCCCACCACAGCCACGGGTCAAGGACAGCTTCTGCAGCAGACGGAATCGCCCTCCTGGGTCCGACGGGCCGGGTGCTGGCAGGGGTTACAGCCACACAGACAGGTAAGAAAATACTTCTGATATTTCTCAGAAACAGCTTTTAGAAACCACAGTTTGTACAACTCCCCATAGAAAAGATGGGTTTGGGTCCAGGCCACAGCCCGGGTCCTCACTAGTAGAAGCGCTTGTTCCGCTCCTGGCGTTTCTGGAAGACCACAGCTCCCACCACTGCACAGACAATGATGCCCAGCAGCGCGCAGAGCAGGAGCAGGAACACCTTCCAGCCCGTCAGAGGCCCGCTTCGGAAATTCCCTGTTGGGTCATCCACATTGTCTGCAAAGATAAGAACAGCTACAGTGACTGACCCAACCTCGGCTCCTGCAGGATTGTGCAGAAACACTCAGCTCCAAGGCCTTTCAACAGGCCGTTAAAGATTCCAGCTCCGCATCCCAGTCCTCCACCAAAGGTTTCTGAAAGCCAGCGACTCACCTTTGGGAGATTTAAGGAGGCTGACACTCGGCTCAATCTTGGTCCAGTCAACACTCTCATCTTCCAGTGGGTGCTCCACCATGAGCTGGAACAGCTTCATCGAGATAATGTCGTGATTGTCTAGGAAACAACCATCACCATCAAACACCATCAGAGGCCTCAAAAGATGTCCACACAGTGAGAGCATCCCTAGATCCATGATCTGCCTGGTTTCCTTCCCTCTCAAGCCACCTTCAATCCCCAGGTACCCAACTGCAACTTGAGATGTCTCTTAGCCTTTAGGTGCCTCCTTTCCCAGGCCCCGGGTCCCTGCCCAACAAGGTTTCAAGAGGCCAAGGAACAATTCAGGGAAAGAAACCCAAAGCCATCAGTGCACTCATAATGGTATATTCCAGACACCAGAGAACAGGTATTCCTGTCAGCAAAGCCCCATCTCACCAGACAAATCCCCAGTGCCAGCAGAAGCACCAAAAAAGTAGCCAGTTGGCAGCTGCACCCCCGCAATGTCGATGCAGTTCTTCCACTCGTTCTTGTCTTCCACATCCGTCATCACCTGCAAGACCAGGGAAGCATCACAGCAAGAACACACACTGGCATTCCCACTGCTCTTCTGGAGCTGGAGGCACAGGTAGTCAAGCTTGGAAAACCATCTCCAGGACAGAGCAACATCCCCTCTGTAGCACTGCCCCATCTAACGTGTAAAAGACCCTGCCAGAAGACTTCCACTGCATCTTACCGTCAGCCGGCCTCGGGAGTACCGAACTGCCAGGAAAGTGTCATGGTTCTGGTTCCGAAGGTCGGCAGTACATCCTGCCAGCTCCGTCCAGCGCCCATCCTTGCTGTGGTCGTACGTCAGGGACCCATTGTTCACCATGGCAGAAATATAGGGGAACACGCGCTGCAGGGAGGAAAGTGCAGCTGCTCTCGGTCTGCAGGAGTCTTTGAGCTGCAGATCAGGAGCCACCTTCCCCTGTCTGGTCAGAAACCTCAACAAGAGCAGAATCTGAGCCAGGCACAGCAACAGAGCTACGGCTTTGCTGCACAGCCAGGCACAGAAAGCAGAACAATGAAATCAAGACTGATTTTCTCTGTAAAGTTGCTTCTAAACAGAACGAGAGCTTGTCGGGCTAAAGCAGAGCAGCAATTTCTGACTTCCCCTGAGCACACACCACATCGCCTGGCCAGGGCAACACCACCACCCCAAACTTGTGGAGTAGGCACCAGAATGGGTAAGAAGGGTAGGAATGGAGCACGGGACCTGGACTAGGCAGAAATCTCACTTGAGCAGCTTAATCACGCTCTATGCTTTGTACTCAGAAGATTTCATACATCAGGAGTAGCCAAGGATTCACTGCTCGGTAAGCATCAAGAGAAGAGGGACATTTCCCGGTGCTTTACGACTTAAGTGACACGGGTTTGGCGCAATAGATCTCTCTAGCAGTTATGTTTTCTGACTGTGCCACAAACACAGAGTGGGAGAGAAGAAAATGACCACCACTCCCCACAGGACTGATCTGTACTTCAGCCATGGGGAATTTATGAGCAAAACACCAGCCTGAGAGTTTCTGATTTAGAGACACCCATGCTGGAAAAAGAGAATAAGGCAAGAAACAATGTGGAACTATCACAAAGCACAGAGAAGTTCAGGAAATGATACTTGGGATGAATATACTTTTGGATGGATTCCTCTAGCTTTACTTAATAGGTGGTATATAGTTCACAATACGTCTGTGCTGCCCTCTCATCCTGAGAGAAAAAGGCCTTGGAAACCTCTGTATAGTCAACAACAGCAGGAGATTGAGTAAAAACCTTATCTTTGTTAATGCATGTACAAACTCTTCCCTTTACCAGCTCCCATGACAGGAAGCACAGCCACTGTCATGTAAGAACTTTACCTTGGTGCAGTCATGAAGCACTCAGAGCACAAAGCCATGAGGAAATGGCTTCCTCAGCACGGAACGAGCTTTTGAACTACTCACCTCTGTTGCTTCATCGTTGGGATATGTATCAAGGAAGATAGCCAGTCCGTGAAAGTTGTCCTTGCTGCCAAAGACAGGACCTGGAACGAGGCAGAACACGAGAACAGAAGGTTCTCAGGAAGAATCTGTGCTCAGAGACTTCTAGTGAAGAGAGTCACAAGAGCTGTAGATGGCCAAGGTGCCTGTTCCCCAGGGCAGAACATGCAGGACACGTCATCCTGATTTGGTGAAACCAGACAAAGGGGAGTTCACACGCCCTCCATGGTGAGAAATCTTCCAGGACAGGGGCAGCTCCACGACCAGCTCCCTGTGCTGCCCCAGGATTCGTGCAAGTGCTGCCAAGGCCTCAGCTTGCCCAGGAACTCCCCGGTTGTGCAGCCTACCTGGCACCAAGCGCTCCTGCGTGTACCACAGGGCCAGGCCATCCCCATGCAGGTTCTTCTTGCCGGCTCCGTGGATCTTGAAGTGAACGTGCAGCTCCCAGTCCTTGAGGAAACAGGGCTGTGCAGAGAGACCCCCCAGCGCCGTCAGGACAAGAGCCGGGAGGGGCGCAGGGGCCGCCCTGGCCACCCCCGGTCTCTCACCACGCGGTTCCAGATGGAGCCTTCCCGGCTGCGCTCGTCGGGCGTCAGACGCACGTACTGGCTGGTGACCATGGTGCTGCCCTGGAAGTCCCACAGCGGCATCGCGGCGGAGCCCGCGCCTGCAACGGGCAGTATGAGCGCCGCTCAGCCCGGGCTGCCGCGGCGCATCCGTCCCGTCCCGCCCGCCCGGGCCCCGCGCTCACCCTGATACGGCTTCATCAGCGAGTGCTCCCGCTTCAGGTGCTCACTGTTGCCGTCCGTGAGCTCGGCGGGCGCCGGGCGGGGCCCGGCCACCGCCAACAGCAACGCGGCCGCCGCCACCAGCCCACCCGCACCCGCCGCCATGCTCCACTTCCGCCTTCCGGCGAGCCGCGCGCGACCTCGGCCCCGCCCACGACCTGCAGCCAGCGCGGCCAATGAGAAGCGGTAACGCCACTGAGATCCCTCCTCCGCCGCGCCTTCCATCCAATGGCAGAGCGGAGGAGCGTGGCCAGCGCGCCGGGCGGGAGAAGGAGGCGGAGTTGCAGGACGCTTCCCGGCGTGCATTGCGCGGGCGGCGCGCGGCACGCCGGGAGTTGCAGTTCGTCCTCTCCCCGCGTGCCCGTCGCGTTCGCGCTGCAACGTGCGCCGCTCGTGCCGCCCACGTGACCGTCCGCGGGCAGCCTGTCGCCATGGCAATGCCAGGCAAGATGGGGGCAGGCCTTGGCCCCGGCTCCAGACGCGGTACCGGCCGCAGAGCGGGCGGCGTTGCTGTCTCGGCTGCGCAGGAAGGACCGGCCGAGGCAGGCGGAGGTCACGGGCAGCTTTATTGAGGGGCCGCCTGTGGGCGGGCAGGGCTTCAGTCCAGGGGCTGGCATGGCAGAAGAGCCCCGGCCCCGCCCCCGCTGCAGCTCGTCTCACACCCATCCCCAGGGGCGCAGACGCTCGGGGACGGCTGCTGTGGTGGCCGGGGAGCCGCATCCTCCAGCCCTCGGGATGGGCGACTTCAGCGGGGTGGCAGAAGCCCCAGCCCGGGTGCGTTCAGGGCCATGCGCTGCCCAGGGGCTCTTGCGAGGCAGCCCCTCTTGGTGGTGCTGCCAGGGCTGTCAACATACAATGAAACTGAAACCCTCCAATGGTCACTACCCGGCCAGGTCCTCTCTGTGTCTTTGCGCTTGTTCCAGATTCTGTGCGCACGTGGGAGCTCCTCTGGCCTGTGAAGGGTCCTGAACCTAGGCCTTCCCGAGCCAGCTGCTGTGGCTGGAGCAGCCACAGTCATATCCTATGGGAGCACAGGGGGATACACACTGCTTGGTCAGCTGTTCGCGCCATGTCCGAGGGCTGGTGGGGTGCCCAGCATGACCTGGGCAGTTTGTGCATCGCAGCATCCTCTGCAGTGTGTGCCAACAGTGTGGATGGACCAGTCCTGAGTAGTTTCTCATTCTGGAGGTGTGCAAGCCCATGACACATTGGGACACGTGCTTCCCTCTGACAGCACGGGGGCTGCAGCAGGGTTGGGGTTATGAGGCGCCCGTGGAAGCCCAGGAGGCAGGGAGAGGGTAAGCTGACTGATGAGTGGAAGAGCAGGTGGGAAGCCCATCTGAGTGTGGCAGTCTGAGGCTCAGGGCCCAGCTGAACCCTCAAGGGGAATCTAGGGACCAGAAGGGCTGGCCATGGCTAAGGGATGTGCAGCTCAGTCCAGTCTGGCATTTTGCAGCTCTCACTTCTTCCTGTTCATGATCTGGCTGGAAATCCAGTTCATCCCATCCTGGAGGAAAAAGAGATATGAGCACAGCTCCAAAAGCATGGCAGGTCCTTGGGTCCTCTCCCACCTCCACAGAGCCAGCAGTACCCCATTTCTACCTGCACTCCTTCCCCAGATAAGGCTGAGCAGGCCTGGATCTGCCATTCCCGGTCCCGGTATGTGTGGAGGCTCAGCCCTTCCGCAATTTCTGCTGCAGGTGCTGCAGTCACTAGGTCCTGCTTGTTGGCAAACACCAGTAGTGGGACCCCTGTGAGGGACTCCTCTTCCGTGAGCTCTGCCAGCTCCTGCCAAGAGAGAATCACATCCTGAGGCTGCTGCCCTCCTCCACGGAGCTGCCTGGGCGCTTGCCTGGGCTGCCCAGGGGGGTCTAGGGCACCACACCCTCCCCAAGTGCCTCACTCCCCTCTCTCTGGTGCTCTTTTCACAGCTGAAGAGGCTATGACATCTCAACATCCTGAGGGAGAGACATGCACCCCTGAAGCTCCATTTGCCCTGAGGAGAGCACGGGAGCTACACGCATTACCTGACGGCTGAAGTGCTCCCAGCACTGAAAGCCTTGGGCAAAGGGCAGCTACAGGAGGCTGCTGCCAGCCTCGTGCTGTCTGGCACACCCACGCCGCCGTCTGGTGCTGGTACAGCCGAGACTGGTACTTGGAATCCCACCTTCCCCTCTCCAGCTTCATTCGCAGGGTTTGTAGTTCTGAACTCACGACTCAAACCTTTGCTTGGTGGTATTGCCAGCCTGGTGCTGGGAAGGAGGGCTGGCAGCCAAGGGGCCGCTCTTGCCAGGGACAGAGTCACCCCTGTGCCAGGTACTCTTGGGGCATCACACCTCGCTCAACGTGAGCTGCTGCGCATGGATCTGCCATGGGATGAGGTGGCTCTGCACACAGAGGCCCAGACTATGAGCCCTTCCATGTAGCTCTGTGGACAGGTCAGCCACCACAGCAGCGCTGTCCCGTGGTACAGAATAGTCTCACTCCCCACTCCACTCCTCAAACAGCTGGTGCCAGATAGATGTGAGCCCCAGGACCCCACAGACATTCCTTGCCCAAACCCCTCATACCTGCCCTGTCTCCTCAAAACGCTTCTGGTCTGCGCTGTCAATGACATAAATCTGCCGTGGGGATGAAAGGCACAGTCAGCTTCTCAGCAGGCTGCCCAGCCCTCTGACTTTTGTGGGGGCCGCAGGGCTCTGCTGGGGTACAGGGACCCAAACATGAGGCTGCGGGAGGCTTGGGTGCCCCCCCCACTCACCAGCAGATCTGTGCTGCCCAGATACTTCCTCCAGTATGGGCGGATGGAGCGCTGTCCCCCGATATCCCAGACATTTAACTTGAAGCCATGCGAGTGAACGCTTTTTATGTTAAAGCCCTGTGCAGGGACAAAAACCCCAGCATCACCCAAAGGGAGAGTAGGACCTGCCACCCTCCTGGTGTCCATAGGCCCCAGCAGCACCTACCTGGGTGGGCGTGATGGTGCTGACATCCTCAGACGCCAGGCGTTTCAGCAACGTGGTCTTCCCTGCGTTGTCCAGCCCCAGCAGGACGATGCGGAGCTCCTGCTCCGGGGAGCCCTTTAGCCTCTGGATGACAGAGAGCAGCCCCTGGGAGCGCGGCATGGTGGGGGAGCCCTGTGAGGAGTGAGATTGCTGCAGAGCACCCTTGTTTTGGAGTGGGGAGCTAGGTGCGCTGCTGGTCCTTTGTCTGTGGCCTCAGTGAGATCCAGGGCTTGCCTCCCAAGGTGTCCAGCCTCAGAGCGGCCCCTCAGGAGAGCTGCCCAGCCTCAGTCCCCCCGGTGTGCCCTGGCAGCGCTGCCAGCTCCTGAGTGTGCTGAGAGGACAAGCCCAGGGTAGAGCCCTGGTCCTGCTCTGCCAGGCTGCTTGACACCACAGCCAGGAGCTGGTGCCGGCACACCCACCCTGTCGCAGGTGGGATGTCACTGGACCCCACTTACCTTCTGTACATCACCCATGGTCTGGGAGTCACTCCGGCACGCAGCACGCCTAGGGAGCTGCCGGGGGCTCGTCCCTGGGGCCTGCCGGTGGCTGCTGTGTGACTGGCACGCACCCCATCCCTGGGGGAGGAAGAGGATTACGGGCTCCAGAATTAGCTACTGTTTCTCCATTTACCCACAGCATTAAATAATGCCCTCAGCAAATCCCCCAGCCAGCTGTCGCCCCGCCGCCGCCTACCCCTGGGATAAACTGCAGGTCCCGCCAGGCTGGGGCACCAGGGCACAGGGCATCCCCCTCCTCATGGGGTCAGGCTCCAGCTCAGGGATGAGAGCACAGGGGGATGATGCAGTATCCGGACACTACAGGCATCACCGTGGGCAGAGTGTGACAGTGGGATGGAGCTGTGCAGCCAATGCATGATCCCAGGAGAGGAACCACAGTCCCAGCCTCCAAAGCGGGGGAAGGTCTTCAGCACATCCCTGCATCCCACTGTGCCAGAACAGAGCGAGGAACACCAGCACCCATGGACTGCCCCCTCAGAGGTGACGCAAAGGCTGGAGCTGCTCAAGGCCACGTCAGCCACTGCTGTAGCTCCCTGCTGTCATCCAAGGGAAAACACTGGGCCCCGGAGTGAGGGCAAGGGCTAGGCCATCAGCAGCTGGAGGTCAGGGATGGAACAGGACAGGGATCTTGAGGGGCACAGGCACCTTCCCCAGCAGCACACCCCAGCCCAGGTGGGGTGAGGAGCTCACCTGTTTGCCATTTGGATTAAATATATTAATTAAGCAATGTCTGATGCTTGCACGCTGCAGTTTGGTCTTCAGATCAGGTTTCCTAGCAGAGAGGTTATCCTTGTGGTGAAGACTGTGAGTCACTCACTCTTGGTGAGACATTTTTATTTATAACTCCTGTTGCAAAGCCAAGACAAACAAGAAAGCTACACTCTGACAAAGGGAAGGGGAGAAGCAGGATTGCTCCCCATCCCACTGCTGCTCTGTGCTGTGGTTGGGGGCAGAGGGGCAGCAGTGGGGGCCACCCTCTGCTACCCCCTGCCCGCAGACCCTGCCAGGGCTGCAGCTGCTGATGCCAAACTGCTTTTGTGCATGTTCACGGTGGGAACACTTCATTTTTCTCTGCATAGATCTGCACCCAACTTAATGTTAGGGTTCTGCTTTTGATAGGTTAATCACCCACCTTATGTCCCAGTTAATAGCATTTCCATGAGTGGGTTGCCATGGTGCTCTGCGGTTTATCCTCTAACTGTTACTTGTATTTCCTAACAAATATCCTAAAATATCCTCAACTGGTTTGTGGTTGCTGATGAGCATGGAACCCCAACGTAGGAGATGGGCAAAACTGCTTAGGCATCAGTTTGGTGACTCCAAGCTGCACGTCCACCACTCCTCTCTGCCAGGCTCTGCCGGCGTCCGTGGGAGAGGCAGCCGTCCCTGAACACCAGCCACAAATAGGACACCCCCAGACCCATTGCATGGTGTGGGGCTGGGAGGCAGCTGCCTGCCTGGCCAAGCGTAACCACAACAAATGATACCAGGCTGGCAGAGGAGTGTACTGGGCATTTTGATGCCCTCCTTGCCCCTGCATCTCCTGCCCTGGGGTGATGTGATAGCCAGGAGGAGCCCCCTCGGGCTGCCCGGACCGTGAGAGTTGTAGCAGTGGCGTGGTGACCCTGAGGTGGCACAGGCCATGCTGGGGATGAGGACTGAGTTGGATGTGGATGGGGACTGGGTGGGGATGGGGTCAGGGAGGGGGATAGGGATTGGGATGGGAACGGGAATGTAGATGTGGATGCAGGATGCAGATGGGAACAGAGATGCAGATTGGGATGGAAGTCAGAGATGCAGATGAAGACAGGTATAGGGCTGGGGATGGAGATGTGGAAGAGGATTCACATAATCACAGTATTGTTTAGGTTGGAAAAGATTCAGATGGGTATGGGGACAGGAACAGAGATGTAGATGCAGGTGGGAATGGGGATACAGGTGGAGATGGGGTCACAGATATGGATGCAGATGGAAGCAGGGATAGGGATAGGGAACAGGGATGTAGACGTAGATACAGATGGGGATGCAGACTGGGATGGAGTAACAAAGGAAGACAGAGATAAGGCTTGGGATGGGGATGGATGAGCAGTCACAGAACCGTTTAGGTTGGAAAAGATTCAGATAGGACAGGAACAGGGATGTAGATGCAGATGGGAACGGGGATGCAGACGGGGATGGGGATGCGGATGGAAACAAAGACAAGGATGGGGACGTGGATGCGGGCGTGGCCGCGGCGCCTCCCGGCCCGGAGCCGGTGCCCGCCGGGGCGGGGCGGGAGGGCGGCCCCGCTCCCCCCGCTGCGGTCTCGGTTCCCAAGGCGACACTTCCTCCGGCAGCCGAAAGCGGTAGTGCCGGGAGCGTCGGGAGCGCCGCGCCGGGGATGCTCGGGCCGCGCCGGTAGCGCTCGGCCGGGCGGTGCCAGGCATGCAGGGCAAGGCCAAGCTGCTGCTGGTCCACAACGGCCGCATGGTGAGTCCGGGGTGCCCGTCCCTATCCCTGGCGCTGCCCCGCACGGCACCGGGCAGAGGGATGGGCACCGGGCACCGGGGTGGGTACCGGGCAAAGGGATGGGCACCGGGCACCGAGCAGAGGGATGGGCAGTGGGCAGCAGGGATGTGGGACCGGGCACCGAGCAGAGGAATGGGTATCAGGCAGCGGGGATGGGTACCGGGCACTGGGTAGCAGTGATGGGCACTGGGCAGAGGGGTGGATACCGGGCACCAGGCAGCAGGGATAAGTACCGGGAACTGGGCAGCAGGGATGTTGGGCTGGATAATGGGCAGCAGGACTGGGTACTGGGCAGCAGGGCTGTGGGGCTGGGTGCAAGGCAGGCAGTGGCTGTGGAGCCAGACACCAAGCGGATGGGGGCTGTATGGAACTGAGTCCTGGGCAGGCAGGGGATGTGGGGCTGGGCACTGGGCAGACAAAGGGATGCATGGGGCCAGGTAACAGTCAGGCAGAGGGGTATGGAGAGGCTAATGGGCAGGCAGGAGCTGTGGGGCTGGGTAGCAGGCAGATGGGTGCTGTATGGGGCTTGGGTATCCCAAGCAGACAGACCTAGGCAGGCAGCAGTATGTGGGAATGGGTAGCAGGCAGGCAGGGACCTATAGGGCCGGGGTAAGGAGCAGGCAGGGGCTTACGAGGCTGAGGCAGTGATATAAGTGGAGATGTATGACATGGGGCAATGGGCAAGCAATATAGGGATGGGCTAACAGGAGCCAGCAGCACTGGTGTGAGGGGCTGGGTGGCACAGGCAAGGCAGAGCTGTGTGGGTGTGAGCAGCAGGGATGGATGAGGAAGAGCAAGGAGATGGCAAGGTAGGGTATGGGGTAAGAGGCACAGCAGCAACATGTGGGGTAGGGTAGCAGGTACAGGTAGGAATAGGACAATGGGGCTGATGTGTGTGGGGCTGGGAAGGGGAAAGGCAGGGGCAGGCAGGGCAGGCAGGGGTGTGTGGGGCTGGCAGAGTGGGCGCAGGCAGTGAGAGGCAGCGCTGTGCAAGGGGGTGCTTGTCTGGCTTTGACTGCAGAGGCTCTGCTTCTGCTTGCTGTGGGTCCTGGGGTACCACAACCCCACGGCAGGTATCTGAGGCAGCCTAGTGGATGATGCAGGGCACCCTGCCCTGCTGTGCCTTTCATTGGCAGGTATGGTAGGACTCAGTCGCTCCAGTAGCCCCAGGCCCCAAGGAAAGAGGGAGCAGGCAGTTTGCTTGCCTAGGGCTGTGGTTGTCCTTCCTTCCCTCCCTTCCTCCTTCCTCTTCCTGTGCTGGGGAGGCTGGTTCTCTTGTCCCCAGCAGCAGCAGCACCTGCCCTTTCCCAATTACTGTCCTGACCCCAGGGCAGTGGGTACAAGAGAGGTGGGAGAAAAGCTGTGCACCCCTTGTAACCTCCTACTCCTACTCACTGCCTCTGGGCTAGGGAGCCTCATGTCCTGCTTCTGGCATGGGGCGGCTGTCCGTGTTGCAGGTGACACCAGAGCAGTGTTCGCTGGCAGCCTATGTCCCTTACTCCTGGGTTCAGATTGGGCTTGCCCTGACGCTGCTGTCTGCCCAGGTACCGCTCCACCGGGCTGGCAGATGCCCTGTGTCCTCTCTCACCTCTCTTCTCTCCATCCCCACAGGGCCCGGCTGTGTCGGATGGAGGTAAGACTGCTCTTTGCTCTGGGATGGGAGGCCAGCATCATCTTCAGGGGCGGGGGAAGCCCAGAGCCAGCCTGATGCGAGGGGCAACAAGCCAGCAGAGAGCCAGGTCCTGTGTCAGCACAGGCTGTGCCGTGGGCGGGTGCATGGCTGGACCCCCGCAGTGCCAGGCTTGTGCCAGGGACTTGCTGTACCTCCCCATCCCTCCTGCACAGCCCTGTGGCACCTGTCCCTCCCTTCTAGCTGCTCAGCTGGCACCCTTGGGTGCTGAGGGTTGAGGAGCTTCCTGCGGCAAGCAGAAGCTGGATACCAGCCAGCCCCAAGCTCTCTGAGGTGGTCTGTCTGTCCATCGGTCTCATTGTGTACTAGGTATCTTTGCTGGCCCATTTGCACACATTGGCCATGCTACAGGATCCTGCCAGTACAGGGTGCCGGGGGGTGCTGTTCCCACCTGCATACACAGTTACCCTGTGATTTGGACTGAAGAAGGGCAGGGAGCTCAGCAAAGCAGCAGCCTGCTGTCTGCTCCCACCAGCTTTGCCAGGGGAACCCTGTTTCCATACCCTTACCTTCTTTTGCAGATGGCTCTCTGCTCCCAGTTGCTCACCAGCTAAACCAGTTCAAAAGCTGGGGTTGGCCCTGGGAACTTCCATCTTTTTGGCAGAGCAACTCTATTTGAATGCACAGTCACCTCGGGTTTCCCCAGGGGTGGGTTTACCTGGGTTTGGGAGCTGGGGATGACACTTTCTGTGCATTCCTCTTGCTGTGTTTGCTCCTCATCATGGCCAGAGGAGCACAGAAGGTAAGTTCAGGCACCTTTACCCATCCTCCGAGCTTCCCTTCATGACATGTACCCTCCATGTCCCCATCCACCCTGCTTTCCCTCCCCGGCTGGGTGCCTTCCCCACGCATGGGCTTTGTTCCCCTGGGAGATGACTCACAGGTGGAGTCATGGAACACCCCGGGGAGGAGAGGACAGCCAGCACTGGAAGGCAGTGCTGTCACACCGGAAGGTGCCAGCTGTGGCATCATGGTGCTCGATCTGCTGAAGATGCTCCTCGCGTTCCCTACCTGAGGGCTTGTTGGATCCAGTCAGGATGGGGTGGATGAACTCGCTGCAGATATGAGGGGCTGCTGGGGATAGGGGATGACATAGGGTGACATGCAGGCAGCCAGAACTGAATTTTTTTCTGTCTCAGAGTTAAACGCCTCCAGGGCCCGTGGCAGCAACCACAGCGTGAACAGCCTGACAGGACCGCCGACCACCTGTGGCTCCACACAGGGGTCTGTGGTCAGCTGGGCTGAATCTTTCGAGACGTTGCTGCAGGACCACGTGGCCGTCGCCTACTTCACTGTGAGTGCCACAGCACACACCTTGGTCCTCGTTCCCATCTGCCATCGGCAACCAAGCCATCCTACGGCTGTGGTGCCGACCAGGCCAGCAGCTCTCTCTGCCCTGCAGGAGTTCCTCAAGAAGGAGTTCAGTGCTGAAAACGTCTACTTCTGGCAGGCATGCGAGCATTTCCAGCAGATTCCAGCCAGCAACACGCAGCAGGTACCGACCTCCGTGCAGTAACGGTGTGGCTGAGCCTGGGTCACGCAGCTGCTGGATGGATGTGAGCAGAGGTGGAGGTGGCTGTCGTGCCTGCATGTCTCGGAGTTTCAGCAGACCCCTGCAAGGGGAGGCTGAGCTGGCTGGGGTTTCCTGTGGGAGGAACAAGGAGATGGATGCGATGTGCATCTGAAAAGACATAGCTGGGACTGCCTGTCCCATGGAGCAGGACATGCTTATCCAGCCTGGGGCATCCAGAGGGTGGAGGGTGCTGCTGGGAGGACAAGAGAGCAATGGCAGAGAACTAGACGGGGCTTGTGGGGACAGGGCCATGTGGCTGGGGTGACAGTTCCTACCTTGGGCTGTACCTCCGGGGAGAGACCAGTGTGTTGTGCCCAGAATGTGGTGCTGTGTGGGGGACGCTGGCTCCAGTGTCTGCCCACGTACTGAGATGGTCCCAGGGACACTTGGCCGCTCAGGTGGCTCCATAGCGTGAGCCAGGAGCTCCTCATAGGGTAGCAGTGAGGAGGTAGCTCCTGGTCCCGGCCTGAACCTCTGCTTCCCTAGCTGGCCCAGGAGGCGCGGCGGATCTACGATGAGTTCCTTTCCAGTCACTCGGTCAATCCAGTGAACATAGACAAGCAGGCCTGGATTGGGGAGGACATGCTGGCTACCCCCTCCCCAGACATGTTTCGCACCCAGCAGCTCCAGGTATGAGCAGCACCCGTTTTCCACCCCACCTGCACGGTGGAAGCTGTGGGACCACCCAGCATCACTGCTGTCACCATGGGGCAGTGGCTGGAGTGAGCGATGGGTGGGTCAGGGCCTTAAGGAGATGCATCTTCCCTTTGTAGATCTTTAACCTGATGAAGTTTGACAGCTACACGCGCTTCGTGAAATCCCCACTCTACCAAGCCTGCCTGCGGGCAGAGAGCCAGGGGCAGCCCCTGCCTGACCTGCAGCCCCACTCCCGCAGCAGCAGCCCCCCGCCTGACCTTAGCAAGGTGAGCAGGGTGGGAAGCGGGGACAAAGACCTGTCCCTTCACCTGAAAAAATGGTGTTGGGTTGCCTCCCTGCTGCTCGGTGCAAACCCAGCCCGCGGGCCAAGGACAGACAAGCAGCTCAGGGGACCAGGGAAAGCGATACAGAAGCTTAGCTGAGATGCTTCTCTATTTGCCCCAGAAGTCAAAGCTGAAGCTGGGCAAGTCCCTGCCACTGGGTGTGGAGACGGCAGGCAGTGGTGCCAACCGCAGTCCCCGGCGGTCCTTCAGGAAGGGAGAGCGTCGGGAGCCCTCCTGGGCAGGTAGGTGCTGTGCTGAGCAGGGCAGCCCGGACCATGAGGTCCCAAAGGGAGCTGTAGTCCCCACCACTGTCCTTCTGTCTGTCCTAGAGGGGAGAGAAGGTGGTGGGAGTGCCATGCTGTGGCGAGAGTCCCAGGGCTCACTCAACTCCTCGGCCAGCCTGGACCTGGGCTTCCTGTCCTCTGCCAGCACTGCCGCCAGCACGGCTGCCAGCCCGTGGACCGAGGTGGGTCATTGTCATGAGGCCCCGTGGTATCACAGTGCCACCAGCCATGCTCATCATGCCGCATCCCTCCCACAGGGCCATCGGAAGAGCCTGGGTGGCAGTGAGGCAGAGCTGTCTACCAAGCCCATGAAGTACTGCTGTGTGTACCTGCCTGACGGCACAGCCTCGCTGGCCTCTGTCCGGCCTGGCCACTCCATCCGCGACATGCTGGCAGGGATATGCGAGAAGCGTGGCTTCAGCCTCCCCGACATCAAGGTCTATCTGGTGGGCAATGAGCAGGTATGGTAAGCAGGAGGGAGAGGTGTCTCTGGCCAGCCAGACTGTCCCCAGACTGAAACCATGTGCTGCTCTATTTGCTCTCTCCTCGTGGTTTGGCTTTTCCAGAAACCATTAGTGCTGGACCAGGAGTGCTCCGTGTTGGCAGACCAGGAAGTGAAGCTGGAAAACAGGATAAGCTTTGAGTGAGTGGGAGCTTTGGGGCTTGATGCTGTTGCCCACACGTCTTGTCCACATCATGCATCGCCACTCACAGTGCCCAACACCCAACTCCGCAGGCAGTCCCAAACACCCTGGCTCTGCCCCTGCCTGCCCTGCCTGTCTGTGTTTGCCTGCAGACAGCATCTTCTTTCCCTCCACAGGCTGGAAATCTCCTCCCTCAACAAGACCATCCGCATCACAGCAAAGTCAACCAAGCGCATCCGGGAAGCACTGCAGCCTGTGCTGGGGAAGTACGGCGTGAGCGTGGAGGTGGCATTGCTGCGGCGGGTGAGGGTTTGCACCTCGGTGGGCGCAGTCCCAGCCTCCCGTGGCTGGGATTCTGTTGGGAGGGAGGCCCTGGGATTGGGGCTCGGACCAGGGACTGCAGGCAGTGGTGAGGACCAGCAGGCCATGCCAGGGGCTTGGGGAGAGTCACTGGTGTTTGAGGTGGGCTGTGGTAGCCCACCATGGACTGGGAGGGACTGGTGGGTGTGCTCTGCACTGTGCAGCCTTTGACCCAGAAGAATCTGGCCAGGGATCTCACAGGACCTCAGCCTGGCTGCCTTTGCCATGTTGCAGTGAGTGTGACACTGCTGGCTCTTCCCATTGCAGCAAGGTGAGCCAACCACCCTGGACCTGGAGAAGCTGGTCAGCACAGTGGCTGCTCAGAAACTCATCCTGGAAACGCCAACTGGTAATGTGTTCCCCCTACACCGAGGCCGTGTCTTGCTCCTCTCTGAGCCGTGTTCCCCCATAAAATGCTCATTGAGCTAAGCTGCTTTCTGCTGGCCACAGCTTTTGTTCCGTGGGCTCTATCCTGTCACCAGCTAGGCTAGGGCCAGGGCACTGACACAGGGTGCTAAGCATCTTTCCTTACCTTGCAGACATGCGAGTGACAGAGAGTGCTGAGGCTGCTGCTGCCCCCTCCCCCCTCCAGAGCGAGGTGAGCTCCACATCCCACCACCCCAGACGGAGTTGCCCCCAAGGCTGCTCCCATGGTCCATAGGGAAAGTGTCCTGTGTGATCCTGGCATGTGCTGTTGGGCTGGGAAGCACCTACTGAGGTGAAGGACAGGGAGGGCAATGGGGATGTGGCCTGGGGAAGCTCTGCCTTCTTGCTCTGTCGCTGAGGCCTGGGCTGTCGGTTGCAGGAGGGAAGCCCAACAGCAGCAGAGTCTGATGTGCTGTGGGAGATGCCATCTTCCTTCTCCCGTCCCCGGTCTTCAGCTGCCACGAACCTGAACCGCCGCACGTATGACCTGGAAGGTGAGATTTGGTGTGTCTGAAACCTGAGGGGCTGGGTCAAAATACAGGATGAGTGATGCAGGGCCCCAGGTTTGTTGGGGATGGTTGCAGGATCCCATCAAACTGCAAATAGGATATGGGAAAATTAGGGTCCCCTGGTGTGCTGGGGATGGGTGCAAGGTCCTTTGGGTGCTGGCATGGAGCAGCGAGAAGGTGTGGGTGCTGTGCCTGGGATGTATTCAGGGTCACATCAGGTGGAGAGGGCAGCCAGGGCGTTAGGACAGGAACCCAAGTGCCAAGCTCAAGTGTGTGACCTGCATTTTCCTCAGGTCTGGTGGAGCTACTGAACCGTGCCCAGAGCTGCCGGGCCAACGACCAGCGTGGGCTGCTCTCCAAGGAGGACTTGGTCCTGCCTGACTTCCTTCAGCTCCCAGGGCAGGATGACAGGGCCTGTGAGGGGTCAGATCAGCCCCATACCTCTCACCCAGGCTCCGAGGGGAATGTCCATCCTCAGCCTGCACAAGCTCAGCCTCCAGTTGACCATGAGCCCCGATGAGTCCTGCTGCATGTCCACACCCAGTGCATGGTACCCTCGGGCCATGCTGGGGTTCAACACGGGGTCTGACCAGCCCCTGCCTTGCACTGCCGACACTGCCTGGACCGCAGATTCGTCCACGTCCTGTCCCAAACTATTGTGTCGTGTCGCTGTGAGTTGGCTGAGCAGCTGCCATGGCCCTCGGTGGGGTCACATCCTGGTACATATGAAGGGAGTCCTGTACATAGTTTGAACCACTGTTGCAAAGCACTTTGCAACGCCCTACACATGCCTGGCACTGTCCTGCCCAGTGCTTCTGCCTGAGGCAGAGCTGACACCCCGGCAAATCCTGCCTGTGCTGGGCTAGCACAGCCCCCTGGACTGTTCAGCTGGGGAAAGCACCCCTGAGTCGAAAGGTGTGCAGGGTAGAGAGGACACAGGTGGATGGATTGGCAAGGCGGGCTCCAGCCCCATACCCCGGTGCTGTGGGCAGGCAGGGGCAGGCGAATGTGTTCTTGGAGCTCAGGGCCAGATCCATTCCCTGACCCTGCAGATATAGGGGTCCCTCCGCTGTTGATGTGTGAGTCTACCCATCCCAGGAGGGTAAGCATGGCCCTGCTGGCCTGCACCCCAGGCAGGTTGTTCTCTGCATTGCGAGAGCATGGCTGGGCCTGATCCTGCCAAACTCAGTGCCATTGTGGAGCAGGGCACAGAGCCATGTGTAGTTCCTGCCCCAAGCTGAGAGATCCAGCAGGTCATGCCAAAGAAGCCTTCCTCCCTGCAGAGAGGTCTTGTGTGGGTGGCTGCTGAAGCAAACCCACAGGAGCAGATATCCATAGCTGTCCCGTATCTCAGCCTGATTGGGGCCATGGGTGTTTGGCCCTTGGGGATCCACCTGCCTTGTCCCAGAGGAATGCAGCACCCCTCGGTGCTGAGCATCACAGCCTGGTGTATGAGCGCCCAGCGTGTGCCCAGCCTGGTATCCCTGCTGGCAACTATGGTGAGCAGTAGCCTTAAGCCCAGCTCTGCCAGACCTGGCTGTTGCTGGCAGGTCCCCATCCTGGGCAGCCCTATGTGCCCAGAGGTCCCAGACCCACTCTGCAATGGAGAAAGCCCCTCAACAGCACCCAGTCCCATGCTGCTGTGGCCCCACGGCCTTAGTCAGAGCTCCCCTGTGTCTCCGTGGTGCTGCTCAGTCCCGTCTGTGGTGTGAAACCGGGGGAAATAAAGAGCATTGCCTGGACATGCGTCCCTCTCCTTCCTCAGATGCCGAGGCCGGACAGTGCTTTTCCTGGCAGCAATGTCCCACCAGGCCTCCCCATACCCCACAGAGCCCCCCTTGGGGCCAGGCCTGGCCTGGAGCCAGCCCTTGGCCCTGGTGCCACCCTGCCCAGCAGCGAGGGCCGATGCCAGGGGCTTGTTTTCCCAACACTGCTGATGGCGTAGAGGAAGCTGTGGGGCCAGTGCAGCTGAGGACTTCAGCCCTGACCCTGTCAATGAGTGACAGCCGGAGCTGCCAGGGCCTCACCAGGTTAATTATTGTGGGGGCAGCTGGTCAAGAGTTCCTGGCCACGGGGCAACGTGGGCACTGGCCTCATGCCCACTGCAGCCTGGCTCAGGCTCTGTGGGTGCCACTGGCTGCAGCCCCTGACCAGAAGGGTCCCCAAGTCTTCCAGAGGCAGGACCTTTTCCCTGCTGTGGCACCTCCTTGGCATTCAGCTTTACCAGTTTGTGATTCAGCAGAGGCTCGGTGATGCTCCAGCAGGGGCAGGGATGTCCCCAGGCTGTCCCTGAGCTCTCTGGGGTACCCAAGATCTCTCAACTCTCCCCTCATACAATCACAGCTGGCTTGTCCCTGGTGATGGGGCCTGGAAGTGTCTAATCCTAGGCTGTGTGGCCCCTCCATGCCCACTCCCTGCAGGTGCCCAGGCTGGAGGGGTCCTTGGCCTCTGACTCTCCCTGGGCAGATGTGGAGACAAACTGGCCAGGCGCCTCATGGGTGGATGGAAACTTGGCTGGAGAGGCATAAACAGTGGGTAATGATAAATGGCATCAAGGAGGTGGTGACGACAACACTGGCGTCTCTCTGCTCTTGTTTGCCCCAGCACTGCACGTGCTGTGAAGATGCAGGCTCTGCCCCAAGCAGCCCTTGCAGCCCTGCCAGCTTTTCCATGCCAAGCTATTGGCACAGGCTGAGCTGGACCATGGGGGACCACGCCGGCACTGACGTAACCCACTGCCACTGCTCTGGTGGCGAGGACAGCACACGCTTTGCACAGAGCCAGGCCCCTTGCAGTTGATGCTTGGATAGATCTGAGTTTGGTGGATGTGTGAATGGCCTTGCCTCCAGTTCAGGACATGTCAACAGCACCAGCACCAAGCCCTCCTCTTCCTCCTGTGAAGGGGATGAAGCACTCAGCACCAACTGGTGCGGAGCTGAGGCTGCTCTGGCACCACCCCTTGGGCACTGGGCTCCAGCACCACCTTGGCTTTGCACAACCACGCTGGTTGCTGCTCTCCCAGGGGCAATGCTGAGCCTCGGGCAGGCGAGGAAGTGTGTGCCGGCAGCATGGTACCCCGGGGGCGCGTGCTCCATCCTACCCCAGGACCACTGCTGACGTGGGATGCTGTGGGGTTACCCATTAACTGCAGGAATTTCTGGGGAGGAGGTGAGCAGTGAGCGGAGACGAGGGGCAGCGCAGGGCTCCTTAGACTTTGCTCTTGGCATGCGTATAAAGGGCCACGGTGCCCTGTGGGCAACTTCGCTGGAGGGACATGTGGATGTGGCATGTGGACACGGCACTGCCCTGAGTGCCTGGCCAGCCCCAGGTGAGCAGGGCCCTGGGCAGGAGGGGTCCCCTCCTCATGCTTGTTGCCTGCCCTTGTGAGCCGTCACTGAAATGGCACAGCAGCTGCTGGTGCCCCAGAGGACCACTGGGTGATGGGATGGTCCTCCTTGGTGGTGCCAGCACTGCAGGGGTTTGGAAACCCAGTGGTGGTTGGCACAGCATAGCTGTGGCTCCACTGTGGTGACACACGGCCACCTCTGCTCAGCCTCAGCAGAAGAGATGCTGCCCTACCGGAGGGAGAGCCCAGCCCTGCCCCGCTGCCCAGTGCGGGGAGGAAGGGTGGTGCATGGGCCCCAATTTGCCTACTGCCCCAGCCCCCAAGGTAGGTGCCTCCAGCCCTCCTCCTCCTCCTCTTCCTCACCCCACTGGGCTCAGCTCTTCTGGCCTCTTCTGGCCAGACCCTGGCCCAGGCAGTGCCTGGTTCCCCTCTATAGGGGAGGGCTATAATGTTGGTACCCCATCTCCTCAGCTCTGCACCGGCTGCCGGGAGCCCATGCCTGTCCCTTCACCGTCGGTGCGGTGCCTTGCCCTGACCATGGCTTCCCCTGCCCTGGCTCACCGGGACTCCTGGGCGAGGGCAGGGAGCGCTATGAGCTGGATGCGCTGCCTTGGCAGGGGCCCCGGCTGGGCTTGGACGAGCTGCAGAAGCCAGGTGAGATCATTGGGTGGTGGGCACACAGCACCTGGGTTGGTCCCCAGAGGCACCCACGGGAGGGCTCAGGGTGCCAGGACTGTGGGATGCCAGGAGAGCCCCAGCTTTTTCCCTGGGATTGGCAGCAACTCTTGCCCACTGCCCCATGGTGCCAGTCCTTGTGCTGGCACCCCATCCAGACCCCCAGGGCAGTGGGTTGCCTGCCGGCAGCAGAAACTCTCAACTCCCAGGGCTGCCACAGGCAGAGTTGAGGGGCAATAGGCACTCGGCGCAAGGTGCTCCATGGTGGGAGGACATGGAAGGGACCCAGGGAGTGGTGGCACAACTGAAGCTGCATCTTGCCGGGGCACACGGGAGAATGGCATGAGGCTGTGGGAGCCCAGGGAGCTGGGCCCGTGCCGCAGCTAGTGTTTAACACTCTCTCTTGTCTTGTGCAGAGCTGGGGTGCTGGGCCAGGGTCCAGTCCATCTGTGTCTCCCTTCTCAAGGTGCCCCTGATGTTTGGGTTCCTGTACCTCTTTGTGTGCTCCCTGGATGTGCTCAGCTCTGCTTTCCAGCTGGCTGGAGGTAGGGTGGCAGGGGCACCTGGGCACCTAGTGGCAGCCACTGTGCCAGCACCCTGCAGCCCACAGTCTCTTGCAGGCAAGGTGGCCGGGGACATCTTCAAGGACAATGCCATCCTCTCCAACCCAGTGGCCGGGCTGGTTGTGGGCATCCTGGTGACTGTGCTGGTGCAGAGTTCATCCACCTCCACCTCCATCATCGTCAGCATGGTCTCCTCAGGGCGTAAGTGCACCCATGGGCCTCCCCAGGACCTGAGGCTGGGAGATGGGGTGGCTGGATGGGATCACCCTGAGCATGGCCATTTGGGACTAGCGGGTGTCTCTGTCCCCAGTGCTTGAGGTGCGCTCTGCCATCCCCATCATCATGGGCTCCAACATTGGTACCTCTGTCACCAACACCATAGTGGCCCTCATGCAGGCTGGTGACCGCAGTGAGTTCAAAAGGTGAGAGCTGGTCAGGGGGCTCAAAGTCCCTCAAAAGAGACTTGGAGGCTGGGGGCTGCTTCCCAGAGGCCATCCCGTGCTGACAGGCTCCTCTGTGCAGAGCCTTCGCTGGTGCCACAGTGCATGACTGCTTCAACTGGCTGTCAGTGCTGGTCCTGCTGCCGCTGGAGGTGGTGAGCGGGTACCTGCACCATGTCACCCGCCTGGTCGTGGCCACGTTCAACATCCGCAGCGGGAAGGATGCCCCCGACCTGCTGAAGATCATCACCGAGCCCTTCACCAAGCTCATCATCCAGGTCTCCTCAGCCGTGGTGTCCCAAGGCTAGTGGTGGTCCTCCAGCATTTGTGTCCTTTATGCTGGTGGTGATGTCCCCAGCGCTGGTCTTCCTTCGATAGTGGTTGTGTCCAGGTGTCCCCAAGCTGGCAGTGGTGTCCCCATTCCAATAAAAATGTCCCCAAGCCAGGGGTGCTGTCAGCCCCCAAGGGCTCTCCAACATCTGTGTTGTTGCAGCTGGACAAGTCTGTGATTACGGGCATCGCAACGGGAGATGAGAGCCTGCGCAACCGAAGCCTCATCCGCATCTGGTGTGGCCCCGTGCCCCCACAGGTGAGGTGCCCATGGCCCTGCTGAGGCCACCCAAGGATCCCATGGAGAATGGGTGTGGGGCAGGGGCTGGCTGAGGACACTGTGGAGCCGGCTGCAGCCCACCCTCTCCCTGCAGACAGCTACTGTGGGGCTTGGGCCCACCCCGAACTGCACAGCCCCTGGCCACTGCAGCACTAAGGGCACCGAGAGCCTCCACAACATCACCCGGCAGAAGTGTGAGTGGGTGTGAGGGGCTGCCCAGGGCTGGGGTCAGGCCTGGGGAGGTGCAGGTGGGGCTGGGGACTTGTATGTGGGATGCAGGATTGGTGGGCATGGGGCTGGAGTCATGATGTGGGGCAGGGATGGGAGATGCTGGGGCTGGGTCTCAGATGTGGGGCTGTCTGAGGGTGTAGGTTTGTGAGTGGGGCTGGGCCAGCCCCAGCCCCTCGCCCAGCCATGCTGTGGGGTAGGCGAGCACCTCTTCACCGACACACCGCTGCCTGACCTGGCCGTGGGGCTGGTGCTGCTCGCCGGGTCCCTCATCGTGCTCTGCACCTGCCTCATCCTCCTCGTCAAACTCCTCAACTCCCTGCTCAAGGGGCAGGTGGCCAAAGCCATCCAGAAGGTCATTAACACTGGTGAGTGAGATAGGAACTGACATGGGGTGAGTGGGATGGGACCCTGCCTGCCTTACAGCACCCCCATCCCTCTCCCTCTCCTTATCGCCATCCCTACCCCCACCTGCCATCCTCAGACCCAGCCCTGGCTGACTCCCATCCCCTGTGCTTGCCCTTGATCCCCACTCCACATCCTCTCTCCCCAGACACCAGGCTGGTCCCATCCCCACAGCCTGACCCCATCCCCAGAGCCTGGCCTCCCAGCCCCCTCCCCAGCACTAAGTAGGAGCTCTGGGCAGCTCCAAGCTCATGTGTCCATGCTGTGGCAGACCTTCCACACCCGCTCAGCTGGCTCACAGGGTACTTTGCCATGGTGGTGGGTGCTGGGATGACCTTCGTGGTGCAGAGCAGCTCTGTCTTCACCTCGGCCATTACACCCCTGATCGGTGAGTCCTGGCCATGCTTGGTCCCCTGCCATGTGCTGGTTCCCCTGGCAATGGCCTGCAGGTGCTGGGGTGCTTAGAGGGGCAGAAGGAGCAGTGCCTAAGGTGCTTCTAAGGGGAGAGTATGGGGACAGTGCTGAAGAGGAGCAATGGGATGGGATATGGTGCCTCTTCCTCAGGCCTGGGGGTGATCAGCATCGAGCGTGCCTACCCGCTCACCCTGGGCTCCAACATTGGCACCACCACCACCGCCATCCTGGCTGCCCTGGCCAGCCCAGGGGACAAGCTGGCCAGCTCTTTCCAGGTACGGGCAGCCCAGGGCCATGGCCAGGCTGGTGGGGAGCACTGGGCAAGGCAAGGGCTGGGAGAAGCCCACACGTCCAGCCTGATGGGCATGCCGTCCCTGCAGATCGCCCTCTGCCACTTCTTCTTCAACATCTCTGGCATCCTGCTGTGGTACCCACTGCCGTTCACCCGTCTGCCCATCCGCATGGCCAAGGCACTGGGTGAGCGCACCGCCAAGTACCGCTGGTTTGCCGTGCTGTACCTCATCGTCTGCTTCCTCCTGCTGCCCTCCCTCATCTTTGGCATCTCCATGGCGGGCTGGCGGGTGCTGGTAGGGGTGGGGGCACCCTTCCTTGGCCTCCTCTTCTTTGTGGGCCTGGTGAACGCGCTGCAGGCACGCAGCCCCGGCCGCCTGCCCAAATGGCTGCAGACCTGGGACTTCCTCCCTGCCTGGATGCACTCGCTGCAGCCCCTCGACCAGCTCATCACTCGGGCCACCCTCTGCTGCACTGACCGCTGCCGCAGCCCCGAGGGCTGGGAGGAGCGTGAGGGACCTTCGTGCGACAAGGCCAGGCTGGGGCTGGACAACCTTGCCCTCTCCTACCCTGAGGAGGTACCTGGCCCAACCATCCGGGTGGGCTCTCCTCGCCCACCCCTGCATGGTGCCACCCGGCTCTAGCCAGCACTGGACACCCAGGTCACCGCTCCCATGGCCACCTGATTTCCACCATTCCTGCTCAGCTGGTGTCTAATAAATGCCAAGCACCCACCGCCTGGGTGTGTGTCTCTTCACAGAGGCTCTTGCCTCTGCAAACCCTGCTGGAGCTCCAGCCAGGGCTTCAGGTGCCAGATGCCCACCATCTGCCCTGGTTGTCCATACACCATCGCTGCACAGCTTGGCCCTGCATGAGTGCCTGGTGCTGAGGATGCACAAAGCACGCCGTGCCATGGGGACACACGCTGACAATGCTGCAGCTAAACCCTGCGCCTGGGATTTGCAGGCAGCATCTTCTTCCATCTATCTCATCCCTGGAAGGCTGAGCCAGCAGGGTCTGTGCTGCACTGCTGTGTGCCATGGCAGTGGGTTGCTGTTTTGGTGAGCTTAGCACAGCACGACAAGGTGCTGTGGTGCTGCCAGGCTGGGTCTACTGTGAGATGTCAGCTTAGCAGGGTTAGGCAATGTCTCCAGCCTGCCGGGTACCCCAAAGCCCATGGCAGAAGCCCACCCACCATGGTGACCCTGGCAGGAGCCCTTTAAATGTTGGCAATAACCACTTCTCCCACTGCCCACAGATGCTTGGGCTCCTGCCAGTAATATCAGCCCGTCCCTCCTTCCCTCCTTCCAGCCCGCCCTCCTCCCAGACTGGGACCAGCAGAGCTAGCAGGGCTGCTGTGGGAGCCACTACAGGGTTCCCAGCACTGCCGCTGCCCCGTGTGCCTGACCGGGTGACCACTGGGCTAGGACAGCCTCCGCCTTGCCACCTGACTGGGTCAGTACGGGAGCAGTGGTGGCTGGAACGCCCCTTTGGGGACTCAGCAATGCCAGGGCTGCAGCACCAGTTGCAGCAGGGTCGGTGAGTGGGGTGCATGTGGTGGGAGGCAGCCCCATGGGGCTTTGTCCACCTGAGAGGCTGAGCCAGCATGGAGCCAGACAGCGCCGTCCTCAATGCCTCCGGTAACAGCAGCAGCACCGGCAGTGCCCCACACTCACCTGTGGCCATGGGGCTCATCCTACTGGCTGCCCTGGCCATCCTGCTGGCCACGGTGGTGGGCAACGTGCTGGTGGTGGCAGCTGTCTCCACCAGCCGGGCCCTGCAGGCTCCACAGAACCTCTTCCTCGTGTCCCTGGCATCGGCAGACATCCTGGTGGCCATCCTCGTCCTGCCCTTCTCGCTGGCCAACGAGGTGATGGGCTACTGGTATTTCGGTGGCCTGTGGTGCAGCCTGTACCTGGCGCTGGATGTGCTGCTCTGCACCGCCTCCATCGGGCACCTCTGCGCCATCAGCCTCGACCGCTACTGGGCTGTCACCCGGGCAGCCCGGCTCAACCTGCGCCGCAGCCCTGGGCGGGTGAAGGGGATGATCGGGGCAGTCTGGGTGGCAGCAGCCGTGGTGGCACTGCCACCACTTCTGTGGGTCCAGCCAGGGGGCCGGGAATGCCAGCTGAGCCAGGAGACCTGGTACGTGCTGGCCTCCTGCGCCGCCTCCTTCTTCGCCCCTTGCCTCGTCATGGTTGCCGTCTACTGCCGCATCTACCACCTGACTGCCCGGCGCACAGCTGCCCTCCTCACCACCCATGCCCCACGCCCCACTGGCAAGAAGGGGCTGGAGACTGGGATGCCGAGCCGGCGGCGCCGGAGCCAGCACCAGAGCATGTCACTGTGCCGGCAGCGACTGGTGCGAGCACGGGAGCGGCGCTTCACCGTCGTGCTGGCTGTGGTGATGGGGGCCTTTGTGCTGTGCTGGTTTCCCTTCTTCTTCACCTACAGCCTAGGGGCCATCTGCAGGGAGGGCTGCCACATCTCCAAACCCCTCTTCAGTTTCTTCTTCTGGATCGGCTACTGCAACAGCAGCCTCAACCCCCTCATCTACACCCTTTTCAATCGTGACTTCCGTGCTGCCTTCCGCCGGCTCCTTGCGGTCCCCTGCTGGACTGCACCTAGCACCCCGCCGTGACACCGGGAATGCGGTGCCCGGCCCTGCTGCGGACCCCAGGCTGCTGTGCCCGTGTGCATATCGAGGTACTTTTGAAAAGCGACATTGAATAAAATGAGGCCAAAGCCTGCACCTGGGGCTGGCATCTGCTTCCTAGGAGCCCAGCAAGCAACGTCCATTGCCAGCACTCACTGGCACTCAGGTCATGCCACCCATCGCCCCTGCATCACGGATGACCCACTGCAGGTGACAACTTTCCACGGCAGCTCCACTGAGCACCAGCCCTCCCCGCTGCCAGGCAAACCTCAGCTCCTTTGCACATCCGTGACCTCCAGCATCCTCTTGTGTAGAGGACAAACCCCCCTGTGTGGCAGCATCACTGATGCCCTGCTGAGCTGGCTATGCCACTGCAGCAGTCCAAGCCCTCTGCCTCTCTGCCAGGGCTGTTCCCTTTGGATGCCCACCAGTTTGTAGCTGTGTTGTGCTGTGGGGGCTCCATGGGGACATTTACGTACCCCATGGCAAGGGGTGAGGGGTGCAGGGCTGGGCTGGGATGCCCCACATCCTGCTCAAGGGCTTCACTGGGATCCTGCTGCAGGAGGTAAAAGAGGAATGACATCCCAGTGCTGGAAACACTGTCCTCCCTTGGGAGAGCATGGGAGATGGGGCAGTTTGGGACCAGGCTCCAGCACAGCCTGAGGTGCAAGGGGCCACGAGGACAACCACAGGGCAAAGACCTGGGGGCAATCACATCCCCCTGAGAGCAGCAGCCACCCCATGCTCACCCTGCCCTGCTCTCTGCCCTGCTCCGCACAAACACCCCGGGGGTCAGGGGCCATTCCACTTCTCTAGCTTTGCTGCTCAAAATAGAAAATCTCAAAACATCAAACTTTCACTCAGCTAAAAACAGCCGCCGGCGCCTGGGAGCTGGAGCCCAAGGAACGCCGATCCCTGCCAGCCCTCACCAGCCCCTGTCAGGGTGGGTGCAGCTCTGCAATGAGTTCAGGGGGACTGGAAGGGATAGGGTTACTCATAGTAGTGAAGAACCCCAGGCCATCCCAACTGGTCCCATGCGCAGAGGCTCGTGGCATGAGCATGGGACCAGTAGAGGCTGCCAGTGGTGACCATGCCAGGATGGGGGCCCAGCGCTGACCCCCCAGCGGTGGCTGGCCACAACATTTGGAGCTGTGCTGGCATTGTCTCCGGAAGGAGGCTGCCCTATCACTGCTGCCTGGCTTCCCTTCCAGCTGCCTTTTGCCTTTTCACAGTTAAATAGCACTTCGCTTCTAAAAATACCGAGGAAGACAAGGGCGCCCGATGGGGACTTGGAAGAAGAGCTCTCCCTGGGGGGAACCAGCCCCATGGGCAGCACCCCAGGGACCGTGATGCCCTGATTTGTAGGCTTTCCTTCACCCTTGCCCCACACCACTGGGGTTGACCAGGGGACCAAGCACCTGTGCTGGCATCAAGGAAACATCCAAGGCACTGAAGCAAGCTTCAGGCTGATGTCCAAACCACTAAGTCCTGAGGATCAGAAAGGGTCTGGGAGCACTTGGTCCCCTGCTTTGCCTCAGGGACTACTGGGATGCTGAGACACTCTAGGGAGAGCTTCCTCACTGAGCGTCTCCCACTGAACTCTCATCCGGCATATAGTGCTGCTGACAGCAAATGGGTCAAGCAGGTCACTCCGTCTCTCCACAGTGGCTGTTTCCATTTCACGCTTGTACAAAGTCCATCGTGCTGCTCTGGCAGCGCCCTGTGGCCAATGACTTTTGTCTGTGGTGGGAATGGTGCTGCAAAACACCATCTGGGATGAAACCAAAACTAGCAATCTAAGGGTCAAACGTGCAAGAGCATAGAAGCAAAATCATTGCATTTGAAGCTCAAAATAAGTATGTGCCACCTTTAAGAGGAGAGCAGTGCTAAAAGAAGAAAGCTCATGGCATGAGCTCATCCCTCATGGCAGAATGACATGGGAAATCACCTCTGAGATACAGCAGGAAAAAGCATCCTCCTCTTTGTTAGTGCTGCAGGTTTGTAACCAGAAAGATGTGATCTCCAACAGATGCAGAGGGGCATGGCGGCCCACAGTTGGTACCAATTGCACAGGAAATGAGTACTTGGAATATTTGTGTTATTATCAGCTTCACTACAGCAGTAGGGAACCTCTTCCCTACTGCTCACTAGCACATCCTGGATGAGCAGTGCTTGGGAGCCCAGGCTGGTCCCCACCAGCAGGTTACCATTGACAGAGGCTGGTGGAGGCACCTGCCCATCACCATGTGCTCCTCCACGTCTCGACCAACACCAACCTCCCACTCAAGGCAGCCTCACTGCCACCAGCCACCACACACAAGGCAGGAGGCATCACCTGCAGGACAAAGCAAGAGATGGAAGCCGTCGGACAGCAGAGATAACATCACACCCAAAACCCAAGGAGCAGAAAGTAGCGCAGGCACAACTTGCTAATGGGTAAGAGGGTTAACCAGAGGTTTTGCACTCAGGAGCAGCAGAGAGCTGGACAGGTCGTGCGCAGGTCTGAGGACCAAAGAGGACATAGCTCTGCAAAGACGTTGATGGCTTGCTTGCTTTGGGGCAGAGGTTCTCACACTGCAGCTAGGGTAAGGCTGCTGCTAATTGAAGTACCAGTAAAAAAAATGGCTATTAGAGCAAATCATAGGGAAGAAGCCTTCAGGAGCAGCAAGAGGAATTCAAATTTAACAGAATGACCCACAAGGAGCCACTGGGGTCAGCAAGATGCGGCTGGCAGTGCAGCATCCCCTAATGCTACGGGATGAGACCGAATCGCGATGAGAAAACCCCGAACCTCCACTACAGTAGTGACCAGGGAGAACAGGCACAGCGCTGGAGTTTGTGTTACCCACCCTGTGACACAGGGATTGACCAACACCAGACACACAGCTGCCTGGAAAAAGCTTATGGAGGCTGCCACAAACATGGTGCCGGGCTCCAACGAGGAGAGAGGCTCCCGTAAACACCGAACCTCTATCACAAAGAAATTTTTCACAGAAAGGGTCATGGGGCACTGGCAGAGGCTGCCCAGGGAGGTGGTTGAGTCCCCATCCCTGGAGGGATTTAAAAGACGGGTAGACGAGGTGCTCAGGGACATGGTTTAGTGGCAGACAGGAATGGTTGGACTCGATGATCCAAGAGGTCTTTTCTAACCTAGTGATTCTATTATTTGCTTTGAAGATGGGTGTAGGACAGCACAGAGGGGAACCGCAGGTCTCCCCTAAAGAGCCCCACCGCCAACCCTCACTCCCTGGGGATTCCCTACGCCAACATCGCCTTATAAGGAGCGGCTGTCCCCGCCCCCTGCGTGACGCACCTATCACAGCCCAGAGAGCGGCGGAGCGGCCGTTCCGCACCCAATCAGATGCCGCGGAAGGCCGGCCGCTCTTAACTCTGGACCAATCAGAGCCCGGCAAGGCGGTAGCGCGCGCTGAGTGACACCTCATCCTCCAATCAGCGCCCACAGCCGCTTCCCGGCAATGGCAGCCGAATGACGCGCGTTTCTACCCCTCCTCCCCCTTACGCTCCGCCCCCCGCTCCCCAGAGGGGCCAATGGGAGGACGAGGTGCCTGCGGAGGGGGCGGGGCTCTGCTGGCGTATGAGCCAATGGGA
The DNA here is from genome assembly GCF_017976375.1 of Cuculus canorus. NCBI lineage: Eukaryota > Metazoa > Chordata > Aves > Cuculiformes > Cuculidae > Cuculus > Cuculus canorus. Next base: position 11,184,267 of record NC_071414.1, read on the forward strand.
GCGCGGCGCGGGAGGAGCGTGCGCAGCGATTGGCCGGGCGGGAGCGGGGGGCGGGGCCGGCGGGGGGAGCGGCGCGGGCCGAGCGCAGGGAGCAGCGCCGCCCGGGCCCATGGAGCTGGAGAACATCGTCGCCAACACCGTCCTCCTCAAGGCCCGCGAGGGTGAGCGGCGGCGGGGAGGGGGGTTCCCGGTGCTGCATGGGGAGGGCGCTGCTCCGGGGCTGGAAGCCACGCTGCGGCCCCCGCCCCGCCCCTTCCTTCGCAGCCTTTGCTCCTCTGGCACGGGGAGAAGCAGGGCTGGCGAGGTGCTTCTGCCCAGCCAGGGGCCGGTCCCCTGAGCCCCCCGCCCAGCGCCGCCTTCGCACCAGCCCCGCTCGGCGCCGAGGGCTTTGCTGACGGGGTCCTCCCAGCAGCGGGGCTGCCCTGAAGGGACCGAGCAGCCGTTCAGGGAAGCGTCGGGGTGGCTAAAGGGGAGCAGGGATGCCTCAGAAGAGCTAAAAGGGAGCTGGGAAGCCTCAGGAGGGCTAAAAGAGAGCAGGAAAGCCTCAGGATGACTATAGGAGAGCAGGGAAACGTCAGGATGGCTGAAGGAGAGCTGGGAAGCCTGCCACACAGGAGCCTGGTCCTTTTCAGAGAAGATCTGATGCAGCCAAGCATCGAGGAGTCCATTAATTCACATAAAGTGATGGGGAAGTGCATTCTCTCCTGGCCCATGGTATGCAGTCAGCCAGGCCGAGTCATTTTGGAGCCTGAGGGGCCGCTGAAATCCAGTTAGAGAGCTTTCACGATTGGATTTGTGGGAGTAAAGAGCAACGCAATTACCTTTACACAGGCAGAAACATTTTCATGCTGCTTGAAAGTCAGGCTTAGTGTAGATGTCAGGCATGGTGACTGGTGGACCATGACAATATGGTTCATGATGGCAAAGTTTCCTTGAGAGCCAAACCCAGACGAAAGCACACAGTGACATTTGGGACTTGAAGGCATGAGGCTCTGCTTTCCAGGGAGTGAGTGACCAGGAGGCTGGCTCCTGTTGTGCCTTCAGCAAAGGAGCGTTTGGTTTCTGGTGGAGAGTGAGGTGTTTGGCAGCTGCTGCAGTGCTTCCCAGTGCTCCTTTGGACCCTCTCCCTTGGCAGACAGTGGGCAGTCTGGCTGCACGCTTGTGCCTAGGATAGGGATGCGGATGGCATTAGCGCAGATGCTGTGGTGCACGCCAGCACTGTGGGGCAGGAGATTTGGCTACGCCCTGTGTGTGCCAGGTGGTTCATGGCCCTCAAGAGCTGTGGATGTCCGTGGCTCTTCCACCAATGGCTGGGTGGCCATGGTGGCTGCTGGGGCGATCTCTGGCAGTCTGCGTGACAGGACAGAACCACTTTGCAGCCCCAGATGCTTTGCTCCAACCCAACTTTTTTGGGAGCCTCCTGGTCTGGTGTGGGAGGGCCAGGCTGAGATCACTCTGGATGTGGTAGGGAACTGCTGCCATAGGGTGGCCGTGCTCTACGTTTCCTTCAAACACGTCCAGAAGGGTTTGGCCCAGGGAAGGTGAAGGATGCTTTCCACATTGTCCCCTTGGTGCTGGCTTCTGGCAGAGGGACAACAGACCGGTTTTGAGCTATCACCAAGCCCTTAAGCTCTCCTGTGTTGAGCTAGAGTGGCCCACTCCTTGCCCCATCCTAGAAAGAGATGCTGGGAGGTTTGTGTGCAGGAGAGAAGTTCCTTGCTGGGCTGTTTGCTGCAGCGCTGTAGGTTGGGTGGGGAGAACCTCTCGAGAAGGGCTCTGGAGCCTCCTTTGAAAGCAAACAACTCAAGGCAATGCAAGTTGCTGGTCCTCCGGGCACTGCGGGGCACAACTCTGCCTTTCCTTGAGCACTCTTGGAGGTGAGTATGGCTAGTCCTCCTGTGCCCTCACAACGAAAGGTTGTCCCCAGCCCTTTCGTTGCCACAAGCCGTGGCTGACAAGAAGGTGTCTCTGCTGCTGGTTTCTTCCACCCCTGCTTACCCTTGAGTCACTTCCTTCCTGAGTTTGTACAATCGTGCAGCCCAGCTGCTGCTGTGGGGCAGATGCAGTGCAGCGACCCGCAGCCTGCCAGGGGCTCGGACCTGGGGCTGGCCCTACAGAAGGCTGGCTGTGATGCCCCTGTCCCACCTGCCTGTTCAACTGAGGCCTCCTGCAGCGCGGGGAGCTGGATGCCTGGGGACCGTGTCTGGGGCTGAATTGCATCCACAGTGGAGGAAAGCATTATGAAAGTGTTTCTCAAGAGCTGAAAAATGGTGTATACACACACACACCCCTCCCCGCCCCCAATTTCAGAAAGCTGAGCCTTTGTCCCAGCTCGTTAGAGTGGTTTAATGTATTTCCAAAGGGAGGTGGGAGATTGTGTCTGTTGGCACCGGGCAGGGGGAAGGCGGTCCCTAGAGGCTGGCTGATCCTAGCAATCAGGCGGGCAAGTATTTCAGTACTTAGTGCTTGCTATGATGTAAATTTTTTGGTCTATCCAAAAGCTTTCCCACCCTGTCCTGCAGCACTGGGCATTTACTCCAGCAATTGAAGTTGGAATAATATCTAGTTCATGGATCTCAGTTTTCTGAAGCTGTCTTATCTCTGGAGAAATGTGGGAGTGTCCCCACTTCACAAGTGGGAAACCTGAAGTGATGAGCCCCAGGCGATGGAGCGAGTTGTCTATGGAGCCAGAATTAGAGCAGGAATTCTTGTCTTCCAGCTTCATGTCCTCCCTCTGAGAGCCCCTCCCTGGAGTAAGCAATCAGTCTGGAATGAGTAGGTGGAATGGAAATCTTAGTACAGCAGGAAGAGCTTCACACTGAGCAAGGCTTGGCCTAGAGAGGTGATTAGCTATGCAGAGGTTCTGAGGACAGGCCTGGGAGCCAAGAACTCTTGTGTGGGCATGGAGTAACCTGTGGCTTTAGATGCTCCTACCTCTGCCCTGATTCTCCCTTCTTAAATACGAGTTAACTGACTTGACCAGGTGAAAGGTCTTCATGTTCTTGGTTGAGACTTGATTCGGCAGCCAGAGTGGTTGGTCTGTCCAGTTCTTCTGGCAGTCAGAGACTCAAAAGCTTTTGTTCCAGCAGCCAGGAGACAGTGGTACCACTACAGTCTTGTTATCCTTCCCTGGGCTTGCTGGTGTAAATGGACAGAGAGTGTCTCCTCTCTTGACTTCCGGCAAGGTTAGGCTGTAATTGGACATCCTTGCTTCGTAACTCATGGTACCAATTTTGTATGCCCTGCAGGAGGTGGTGGAAACCGGAAAGGCAAGAGTAAGAAATGGCGCCAGATGCTGCAGTTCCCCCACATCAGCCTCTGCGAGGATCTTCGACAAACCCTCGGTGAGGGAGCTGCACAGTGCCCGGGCCCTGCTCTGGAGCGGGGCCAGTGGGTGAGGACGTGTGGGTGTTGTGCGCTCAAAGCTGGACATGTGAAGGCAGTTGATTCCGCAAGGGTCAGGGACCCATAACGGGGCATGTATTGGCCAAAACCCAGCCAAAATCACTCGGAGCTCAGGGTGTAGGGAAGAAAAGATGGGTAGGTAAGTCACAGCTGTATGGTGCTTTCCAGATAATGTCTGTTGATGTACCCACACACCTTCTAGACTGACGAGCTTCACTAGAGATACACCAACTTCTCTGTGCAACAGAGCTGCTCGTTGTTGCAGAGCTCTGAACCATCGCTCTAGGGTGGCTTTGCATAGATAACAAAGATCCTGCTAACGTCCTCTGGGTTCCTTGGCTGGGATTCAGCCCTGCTCTGCAGACCTCGATTTCTAACACTAACACAGCAACTTTCATCAGGCAAAGCTGGGTTCTTGCTGTGTGGTGTGGATGAGAATTGTATAGTTGGGCAGGGCTCGGCCTGTCATTTTAATATTGCACTTTGTACCCTTCGTGGTTTTAATGTTGTTTGTGCAGCAGGCTTGGTCCTGAGATCATATCAAATTGTTTTGGGGCACGGGGGATGGGAATTCCCTGCTTCCTGGGAAGGGGAGAGTTTGTTTAAGTTGTCACTCCAGGTTCAGATGCCAGCTGGAGTGGCACAGCGCTGGCTGTATTTCAAAGCAGGTATCACTGAGCCAAGTGGGTTTGGGAGGTTTCTGCAGTTCCTGTCCCCAGTTCTACCCTGCCCAGGTTTGCCAGGTCCTGGCAGCCCTAGGGAGAGGAGCGGCTCTGTTTGAGGGCACAGGGGACTGTAGCATTTGGAATAATTCGATCTCTATCATCCACACCTAGTCTCCAAGCTCACAACAGCCCAAAGTACCCCATGTATGCTGTGCACCACCTGCCCTGCTGCTGTGCATCACCTCTCGGGGCTGGCTCTGGGGCCAAGTATAGTCAGATGGAGACTCTTGCCTTGGCTTTGCTGCAAACTGCGTCTCTGAAGCAAGATCTGAGCACTCAACACCCTCTGGCCTGAGCTTTCCTTGCAGTTCCCATCTTTGCTGTCAAAACCCCGATCTGCTTCTTTCACTTGTATGCCCTCAGCAGAGCTTTCTCTTAGCTGATGTCCATCTTTTGCCCGTAGCAGCCCTTCCTGAGGTTGTCATGACCTGTTTTCCAGCACTGAACTTCATCTTTGTTGTGCTGCCCGTTTGCTGGTGGTAGTGCTGGTGGTCTGTCTCTCTCTGGTGTTCCACTGTCTGAGACAGAAGCTTTGGGAGGCAAGTCCTTCCCAGCCACTGTCTGTCACCGCTGGTGTTCCCGCTTCCCGCTTGGGAAGGCATGTGAGAAGCTCCTAGCCCATGTGGTGGCCAACTCGTTTCCCCACAGGATGGATGACCCTGTTCCTTGTGCTTTGATCACTCTTTGGCAAGAGTGGTTTTATTTTCACCTCACAGCCCGCTAGAAAGGCATTTCTTTCCTATTCCAGAGGCTTGGCAGGACCATGGGTACGGTAGGACGGTTGCCCACTGCAGAATTACGCTTTGTGTGCCCTCACCACAGGGAGCAACCTTGTGTGAGCCTGGGCAACCGTGTGGGCAGCCAAAAGCTTCTGATCTTGCCGCCAGCAAACTTTCATCCTCTTCAACTGAAGGGAACTCCTTCCCCTGCAGACACAAAGAAACCGGCCGGTGCAGCGGAGCTGGCGAGGTGGCCTCCTCCCCCACCACAGCCTTGCCGTCTCTATGCTCTTGTGCACCCTCAGGAAGCCACAGCTTCCTTGGGAGAAACTGCTTTGCGGGAAGGGGAAGGCCGGCAGTACCCAGCCCTGAGGAGTGCTGGAAGATCCCCCGTGCGCTGGTGGAGAGCTGCACATCTGCAGCACAGGCAGCCTGCAGCCCTCGGTGGCAATGGCTGTAACAGAAATCTTTTCTGGCCTGTGATCAGACAACATCCAATTAGTGGAAAGGGAGGGAAAAAAGCAGAGAACTGGAAGTACTCAGTGTGGTCAAAGGGGTTTGTTCCTGGGCTGCCAGATTTCAGAGGAGGAACTGGCAGGGAAACTGAGCTCCAGAGGGCAATAGGAGTTGACACACAAGCGGGTGGCTGTCCCGTGGAGTCAGGGGGTCTAATGGCTGTGTGCAGCATTAACAGGACATCTGTGGAAATGTTGCCTCCCATTTTGATGCTACTGCTTTCAGCCAGGCCTTTCAGAATATGAGTGGTTTGTAAGAGTCATCAGAGCAACTCTTAGCCTGGAAGATCTGCCTTGGAATAAGCTTGATGTGTTCCTCATTTTCCAAGGAAAGTTGTGTGTCTGGAGTAGTCAGTTGGCCCCTGTGGGGACAGGATTGAGAAGAGAGCCTCCAGGGAAGCAAGAGACTGTACAGAACAGCAGGTCAAACCTATTTCAGGGAAGATCTTCCACTGGGGAACGTAAAAGCTGTCATGCCTCTTGTCTCCTTTGGGTGCATTTCACTCTCCTGGGAGGCTTAGGCTCATGGGACCTGTGAGCAGCCAGCTGACGAGTTGCAAGCCCCTCCTGTGGCCGGGGTGGTGGGCTGTGGCTGCTTCTTTTTAGGGGTTAGCAGCGAGTGATCTTCTCCACACTTGCAGAGCGGGACTACCACAGCCTGTGCGAGAAGCAGCCCATCGGGCACATGCTCTTTCGGCAGTTCTGCGAGACACGACCTGAGCTGTCACGCTGTGTCAAGTTCCTGGATGCTGTGGTAAGAGCAAAGCCCTTTGGGCTTCACTGGGGGAGCCAGGGACGTTCTTGGCACTGTAGGCGCAGTTTGATTTGCACTGGGTGCTCTGGCAGTTGCCAGGAACTTCTGGGCACTTAGGGTTTTACTGAAGGAAAAACCTGTGAGCTGCAGTTTCTCCAAGACAGGGCTGGGCCTTTGCTTAAGGAGCTGTTTGCTAGAAATCTGGTTTTCCAGGGAAGCATGGGAATCATTGGGCAGAGGGTGTTGCTGCTTTGCAGCTGTTGCCCGGAAGCAAGGCTTGGTTCCTGGCTGGACCTGCTCCTCACGCTGTTTGCTCTGTGCAGGCAGGGTACGAAGTGGCTCCAGATGAGAAGCGGAAGGAATGCGGGCAACAGCTGATTGAAAAGTACTTGAAGCCAAATGTGAGTAAGAGGGTTGGTTGTATTTTCTGCCTGCAATGGTAAAGCATTTGGAAAGCTGACAGCTGTCATTACCCGTGTCCTGCCACAGTGAATGTGCTGGGCACGAGTGTGAGGGTAGAGTTCAGAGCCATCTCACCACCTCGCAAGCAACAATTGCTGCTTTTCCCAGTGGCCCTGAAGCAGGTGGGCCACCTGTCCAGCGTTCCTGTGGGCGACCTCTTTATATACTGCTTCTTATGTCTAATTCCATCCCTTTGTCCCCAGAGTGAGGACCATGTGCCAGAAGTCCCCTCGCAGCTGGTGGCTGCCTGTTGTGAGAGGCTGGAGCAGGAACCTTCCAAGGAACTCTTCAAGGAATCCACTAAGTAAGTTGAAGGGCTGGGGCATTCCTTCAGGTTGCGCCATAGCCAGGGGTAAATGCTGCACCTTGTTCCTCATGGTCCCTTCTTCTTGGTCAGCAAGGGCTGCTGCTAAGGCTGGGACCTGGAGAGTTTTGGGCTAGGGATTTGCAGCACAGCTACAGGAAACCAAATGCAAGGAACTCCTGTGAGTTCTGGGAGCCACAGGCTACTGCAGAAACCTCTGTCACTCCTCTCAGTCTGCCATGAACCTGAATTGCTATTTGGGAAGACACCATTTCAGCAAGCCTCAGCACCTAGCCATGCTGTTCCTGGTTTTGTGCCTGGATCTCATAGGCACTCATGGAGCAGAGCTGACAGTTGCAGTCCTGGTGCCAGCTGTCCTCTCCTGTTGGCTGCAGATGTGGCCGTTGTGGTTAGGTTACGCTGGCTGTTGCTGCAGGGAGCTAAGGTCACTTCTGTTCCCATCGCAGAAGCAGTGGCTGGGATCCTGGCTCCTGGTGCAAAGCGGAAGCTGTTAGGCAAACTAAGTGTATGGCCTCCACCCCTCCCCAAACAGTAGCTGGAGCACGTTGCCTAATTGAGTGTAGGGCTGTGGCAATGGGTTTGTTGCAGTCTTCTGGGGAGCGTTAGCTCTGTGTGTGGTAACTAGTGTCACCGTCTGAATGCAGAGCCTCCAGGCTGGGCTCTGCCTGCTCTTGGCAAGCTCTGAAAGGGGAAGAGCCCATCTGCTTCTCCTTGATGCATGCCTCTAGTCTAGACGCTATGTCTAAGGCTCTTCACTCCACTGGGCAGCCCTGGCACTGGTCTCCAAGGCAGTTAGCTCTCTCAAGCAGGATCCCCTAGGGCCTTTTGTGCTGGATATTTATCTGAAACTGAACAACTCAGCGCCTGGTGCTGAACATTGCTAGCACTTTCAGCAGCTGATTACAGCCTTGAGTGTGCATTTGCCCTGTGAGCAGAGGGGCAATTGCAAAGAGCCCTATCGTCCCTCTTTGTCCCACAGCCCAGGCTGGTGCCGAGAGGCCACAATTAGCAGTGCCAGCCCCATCCCAGGCTGCTGCGCTCGTCACAGCGGTACCTCCAACGCGCCTTCCTTTTGCATTACGCTTAGCACAGAGGGTGGGCTTTCTGGGCCAGGGCTGTGCAGGTGATTCAGTGCTGGGCTGGGTGAGGGGATGGCAAAATGACAGGGCTCTCAGGGCTGCTCACCTCCTCCTTCCATGGTCTGCTGGCCTTTTCCATGGCTGGGATCAGCTTTCAGCAATCTTGCGGGCTCTGCTCTCTCGTAGGCTTATCCACGATTACCTGAGTGTGGCTCCTTTCGCTGACTACCTCGACAGCTTGTACTTCAACCGCTTCCTGCAGTGGAAATGGCTGGAACGGTAACGCCCCACAGCATCACTGGGAGACCTGCGCCCTGCTGGCACGGGCTACCTGAGAGCTCCCTAGTGTTCCTCCCCATGCTAGAACCTAGCAGGGGCCAAAGGCCTGACCTTTGTCTGCTCTTGCTTTACTTCAGGGCCCTTTATTGGCACCATCAGCCTTTACCAGCTGCCCCAGCCTTGCTTGCCTTGCAGGGAAGCAAGATCTACTCAAGCAGAGGTTTTGGGGTGGGCCACTGTCTGTCAGGCCAGGGCACAGGGGTGATTTGGGCTTCAGCCTTTGCTCTTTCCCTGCTCCCATCTCATTCCAGTTTCCTTTGCCTCACAGGCAGCCAGTGACCAAAAACACTTTCCGCCAGTACCGTGTGCTGGGCAAGGGCGGTTTTGGGGAGGTGAGTGACCAGCATTTTCTCTCCATCTGGGAACCAGACAGCCACCATTGCCCACTGGCGGGTGCAAACCTGGGTTGGCTGTCAGGGTGCTACAAGCTGCTCTGGAACCTGGAGGCAGGGGCTGCTGGCTGGGTGGGCTGTAGGGGCCCTGTGCCAGGCACCACTCTGCTGTGGGCATTGTGTGATCTGTCAGTTCACCTCTGAGGGGAATGAGCTCTGCTTCTGCCAGGCACTGGAGGCATGGGAAGTGTTGTGTGGGGTACGTAGCACGTGCCCTGTGGTGCGTACTGCTGCCTGGGTGAGTGTTAGGTCTGTTCCTGGTGGCTCGGCAGGGGGAACTGCTCTCCCGAAAACTCACTGTCAGGTTTCCTTCTGTTTCTGGGGTGGCCTTCTGTCTTCCCAGACACCAGTCATTGTGCTGCTATAGGTGGCAGGGGCACTTGCAGCCCTCATATGTGACACATGGAGATGCTGCTGTGCCCCTTGTCCTTGCTTTCACAACGGGCTTCTCACTAACCTCAGAGTGACGTGCTCACAGGGACATCTTTGCACTCCCGTGCCTCTTCCAAAGTAGTGAGAGATTGCTGAGCCTTGTTTCCCCCTTCCAGGTTTGTGCCTGCCAAGTGCGTGCCACGGGGAAGATGTACGCCTGCAAGAAGCTAGAGAAAAAACGGATCAAAAAGCGGAAAGGAGAGGCCATGGCCCTGAATGAAAAACAAATCCTGGAAAAAGTGAACAGTAGGTTTGTAGTAAGTACATAGGAATTGCTCTCACTTTGCTGCGGTGGTTGATTCCTTCTCCAACCAGCCGGCCCAGCACCTCTGTGCTCCTCACCCAGTGCGGAGAGGCAGGAGCAGGGCCTCCTACTGCCTCCACAAGATGCTGTAAATGCCCCTAAAGTGAAACCCAAACACCCATCTGGTCTCACAGGGACCTTCTTAACCTCTGGGACACAAGAAAGCAGCAAGAACTGTCTCCAAACAGCCAAGTGGGCAGAAGCCTCTCCCTGGCTGCACTGAGGTGTGGACAGCCTGCGGCCTCAGACACTGCCTTGGGGTTGCTGTTGGGGGCTGCTTGTCCCTGGAGGGGAGCAGTTCTGGATCAGGGATATGGTGTCCTCCGTGTCTCGGGAGGTGTGCTGCGGCTGCTGGGCTCTTCCACATCCTCCCTGGGTTTGCACAGTTACCCCTTTGCCTCCTGTGCTGGCAAAGGCCTAGTCCTGCTTCCTGTGAATGGCTGCTTAGGTGGCAAAGCGCCCATCAGAGCGTGGGCACCTCCCTCTTCCAGCTGTGTCTTCTAACAGCCTTTCTGCCCTGAATTGCAGGTGAGCTTAGCCTATGCATATGAAACTAAAGATGCTCTCTGCCTAGTGCTGACCCTCATGAATGGAGGGGACCTCAAGTTCCATATCTACCACATGGGAGAGGCTGGCTTCGAGGAGCCCCGAGCAGCTTTCTATGCTGCTGAGATCTGCTGTGGCCTTGAGGACTTGCACCATGAGAGGATAGTGTACAGGTGCGCGCTGCCTGGTCCCTGCTGGGAGACCTTGTACGGGCTGCAGAAGCAAGAGGGTTCCTGCTGCTCTTACTAGCCCAGCTGGGTCTGTTTGCTCAAGAAAATAAGCTCAGGCTTGAAAGCAGCACAAAGCTGGGTGAGAGGGGATGGGGAACAGAAAGCTGATCTCATGGGAAAGATGGGAGAGTTTAGTTTAGTTTCCTTGTCCTGGTAAATAATCATCGAGAACAAGATGTGATTGTGCTGTGAACGCCTCAGGGCAGGCTCTTGGGTGCTTAGCTCCCCAGGCAGTATTGACACTAGAGCAAAGGAGGGTAGGCTGCCCCGATGAGTACACTCAAGAATGAGAGCTCGGCAGGAGGGAGAGCAAGCTGATGGCATGACTGTACTCACGGGCTGGTGTGATGTAGCATTACAGATAGCATGGCTAAACATGAGGCTGGGGAGTCCCTTTGGTTATACCCTGTGCCTTGTCCTGGGGCAGGACAAGCAGAAGAAGCTTCTGCTCCTTCTCTTTTGTGTGGCCTGTCCATAGCAAGTTCTGCACCTGCAAAGAGGGAATCGGCCACAGGCTCACTGCTTCCTTGAGGAGGATTGAAAGTTTTCAAGTCTTACCTCTCTGCCCAGGACAGGAGAGATTGTAGGGCTAACTCTAGGGCAGGGGTGAGAGGAAGATTATCTGTGAGCCCAAGGCAGAGGCATTGCATGCCTTTCTTGTTTATCTGACTTGAGATGTCACAGTTTTTTGTATGCTTTGCTTTGACAACAGGCTTCTTGCTAATCCAGTCCCTTCCTTCCTAGGGACCTGAAGCCAGAGAACATATTGCTGGATGACCATGGTGAGTGCAGGGCCAAGAGGAGCCCTGGGCTCGAGTCCTTCTCTCTTCCCCTGTTTGAAACACGGTTGCTCTGTGTTCTTGGAAGCTTCAAACATGGCCCCTTGACCTTGTCCTGTTAACTCGCCTCCTCCTCTGTGCAGGTCACATCCGTATCTCTGACCTGGGCCTAGCTGTGCATGTGCCAGAGGGCCAAACAATCAAGGGCCGGGTAGGGACAGTTGGATACATGGGTAAGTGTCCCTAGTTTAATCAAAAAGTGGTCTCTGACTGCACACACATTCTCCCTGCCTTCACATGTCTTTTCCCCCTGTTCCTGTGTAGCTCCAGAGGTGGTGAAGAACGAGCGTTACACGTTCAGCCCCGACTGGTGGGCTCTGGGCTGCCTGGTGTATGAGATGATTGAGGGACAGTCCCCCTTCCAGCAGCGCAAGAAGAAGATCAAACGGGAAGAGGTGGAGCGGTTGGTAAAGGAAGTGCAGGAGGAGTACTCAGAGAAATTCTCACCTTGCGCCCGCTCCCTCTGCACCATGGTACGAGTGTACATCCCTGTTCCTTCGCTCCCACCACCTCTTTGCATGCAGCAGGAGAACATCAAGTCTGCTCCTTATAGAGGTGCTGCTGGGAGCCAGGTTCCCTTGTTTGTGATGAGGGACCGCAAGAGGGTCCAACGTGCCTTAATTCCTTGCGTTTCCAGCTGCCCAATGGGCCCGTGCCATCCCTAGAGACACTGCGGGAGCCCGGTTGACCTCAGGGCTGCTCCTTTCGGAGTGCCTTCTGCCGGGGGCACTGATTTCCTTTGTGTTGCAGCTTCTGTGCAAAGACCCTCTGGAACGTTTGGGGTGCCGAGGATCTGGAGCCAAGGAAGTGAAGGAGCACCCTCTCTTCAAGCACCTTAATTTCAAGAGGTTGGAAGCGGGCATGCTGGACCCCCCCTTCAAGCCAGATGTAAGTGCCTGTCTGTGTCCTGACCTCTTCAGTGACTGGTGCTGTCAAGGGAAGCAGGGGCCCTGGGGTGGCCAAAGGAGATGGTGCCCATCCCCTTCCCTCTTGATTCTGGAGCCTGGAAGAACAGGGGTCAAGCAAGTGCTGGGCTGCAAGGAGAGGGGACCTAGGCTTGGCCACAAGCCATGGTTATTTGAGGTGGTGGCGTGACAGTGGAGCCTGTCATCAGAGCAGCCCTTGTGCTTTTTAGCCCCAGGCCATCTACTGCAAGGATGTTCTGGACATTGAGCAGTTCTCCACAGTGAAAGGAGTGGAGCTAGAACCTACAGACAATGACTTCTATCAGAAGTTTGCTACAGGAAGTGTGCCCATTCCTTGGCAGAATGAGGTAGGTTTGCAGGACAGGTCTATGCCTACCGTGGCAGCGTCCCACTGGTTTTGTGCTGTCCTTGCTGCTCTTGCCCTCTGCTGGGCCCTCGGTGATGGGCTTTGTGTGGCAGTTGCTGCAGCCGTCTTTGTCCTCTTCCAGATGATCGAGACGGAGTGTTTTAAGGAGCTGAATGTTTTTAGCACAGATGGCACAGTGCCCCCAGACCTAGACTGGAAAGGGCAGCCTTCTCCACAGCCCAAAAAAGGGTTACTCCAGCGCTTATTCAGCAGACAGGTAAGAGTGTTTGCCCAGCGTTTCCTCTACAGCAAGTCCTCTAGCAGCAGTGAGCCTGCTCCTGCCTGTGCCAGGCAGATCTGGCAGGGAGGCGGGCACAAGAGGGCAGCAGGCAGTTTCCCCCCTGTTCTGGGTGACGACTATGGGGCTCTCGGAGGGAGCCATGCAAGGCTGCAGGGAGCCAGCCCTCGCTTGGCTGCCATTCCCTGTGCTGGGGATGGGTTAGAGTGTCCTGGCTAGACATGCTGCATTCACACAGGCAGGGGGGTGCTGTTGAAGGCACTAAAATAGCAAGTCTGCTCCCTTTCTGTGCAAATAATACCATCCCTCAAGAAAAGACTCTTGGAATGGGCTCCTCAGAGCATTTCTGTCAGGCCTTGAGCAGGCAGAGAGAGCAGTGCTTTCGAGGGATGAGGAGAACGGAAATGTCTCGCAGCTGCTATGGACTTGCTTGCCTGCCTGTCTCCTCTGCCCAGAACAGTCTTTGCCTTCTTTCCAGGACTGGCAAAGTCTGGGCTGCTGCCTCTCAACAGCTGCTTGCAGCTGCGGGACTCGAGCATGGTTGGCTCTGGACCCACTCTCAGCCACCTGGTGCTGACTCCTGCTTCCCTCATGAGCTCCAAGTTGTGCTTCACTGTTCAGTGGGCTGCCCTAGCCAGAGCCAGCTGTGGGCTGGGATACCCAGCCCTTCCCGAGGCAGGCAGGACCTGCCAGAGTTTGGGCAGCTGCCTGTGGCAGGGGTTGAGCTGTGATTTCCCACGTGTTTTCTCTTTCCAGAGATGAGCAGTCTCTCCTGGCTGCTCTGCTCAGGGAAATACCTGGTGGCTCACGGACATGGCAAGATCTGGGAAAGAGGAGTGTTGCCCTTCAATGCCTAACCCCTTCCCCCAGCAGAGCACAAGCTGCTTGTTGTTCTAACTGTCCCCTGAGCCACTAATCCTGCTTCCATGCTCTCGCTGCCTTTGTGGGGGAGGCCTTGCCCTCAGCTTGAGCCAAAGCTGCCCCTGCACTGCCGCTGCTGGGAGCTTTGCTCCCAGGGGGCTGTGGGAAGTTCCCTTCACTCCTCTCTTTGGATGCCTGGGACACACAGAAGGGTTAAGAAACCATGAAGGGTTTGGTATTGCCCTGTGTCCGGACTCCTTCGCGTTCCAACAGAAGGGGCTTCAGCTGCTTCTGCGGCCGTCTGAGCCCTGAGCAGGGCAGATCATCTGTGCTGGCACTGAGCTGTCTCCCCGAGTGGCTGTAGTCCATGGAGCCCATCATCTTCCTAGCTTCTGAGCAAGTCAGCTGTGTGCTCACCAGTCTGTCTTCCAGGAGCTGAACCCCTAGATGCAGCTTGACTGTCTCCCTGCAGACTCGGGGTTGCCCCCTTGCCTCCATGTAGCAATCCCACACACAGGCTGTGGGGGGGCTTGGCCCTTTCCTGCCGGAGGGCAGCTATAAGGCTGGGTTTTGTGACCATGCTCACCCTCTGCTTGCTGTGCTCCTCTCTCCCTCCTCCCTCTCCTTACCCTTCTGACTTCAGGACTGTTGTGGAAACTGCAGTGACAGCGAGGAAGAGCCCACCCGACTGTAGAGTACAACTTGTTCTCCAGCCCATGGGATGCCCTTGCCTCTCTGGGTGCCCAGCAGAACAACAGCCCAGCCTGAAGGACAAAGGTAGCAGCAGCCCCAGAAGGTGAATCTGTTTACAGCTTTACATGTCTGTTATTTGAAGACTGTGAGGATGGCTCCAGGGCTGGCAGCAGCACACAGCTCAGGCTGAGGTGCTCTGGCCTGGGCCAAACCCTCATCCCCGGAACAGGCCCGGACCTCGACACTTCTGAATCTGCCACTTGGGATTGTACTGCTGCTGCCCACTGGCTGCCATTCCCCTCCCAGGCCCAGGGTGAGAGTGGGGGATTGCACCAGTGTGGGCCAAGGCCAGGCTGGAACAGCTCTGCTGACACATTCCACAGTGCCAAAGCAGCGCTGCAGGTTTGGTGTATATTTATATATGTTGGTCTGTACATATCACATGTCAATTTTTAATCTGTAGGTGGGGGCTGGCACTGCCTCCACCCTGTCACAGGCACAAATGTCCTCCTATGGGAGGAGTGACTGTCCCAGCTTTGTACCAGGGAATCCTGGGCAGAGGCCGTCCGTGCCTTGAGGTGTCTAAAGCATCTTTCCTGGACCTTTCTGTCTGTGCTGAGGCGTCCCTGGCTCCAGCGGAGTCCGTTACTCAGCCCCGAGGCACAGGAAACCGTTGTGCCAAAGTGTCTACCATTGCATCCTGGCAGCAGAGCAGCACTGCCTCATCCCTGCTTCCCTGTCTGCCGGAGCCTACTTCCTCCTGCCTCGTCTCGCGCATGCTGCCGGCTCCAGGGAGCTGATCTCTCCAGACCACTGGCAGACTGCCTGTGGACACACACAGCTGCTGTCACGGCACCTGCTCAGGAGGTACCTGTTGCAGGTCCAAAGAGTCAGTCTGGTCCCCAGCACGGTGCAGGATGGCCGCAGTGTGGTCCCACCAGCTGTGGACCAGCCATCGCTGTGTGCTGGGGGTGCCATGGTTCCCAGGCGCAGCTCAATATTGGAGGAGCAGACACATAAAGGACCCTGCTCTTGGGAAGCAAAGCCATTGTAAAATGTGCTGTGCTGGGGTCATTCTGTGAGCTGTGACTCAAGAGCAAGCGGGGCTGGGAACTCAGTGTGCATCCTCAGGGTTCCTGGGGAGCCAGCACAGCTCTTGTGCCTGAGGGCAGGGCAGGAGTGGAGGGGCCAGAGCCCTGCGTGTCCCTGGGGAGCAGCGTGGAGCTGAGCCCACCTCTCTGTTCTACGTGTCCTGTCCCCTCTTGTGCACACTCATCCCAGCTGTGTCCTGAGCAATAACTCGTCTCTTCTGTGTGTGTGTATGTACGCACACATGTGCGTGTGTGCCGCTGCCTCATGCCCATTCTGAGCCAGGCCCCCCGGCGGGGCTGAGCACCTACTTGGACCTGTGGTATCGTTTGCTTGCCTTGCACTAAAGTTGGAGAGTATTTAAATTTTTAATCTTTGGTTAAGCATAAGGTTCTCTGTGCCTTGTGTTGCTGTTGGGTCAAGGGGGGCCTGCTCTGGGCTGTGTAGGATTCGTGGCTGTAAGGAAAAGAGGAGCAGGACCCCATTCTTCAGTTACTATGGGCTCTGCTGGTGCTCCTGTCCTGCAGGGAAAGGCTGGGGCTTCCCTCCAGGGTAGGAGCTGATGCTGAGCCCCAGGGACCGCAGGTGGCCCTTGGTAGCTTCTGCTGGGCCAATGACTGTGCCAGAGCATCATGCCATCGGGATGCTCCTGTCTGCTGCGTCCCCTTTGGTGCATGTCCCTCTGCTCCCCTCTCTGCCCTCAGCGCAGCCCCTCCTGGGCACCGGGCAGCTCCAGAGTTGTCAAAAGTGGGCTGTGGGGCTGAGGGCAGAATCCTGCTCCCCTCTGGGTACTGTGCATGGTTGCTTCGGGGAGACCTGTGCAGAGTGGGGGGACCATGTGCCAGCACAGAGCACTGTCCCCTTAGCCCAGGGGACAGCCCCTCGATGGGGGATTGTGGTGTGAGGAGGGTTAGGGTCAGGATCGTTGCCATGGGGGAGCGTGCAAAGGTGGGCAGCCTGGTCGGGGTAAATGCAGGGTGGGTTTGGGGTCCAAGGCCGGCGGCAGCGTCGAAAGCCTCATGCGCAGCACGGGGGGGCCACACACAGCTGCACAGGGATGAGAATAGCAAGTGCGGCTGGGTAGCTAGGGAACAGTTGCTATGGGAGCAGGCCGAGGAGGAGTTCTCACACTCAGAGGGGGCATCTTGGGGTAAAATCCAGGAATTTTCTGCAGCCGTAGAAGGAAGAAGGCAGGCAGGGCGGGGGGATGGGGATTGCTCCCACCACAGTGGTCAGAAACGCTTGTGCTGCCCTGCTGGCACTGCCTGGGCTGTGGCACCCCTGCACAGAGGTCCCGGGGTCACCAATGTGTTAGTGGTGTCTCATAAGCTCAGTGTGGCTCTGCGGGTAGGGCTGGGGCTGGCCAGCCCGTGGCTGAGCCATGAGCAGGGAGTGGAGGGGCCTCTGCCTGCTTCCAGCTCCCCCCTGCCCGATGGTGCCCTGGCATTTGGGGGTGCCTTGTCCCCATCCCGGTCCCTGCTGGGAGGGAGCAGGGTGCGGACGAGGGGTCTCTGGTGTTCAGCTGCAGCCAGAACCAGTGGCTCTGTGCCCCACGGCCACAGCGGCCACAGCGGCCCCACGGCCACAGCGGCCCCCACAGTGAGCTCCGGGGGGACTCGGGGGTCCTTGGTCCCGCCTGGAGCCACGGGGCTGCGGCGGCACCGCCGGTACCAGGGGTGAAGGATGCTCTCAGCTGTTGCCTGGGCAACAGCTCCTCCTCCAGCCCACCCTGTGGCTCGGGGAGCTCCCCCGCGCCGTGGGGAAAGGGAACGGGAAAGGGAAGGCGGCTCCGGGCCCCGGCGCTGGCGGGGCCGGCCCGGCCGCCCGGCTCCCTCGCCCGCCCCGGCGATGCCCGCGGGCGTCGCCGCCGCGATCCCCGCGCCGCGAGGGCCCCCCCGAGCCCCTCTGCATGGCCCCGGGCCCCTGCCCGCCCCTGCCGGGGTCCCCCCGGCCCCGGCGTGAGCTGCGGCCGCAGGATTCGCGCTCCAGCGAGGTGAGTCGGGGCCGGAGCCGCGGGGGTGGCTCTGCCCCGCCGCCCCGGGACTGGGATGCGGGAATTCCTTCCGGCCGGGCCATAAAGCGCTGCGCTGCCCACGGAGGGGAAGCGACGGGGTCACGGCCCCGCACCCCGGCACGGCGGGGAACCGGCGGTGCCATCGCCCGGCGCTCCGGCCAGGCTGGTGGGGGGCTGCTAGGGGCGAGGGCAGCCCCGAGGGAGCGGGGTGCCCCCGGGGCAGCCCCCTGTGTCACCCAGTGCCCCCTCTGACCCTCGCTGTCCTCGAGGCGAGGCTGGGACAGCCACACATCCCATCGCAGCACCCCGGCCAGGACAGCCGTGTGCCCCATCGCAGCTCCTCGGCAGCCACGCGTCCCACCCCGCCCCCCAGCTCAGCGGGGCCGTGCAGGGCTTCCCCATCAGCTCGGCATCATCCCTGCTCTGTCCCCCGGGGCAGCACATGGCTGGCAGCCCCCTTGCACCTCAGGGCCACCCCCTGCCCCCTGTGTGTACCCTTTGGGTGGCATCGCCCCACGGGGCGCGGCGGGGATCCCGGGGCGCACCCCGCGGGAGTCCCGCCGCCCCCCGGGATGCCACGGCCGTCTCGCCACCGGCATCCCGCGGCGGGGAGAGGATTCCCCTGTCGGTGCCCGTTCCCCCCCTCGGTAGCTCCGGGCAGGGGGTGCCGGGGGGCGCCGTGTCCCTCCCCGAGCCGAGGGCGGGGCGGAGCGGCGGGGCGGGGGCTCGGGCGGGGCGGCGGCGGCGCGGGAGCGCTCACCGGAGACAAAGACTGCGCCGGGAGGCGGCGGCGGCGCCGCGCACCGGGACACCCCCCCCCACATCCATCCATCCTTCCATCCATCCCTCCATCCCTCCTTTTTCCCCGCCGCCGCCGCCGCCCCATGGAGCCGCCGCCTGCCGCCTGAGCCACGTGCGCCGCCGGTAACGGGAGCCGCGGAGGGAGCGGGCGCCTCCGCCTGTTGCGGGGGCAGAGGGGCCGGGGCGGGGGCGCGGAACGGGGGGCGCGCACCCATCCGTCCCCGAGGGAGGAGGAAGATGGAGAGGATGGGGCTGCGGCACTGGCAGCGGGGAGGTCCCTGCCGGGGTGTCCCCCCTCCGGGCGGGGATGCGGGGCGGGCAGCGGGGCTCGGCGGCCGCTCTCCGCTCGGCGTGGGTGTCCCCGGCCCGGCCCCGCGCCCCCCCGCCGGCTGCGAGCGCTGCTAGCCCTCCCCGGTGTGTGACCCCCGCCGTTATCCCAGTGCTCGACCCAGGGGCCTGCCCGCACGGTGCCCCGCCGGGGATGCCCGGGCTGCCGGCGCGGAGCCTGTTGCAGCCCGGGCTGCCGAGCTCTGCCCGCACCGAGCCGGCTACAGCCCAGCTAACGGAAGGGGCATCCCCTTCCCGAAGACCCACATCCCGGTGCTGCCGCTGCCTCCGCTTTTGTCTGCGTGATGGAGCAGCCCCCGCTGCCCACATCTGCCCGCCGAAGCATGGCCACGGCTCCCCGGCCCCTTCCTTCCCCCATCCCTCCTTCTATTCCCCCATCCCTTCCTCCTTCCTCCCCTTATCCCTTCCTTCCTCCTCCCATTCCATCCTTCCTTCCTCCCTCCTCCCATCCCATCCTTCCTTCCTACCCCCATTTCATCCCTCCTTCCTCATCCCATCCTATCCCATCCCACCCCATCTCTCCTTCCTCCCCCCAGCTCATCCCTCCATCCTTCCCCCATCCCATCGCTCCTTTCTCCCCCAATCCCATTCCTTCTTCCTTCCTCCATCCCTCTTTCCTTCCGGCCTGGCTTTGCTCTCTGGCCCCGCTGCCCTTCCCGCTGCCCCCCAGCCCCCTTACCACACGGTGACCCCACCATGGAACCATTGCCAGCCTGGCCCTGCCCCGTGGGGCAGCCGGGCATCCTGTGCCCCTGTGCCAAGCTGAGGCACATGGGAGCAGCGGCACCTCTGCGGGTGACCTGCCCTCGGCCGCTATAGCACTCGTCCTGCACCGCGGTGACGAACCCATTTTCTCCCACACCACGATAATAATCCTGATGGGTGCTTACGTGCCTGCCTGCGAGCACCCATGGGTGCTGCTCCCCGCTCGCTGATGTGCATGGCTCCACCCCGGCACACGCTGTCCCTGTTCAGTGCTCGGCTGGACGTGACCGAGCCATCAGCCTGCCTGAATGCAGGGATCTGCCAGGGGTGACAATTCCGATCACCACCAACCCGCTCTCTACATTGCTGTGTCGGGGTGCCACCATCCCCTGTCCTGCCCACACTGTGGCCACAGTGCACGTGCTCCCGTGAGCGCCACGTGCCGCGGGCAGTCGGCCACTGCCTTTGCGCATCCCACCTCCTCCCTGGGCACCGCGCTGCAGGGTGGCGTGGGGTGGCACAGGGGCTGAGCTGCCTGCGCTCTGCAGCCATTTTGGGGTGCACTGGGTGGGCAGGAGGTGGGGGATGCGAGCGGGTGCCCCGCAACCTCAAAGGCGTTGATGCTGCAGGGCCACAGCCTCCATCTCCCACCTTGGGGTGCCCGGCAGCACCATGGCGGGGTGCTGGAGGGGGGTGGGTTTTTGACAGCGGGGGTGCATGTGGGGCTGGGCACAGCTCCTCATCGTCTGCGGGCACTGCTGCGCATGTGGAGCGAGTCGCCATGGGAACAGGGTGGCCGCGTCCCCGCCACGCTCACGCTCGCGTCTGTCTCGTTGCAGGGACCCTTCCCCGGCAGCCCTCTCCCAGCCATGGGCACCGTGACCCCGTCCCCCCGCCGTCCACCCCGCTGGCCCCCTGCCCCACCACCCACCCGGCGCACCCAGGCTTGACCCACCCGCTGCAGTGCCCCCCAGCTCCATGGCGAGGACGGACCCCTGACAGCAGGCACCCACAGGCTGGAGGAGACGCTGCTGGGCACAGCCTGGGGAGATGCCCTCAGCGGCCCTGACAGCATCTGGTCCCACCCTGGCCCTGCCACCATCCTGAGCATTCCATCCGGGGGCTTCCTCCCGGGGCCAGCAGCCAAGATGGTGATGTCCCAGGGCACCTACACTTTCCTCACCTGCTTTGCGGGCTTCTGGCTCATCTGGGGGCTCATCGTGCTGCTGTGCTGCTTCTGCAGCTACCTGCGGCGGCGGGTGAAGCGGCAGCAGGAGGAGCGGCTGCGGGAGCAGAGCCTGCGCGCGCTGGAGCTGGAGCCGCTGCACTACGAGGGTTATGGGGGCAGCCCCCCCAGCATCGCCATCCCCCACCGCCTCCGTCTCGAGCCCCACCATCATCACCCCCACCATATCCCACCCCCTAGGCCCTGGAGCTGCCGGCATGGTAAGAAACAGGGGGAGGTGGGTCTCTCAGCATCCCTGGAGCATGCGCCTCCCCTCTTTTTATTGGGGTGATTATGGTTTGAGAACTGGCGCGCAGCACTGATGGCCGCAGGGGTCCGGGGGGGGCTTTGCCTTGCAGAATCGGACCTGTCGAAGCCGCCGTGCTATGAGGAGGCGCTACTGATGGCAGAGCCCCCCCCGCCGTACAGCGAGGTGCTGATGGACACACGGGGGCTCTACCGCAAAATCAATGCCCCTTTCCTGAGCCACGAGCGGCTGGAGAAGCAGGAGCAGCCCCCCAGCTACAAACCCCTTTTCCTGGATGCCGGCTACGGTTCGGCGCTGCACCTGCCCCGCTCGGCCAGCCCCAGTCCTGCCTGCCCGGACCTCTACCTGCAGGCAGAGTGCTCCCCCCGCATGTTTCCCAGCTGGACGGACTCTGAGCTCAGCAGCAGGGACACCTACGAGACGGGACCCTGGCACCTCCCAGTCTCCATGCCCCTCTTTGGCAGGACTACCGCTGTCTAAGGGTGGCCCCTGGGAACCCCTGGACCCCGCCGCAGGTGCCTCTCTGGCACCAGGAGGGGGGTAGTTTTGGTTGCCCGCGTCACCCCGGGGACACTTGCCCCGGCGCAGGCCATTGCCACCGGCGCGGAAGGGGCTGGTTCCCCATCTGGCCCCCGCCGGCCCCCCCATGGCCGGGGGCGCTGGGGACCCGGACTCTGCTCTGTTTCTTAAATTTTTTGTTTGTTACAGTTTGAGAATAAAAGTTTGTGGCTCGGGTTCGCCTCCTGGAGGGCTGGCATCGTGGCACCCCGGGACAGCAACAGCCCCTCCCTTCCCCAGCCCCCCCCAGCAGGCTGCACCCCCGTGGGAGTCGCTTTATTTATTAACAGACATGAGCACACCGCCGGTACAGAACTTGTGCTTTCCAAAAACAGTTACCGTAGGGGGGAAAAGAGGGGCCAAGCGGGGGCCAAGCCGGGGAGAAGGGGCTTCCCTGTGAGGAAGGAAGAGGGGAGGGCAAAGGCCCCTCACCAGCTCCTCACCAGGGTTAGGGGGCGGGGGGGATGCCGCCGGCTGCAGCCTCGCCTCTGTCAGGTCACTTTATTGCCATATTCATTTATTATTATTATTCCTTTTTTTTTTTTTTTTTTTTTTTTTTTAAACTCGTGCAAAGTACTGGGGGACTCCCGGGGAGGGGGGCATGAAGAGAACGAGGACTCCATCCCACAGCTGGACAGGGGATGCGAGCGTGTGTCCCCCCCTAAAGGGGCCGTTGGGGTAGGGGGGGGAACTGCTAAGGGGGGGCTGAGGGGTCGACACGGCTCCTACCAACAACTTAAAAAAGAGAGAAAGAGATGGAGGGGCTGTAAAAGGTGCCCCAGAGTGGGGGCACAAGGGGGCGGCCCCCACCCAGAGGCCTCATCCTGCGGGGCCCCAGAGGGGCAAGGGGGGGCCCGGCCCCCGGCTGCAGCCCCCCCATGCCCCACACCGGCCAGGGCAGGCTGCCTGTGCTGTGGTGGGGCTCGGGTTTACAGGCCCCCCCCAAAGCTCTCCTCTTCCTCAGGCAAGGGGTCTGCATCCCAGCACGTGATGTCGATCTCTAGGGGACAGGGAGCGGGCGTCAGGGTGGTGTGGGGCGCCCCACAGAGGGAGAGATGCCCCCTCCCCTCCCGTCCCATCCCCACTCACCTGGGGGCTTGTTGTAGAAGATGGGCTGGGGGGCTTTGGCCGACAGCTCCTCGGCAGGGGGCACCTCCTCCTCCTGGGACTGGCTGAAGTAGCCCTCGCTGGCCTGGGGGGGCACGTGCAGGTGGTCAGGAAGGAACTCTCTCGGCCACCCCACTACCTCCAAAGCCACCCCCCCACTCCCAAAGATGCTCACCTGCTCCCCACGACCTGGCGTCCCATCTTTGGGGGCCATCTCCCCATTGGTGATGGGGGGTGTCTCTCGGCCCGGGGCATCCTCCTGGGGGGTGTGCTGGCAGCCGAGCCCCTGGGGCTGGGGGTCCTCCCCACTGGCCGCCACCTCCTCCTGCTCTGCATCGCAGAAGGTGGCAGGGGGCTCGGGCAGCTCATCCAGGCTCAGCAGGGTCCCTTCGTCAGGCAGCGTGGCCGGGGTGCCCTCGGGGACGGGGGCAGCAGGCAGAGGCCAGACAGTGGGGGCGGTCACCCCATCGCTCTGCCACAAGTCGATGAGGCTCTCTGGGTTGGGGATGTCCCCAGGCTGGGGCTCAGTGGCTGTGGCTGGAGGGGAGGGCTCATCGGGCTCCAGGGTCACCAGGTCTCCCAGGGCATCAGCCCCCGCTGTCCATGCCGGCCTGGGGCTGGGCTCGTCCCCAGGGGGCTCAGTGGCCTTGTCCTCGGGCCCCGGGAAGGGCCAGTGCTGTTCGGGGGCGGCTAGCTCAGCCTCCTGGGTGCTGGGGCTGGGGGAGTCTGCAAGGGGGAGGACAGCAGTCAGCAGGGTCAGACACAACCCCCCACACCTCATCAGGAACTGGGGTCACCCAGGATCAGGGCTGCAACTGCAGGGAGTGGAGGTGGGGGGGTGAGTGGGGAGAGCCCTTGGGCTGGGCTCAGCATGGAGATGCTGCAGGGATGAGTGGGAGCGGCTGGACGGAGTGGGGGGCAATGGCAGTGCCAGGCACCAGGGGACAGAGGGGACATAAGGGGTGGCAAGGTGATCCCTGTGGGATAGGTGGCGTGTGATCCCATGGGGGAGTGCAAGGGTGGGCACCTGGGCCCTGATAGGGTAGGAGGAGCAGCTAGGAAGCACATCAGGATGTGGAGGAGACAGGGAGGGCTGCCCTGGGAGAAGCAGAAGGGAAAACTGGGGTGCACCAAAGGATTCAGCAGGGCCATGTGTGGGATGTGGCAGAGCTGGCTGGGATGTAGCAGGACAACAGGGATGCATGAGGTGGGGCAGGGGGCAGCAACATCGGCAGGGATGTACTGGGAGCTGGAGCAGATAGGGCAGAGACACAGCAGAGACAGCGGGGATGCACTGGCGTGATGCTGCAGAGATGGCAGGCGTGTACTGAGCAGGGCAGGCACCGGCAATAGCGGAGATGCACTGGCTGGGGCAATGCACTGGAGATAGGGTGGGGGAATACATGATGGGGTGCAGCAGAGACAGCAGGGATGCACTGATGCTGGAAAATGCACTGGAGACGGCGGGGATGCAACAAGGACGGCGAGGATGCAACGGCGCAAAGCAACATATACGGTGGGGACGTGCTGGGGGATTCAGCACAGGCGGCGGGGGATGTATTGAGGGGTGCAGACAGGACAGCATGGATGCACTGAGCGACGCAAGGGAGGTTGGCAGGGCTGCAGCATCGAGGCTGCAGAGGAGGCGAGGGGGCTGCAGCACGGGGATAGGCTGCGGGCAACCACAGGGATGTGCTGGGGCAGCCCCTGGCTGTGCCAGCCCCACGCCCACCTTTGGGCGTTGCCGGCGTCTCATGGCCCAGGGTGCGGGTACCCAGCTCGCCCTGTGGCGTGGCAGCTGGGCTGGACTCGCAAGGGCTGCAGCCCGCTGCCGAGGCCTTGCGGTAAGCGTCCGACTGGCTGCCTGTGGACAAGGGAGAAGGGGTAGCGTGGGGGTGCTGCCGGCATGGAGGGGAACACCAGCACCGCTTCTGGTCCTGCCCCACACCAACCCAGCCATGAGCTGTAAAACGCACGTCACCACGTATCTGCCACGGCATTGTCTTCCCCTATGGTGGCAGGGCAGAGGCACCCAGGGGTGCAGATACCACTGTGCCACCCTGTGGACATTGCCCACGAGCCCCATGCAGTCACAGCACCCATATCTGCCAGGTACAGAGACAAGCAGCCAGGTACCCGCCCAGGCATGTGCCAGCCCTGCTTATATACATTGCCTGGCTAGGCCCTGGCACAGCCTCTCCTCTGCAGGCACAGGTCTGTGTCCCACTACCCCTCAGCCGGGGGCCATAGCCCCACATGGTCCTGGGCACTGTCTAGCTCCTCCTGCCCCATGGACACAGCCTTTTTCCATCCAGTGCCGTCCTATGAGCGCAATCCTGTGTGATCAAGAGCACAGGCCATCCCATCCCCATTGGGCACAGCCTTTTCCATCCAGTGCTGTCTCATGGACACAGCTTTTTCCATCCAGCGCTGTCCCGTGGACACTGTCCCGCGTAGTCCAGCGCACAGCTTGCCCCATTTCCCTCTGCTCCATAGGCACAGCAGACACATCCCTTGCAAACAGTCTGCCCCATCTCCATCCACCCCATGAGCAAAGCCTGCCCTGTGCCCTCTCTATCCCACGGGCACAGCCTGCTCCATCACATGGCAGAGCATCATCTCCTTGGGCACAACTCTGCTCTGTCCTCATCTGTCCCAAGGGCACAGCCTGCCACATCCCTCAGCCCCAGGGGCACAGTGCCCACTGTGGGGCCAGTCCCATCCAGAGCCGGCAGGGTGCCTACAGGTGCAAGCGCAGCTGCTGCCCGGGTGCCCAACCCCTTCGGGGTGCCCATGGGAGAGGCACTGCCTCTGCTGTCAGTCCAGTGTGCTGTGGGGCTGGGGTGGGCTATGGGGCAGCCACCCTGGCTCAGCCCCCAGGAGCTGCACGCCCAGGGGCTCCCAGCTACCTACATGGGAAGAAAGAGGAGAGATTTGGGGTGCGGTGGCAGGTGATATAGGGGAAGGGGGTCCGTGGGGGAGAGGAAGAGGAGGAGGATGAAGAAGGTGGCCCACTGTCAGCTGTCTTTAAGAATGGACAGTGCAGACGACCTGCCAAGAGAAAGACAGACAGACAGACGGACAGAGAGAGAGAGAGAAAGAGAGCGCAAAGAGATGGGTCAGTCCCTCCTCAGCGCAGCTATTGCGGGGCTGGGGCACCAGGACGAGAGCACGACGGGATGGGAGGTGGCACTGACAGTGGGGTGGGAGGACGATGGCACAAGAGGATGAAAAGGCAGCAGGACAGAAGGATGGGAGGCAGCGCTGTGTGAGGCCAGCTGGAGAGGCCAGGACACAGCCATGGGACCAACTATCTGCTCAGGCACAGCACAGCCCCACAGCATGAACTCACAGCACAACCCATGGCACAGCCCCAGCACACAGCCCACAGAACGACCCACGGAATAGCACCACTGCATTGCCTTGAGGCACAGCCCCACAGCACAGCCCATGGCACAACCCCACAGCAACGACACACATCACAGGCCCATCCCCGGCACAGCCCATGGCACAGCCCACGGCACGACCCCTCAGCAAAGGAAGACACACATCACAAGCCCTCCCCTAGCACAGCCCACGGCACGACCCCACAGCAAAGACACACATCACAGGCCCTCCCACAGCACAGCTCCTCAGCACAGCACCCCGACACAATCCCAGCACAGCCCCATGACGTGGTGACACAGCTGGAGGTGCACACCACAACAGCCAGCCCCTGCCCTAGAGCTGCAAAGAGAGTCCCAGGGCTGGACCCCAGACTGTGGGGCAGCCCAGCCTCCCTGTGGGGCATTCTCCACTGGCCAGGAGCACACCAAGTGCCCCACATCTGCCCCACTCACTTCTGCCCCTTTTAGCTTCCCTCATGGTATGAGTTTCCTTCTCAAGCCACCCTCAGACCCCCAGCTGCCCACCCCTGCTGCACCGACCACGCTGCCACCCTGGCTGCCAGCACGGTGCTGTGACAGATGTGCAGACACCACTCGGGAGGGAGCAGGATAAGCACCCCCTTTGCTGAAGACCCCCAGCATGACAGCCCTGCCAAGCTGCCCTGGCTGCAGGGGCCACACGAGGTGCGGTGGCAATGGCGGTGATGGTGGCACTGCAGAGCAGGATGACACCTCTGTGATCCTTGTGCCCCAGCGCCCACAACCATGGCGCTGGGGACAGCACAGGTGCACCCTCTCCTCATGCTACAGCCCTGGTCCTCCCAGGTGCCGCTGCAACCCGCCGAGCTGTGGGAACCCCTGATGGCACCACAATCACCTGCTCCACAGCCCCCAGCCTCCCCCAGCCCCTCACCTGTCCTGTGGCTGCCCGGTGAGACAGCGTCGCCGCTGCTCGACGCCACTCGCTCTTGCTGCTTGAAGAAGTCCCGGGGGTTGTCGGGCCGTTGAGCAATGATGGCAGCAGCCTCCTGGATGGATGAGGGAGGCTGAGACCTACTGCTCTGATGACGTGGGGCTGTGGGACCACCCCCCACGCTCCCCACCTCCATCTGGGTCCTCATTCAGCTGTGGGCACTGCTGGCTGGCGAGCAAGGACTGGCAACCGGCACTGCTGCACTTACCTCCACCTCTGACTCAGATTTCCTGAGCTGCTGCCTGTCGTCCTCCTCTTGCTGATCCCCCTGGGAAGAGACACAGCATCACCCCCCTGGCCCTATGGTCTCAGCTGGGAAAAGCCCTTTCCCAGCCAGAGTGCTGGGCAGCAGCTCTGGCTCCAACCCTGTCCCTGTGTTTGCTGTGGCACTTACAAAGATGGACTGCTCCTTCAGGCGCTGTCGGGCCTCCTCTGCCTCCATGCTCTGCTGCTTCCGCCTGTGAAAGGGGCATGAGAGAGGGGCTGGGCACCAGCTCCTGCCAGCCCCTGCCTGCCTGACCTGCCCAGCCCCATCCTCAGCAAGGACAAACACCTATGTGCCCACCCAGCAGCTCACAGCATGTGTGCAATCACCCTGTGTGGCCATCCCGTAGCCCATGAGGCGCAGCTTTCCCCAGACCCCTGACATGCCTGTGCTCCTCGATCTGCTCCTCACGCTCCCGGTAGCGCCGCTCCCGTTCCTCCTGCTCCAGTCGCTCCTGTTCCATCCGCTCCTGCTCGAACCGCAGCCTGGCATCCAGGGCCTTTTTCCGCTCCTCCTCCTTACGCAATTCCTCCTCTTTCTGGTGAGAGAGACAGGGGATGAAGGACAGTGGTGCTCATCAGCCCATTGGTGGTTCATCCCATTCCCCAGGGTGACCAGCTGCCCCTCACCCTGTACCCCACCTTGGCTTGTTCCCAGAACTGCTCCCGGTTGAGCCGCTTCATCTCCACGGTGGCATCGGTCTTCTGGTAAGTGGTGCCCTGGGAGGGAGGAGAGGTAGCGGGGGTGGAGGGACTGGGATCAGCGAGGGGGAATAACAGTAAGCGGCACACAGAGTGATGGGCTGTGGCAGACAGGAGCCCTGGGCAGGAGGGATGCCCCACCACCATCGCCATCACTGCCATGGGGACATTACCACAGGCTCCGTGTTTTCGTCCTCCCGCAGCCGCAGGCGGTGCAGCACTGGGCTGGAGACACGGGCCAGTCCATTGGAGAGACGCTGCCCGATGGCCCCTGGGTCGATGTCCTCCACACTGCTGGCGTTGACGATGACATCCACGCCCTGGGGGGTGGCGAATGGCCATCAGAGACTGGGGTCGGTGCCCTGAGGACATTGTCCCCCTTTCCAGCATCACCTACCTGGAAGAATTCGGCGATCCTGGCCACATGGCTGGCACAAGCACACTTACGAGCATCTGGCACGTCCTCGCCCACCTGCAGCAGTCAGGGAGGGGCAGCAGGGTGACCCCCACCCCGCTGACCACCATGGGGCAGCAGTAATGTGGGGCACCTGCATCCCCTGGCCACCCTGGGCTCCTCCCTCACACCCACATGCCCCTACCAACACTGCAGCCCCAGCGGGCATGGGTCCCCCCACTGTGTCCTCCCCCACTCACCCAGTTGACGAGGACATATTTGGGGAGAACGGCCTGGGGGTCCTTGACACTGCAGAAGCCATACATCACCTTCTGGATCTCAAAGTGGCCAGAGAGCTCCAGCAAACCTCCGCCTGGCACAGCACCATTAGCTCTCATCCACCCAGCACCAAGATGGGTGCCGGGAAGAATGCTGGCAAAGCCAAGCCAGCTGCAGGGACGGAGGACCTTACCTCCAGATGCTGCCAGCTTCAGGTCATCGGAGCCATCTTCATATGTGTAGAGGGCCCTGGGGAGACAGTGTGGGTGAGCCATGACTGGGGGAAGCATGGGGCAGCCCTCCACTTCCCCATCCTGCTAACAGTAGGGCCAGGGCAGGTCCTGGGGGACCAGCCAGGCGTCCCCAAGCTGTCACACAGCCCCCTCAACCCCTTGTCCATTGCCACTGCAAAGGGCCAAGCTGCCAGGCAGAGCAGGTAGGACTTCTAACAGGGCCTATTCCCCAACCCTGCTGGCTAGTAGGTTGGGGATAGAGGTTACTTGGACACAGGGACCAGCTGGCTGCCATGCCGCGCTGCAAGCCACCATGGCCTTGCAGCTACTTGCACACTTATCTCTGTACCCCCCTGATCCAACCAGTTACCAACTGGCTTTGGGGACAGCCCCACACTCCAGCAGGGAACCTGGGGCTGCTCACATGCCTGGCTGCGTGAGCCACTGGCCCAGCAGGCACCAGGCTGGGGGAGGACGCTGGAGCACCAGCAGGAGCAAATCAATGTGCCACCAGGGTGTGATGGGGCCATCATGGAGACTGCTCCTTAGAAACCACTCCTGGTGGATGGGAAACCCCCTCTAGCTCCTGCCACATCCTGGCCAACCCCCTGGGGCTCCACGGGGACCCCCGCCTGCCTGCCCCTCCCCAGAGGCGTGCAGCCAGCTATGAAGGGGGGAAGACGCACGCCAAATCAGTCCAGGGCGGGTGGGCGAGGATGGATGTTGCTAGGCAACCAGCATCCTCCATCACCATGGCAACCCCCCCATCCCAGCTGGGATGCAGCTCGCCCGATGACGAGGTGATTAGCAGAGGGGAGCGGGGGAGGCAGGCAGGCAGCGGGGACCTGCCGGAGCCTGGCAGGCACCCAAACTTGCCTGCCACCATCACGCGCTGTGCCGGGAAAGCTGGGGCTGCCCGTGCTGGACACCCACCCCCCCCCGCAATCCCTGCACCAGGGCAGGCAGGCGGCTCTGCCGATCAGCATTCGGCTGGCAGCGCCGGTGCAGTGCTTGCTGGATTGCCAAAACCCCCACGGTGCTGGGCAGAGCCATCTTCACCCAAGCCCACAGCTCCCAGATAAAGGCTGGGCTCGGGGATGGGAACGGAGGGCCCCCAAACTGGAGCCATAGCTGGATCCCCGCGGCTCAAAAATAAGGGAAACCTGGAGGGTGCCTAACCTGGAGGGGGCCTCCCTCTGCCCCCTGCACCCACCGCCCCCCTAAGCCCCCGGCAGCAAGCTGCAGATAATTGCACCAACAAGATTGACTTTAATCCGCACATCCCGATCCCGCTAATCGCCTGCCCCAGCCGGCGCTGGCTCCAAAAGCAGCTGCAAAGCGCCGTCTGTGATGCCTGTGCCTGGGAAGGGCAGCAAACGCATCCCATCCCCTGCCTGCAGTGGCAGCCCTGCCTGAGGAACCAGCCATGATCCCCCAGGAATAGGGGGAAGGGGACAGTTCGGGAGAGCCCAAGGCTGTGGGCAGAGGTTGGGGGCTCCAGAGTGGATTGGAGACAGCTGCAGAGTGGGGAAACAAGTAGGGCAGAGCCACAGCGTCACTGGTAGGGAGGCCTGGGGGGGCTGGTGGCACCCACTGCCTTCTCTCCCCACCCCAGGTCCCTGCCATGCAGGGTGGCACCCAAGCACAGTGCTGCTGCCTGCACCAGGAGTGCTCCCAGAGCAGCCGGGGCTTGGCAGGGTCCCACCACCCTGGATCATCACAGAAACAGAGCCTTGTCCTGAGCACAGCACAGCCTGATCTGTGCTGGGATGGAGGATCCTGAGGTTTGCAGTCCAGAGACCAGCAGAGCCATGCTGGGGCCAGCAGCATCCCCCACGGTGTCCTCAGAGACCCAAAGCCCGACAGCGTCACCGTAAGCCCAGCAGCAGGGACCAGCCGGGCCACAGTGGGTGTAGGCAGCGTCATGCATCACTTACCCCCTTCCTCGGGCTTTAATCCTTCCCCCCAGCCCTGCCAACCCCTTCCCACTCCCTGGGCTCCAGGCGTGGGAGCCACGCATGGATCAAGGTGCCCCATGCAGCCCAGGGAGGAGAGCTCCCCAAGGCCAGCGGACTCCAGCAAGGATCCCACCAAGGGGACAGTGACCCACTGCCCTCAGCCCCATTGTTCACCACAGCAGCACTCATAGTTGCCAGCACTCAGGGCACCCGCAGCTGCCTGACCCCATGCTGTGGCCAGGGAGGGGGATCATCCCCCCATCCTGCCTTGCCCCAGCCTGGGCACATGTGTTTCCAATGTGGCTGGGAGCTCCAGGGAGTCCGTGTGCTCAGAAAGCAGCACCAAATTCCTTTCCGATCAAGTAATGGGCCCCAGCAGCCTCCGCGGGGCCAGGCAGGGGGAGGGGATGCTCGGACCCTCCAGGACCGGACTCTGAGTAGAAGGGAATCCCAGTCTAAACACAGGCACCCCAGCCAGGGGGAGAGTGTGGCAACCCCCAGCCCCAGCCCAGCGCCGGGCTCCAGCACAGTGTCCTCACAGGCCCTGTCTGAGCCAGGCTTGGCCACTGGCAGAGGACAGTCCCCATCACTCCTGCCTGATGCAGCCCCCCCAGCATCGCCCCTCATCCTGCACCCGGGCACTGGGTCCTGCAGCGGGAATGCTGCTCCCACTGGCACTGAGTGCCAGGCACCCGCGATGACCGTGGGATGGAGGGACGGGGAATGATGGAGCAAGCTCAGCCCCACAGACAGAGGTGGTGGGGGCTTGCTGCCCATCTGGGGATGGGCACAGGAGGTGTCAGAGGGCCTGGCCCCGGTGCATACCTTCGCAGGAATGGTTTCTGCTGCTCTCAGCAGCTTTGGCAGGGAAGGTTCCTTTGCAGTGGATGCCGGAAAGCAAGATGTACTCAGGGCTGACATCTGCCTCTTGGCCGGCAACACGCACCACATTTGCCCACCGTGCCCTTGGGCTTGCGGCAGGAGCATGGGGCTCCCCAGAGATCTCGGGCTGGCAGGTAAGGGGGAACTGACCAGGCTTACACGGCCCAGGGCAGGGGGGCTCCCAGCGCTGCTCCAGGTGCAGGGACCTGGCTTAGGGAGCAGCGTGCATCCCTGCTGGGGAGCGGGTGCCTCTGGGCTGGGTGCTGGCTGACCCCCAGCTGGGTTGTGGGTGCACAGCAGGCACCCCAGCCAGCCAGAAGCACACACTGCATACACCCAGTGCCCAGTGCTGCCCAGCGAGCAGCACCCCAGGGTGCCAACAGCATCCCCCACATACAGCACAGGCACCCCAGGGGGACAAGGATGGGGTCCTGGGGGCCAAAGGCACTGGCCAGCCCTGCAGTGCCCAGGAGGGGCTGGGAGATGCGGATGGGAGCTGGGAGAGGTGGCAGTGGGGAGATGCTCCCTGCAGGCTCCTGCACCGGCTGCAGCAGGGCCTGGCTCCAGTGCAGCCCCAGTGGCACGGGGGTGCAGGCAGGGCCGAGCAGGGGGTCTGGCTGTCCCCCGCCCGCAGCAGCCCCTGCCCGGCGGGGCGGCCCCCTGGGACGGGGCACAGCAGCAGCTGGAGGGGCCTGGGGGGGATGCTCAGCTCCCCAGAGCTGGAGGGGCCGGGGGAGTGGGATGCTGAGCGCCCCAGCGCTTGAGGAGGGATGCTCAGCCCCTCGGAGCTGGAAGGACCAGGGGTGGGGGAGAAATGCTTAGTCCCCACAGAGCTGGAAGGACCGGGGGAAAGGGGATGCTCAGCCCCCCCCAGGAGCAGGAGGGGCCGGGTAGGGGATGCTGAGACCCCCAGAGCTGGAGGAGCCGGGGGGGATGCTCAGCCCCCCGGGAGCTGGAGGAGCCGGGGGGGGGGGGGGTGCGATGCTCAACCCCCCGCGTTCCCTCGCTCTGCCCGGGCCGAGGGGCCGCCCGGGAACGGGGATAGGCGGGGGGGGGGGGGGGGAGGAGGGCTCCCCGGGGGCTCTTCCCGCGGCTCCGTCTCCAGACAATGGCGAGGGACCCGGGGCCAGTCCCAGCCCCGAGGACCACCCGCCCTGTGCCGCGGGTACCGGCGGGGCGGGGGCTCCCGGCACTCGCACGTGCGGGCGCGGACAAAGCGGGGACCGCGCCCCAGGCAGGTGCGGGCACCGGGACGGGCATAGCCGCCTCGCCCCGCCCGCCTTTGTGTGCCGGGGCTGCCGGCTTGGCGGGCCCGGGGCGGCGGGGGGCGCGGCCGGTGGTACCGGGCGGCTCCGCGCACAAAGGGCGGCGGCGGCGGCGGGGACAAAGGGGCGGCGGCGGCGGCGGCGGGCGCGCTCACCAGTCGGTGGGGCTGTCCTCGCCGATCACGTCCTGGTAGGAGGCGAGCAGCTCCAGGCGGTGCGCCGCGAAGCCGACGCCAGCCATGGCGGGGCCGGGATGCTGCCGGTGGGACCGGAGGGACCGGCCGCCTGCCCGCCTCCGAGACACTGCCGCAGCGGCCGGGCGGAGGGGCGAGCGGCGGAGAGGCTCCGCCCGCCGCCGCGCCCGGTCCTAGCGCCGCGAACGGCAGCCCCCCCCCCTCCCAGCCCGGCCTCCGCCCCCGCCCCGGCCCCCGCCGCGCCCCCGGGGCTCCCCCGGCGCTCCGGGACCCCCGGGGAGCAGCCGGCATTGCCCCCGGGATCCTGCACCCCGGGGACCCGCAGCGCAGCCCCGCCTCTGCTCTGCCCCCGCACCCCAGAACCCTGCACCCCGGGACCAGCATCCTGCACCGCCCCTGTCTGGGGATCCTGTACCCCAGAACCCTGCGCCCCAGGCTCACTGCCTCTGGGATTGGCATCTTGTGCCAACCTCGTCTGGGGATCCTGCACCCCGGGACCCTGCACCCCAGGCTCATTCCTCTTAGAACCCGCATCCTGTACTACCCTTACCCGAGGACCCTGCACCCCAGAACCCTGCACCCCAGGACTGGCATCCTGCACCAACCCCTGCCTGGGGACCCTGCACATCAGGCTCACTGCTCTTAGGACTGGCATCCTGCACCCCAGAACCCTGCAACCCGGGACCGTCATCCTGCGCCACCCCTGCCTGGGGACCCTGCACCCCGGGACCTCCCATTCCTGGTGCTCCTCTGCAGCCCAGACCCACCCCTGCCCATGGCCCCTCCACACTGGGGACACGGCACACCAGCACCCCTGTGGGCTCAGCTCCTGAGCCCCTGTGCCCCCAAGGTTTGCTCTCCAAGACACAGCACCGCGGGCTCAGCCCCGCTGCACCCTCCCTGCACAAGGTGTGGGTGGCACCTCCTTTGTGGAGGCTGCCTACCCTCCATTCCTGCCACTCGCAGGTGCTGCCCGGGGCATTCCCCTGCTCCCAATCTCCCCGGTGCACCTCAGGACCCTCTCAGGCTCTGTGTGACAGCACCCTTTTAAGGTTTTACCTCTGTGTGAACCCAAAAGTTGCCCTTTGCACTGATCCAGGCAGGGATCTGTGGAGGGCTCCATCCTCCAGGCGCCTGGCTGGGTCCACACTGTCCTCACCCACTGCCTCATCCTGCCTCCCTGACCCCCACCCTGCCTGCATCCCACACCAAAATGGGACCCAAGGGATGGCTGTGCCCGAGTGGCAGCAGAGAGCACACAGGGTCTGATCCCTGGAGGTTGGGGCTGATGCTAGCATAGTCCTTTCTCAACGAAGACCTTCTGAGCAACTTGTGAACAAGCCCCTCAAGCTCGGTGGGACACAGGACAGGGTGCCACAGACCCGCTCTGCGCTGCCTGCTCCCCCTAAGCCCACCTCGCACCAGGATTTCTGAGCCGAAGCCGCCCTACGAGGCTGTGAGGGTTTGAGAGCAGCTGTGGAGCAGCTGCAGGGGCCAGGGCTGAGGCCGGCGCCCCACAAGTGGCCCAGCTGGCTATGGGGGTGGATGTGGTGGGACCTTGCTCCGGGACATGGTGGGAGCTCTAAGCCTGCTGCCTCCAGGCTTTGTTCTCGAGCAGCGTGGCTGCAGCCCCTCCCCAGGCTCCACCTCCGCAGCCCACCCGAGAGGAGACCCTCCTTCCGCTGTCTCTGCACAAGCTCTTGTGCTCCAGCTCCGCACATGGTGTGCAGAGATGGTGGGCAGGAGCGGTTCTCGGCAAAGCTCAGAGACACCTTGGGTGGTAGAGGCATTGTCAATAGGGACCAGAGGC
This sequence comes from Cuculus canorus, assembly GCF_017976375.1. Classification (NCBI taxonomy): domain Eukaryota; kingdom Metazoa; phylum Chordata; class Aves; order Cuculiformes; family Cuculidae; genus Cuculus; species Cuculus canorus. The sequence continues at coordinate 11,218,912 of NC_071414.1, forward strand.
AACAGGGTGCCAAGCAGAAGGGGCTGAGCCTCCCGCTAGTACAGGCCTTGAAGGAGCACAAAGGAGATGCTCGTCTCTTCATCAGCGAGACGCAGGCTGGCTGTGGCCCCGCTGCTCTGCCCCGTGCCTGCTCCAAGGCCAGGTACCCTGGGGCTGAGCTGGCACAACTTGTTCCCAGGTCCTGCCACCCCATCAGGCTCCGTCCCGCACGGCTGCCTCCCCCTGCCCTCCGCTCACAGGTTGCTGTCTTGGTGGCTGCTCACGTGGGCCCGTACTCACTTTACCTTCCCCCTGCGCTTCCCCTGACCTTGGCTGTGCAGCTGGGACTCACACTTGGGCACTGACCAAATCCCTGCTCAGCCCGGCCCTGCCAGGCAAGCACTGGCTACTCCTGTCCTTTTTCACAGCCGTGTCCTGCTGCTCCTTGGTGTGACCGTCCCATCACCCACCTATGCCCCATTCCTAGCACCTGGCCCAGCCCCAGCCTGCCTCAATCACTCCCACTTTTCCCTCCCAGTCTTTAACAGGATTCTGCACTCCTATAGCTGGCACCAGGGGGCTGTGGCACTTGGGTGATGTGATGCCAGCAGGCATTTGGCTTCCCATAGCCAGCTCCTGCCCCCAAAAGAACCTTCCAGTACATTACCAAGAAAATTTTCCTTACAATTGCTCATCATGGTAAGAGCTGCAATTATTAATGACTGTTCCAGCTGCCAGAGCTGGAGGAGTGGCTGTTCCCCACACCCGCTAACCCTGAGCCTCTTCCAGCCGGCGGTGCCGGCATGGCCTCGCACCCGTCCTTCGGGACAGCAGCTGCATTGCATGAGCAAACGCTTGGCTGCTCTACACTGGAGCACGCCCAGCGCTGGGGCACGTGGCCCATGACTTCTTGTCCCCTGCACAGGACTGGGGGACACAGCCAGCTAAGCAGGAACACCCTGCAGGGTCCAACGCCTGCTCAAATTCCCCTTGCTGCAGCTTTGCCCTCCAGGTTAATTGCTGCCTCCATTAGCGGTTCCTGCCTTCTATGAAGAGAGAGGGACAACCCAGGTAACGAAAAGGACACGGCCTGGCCGATGCAGGCAGAGGAGAAAGAATCAGAGGCAAAGATTTGCCCTGGAAAGCTGGAAGGAGCTGAGTCAGACCCTGGAGGGGAACGGGGTGAGGGCTAAACATGACCTTTCCAGCCGGCCACACCTCACTTGGCAAAACCATAGGCCTTGAGACAGCCGGCACTTGCAGAGAAGTGTTTATTAAAGGCATTAAAAGCACCGTGGCTACATCACTGGCAGCCCGATCGGAGAGTGTGGGTTTAGGAGAGGTATTTACAGGCCTGGGATGGCAGTGGCAGAGTGCTTTTTGATAGGAGCCGCTGGCCGACTGGCCACCAGCACGCAGAGGGCTGGGCCGAGCTGGACAATCTGTCCTGCTCCCTGGCGTGGCCAGGCTAGGGGCACAGTCAAACACAGCCCCAGGGCCGCAGCAGGCCAGCTGGGCAGGGGACAGGGGACAGACCATCCTGGCACACAGCCGGGGTAGGAAGCCACTGCAGAAGTTTGTAGGGTAGCCGGGGGTCACCGTGGGCAGGGCCTGGGCCGGGGAGCAGGGCCGAGTGTCCAGCCCCACGCACTAAGCACACAGCAGGGAAAGGGGGGGGGAGAGCTTGGCAGGAGGCTGGGGGCTGGTCCTCAGCCGCTCAGGGATGTGCCAGGAGCATCCCTGCCCTAGCATAGAGCTGCAAGGGAGCAGTCCTGCTGTGCCAGATCCTCGCTGACTCCAGGCTCGGCATAGCCGCCACACTGTGTGGCTCAGGAGCAAGACTCATGCAGTGTCACCTCAGGGCTTCTAGGGCCAGTTGAGGGGCACAGAATAAGCCACCCAGTTATAAGGGGCTCTGGAACCAGCAACACCTCCAGGTGGAGATGGGCCAGGAGCTGCCAGGGAAGAGGCAGGATCAAGGGGAAGGGGTGAGGGCCCAGCCTAGCTCCCTGGGGGAAGCAGGGGTGGGGAGAGGAGCATGCAGGGCCAGGGGCATGCATGGGCACAGCTGAACTCCTGCCCTTCACACGTGGGAGAAAGCGTGGCTCTTGCACAGTGGCTTGTCCTTCTTGGAATAGAATGTCTTCCCTTCCAGGTTGGTCTGGCAGATCTGGGGAGAAGAGCGCAGTCAGAACAGGGGGGCTGAGCGAGCCTCCGGGTCCCTTCCAACAGCCCAGGGCACAAGCACTGGTGTCGCAGAGATGCCAGGGAGCAGGAGGGTCAGAGATCCTGAGCCACCACCACAGAGCCAAGCAGGGAAAACCTCACGGCACAGGGACCCCACACAGGGCACAACTGCCAGGAAGAGCCACAGTCCACCAGCAGCGGAGGAGGGAGGCACATGGCTCACCGCACAGACGAAGCAAGTGTCGTGCCAGCTGAAGCCCAGCGCCTCCAGGAACCGGTCCCCAGCATCAATCTTGAAGTCACAGCCACGGCACTTGGTACCAAACATCTTCTCATAGTCTGGGAGGAGAGGCAGAGCCCAGGTCAGCATTCCCCAGCACCACAGCCCCTCATCCCGGGGGAGCAGGTCCGCAGCACAGCCAGGATCCCACAGGCACAGCCTAGGGATGCCAGCCCCAGCGGATGATGCCCAAGACACCCAAACGAGATGCCTGCACTGTACAGGGTGGCACTGGCTGACACTGGGCCACAGGGAGGAGGCAAACTTCACCTCCCAGGATGCAGCACTCGCCTTTGATGTACATCCTCCGTCATTGCCATAGCAACATGGGAGCAACGGCACTACCCAGCAGCCGGAGAGGACCAGAATGGAGGGCTCAAGGCTGCAGGCACGGGATCCCTGCATTCCCCGCGGCCCAAAGGGAGCCCTGCAGCACAGGGCAGCTCACCCCCCGCCCCTGTGGGCAGCTGCTGAGCCCAAATGATGCCTGGTGCCCCAGGGCCATACAGAGTGACAGATGGGGTCCCTGGGTCCTACCTCTCTCACAGTAGGGCTGTCCCTCCTCCATGTAGAAGGCACGGTTGCGGATTGGAGTTTTGCAGGCAGCGCATGTGAAGCACTGCACGTGCCAGGTCATCTTCAGTGCGTGCATGACCTCCTGGAGGGGAACCATTGTCAGCAAGGGCAGACCACCCTGCACTGCAGTGGAGCCCCACCCAGGGCAGAAAGGGACAAAGGATCTCATGGGATGGGATCAGGCCAGGAAAGGACAGAGCCAGGCACCCATGGGTGAGCGGGTAGCAAGGGCAGGAGGTGTGGAGCAGGCTGAGACACTCACCCCAGTGATCTTCTTCTTGCACTTAGCACAGCTGGGGGCGTAGCGCGTGTCATAGCACTTAGGGCAGAAGATGGAGCCTTTCTCCTCGAAGAAGCCGCCCTCATCCAGCACCTTCCTGCACTGGCAGCAGGTGAACTCCTCGGGGTGGTAATAATGTCCCAGCGCCACCAGGTAGCGTCCCCTGCAGCAGGACAGAGCCACATCAGCTACGCCAGAGCCCAGGACACTGGCATGTCAGCAGTGGTGGCCAGGGCTCACCTGATGACCTTGTTGCACTTATAGCAGAGGGGCGTGCGGCCGGGCCCTTCAGGGCCTTGCTGGGCTGCCTGCACGATGGAGCTGCGGTTCTGCATGGGGGTTGGCGTGGCCGGCTGGCTGTGCTTGCTCACCACCGTGCTTGTCTTATCTGGGGCGTAGCGCTCAGCGAACGAGGGGTCCACAGCCCAGGGTGGGCGGCTGGCAGGGCCAGGGGTGGCGGTGGGGGTCCTGGGGGCTGCACGCACACACACACATTTCCAATACAGTGCTAACAGCCCTAACAGCCCCCTCAAAACATTTGCGGCTACGCAGCACCATCCCCCAGCATCCCCGCTCCTCTCCCCCAGAAGCCCAGAGGAAACATTGTGCTCACCCAGTCCTGGCTCAGTCTTCATCGCTGCTCCAGGGGATGGATCCAGCACCGAGACCTGGCTACAGAACAAGCAGTTAACCCAGTCTGCTCCGCCTGGCTCCACTGCCCAGCAGGTCCGTGTGTGCAGGCAGGGCCCTCCTCCCCCAACAAGTAGGCAGGAACCAGCCAAGCCCCTGTGCCCAGCCGGCAGCTGGTTTGGTGATGGGGTACCAAGCCAAGCACTGCAAAGACACAGCACCCTCGAGGTCTCTGGCACGCATTGTGGTGGTCTGGGGAGCAGCAGGAGCACAGGCTCCAGACTGACCAGCGACCCCAGACCCTGGCTGCCTGCTCACACATGATGTCACCCCAGCCTCATCAGGGTGCTGAGGGGCTTGGACCTTACCCAGTGCGGGGAGCTCTGGGGTTCTACTCTGGCAGAGCTGGGGACAGGCAGGGATCTGCCATCTCTGCTCGCACTGGGACTGGGAGCAGGCAAGGCAAGCCAGGCCAGAGAGACACAGCGCACCCAAGAGAGGGGACATGGACAGAGGAAGAGCCAGTGGCTCTGTGCCTCTCCATGGTAAGGACAAGGAGGAGACAGCTACAAGACCAGGAGCATTTACTGGTGGCAGAGCAAACCAGGCAGAGCTGCGATCCAGCAGTCAGGGTACCAGGGTAGAAGGCATTGTGGAGAGATGAAAGCAATAAAGGACTGCTGTGCATCACCCCTGCCCAGTTGCATGGGGCAAGAAACAGCCTCCTCCAGCCCTGGCTCCCATCTCTGCTCCAACGCAGGGAGAAGCCGGTGACACTTGCCCAGCTCTGCACAGCCACCCTGCAGCTCCACGTCAGGCTCACGAGACACTGTGCCTCAGGTGCCGAAAAATTACAACACCCCCAGCAAAGTTTTACCCGTGCCACCAGCTGACCCTGACCCGCTCCATCCAGGACAACATGTCACAGCTCGGCACACCCAGATCAGTGCCAGCAATGCCCAGTGGGTCCTGCCCAGGACATGCAGTCCCACAGCACCCTGCTGCCACCCTGGCACACGCTCACCTTACCTGGGGGTTTTAATAAACACATCGTCATGATCTTCCACTGAGCACGGCGGGGAAGAAAGGAGGAGACAGAGTCAGTCAGCGGCAACCAAGGCCCAGGAACAGCAGGAAGGGAAAGGACAAAACCCATCCTTTCCTCCCACTGCCCTCCTATATCAATGCACAGCCCTGCCTGGCCACAGGGCAGAGCCCAGCCCAGCAGCACCACCACGAGCCCACACACTGCCCAGCTCAGCCTCCCTGAAGGGCTGGATTGGGGCCACAACCAAGCCCCCAGAGCGACATCACCCCACAGCCCCTACCTCTGGCTATCCCAGCCAGGCAGAATCAGGCCCTAAAGGAACTTACTGTCATCTGTGCCCACCAGTTGGGCCAGTTTGCGGAAGGAGCGGGACTGGGAGGTCCCGGTGCGAGGCTGCCAGCCCTCAGCATCCTCTAACAGCCGCAACTTCCCAGGGTCACACACAGGAGTGCTGGGGGACACCAGTGGCTCTGGGGGCTGCCTGCGAGTGACAGAGGGCAGGTGCTCAGCCAGCTCCAAGCACAGATCCTGCTTCACTTGGGCACTGATCCCAAAGGTGCCCTTGAACACAGTGACACCTTCACCAGAACCAAGCACTCACCGCTGCTCCCCCGTGCCACAGCTGGACCGGCGGGCATCCCTGTGGCATTGGAAAAAACGGCGGCACAATAGTCAGTGTTTGCCCCTTGGCTCAGTGCATCCCTCCCGTACACGCACGCAGCCCTACAGAGCCACGGGCCTCAGGAAGATGCCAGCAGCATTCACTCCTGACCAGCCTTGCAGCCATATCGCAGCCCCTGGGACATCACACCCTAGGTCCAGGCACTGCCCAGCATCTCCCGACGCTTCCAGCAAGGTGTTGCCAGTGCCACCACTGCCCCCACACAGTGACCAGGACAGCTCAGTGGAGTTTTGCCTCCTCAGCTCAGTGCCAGCAGTGCCCAGCGGGTCCTGCCCGGCACACCCGGCACAGGGACAGCCCAGTGCAGGGACACCCAATCTGGGGACATTCTGCCTGGCAGGCGGGTGCCCGGGCAGGACCCTCCCGAGGTGACGGTCAGAGCAGTGGCTGAGTGCTGACAGTGCCCATGGTGCGGCTCTGCCAACAGCTCAGCTCAGAAGGGAAGGACAGGACAGAGGAGGAGGAAGAAGAAGAATCAGCAACAGGGCAAAGAGCATCTCTGGAGTCACTGCAAGCAGCGAGTGCAAACCAGCCAGGTGGGCTGAGTCCCGGCTGGGAACCTCCATGGCTCCTGCTGTGCCCTGACACACGTTCCCCTTACCTGGGCTTTTGAACAAGCTCATCCTCACGATCCTCCACTGAGCACAGCACGAGAAAAAGGAGGAGACAGAGTCAAGTCAGCAGCAACCAAGGCCCAGAAACATCATGAAGGGAAGAAAAATCGACCTCTCCCCCCACTGCCCTCCTGTCTCAACACACAGCCCTGCCTGGCCAGGGGCAGAGTACGGCCCCAGCCCAGCGGCACCACCATGAGCCCACACACAGCTCGGCCTTCCTAAAGGGCTGGATTGGGGCCACAAGCAAGCCCCCAGCACCACATCACCCCACGGCCTCTATGAAATTCTGGCTGCCCTGACAAAGCCAGGCATCACCAAGCATGCAGGCACCACCAGGTCCTAAAGGAACTTACTGTCATCTGTGCCCACCAGTTGGGCCAGTTTGCGGAAGGAGCGGGACTGGGAGGTCCCGGTGCGAGGCTGCCAGCCCTCAGCATCCTCTAACAGCCGCAACTTCCCAGGGTCACACACAGGAGTGCTGGGGGACACCAGTGGCTCTGGGGGCTGCCTGCGAGTGACAGAGGGCAGGTGCTCAGCCAGCTCCAAGCACAGATCCTGCTTCACTTGGGCACTGATCCCAAAGGTGCCCTTGAACACAGTGACACCTTCACCAGAACCAAGCACTCACCGCTGCTCCCCCGTGCCACAGCTGGACCGGCGGGCATCCCTGTGGCATTGGAAAAAACAGCGGCACAACAGTCAGTGTTTGCCCTGTGGCTCCGTGCATCCCTCCCGTACACACACACAGCCCTACAGAGCCACGGGCCTCAGGAAGATGCCAGCAGCGTTCACTCCTGACCAGCCTTGCAGTCACGTCACAGCCCATGGGATATCGCACCCCATGTCCACGTGCTGCCCAGCATCTCCTGACACTCCCAGCAAGGTGTTGCCAGTACCACCACTGCCCCCCCCCAGTGACCATGAGAGCCTGGTGCCAGCAGTGCCCAGCGGGTCCTGCCCAGCACATGGAGCAGAGTGACATCAAATTTAGGGACAGTCTGCCTGGCTGGTGGGTGGCTGCGCAGGACCCTCCTGATGTGATGTGATGGTCAAAGCAGTGGCTCAGCACTAACTGCTGGTCACCGGGTGAGCTCTGCAGCTCCACCAACATCTCAGCTCTGGGGAGACGTCAGAGACGGAATGGGAGAACCAAAGAGGAGAAGAGGATAGAAGAAAGAGCAACAGGACAAAATTTCCTCAGAATCATTGCAAGCAGTGAGCACAAGGGTGAACCAGATGGTGGCACTCATCCAGATCTGCCTGGCCAACCTGCAGCCTGTGCCAGGGTCATAGGCCCTTATACTCAAGGACCAGGCACTACCCAGCACCTCCCAGCACCCCTAATCCAGGTTTTCTCAGTGCCATCTCCCTCCTCCAGTTTTCATATGCCTGAGAGGCCAAGGGGCAGCTCAGCCTTCCCAGCTAGGAGTCTGGAATGCCCAAAGGCTTGCCTGGGACATGCGTGCCCATGTACAGCTCCTGCTGCACCCTGGCACACGCTCCCCTTACCTGGGCTTTTGAACAAGCTCATCCTCACGATCCTCCACTGAGTGCAGCACAAGAAAAAGGGAGGAAACAGAGTCAGTCGGCAGCAACCAAAGCCCAGTAACAGCAGGAAGGGAAGGAATGGGAAAAGTAGGAAAATCAACCTCTCCTCCCACCACCCTCCGGCCCCAACACACAGCCCTGCCTGGCCAGGGGCAGAGCACAGCCCCAGCCCAGCGGCACCACCATGAACCCACACATAGCTCAGCCTCCCTGAAGGGCTGGATTGGGGCCACAATCAAGACCCCAGTGCCATATCACCCCACGGCCTCTGCCGGGTTCTGGCTCCCTAGTAGAAGCAGCAAAGTCCCGAACCCTCAGGCCACACCAGGTCCTAAAGGAACTTACTGACATCTGTGCCCACCATCTGGGCTAGTTTGCGGAAGGAGCGGGACTGGGAGGTCCCAGTGCGAGGCTGCCAGCCCTCAGCGTCCTCCATCAGCCTCAACTTCCCAGGATCACACATGTGAGTGCTGGGAGGCTCCGGTGGCTCTGGGGGCTGCCTGTGAGTGACAGAGGGCAGGCGCTCAGCTGGCACCACACATAGACCCTGCTTCGGCACAGAGCAGCGCTCCCAAAGGTGCCCTTACAGACACCAATCCCCTTGCCAGACCCAGCACTCACCACTGCTGCCCTGTCCCCCAGCTGGGCCCATGGGCATCCCTGTGGTATTGGAAAAAAACGGCGGCACAAGAGTCAGTGGTTGATCTGTCATCCCTCAGTGCATCCCTCCTGTGTGCACCCCAAGCGCCACAGAGAAGCCAGCAGCACTCCCTCCAGACCAAGGCTCCCAGCCACTCCCCAGCCCCACGGATAAGCCAATGACACTCACCCAGCTCTGTCCCATGCCAGGATCATGGGACACCGTGCCCCAGGCGCAGGAGCTGCCCAGCAACTCCCAACATTCCCAGCAAGGTGTTGCCAGTGCCACCAGCCTCCTCCTCCAGATCCCATTTGATCAAGCAGTAATGGTGCAGCTCAGCCTCCCCAATTCCATGCCAGCAGTGCTCAGTGGGTCCTGCCAGGCACAGCCAGCACAGGGACACCCTGTTTTAGTGACAGCCTGCCTGGCTGCCAGCTGCCTGGACAGGACCCTCCTGAGGTGACGGTCAGAGCAGTGGCCGAGTGCTACCAGTGCCTGTTGTGGGGTGAGCACAGGGTGGGCTCTGCCAACAGCTCAGCTCTGAGGAGAGGACAGAAAGGGAATGGGAGAAGAAAGGAGGAGGAGGAGAGGAGAGAAGAATCAGTAACAGGGCATAGAATTACCCAGGAGTCACTGCAAGCAGTGAGTGCAAACCAGCCAGGTGGGCTGAGTCCCGGCTGGGCACTCCCATGGCTCCTGCTGTGCCCTGGCACACGCTCCCCTTACCTGGGCTTTTGAACAAGCTCATCCTCATCATCCTCCACTGAACGCAGCACAAGAGAAAGGGAGGAGACAGAGTCAGTCAGCAGCAACCAAAGCTCAGAGACAGCAGGAAGGGAAGGGAAGGAAAAACGACCTCTCCTCCCGCCCTCCTGCCCCAACACACAGCCCTGCCTGGCTGGGGCAAAGCACAGTCCCAGCCCAGCAGCACCACCATGAGCTCACACACAGCTCCAGGCACTGCTTACAGCTCAGCTGCCCCAGAGGGGCCACACAGGGACAAAACCACAGTGCCACAATGCACTACAGCCTTTATCCGGCTTCAGTTGCCCAGGCAAAGCTGGACACCCCCAGGCAGCACCAGGCCCTGCAGGAACTTACTGCTGTCTGCGCCCACCAGACGGGCCAGTTTGTGGAAGGAGCGGGACTGGGGGGTCCCGATGCGGGGCTGCCAGCCCTCAGCGTCCTCTATCAGCTGCAACTTCATAGGGTCACACACGGGGATGCTGGGGGATTCCAGCGGCTGCGGGGGCTGCCTGCGAGTGACAGAGTCGTCTGTCAAGTCTGACAGATCCTAACGGCATCACCTCCCCGGGGCTGCCCCACATCTCCTCTGGCACAGAAGCTGCAGCACGCCTGGAAACCGCACGCTGTCTTACTCCCCAGATTTCCTACTCCTCCTCCACATAGGAAAGATCCATTAAGGACAGACTCTGGACTGACTGTCCATTCCTGGCAGTGTGAGACTGGCCTCAAGGGCCAAGGACAGGGCAAGAATAAGCCAAAAAAACACCAGCAGGGGAGCTGCATGGGAGCCCAGTGAACACCTACGATACCAACTGGGGTGTCAGCTGCCAGCCTGCCCTGGGCAGGGTGCCCAGCAGAGCCCAGCAGCCCTTGCCCAGCCGAGCCACATCTCAGGAAAGACGGGACCACGCATGAGGATGCTCCGGGGCCCCAGTAGCCATCAGAGACAGGCAGTGCTTGCCCTTCAGGATCAGGACAGTTTGCTGCCAGGCGTGAGCCATCAACGTGGGCAGAGCAGCACGTGCTGCCTTCCCCAGGATGGCCCAGCCCCAGAGAATGGGGCACTAGCAGGGAGGAGGCATGCAGGGAGGATAGAGAGAAGAAGCAAAAGGCTTACTGACTTGTCAAGGCTCAGCACCTGTAAGGGAGAGGAAAAGAGAAAGGGAAGAGAGAAAGAAAGAAAAAGGAAAGTGAAATTAGACCCGCAGCACCCGAAAAGTTTCCAGAACTCACCTATGCCTGCACCAGTCCCCTTGCCCTCGAGCCCCATGCCCAGCTTGTCCTGCCCTGGGAGCACACTGGGCAGCAGGGGCAGATACTGATGACCAAACCATGCCTCCCTCAGCCCCCAAAACAGACCTGGGTGCCCAGGGCAGCCAGGACCACTTCCCCTCCCCATTGCCCAACGTCAGGGCACCACGCCAGCTCCTGGCAGGAAAGGCAGGGACTGGCAGCTGCCAAACACACAGCAGCCAGATGGGCAGCCAGCAGAGACAGGAGCTCCTTCCCTGTGAGCAGGGTGAGGATGGCACTGCGCAGGGCTTAGGGCTTCCCTTTATCCAGCCCATCCCGGTAGCCATGCAACCGGCAGGTATCCCTGGTCAGGTGCTAACAGGTGGCCACAACACAGCCACTGCCTCCCTGCCATTGCAGATGCTGTGAGTGTCCTGCCACCGCCACTGTGCCATGCCCCACAGGGCTCCCTGCAGGCTGACACGTCCACAAACAATGGATCGACACATGCATGGCTGTGTGTCCCCACGGGTGGCAGTCCTGTTGTGCCACCTCAGCACCAGCCACCAGGGGACCCCAGCACAGGCACTGTCACCCACTCCCACCCTTGGGTGCCTGGCATGCAAGGCACAGCAGGGCCGGGCAGCAGGCTGCCCCTGATCTTCGGGGAGCAGGACAGACAGCAACATACCCATTGTGCTGGGGGGTGCAGGCGGGCGCCAGGGGCGTATACGTCACAGGTTTCGTCACCAGCCCGGGCCGTGGGTTCGGAGGCGAGCTGGCCCCGAAGGGCCGAGCTGTTTTGTTGAGGGCAGTGCTGGGTGCGAAGTTATATTTCAGGGGTTCAGAGCAGGGGAGTGAGTCCTGAGCGAGACAAAACACACAGACACGGGCTCACATGTCAAGCAGCATGCAAGGGCAGCCCTGGGCCAGGCAGCGCAACAGGCAGACAGGTAGGAAAGCCAGACAATATGTGCACCTCGGGCACTAGGCTCTACCAGGCTGGCACCTTTCTCCAGAGGGCACCCAGCCCAGCAACAGCAGGTCACAAGCCCAGCCCGAGGGTCGCTGGCAGATTAGTAAGTGCCCTGAATGCTTGATGCTGCCTGTGGTAGTGCAGTGCATGCACACATGCCAATTACAGCTCTCCCATGGCATCAAGCTGAACACATGCAGGCGGCTTCTGTCCAGGAGCCACTGGCCTCAGCCCTGCCTCCCCATGCCAGGGCACTCCCCAAGCACAGCAAACATGTGCTGTGGCTGCCTGGCCTCCTCCCCTGCATCGGCCAGTACCAGCGGGGGCACAAACAGACAGCAGCCGAGGCCAGAGCACCTGCTGGGCAGAACCAGCTCTGTCTGATCCCCTGTGGTGCTGGAGGTCAGAGCTGCTCCTCCAGAAAGGAGTTTTCCAGCCCTCCAAATACACCGTGGTCCCCCAGAAGCCCAGGAGCAAAGTCCATTTGTGTGTCAATGCCCAGAGAGTCCCCTCCCCTGAGACAATGCTGAGCTGCTGCTGCAGCACCAGGAGCGACACGTACCTTCTGCAGCTTCCCCAGGTGGTTCTGGGCTCTGCAAGAGAGGAGACAGACAGGCAGGTACTGGAACCGGCCCAGCCAGCGTCAGGATGCTGGTACCCCAGGGATGCATCACCCACCCGAGGGGAGCCACGGTCGCTGGCACCGCCCCATGGCTCACAGGTAAGGGTTGGCAGTCAGGCTAAGCTCCATCCAGGCAAGCAGAGCCCTGGGACCAAGCCAGGAGCTGCCAGGCTCTGAGTGAGGAGCAGCAGTGTCAAGAGACTGTGATGCCAGGAGATGAACCTGGCTCTACTCCAGCCACATCAGGACCCCAGGTTTGCAGGACCTGCGATTCCTACCTGCTGAGGGTGAGGCAGAGCCTGTCCCCGCAGGCACGGATCCTGTTCTGAGCCTCGATGTGCGTCATGGAGCTGGTGCTCTCCCCATCGATGTACAGCACCCAGTCGCCCACTCCCACGCCAGCCTGGGCTGCCTTCCCGCCTGGTGTCAGCTGCAGGACAGACAGAGTCAGGGAGAGCCAGGCTGGCCAAGCAGCAACACGGGAACAGAGGGACGCCCTCATGTCCACAAGCGCAGGGGTCTGCTGGGGCACAGGCTCCCTCATGCCCAGCCTGGCACAGGACACCACAGGGGCCTGACCCAGGGAAGGTAGGGACCCTCAGATCACCCCCTATTTCCCAGCTCATTAACCCAGAGCAGCATCCTCCCTGCTGCAGCCTCAGAGGGCTCAGCACTACCTCATGGCACTGCCCAGCCCCTGCCCTCTGGCACGGCTGGGGGCCAATGCCAGCACCCTGGGGCCCCATCCATGACTCCAAATGGTGGAGGCAGCGCTGGCTCAGCCTCCCCTCAGAGTCATCCTGGGGTGGGAAAGTAGTGCGGTGAGTCAGGGCTCATCAGGCAGCCCACGTCTCGCTGCGAACCACAGGCATTTCCAGCCCTGTGCTGGGGAGCGAGCAGGGGGACACGGGAGGCACCCCAGGCACTCCCCCTGGCCGCCCACTCTCCCATCCCAGTGCCAGCAGGCACAGACGTTACCTCATCCCTGCAGAGGAGCAGGAGCCTTCCCAGGGACACCCCCACCCACGCCGCTCCCCCAGCCCTGGTCCCGCTGGGGCTGTCAGCAGCACGACCATGGGTTCCCCTACCTGCCCACAGTCCCAGAGATGTGCCTTTTTTCCAGCACAGCTCAACATCAGCCCTGTGCTGGGAAGCAGAGTTTGCCCTTCCTTCCCACCTTCAGGCACAGCTGAAGGCAAGCAGAGCCCCAAGCACCGCACGCAGCTCCCAGGCACTGACAGACAGACAGACAGACGTGGGCAGGCTGCAGCCATTCCTGCTCCTCCAGCACGGAAGAACTTGAGGCACTTGGATCTGGACCAAGTATTTCCTCAAGTCCTGTTCAACATGAACATAAAAGGAGCGAGCCAGATTCCCAGCACCGTCAGAGGGCTGAAAGCTCCCTGCTGCCAAGCCCCAGCCCCTCCTTGCCCATGCACAGGGCCTGGCTCGCCCCAGAGCCGTGCTCCCCTTCCTTGCGCCAGCATCAGCCCTTCACATGAGGCCAAACCCCACACCCGGGCTGGATGTGGCCCAGCTCCACTTGCATCCTGCTGCCATCCCCAGTGGGACATGGGCATCCCTTCCATTGCCCCCACACTGCCCAGCACCCGCTCCTCCTTCCCAGCACAGAAGGGTGCCCTGGGTGGCAGGTGGCACAAGGTAGCTCCTGGCCACACTGCTGCAAGCCCTGGCACGCCGCCCTGGAGGGCTGGGGAAAGCACGGGGCAGCTGTGTGGGTTTGAAAGCAGGAACAGGAGCTGGAAGAGGTTTTCACACGGCCGTTCAGGAAGGGAAGAGAGCAGCAGGCCGTGTCACACAGCTGCACCCAGCCTGGCCGGCATTGCCCCTCCTCCCCCCTCCATGCCAGGAAACCCCTTTGGTAGGTGCCAGCTCAGCCAGGAGCCACGGCAGTGCCAGCCCTCCCACTTCCCACCGCTCCATTAACCAGGGCTTCCTTCCTCCCCTCTCCACCCAGCCAGTCCTTTGTTCCTGTGCCTCCATCCGATGCCCATCGGCTGCACAGGGCTCGGCAGAGAGCCTCACCCAGCATGGAGGGGAGCAGGGCGCCTGCACAAGGGCCCAAGCAAGAGACCAAGTGGGTCTCTTTCCCACTAGCAGATCCCGGGATGTGCCACACGGCATCCAACTCCCCAGACTCCAGCCCTCACCCTGGCTCCAACAAAAGCAGCTGCAGGACCATGGTCTCGCAGCCTGCCTGGACAAGGTGTCAGGACCCCAGCAGAGCCCCTTGCTGTGAGAGGCACAGAGGAACAGGGTGGCACCTCTTTTGCGTGACCACCGAGCTGAAGCAGGCTCACAGCTCATCCAGTAGCATCACAGTGACAGACACAGCAGAGATCCAAAGCACGTGCTAGTGCTGCTTTCCCCCTGCGCTTCCTGGCTCCACAAAGCATGGCCCCTACTGCAGCTCTCAAAGCTGGGACAAGACACCTCCTTCCAGCCCACTCCGGCAGCCCCCGGCCTGGCCAGACAGCCTGCCCGCCGGCAGCACCCTTATCCAAGGCAAGCACTGCCCAAGGGCAGCAGCGCACTCTGGCTGGGGATGGATGGCTCCAGGGTGCACGGCAGCGCAGGGTCACCCCTCCCATCAGACAGGGTCCACTGCTCCATCGCATATCCCAGTCTCACTAGGGAGCCCTGCAAAGCTGGCTGCATCCCCTGGGAATGCCCTCGCTGCTCCTGCCCGCCCTGCCCAGGGCAGCAGCGTTGCCCCGAGGGCAGCACTGGCCTGCGTGCACAGTGGGGCTGTTGCTTCACGAGGCCCCTGCCCTGGGCCCTGGAAGGCTCCTCCATCCGACCAGACCCTTTGTTAAGCACTGGCGCACAGCCAAGAGAAACATTTTTTAGAGAATAAACTCGGCTGAAGCAGTCTCTGCCTGCTCGGGAGAGATCAGCAGGCCCCAGGGCAGCAGCATTGGCAATTCCAGCCTCACACAGTGCCCTCAGGGTCCATGCTCTGCCCTGGGGTGCTGCGGAGATCCGTGCCCTCTGGGACGGGCGCGTGGTGCAGGGCTCATGTCGGGGGCAGACCCCCACACAGTGCTCAGTGCCACGAGCAAAGCTGTCCTTCGAGAAGCAGCCTCCGTGCCAGCTGCCTGAGCGTCAGCGGCATGGGTGATGCAGTTGCATTCCAAGGCTTATAAGGCAATTCCACGGCCGGAGCCACAGCCAGCGCCCACCCAGGGGACCAGGCTGCCTGGGGACAGGGACCCACACGCACCCAGGGGCCAGACCTGGCCTGGGTAAGCATCGCACTGGGAGCAGCTCGCACCAGGTGCCTCAGCCATAAGCAGCCAGCAACACAACGGCTGTTGCTTATACCGGAGAAACAGGCTGGTTTTGTGGAGAGAGACACATCCTAATACAGGCAGCAATCCAGGCAGCAGCACAAACTTCCTCCTCTCCCTGCCTGTTCCAGGGGCCAGCTCAGGTGCAGGGCCAGGAGCTGCGCAGTGTGAGGGAGAGCAGGAGGGCACAAGCTGGGTCCCAGCGCTGAGGTGGAGACTGGAAAGTCAGCCCCATAGCTCGGAACTGGTGAGAGCAGCTCCCCCCCTGCAGTGGGCACAGTACGGAAGGGGCCCCCCAGCAGCCAGAATGACTCTGCAGGGGCTGTGCAGCATTTCACGTCTCTGATGCAGTCATCTGCCCGGAACACCCCCATCCGAGCTGGACTGCAGCTGATAAGGCTTTGAGGAGTGTCCACAGAGCCAGACAGGGCAGGACACAGCATTCCCGGGGGTGCTGGCTCATCCACATCCCCCATAAAGCTCTGCCCTAGCCACCTGGATGCAGCCGCTACAGCTCCCACATACGGAGACAGGGAAAGGATGGACGTCACCCGTCTTGGCAGGGAAAGGATAGGTGTCACCAGTCTCAGCTTCTCTTACCCTGGAGATGGAGAGCGGCATGCTGAAATCCTTCCCTCCCTGCAGCCTGAAGCCCCAGGGCGCTGGCCCGTTCAGCATCACCTTGTAGGACTCCATGTCACTCATCTCTGAAAGGAAAGAGGTGTGATCCTGGTGTTGCAGCATGCAGAAACAACAGGGAGAGCAGGGGAGGAGGGGGCCTGATGCCTAGCTGGATAGGGTAGGAGGAGACAGGTCACATTTCCAGCAGCAACTCCACCCTGACCGTCCTACTCCATGGTTAGAGACGTACCTCAAATCTATCAGCATGTTCTCCAGCAGGATCAGAGCCGAGGGGCCCAGGGTAACCCTGCCAAGCACCAGGGAGCCAGCCACAGCCCCACTGCCACCCACAGCAGAGCACCTATGGGCACTGCTCTCCCAAACCCAGGACATGCTCTTCTTGCAGCACCCCAGAAACTCTCACTGCTCGAAAGACGAGACCATTTCAGCCTGTGAGAAGCGGCAGCAGGTATAGAAGGGCGTGAACCAGAAGCGCTTTTGCTGGGTGGATTAGCAGCAGCAGCGCAGAAGCTGTGTGATGCCACCCGAGGCGCCTGGCAGAGCGGCCGGGCTGGCAGATGTTACCTGGGAGCGAGCCCTTCTCGGCACATAGAGCCAGGCTTTGGCAGGAGGGAATCCCCGCGCTGCCCGCCTGCCAGGCTGCGCTGACAGCTGTCACCCGGCCAAGGCTGCGGGAGGTGCCACAGCCCCAGCCACCCCGCACCGGGCAGGAGCCCCTGAGCCTCTAAGCCTCGTCGTGCCGGGCTGGGGACAGCCCGGGGCTCCGGGGGGCAGCGGGGTCGCAGCCGGGCGGCAGCAGCAGGCGGGGGGCGGCGTGCCCCGTTCTCCCGGGCAGGGCCGGGCTATATAAGGCGTGTAAGACGACACCAGGGCCGGGGAAGGCTGCGTGTCAGGCATTCCCGGCGCCGGCGGCCGCGCAAGCCCCGGCGAGGACCGGGACCGGCGGGCACCCCCCGCGGGCGGCGGGGGGGGACGCAGCCGCCCCGCGATAGGCAGCCCTTCCTGCTGCTGCGGGGCCGGGGAACCGGGCACCGGCGCTGCCCCGCGGGGGTCACCGGGACCCCTCCCCGCTCCCCCAGGACCCCCGCGCCTCCTCCCTATCCCGCCCCTTCCCGGAACCGCGGACACCAGCCCCGTCCCGCAGGGCTCCCAGTCCTGCCCCTCGGTGCTCCCGGCTCTAGGACTGGGCCCGTCCCACGAAGACCCCCAACCCTGCCCCGCGGAGATCCCCGATCCCCGCCAACCGCCTTCCCCCCGCAGCCTCCGCCCTGCATCCCTCCTGCTCCCACCCCGCCGGCAGAGACCGCAGACCGCAACCCTGCCACGGCATGGCCCTCCCGCCCCGACTCACCCGCGGCCGGCCGAGCCCCCGGCGGAGGGGAGGGGAGCGGCGGCGCCGGAGCGGGGGCGCAGCAGCCGGAGCTGAGCGGGAGGACGCGGGACTCGAACCCGGGCCCCACCCCCGCGTGGCCCCACCCTATATAGGATTGGGAGGGGGCGGGGCCGTAAGCGGCTCGGCCAATCAGCGCGCGCCTCCTGCCCGGGCGGGCGCAGTGGCGCTCCCCAGCGGCGGAGTGTGGGATTCCCCCACCTGCCCCGCACCCCACCATCACGGGCACAGGATCCCGCGGCACCGGACCCTGCAGCAACACCTCGGCCCGCCCCCGTAGCACCGGACCGGACACCGCAGCACCGGAGCCGCAGCACGGGGACTGGCAGCGGCACCAGCTCCGCCCGCCCCCGCATCACCGGGTCCGGCACCCGCATCACCGAGACTGACCCGCCCGCCCCGCAGCCCCGGTACCGGCCCCGCAGCACGTCAGAGCCGAGTGGGTCCAGGCGGTTTATTGTTCAGGCCCAGTCCCGCGGGCCGGGGCTTTCCCGGCTCAGCAGCCGCACCAGGCGGGCGCGGAGGTTGCCCGGGCGGCCCCAGCGCTGCTCGGGGGTCACCGGCGCGGCTCGGGGGGCGTAGAGCGGCCCCGCCTCGCTGCCCTGGCCCTCGGGAGCCTGCCGGCACCCCGGCTCCCACCGCCCTTCCTCCTCCTCGTACTCCTCCTCCTGAGCCCCGGCGGGACCCGGCTCGGCGGTGAAGATGTTCTCGTAGAGATGCTCGGGGGGCAGCTTCCCCGCAGCCCAGAGCTCGCCCGCCGGCCGCTGCCCCCGGGCGATGGAGGCATAGATGATGGGGCCCGTGGGCTCGGGCTCCGGGTGGGAGAAGCGGAGAAGGCTGGCCGGGGGGTGGGAGGCAGGCTGCGTTCCCCCCAGGGCTGGAGGCGGCTGGGGCTCCTCGGCCCCGGGGCCCCAGGGCTGGGACTCGAGGTTCTGCGCCGAAAGCCGGGGGTTGGCGGCGTCCTCGCCGTGCTGCTGGCAGGCGATGGCAGCAGCCACGGCTCGGCAGAGCTCGGGGGCTCGCGGGGTGCTGAAGGTGAAGGTGCCCTCGCCAGAGTCGCTGCGGCGGCCAGCCTCGAAGGAGAAGATGGTCTGTGGGGGCAGAGGGCACAGTGAGGGGCTGGCACCTGCCCTGGGCAGCCAGCACCCCCAGGGAGGGGGACAGGCACGCACCTGATCCTGGCCAAACTTGCGGAGGAAAGGGTAGGGCCAGGTGAGCAGGGGCTGGCGGGACTGCGGGTCCTTCAGCGTCAGGCTCTGGGGAAGGGCCGAGAGCAGGTAGTGCCCATGCAGCCCACAGCGGGCGGCTGCGTCTGTCTGGACCACTAACACCGGGAATTCAGTCACTATAGGAGAGGAACAAGGTGATGGTGAGCACCGCAGTGCTGAGTTGGGAGCCCATCCCAGCGCCACCCGCCACCCCTGCACATACAGTCCTGCCAGGAGGAGTAGAGGGAGTTCTCCTCCATGGGGACAGCAGGTCTGGGCTGGGTCCTGGCACTGCCGTTTGCCACCTCCTTTGCACCCTGAAACAGAGGGATATGAGCGCAGTCCCCGGTCTGGGGGAGTGCAAGCACCACTCCCTGCCCACACACCCCTGTAGACCCTCGCTCATCTGGGCCGGGAGCAGCACGGGGGGTCCTGGCTGAGCAGGACCCCACGGTACCTGAAAGGCCAACTGGCAGAGCTGGGTGATCCACTCATCCCGTTGCTCAGCTGCCAGCACGTAGCTCTTCTCCGTGGTGGTGAGGTAGAAGGCAGAGGTGGCTTTGGGGCAGCTCTCTGTGCCTGCCGGGCCCACGGAGACACAGTCCGAGAGGCGGATCACCCGGCGGGCACAGCGCCGCAGGGAGTTCTTTTCCACTGCTGTGCCATCATCCCGAACATCAAACTTCTCCATGCGGGCCACACCAGAGGGACTGGCGGCAAAGAGCTGGGCTCGCATCTTCCTCCAAGTCCTCTACAGTGGGAAGGGCACAGGCAGGGGGAAAAAAGGATCAGCAAAGAGCTGCCCATTGCATCCTCACAGCGCAGCCCTCCATGTGAGGCTAGCAGTACTCAGGAAGATCCATGTGGGTCCCTGCCCACACAACATGAGGGCATGGAGAGCCAGGGCCAGCGCCCTCAGGACCACAGCAAGGCAGTCCCAAAGCTGGGTCGAGGCTGAGGCCTTGCCCGAAGCGAGCTCGGCATGGCTCACTGGGTGAGTCACACTCACTCCCGGCTCGCAGAGCATCAGGTCCTGCTCTTTGTTCCCCACTGCAAGTGCTGGCCTGCTGCCGCTGCAGCTGAGCTCTCGAGCTGTTCTCAGGACAGACCCTGATGCAAATTAAAGCCATTTTGAGCTGCTGAGGCTCCTGCTGACAGGCTCACATCTGCCAAGCACAGCCAGACCCTGCAGCTCGCAGCCCGCTTCCTCCCAGGGGAGGCTCTGCAGCACCAGCACCTTCCCAGCCGGTCATGGGATAGAGGGGGTGCATGCCCCCTCGCACCTCAAAGTGCAGTGGAGCCTCCGCCCTGCAGAAACCAGATGCACCCAAAATACCCGCTGCTAACAGCCCACCTGCCTCCTACGCTCAGGGCACCAGCCCCATCCACGCAAGGTCTGCCTGCTTTGGTTCCAGGACTTGGCTCTCACTTAGAGGTGACGTCGGAGTGTGATCACAGGCCAGTGCATCCACCGAGGCCCCCCCAAGCCATGGCCACCCAGCTTCAGCAGAGGGGATGCCACTAAGGCACAGCCAATGCCCACCCCACAGCTCCCTCGAGCTGGCTTGCCCCTATGAGGACTCCCATCGTGCCACCCCACAGGACTGCAGCATGCGGTGCCCGCCCTGTGGGCCCAGGCGGCAGGCCAAGCCGTGAGGGGCACCCCACGGACAGCACTGCCCCCCAGGGCCAGGCTCGAGGGCTGGGCAGGGCCACGTCTCACATGCTGCCCCGCTCCCACACGCACACTCAAGCTGCACCTCATTAACACGCATTTATTGTTCCATTGCAAACTGCGCACTGACCAAGCAAGAAGAGGGACCCGCACAGAGGGGAGCCGAGCAGGTGCCTGCACAGAGGAGTCTCCTCAGCCATGGGCAGTGCCCGCTCCTAGGGCAGCTCCAAGGGGTCCAGTTCCTGCACCCCCATTCCCAGCCTGCCGAGGGCTCAGCCCCAGGCCTGGAGTCAAGACAAACCAGGGCAAACCCTCTACCCAGCCCCAAATCCACCCTTTACCTTTCCAAACTTGCAGTGCTGCACATAGAGGATCCCATCCTTCACTGGGCTCTCCATGGGCCCAGTGCCGCCCTGACAGCCAGTGCAAGGGTCAGGGGCTTGGGCTACCAGCAACGGAGAAAATGTGACTGCCACAACCAAAGCAACTGCATGGGGCAGACTTCCTTCTCTCAGCGACTTCCCCTTTTGGCTGTGTGGGATGAGGCAGAGGCTGGGCCATAGGAGGTGTCCGTTCATCTGCCCTCCCCCTCACAGAGGGGCAGTGGTGCAGAACGCACACAGGCAGAGCACAGGAAGCACCTCAAGGACCACATAACAGGAGCACAACGTGCTCTGCCTCATCCCAGCAGCACCAGAGAGCATGTGGGGGGCACGGGAACAGCCACCAACCGAGGATGCACAAATCAGGGAAAGGGGATGGTCACAGAGGAATTGAGGGGCTCTGGAGAGCAGTGACACAAGACCCTGACCACACCACTGCCGGGGCAGCCAGCAGCAGCCCCAGACCAACCGCCCCACCTGGGCTTTCTCCTCCCCTCGGGCACCGCTACCTGCTTGCCCAACGCCCTGCTGACGTAACGGGCTGTTGCAGCACAGCTCCACGCGTTTCCTCCCAGGGCAGGAGCTTTGTCAGGCTGAGCTGGCAACAGCCCTGGTGACCAAGCGTCTGGAAAAGGGGGCACAGCAGTCCAGGACAGGTCCCTGAGCTTGGGAAAGGTGAGGACAGTTGGGGCACTGCCCAGCTGAAACAGAACCAAGGCCCATGCTGGGGAAGCTCAGAGAAGCTCACTCCCCAGGTTAGAAGTCCATAGAGCTGTGGGCCAGGTAGTCCTTGCGACCGATGTTGCTGACTTGCTTGGTCTGCATGGCCTCCAGCTTGGGGCAGTCGGTGATGCGATGGCCCAGGCCGCCACAGAAGGCACAGCCTCGCTCGCCTGCAAAAGGAGAAAGGGGGTCAGGGGAGCTGTGCCATGCCAGGAAAGCAGCCTCCACCCCAGAGCAGAGGGGCCACACCAGCCTCTGCAGCTGCCACAGCATCCATGTGCCAACACGGCATGGCAACGACAGCCCCAAGGCAGGCAGGAACTGACAGTGGAGCCTGGAATGAGGGGGCCTGGGGGACAGCAGCTTGGCAGAAGGTCCCTGTGACAGCCCAGGGTCTCTCACCTCCGATGTCCAGCATGGTCTCGTCCCCACAGTGCAGCACCTGGAGCACCGGCGGCACCTTCTGCTTCGCCTCCAGGAGCAGGGCCTTCAGGTCCATCAGCACCGACTCATCTACGGTACAGACATGGTAAGACACAGTCTGAGCAGTGTCAAGGGTACTGCCCCATGCCACAATCTCCCCTCATGACTCATCCCTGCTCCCTCAGGGCCCCCGACACCCAGCAGCCCCCAGCCTCGCAGCTTTCTCACCACAAGCCTTGTTGATGAAGGTGGTGGCAATGCCAGTGTTGCCTGAACGGCCTGTACGCCCAATACGGTGAACTGCGGAAAGACAGGATCAGGCCTGGGTAAATGCCACATGACAGACCACCCCTGTCCCCAGCCACTGCAGAAAAGCACATAGCCCTGCTGGCCTCTGCACCCACACTGCCAAGCCCCTGTGGGTCCCCCTCACCATAGTTCTCAATTTCCTCCGGCATGTCATAGTTGATGACGTGCTGGATGGCTGGGAAGTCTAGGCCCTTGGAAGCAACATCAGTAGCAACCAGGACATCCTTCTTCCCATCTCGGAAAGCCTCGATGGCTTTTGTCCGTTCCTCCTGATCTGTAAAGGTCCAGCAGAGAAGATGAGCAAAGAGAGAAGCTCCCATCCCAGTCATATCATATCTTTTGTGGTAACTGCTACGGCCTCAGAGCCAAGCATAGTTCAACCAAGGCGGCCTCAGCGAGTGGGCCTGCGTAGCCCTGACTCCCGACACCCTAGCCGTTCCTCACACCATCACAAACGGCTGCTTGCTGAGACCTCCCGTGGCCACGGACCACCCTGGTCGGAGCAGGGCCAGGCCGCATTGCAGTTCAGGCTTCCCCAGGACTCCCACCAACCTTTCCCTCCGTGGATGGCCACAGCTTCCACACCCTTGAGCAGCAGGTATTCATGGATCGCATCGACATCTGCCTTCTTTTCTGCAAAGATCAGCACCTGCAGTAGCACAGACACCATGGAAGAGCAGCCCTTCTGCAGGCTGTCGCTTCTGGCACCAGCACAACCTCCCGAGAAACCCACTCCCTCTTGCTGAGCAGAGCACAGAACGGCTCTAGGCCCAGGACCTGCTTGTACATGGAGGACAGCCCACTTGCATGCCTGCCTCACACACAGCAGAGCCCTGCAGCATCACAGCCATGTCTCCACCACCAGCTCCATCCATGCCCCAGGCCGTGGTGCACCCATGCTGCCCCCAGCCAGGCTACGAGAGAAGACGGAGAGCTCTACTCACAGGTGGCGGAGTCTTCTGCAGGCACTCAAGGAGGTACACCATCTTGGCCTCCTCTTTCACATACTCCACTTCCTAGGAACAAGCACAGGCATAGGTCAAGCAGGCAACAGAGAAACTGCCATTGCTGGGTATCCCTTAACTTGTTGGAATGTCCCCAGATCTCTGGCAGGGGACGCATCAAAGGCCCTCACGAATGGCATTGGCCTCACACACAGGCATGGGGGAGCTCCCAGCTACCTCACCTGCACAACGTCCAGGCTGGCAGCACCCGCTCGCCCAACGTTAATGGTGATTGGCTTCACCAGGGCACTCTTGGCAAAATTCTGGATCTTCTTGGGCATTGTGGCGCTGAAGAGGAGGGTCTGTCGCTGGCCCTGCGTGGGGAGCACAGTGTGAGGATTTAGCACTTGCCCAGCCAGATGGGTGCAGGGATTGAGCTTCAGGGCACTCGTGTTGTGCCAGATCAGTACCTTGAAGTAGGAGAAGATGGTACGGATGTCCCCTTCAAAGCCCATATCGATCATCCTGTCAGCCTCATCCAAGGCCAAGTAACGGCAGATGTCCAGGCTGACCATCTTCTTCTGCAGCAGGTCCATCAGGCGGCCAGGGGTTGCCACCATCATGTGCACACCGCTGCGACAAGGCCACAGTCAGACAATTGGATTCTTGGACCACCCAGGGACACACAGGGAAGGGAACACCTGCCTGAGATGTCGCCTTCGCCTCACACCTTCCTGAAGCCACCCAGCCAGAGTGCCACCACTTAGTCCCCTCCCAGAAAACAGGGCACGGCTCCAGCCCCACAACCCCCCAGAAGCTCTTACTGTTTGATCGTCTCCATCTGCTCCTTGACAGACATGCCCCCGATGCAGAGGGCGCAGCGCAGCGGTGGCAGGCCGTCCTCCTGCAGCAGGCGGCAGTAGTACTCGATGATGCCGTGGGTTTGCCGGGCCAGCTCCCGCTGCAGAGAAAAACAAACATTCATAGAATCACAGAATTGTTTAGGTTGGAAAAAGACCTCGAAGATCGAGTTCAACCCTTAACCCAGCACTGCCCACTCCACCACTAAACCTTGTCCCTGAGCATGACATCTCCGCATCTTTTAAATCCCTCCAGGGATGGTGACTCCATCACATCCCTGGGCAGCCTATTCCAACACTTCACCACTCTTTCAGTGAAGATATTTTTCCTAATATCCAATTGAAATCTCTCCTGGCACAACTTAAGGCCATTTCCTCTCATCCTATCTCTTGATCCTTGGGACAAGAGACCAGCATCCATATTGCTACAACCTCTTTTCAAGGAGTTGTAGAGAGCAATGAGGTCTCTCCTCAGCCTTCTCTTCTCCAGATTAAACAATCCCAGTTCCCTTGGCTGCTCCTTGTAAGACTTGCAATTCCTACACCTCCATGTAGGGAGGATCTGGGATCATGACTGAACATCAATAAAAGCTTCCTCCACGCATATTCCTGTGCCTCTGGCACTCACCGAGGGACAGATGATGAGTCCGTAGGGGCCCTCTCGCTTGGAAAATGGTAGCCGCTTCTCCTGCTCCAGGCAGAACATTATCACTGGGAGAGTGAACACCAAGGTCTTCCCAGAGCCAGTGAATGCAATACCAATCATGTCCCTTCCCGAGAGGCTGGCAGAGAAACAAGGCTGATGGTAAGGAGGAGCATTAGGTAATGGCCCAGGCCCCCAAGGCTTAGCAAGGAGATGGGGCGCAGCCATCATCAGGGAGGAGCACTCGGGTCACACTGCTGGTGGGCCAAAGGGAGCAACCGCTCCCCACTCTGGGGTAGGGACAGAGCACTCACATTGTGGGGATGCCTTGGATCTGTATGGGTGTCGGCTGTTGGATTCCTTTTTTCTTCAGGCCCCTCAGGATAGCTGCCAGGGAACAATGGACACACATGTTCATGATCTGAAGTTTTTCTCTGCTTTCCCTCTAACTCATGATCCAGCACCAGCTCTCCCAGCAGTGACAAATGCCCCTTGGGCCAGCAGCTTGGTGACACAGCCACCATTGTGAATCTAAGCTGTGACCCCCATTAAGCGTTAAAGACATGACAGCTTTGCTTGCCTATGCAAGTTTCCCAGGAAAACTCTGCCCCTGGCCCTGACAGGCTCCTCTCCCAACCCACCTGCTGGAAACTTCATCTCCTTGAAGCTCTTGATGGGGGGTGGGATGCCTTCCCCCTCCACCAGGATGTGGTACTTCTTGCGCACACGGTCATGCCGTGCCTCTGACATGCCCAGGATGTAACGAGGTGCTCTCCAGCTGTGGAACAAACAGAGAAAGGTTGTGGTTCAGAAAGAGGCAGGGGCTCCAGAGCCTTCAGCCCCAAAGGTGACACGGGGAACCCCTCGTCGGGCTCTGATATCCCACCAGGAAAACCACGGAACCCCAGGGGCTTCGTGATGCAAACACAGGAGCAGATCCACACCAGTTCCATGCATTAAACGCTTCCCCATAGACTCAGTAAGAACTCCCAAGCTAACAGCTGACAACAGTCTACGCGTGGAACGTGCCAAAATCTTTTGGGGACATCTCTATCATTTCTCTGTCACAGCCTCAAGGATTGCTGGCTCTGTGGGCTCCCCAGGGCTCTTTCTCCAGTTTAGTCACCTTCAGGATCTGAAGATCCTCCTCAAGTCTTCAATGCTAGTACAAACGTGCTCTAGCAAATCTCAACTGTATATAAAACAATACCCAGGTGACTCAACAGGCCTCACTTTGCACGCAGCAGTATGAAACCCAGCAGTGGAGCAAGAGAAAAGCCAGTGGCTGCAGAGCAGCACTCCTCCTGCAAGGCTGCACGGCTTCTAGTTCTCTTCAGCCATGAGGAAGCAATATTGTCACGAAAACAACATTTGTGAAACGCACCTGGTTTTAATAGGATCATCGTAGGTGATGCCCTTTGCCATCTCCTTCACTGACATCAGAGCTGCAAGAACAAAGCTGATGAGGTCAGGGCAAACTCTCCACATTCAGACGAGTAACGTCACCAGAGAACTACCCGAACAAACAGCTGGGGACACTGTTGCCAGAGGGAGAGGAGGGACAGCAGTATCCCAGGGGCATGGGAACACCGAGTGCTGCAGCTGCCCATGCTGATGGGTCCCCTTGTGATTCCCCTTCCCATCACTAGGCAAGAACATCCCTAGGTGTTGCAGTGCACATAAGACTCCTACTGCTACTCTGACAGGTCTGAGAGACACGGAGCTCCCACTGCTCACCTCGGCCTTCTGCCACACTCTCCAGGATCTTCTCCTCCTCCTTCAGCTGCTTCTCCTTGGCTGACTCCTTCCGAGCTGCAGGGAAAGTCAGGAAAGCAATGAGGGGTCTCGGCCCCTCCTGACAGCTGTCCGGCCCTACTGCCTGCCACAGCCACTCCCCCACCTTCCGCCTTCTCTTTGAGATGCTGGTGCTGGTCCAGGAGGCTGATGTTGGACTGGGGCCCCAGGGGGATGTCATCTTCATCTCCTCTCTGCTCGCTCCCGCTGTCTCGTTGCTCCTCCTCCAACACTACCTTCCGCCGCATCTGCAGCAGCTTCTGCAGCTGGAATGAAGCAGAAGGTGGTGGAGTGAGAGGCCCCATGTCAGGAGGGGCGCTAAGAGCCCCCTCCCAGCAGCACCGGGACCCGTTACTCTCTTCTTGTCTGAAATCGCTTAGTGTGCAGTGAACCAATCTATAAATTGCCAAGAGGGACATTGTTTATGCAGAGTCTGTGCAAATTCTGGATACTCATGGGAATAGACACTCCCAATTCAAGCATAAAGCTCCCAACAGAGACCCCACAATTTTATACACTACAGATAAATAAATATTTATAGCATTCCCAGAAGTCACGCATATTCATACCTAATCATACTATCTTGAGCTTTTACCATGTGTGCGCCCCAAAATCCTAAAAGCATTATTCTACAACCTGTATGTGATCCCTAGCGGTTAGTCCACAGTTCTTTACTGATAAACTTTTGCTGGATTTTCATAGAATCATTTGGTTGGAAAAGACCTGTGAGATTATCAGGCTCAACTGTACCTGCCACCATATCCCTGAGCACCTCATCTGCCTTTTAAATTCCTTTAGGGATGGTGACTCAGCCTTCCTGGGCAGTTGTTCCTGTGCCTGAGAGCCCTTTTGGTGAAGAAATTTTTCCTAATATCCAATCTGAACCTTCCCTGGTGCGACCTGAGGCTGTTTTCTCTCATCCTAATAAAGTATTAAAGTTAGATCATTGGTCCTCGCATTTCTCAGTTACCTCACGCTCGTTTGGCTCACCCTGTTTACCAGGCTAACTTTGATCTTAAATTTGCCCTGCAGGGCCCACTCAAAGTCAGTTTTGCTACAGAGAAAGTGCGTTTAATCAAACATCTCCTTTTTTCACAACAAATTTAGGAAAGCATCTCCTTTTTCCATACCAAATTTAGTGAGAACAAATCCACTTGCAATCCTACTTTTGGCTCACAAAATCGCAGGACGACCAGAGTTGGAAAGGACTCACAAGGATTGTCAAGTTCAGCTCCTACAACCCCAATATTACGCAATGTGTCTGAGAGCACTGACCAAATGTTTCGTGAATATTGTCAGACTTGGGGTTGTGAATGCTTCCCTAGGAGCTGTTCCAGTGCTCCACCAACCTGAGCGAAGAGCCTTTAACCAACATCCAGCCTAACCCTCCCCCAGCTCCTTCCGAAAGCCTTTCGAATTCACGGCCTCCCGCAGAATTTAACTCTTTCTCTTAGCACTCTCACCATCTGCTGCTTGCGCTGCTTGAGGGGCACGTAGGGCACATAGTCGTCATCCTCCTCTCCGGAGAGCTCGGATCCCTCCGCCGCCTCCTCCCGCGGCCTCTGCGGGGGGGACAGCGAGGTGAGGCCAGTCCGTACGGCACACGGGACTCGGGCCCCGACCAACCCACCCCCGGCTCCGGCCCCACCTTCCTGTCGGCCGCGGCCTCCATGGCTCCGTCGCCCCGCACCACCCCGGATGTGAATCGCGCGCGCCGGAAGTGGCTCTGCCGCGCGCCGGCCCCGCCCCCCCAGCACAGGCGGCGGGAACGGAGACCGCGTCCTACGGGTCGCTGCGGCGGCCCAACTTGCGCGGAAGGCGCATTCGCTTCTTGTCCCCCCAACCCTGTGCAGGCAGCGAGAACCGCGCCCGTGCCCTGCGGGTCGCCCTGATGGCCAAACTTACGAGGAAAGCGCATTTTCCCCCGGCCCCCCCGGCAGAAAGGAGCAAACAGCGGGGGTTAAATAAAATAAAAAATTAAAAAGTTCTTTATTGGGTCCAGCACGGGCCTTCCCCGCGGCGCAGGGAGAGGGGGAGGGGGCGGCCGGGTCACCCCGCGGGGGGAGGAAGAGGAGGACGGGGGGAGCCCCGGGGGGCCCCCGCGGGGTGGGAGAGCACCGGGGATCCCCACAGATGGAGGGGACCCCACCGAGACCGGGAAGGGGCACAGTGCGGAGAGGCGAGGGGCCATGGGTGGGGGGCAGCCCCCCCAGCACCTCACTGGGCTGCGCTGGAAGTGGTTTTCTTCAGGGTGAAGTTGGTCCAGTTCACCGCCATCTTCTGCCGCGTCTGCTTGGCTGAGTCCAGGCAGAACCTGGCAAGGAGAGAAGAATCCCAGTCAGCACTGACTCCCGGGGGCCACCCTGGGCAGGGCTTGACACCCCAGGCTGCCCCCTCACCTCTTGAAATACTCCACTTCTCTGTCTGTCTCATCCATCTCCGCCCCATCCAGGTCCTTGGGCAGGAATACATCATCTGGGAAAGCAGAGGGAGGTCAGTCTCAGGGATAGGACCACCACAAGGATGGCAGCACAGAGTGGTGCTCCCAGCACTCACCGATCGAGGTATTGGATTTCTCCACCTTATTCCTGCTCTTTCTGCTCTTTCCCTTGGGCTGGGGCGAGCCTCCCAGGGCAGGGGTGGCAGGCAGCTGCCGGTCTCCAGCAGCCGGAGCAGGCGGCTGCTGCTGCACTGGCTCTGGCAGTTCTGCTTTGCCCTCTCCCCTCCGGCCTTTCCACTCGTCACTTCTCTCCTTCTCTGGCCTGGTGCTGCCGAAGCCCCAGGGTTGCCCCTTGCCGCTTTCCCCCGGTTCAGCACAGCTGCTCGCCCGCTGAGGCTCCAGGGCACCGGCCTTGGAAGGGAGCTTGGTTCCCAGCACCTGCCCCTTCACAGCAGGGCTCTCCAGCCGAGCCTGGCCACTGGGCACAGCAGCTGCACCCTCTCCTTTCTTCACCTGCCCATTCTGCCGCTTGTTCTTCCGCTGCCGGCTCACAGTAGGCACCGGCTCAGGCAGCTCCGGTCCCTTAGGCTGCGGTACCTCCTTGGGCTCCGGGCTCAGACCACTTCCATCCGTGGCAGAGTCTGCAGACTTGGACTGCACCCAGATCATGCGGGAGAGGCTGGGCACGGCGCTGAGGCGCTTCACCACGCCGTTCTCCACCGCTGGGGCTGGCGGCGGCTCCCCAGGCCCCTCAGCCCATCGGGGACTCGGCTCACCCCGCAGCAACGCATGGCTCTTAGCAGGGCCCAGGCTGAGTGGCGCCAGGGCCAGGTCTATGTCCTGCAGGTCCGAGGAGCCATTGAGGTGGGAGAGCAGGTTCTTCTGCTCCAGGACAGCTGCCTTCTTGGGGAAGTCGTTGACATCCAGGTTGAGGTCATAGACGCTGAAGCTGGCCCGGATGGAGTCCTTGATTGTGTTTTTGATCTCCTGCAGTCGGCTGCTGAGGAAGCTGTTCACCCGCTCCAGCTCCAGCTCAGGCCACTCCAGCAGCTTCTCCTCAGCCGGCTCCCTGGCCTGGTTGGCTGCAGGGGCACGCTCTGCTCGCTTCTGGGCCTCTGCCTCCAGCTGGGCTTTCTCCTTCTCCTGCAACACAGATACCATGAGGATCGGGTGGCCCAGGCTGCAGAGCCATAGGGCAAGCCCTGCAGGAGCCTCATCAAGCAGCAAATCATAGAATAAATAGTAGAATGGTTTGAGTTGGAAGGAACCTTAAAGCCCATCCAGCTCCAACTCCCCTGCCGTGGGCAGGGACACCTCTCACTGGATCAGGGTGCACCACGCCCCATCCAGCCTGGCCTTGAACACCTCCAGGCATGGGGCAGCTACAACTTCACTAGGCAACCTGGGCCAGGATCTCCCCACCCTCACAGGAAAACATTTCTTCCTAAGATGTCACCCAAATCTTCCCTCTTTCATCTTAAAACCATGACCCTCGTCCTACCCCTGCACTTCTTGATAGAGCCCTTCCCCAGCTTTCCTGCAGACCCTTTAAATACTGGAAGGCTGCTGTAACGTCTCCCGGGACCCTTCCCTTCTTTAGGCTAAACAAGCCCAACTCTCACAGCCTGTCCTCATAGCAGAGGTGCTCCAGCCCTCAGATGATCTGGCCCTCCTCTGGGCTTGCTCTAATGGATCTAGGTCTTTCCTGTGCTGAGGACTCCAGAAGTGAACACAGGGCTCCAGCTAAGATATCATGAGAACAGCGTAGAGGGGCAGACTTGCCTCCCTCAGCCTGCTGGTCATGCTTCTTTTGATGCAGGCCAGGATACAGCTGGCTTTCTGGGCTGCAAGCACGAATTAATGGCTCATATTGAGCTTCTCCTCTGCTAGCACCTCCAAACCCTTCTCTTCAGGGCCACTCTCAATAATCTATTCTCTGCCTAGCCTGTGATTGTGCTTGGGATTCCCCCAGCACATGTACAGGACCTTGCCAGCACTCAGCACAGCCACCCCATGTCCTCCACGGGCACTGCAACAGTCACCACACTGCACACCGGACACTGGACACGGGTGACCAGCAGGAGCCATCCCAGCACTGCCTCCCCCCACCAGATGCATGGGGTTTGTCAGAGACACGGCACGGAGCAGGGAGGGCAGCACAGCCCAAACCTGGGCCCCCCTCTATAGGAACAGAGACAGGGGAAGCCCCTGCACAGAGCTGGGCACCACTGTCACCTCCGGGCAGCAAAGGACACAGAGCTCAAGAAGCCACACAGATGCAAGGCAGAGAAGGCAAAGCCCTGTAAGGGGCACAGTCTTGCCCGGACTGGTTCCAAAAGGGACTTCCTGCATCCTGCTCCAGGCAGTGCTTCCCTCTGCCCATCCTCACCTTCTTCTTCTGCTTGTGCCGTGCCCGCTTGGCCGCCTTGGCACTGTTCAAGGGTTTGGGCTCTGTGCTGTTGATGTAGTCCAGCAATTCATCCACATTGCGGTGGTCCACAGCCGGCTCTCCTAAGCTGCTGTTGTGCCCTAGTTTCTGTGGCAGCTCCTCTTTCCTCTTGGTGAGGCGCGAACGCAGCTTCTCCCGGATCTCAGCATAGTTGCGGCTCGTTGGAGCAGCTGGGGGCTGCAGGAGGCAAATGTTGTCAGGCCCAGCAGGCACACGAAGCCAACACGACGCAGAGGCAGACCTGGCTATCCCACCAACCTCCCAAGTTGCCCTCTTCCTCGAGGTCTCCACCAGACAAGCCAGCACAGCCCCCTCTGAACTCTTTTCCACCAGGAAATCACAGGGTTTGGCTGGCTCTGCCGAGCCCCAAGGCTGGGCAGGTGGCTGCAAGTCGGGGACAAGGGGACCAGCAGGCTAATGAGGCAGGATGGAAACGAAGGGGGCGTGCACATGCCAGCAGGGAATAGCCATGACCGGACCTGCCCACTTCCACACTCCCGGCACCCAGACCGTTTCACATCTCACCACAGAGCGGAGCGCAAGAACCTGGAGTGCCTGCAGACCAGCTCCTCACTCACCGCATTGTGGCCGAAGAACTCACAGTAGCAGCAGTCGCAGAACTTCCCGTCTTTCTGGTTGGTGGAGGAGGAGGTACAGGAACTGCGCTCCGAGCTGCTGTCCTCATCCTCCCCGAGCCCCTCATCTGCCTCACACGGCTGTGGCGGGTGGCAGCTGGTACCGTTTGGGAATTTGTGCCCTTTGCAAGAAGGGTCCCTGAGGAGAAGTGAAGAAGAGTGAGAGGTGAGTGGGAGCTGGATGGGGTCTCAAAACTGCCCCACACTACGCGTGTAGGAACACCCCTCCCAAGGCAGCCTGTGCCTGAGCAGAAGGATTTGTAGGGCGGACAAACCCCCTCCCCTGTGTCCTCCTCCGCCAGGGGAGATGCCAGAGGAGCCCATGGCAGAAGACATCTGTAGCTCCTTGCCCCCCAGGGCCTCTGGCAGGCAGGAGACTGGCACACCAGAGCTCCAGAAAGCAGTGTCCCCCTGCCAGGCCACAGGCTGATTCCAGGGCAGGGAGCGGTACTCACTGGGGGCGGCAGGTACCACAGCTGAGAAACGCTGGAACTGCGTGCAGCTGCCAGACATCCCCACGTGCAGGCAGGCCCGGCTCCCACAGGCACAGAGTACCCAGCTCAGAGACAGGGAGGCCAGAGCACGGCCCACAACGCCATTCCTCAAAGCTCCAGCTCAGGACCTGGCTGGCCCTCCGCAGGGAGCGCTAATCAGCGGAGAGGAACCAGCACTCGCGACTCAGCATGCTTGCTCTCTTCCAGGGCACAGGCAGCCCAGAGAGGGCCAGGGGAGCAGACGAGCAGAACCACAAGTCCACAGGCTTCATCTTCTCGAGGACCTTTGCCCAGTGCCACAGCTGCCCGACGGGTCTCACTGACAAAGGTCCTGTTGGCCAACAGCAGGTTGACCGCGCGGTTCCTTTGGGTCTTTTAGCTGGAGGAGGAGCAAGCACAGTCTCTTCTGCACCACAGTACTAAAGGAAAACCGCAGGGAGAAGACACGTGGGGAGAGAAAGAGCTCAACCCTCAGAGACCAGGGGTCTGCAGCAGCGGAACTGGCCCAAAACCACTGCACCTCTATGCGCCACCACGCTAGGGCAGTTGGCCCCTCCACAGGGGAACACGCATCCGCGGGCAGGGATGGGACAAAGGACACGTTGCCCAATGAAGAGAGAGTCTGGAAGCAGGCAGGGCTCCTCAACTCACCTGTTCGTGCTGGGCAGCTGGTGGGAGGCAGGAGGAGGGATGAGCGAAGTGCTGCAGTGCCCGTTGCAGGGATGAGTGCAGCCTGACAGTGGAGGCGGCATCTTCAGCAGTGGCACATTGGCAGGGGGCAGGTGAGGGCTCTTACATGACCCCGGGCTGTGTGAGACTGTGCCAGCAGGAGGCGACTCGGATGCCGGCTTCGGGGCTGCTGCCTGTGCGCTGGGCGCAGGGAAGAGTGCAGCCTGTGGGGAGGTGCCCAGTGGGATGTGGGGTGAGGAGCCAAAGGGCCCCGGATGGGCAGATGTCTGCTTGGAGGGCATAAGCGCTGGCGGCTGGGAGTGGAGGCCGGTGGGACTGTTGGGAGGAGCAGTGAGGTCCGAGTGCTGATGATGCTCTGAGGAGTGGAAGGCCTCACCTGCAAAGGGGCAGGAGCAGAGACAGTCAGATCCTACCCAGCCTGCATGGGTCAGTACCACAATCAGGCCTACCTCCAGGCTGCTCCTCTGTGGGACAAACCCTGCCTAACCCCAGGCAGCAGGATGCTTGGGCTAAAAGCCATCCCTGCTCACAAGGGGCCCCGGCAGCACCCCGTCTCCCTGCAGGATTCAGCCCTGCCCCACAGAGAGCGAAGCAAGGGGAAGGCACCGAGGCAGCGAGGGCTGTGTGGAGCCACAGGCTGAGAGAAGAAAGCCATCCCTTCCCCTGGGCACGCACCTGGTGGGGTGGCCCTCCGGCACATGCTTTTGAACTGCTTCGGCAGCGTCTTGCAGAAGTCGAGTGAGGTAGGCAGAGGTGAGCCCGGGGTGGCGCTGCTGGAGGTGGGGGAGGCTGTGTGGCTGTAGGGACAGGCCTTCAGCCCCGGTGCCACAGCAGGTGCCTGGCTGACGCACTCTGGAGAGAGAGACAGGCCGGGGTGCTTGTCACCTGGAAGGAAAGCAGAGCTAGGACCAGTTCCCAGCACCCTCTGCCTTTGCAAAGGGACCCAGGCATCCCGTTGGCACTGGCATGAAGAGGCCCAGACCACCCACCACTGCCCACACCAGCTGGGTGCCCACAGGGAAACCACCACCTAAGCCAAGGACCTGGCAGAAAGCTCTGCCCAACCCCATGGCTGGCTTCAACTCACCTAGTGCAGCAGGGGTACCCCCGAGGGGGCTGCCTTGTGTGGCCCCGTTGGTGTGCTGCGAGTTCCAGAGGCCCGAGAGCTTGTGAGCAGACAAGAAAGAGCTGGGGTCCCAGTCCCCTGAGTTCCCGTGGCACGAGGAGGAAGAGGACGAAGAGGAGGAAGAGGAGTGGGAGCCACCCCCACAAGACTGTGACTTGCAGGATGTGTGGGATAACGAGACCTGGTAACAAAAAGACAGTGAAGCAGCATCCGAGTGGGAGGGGAGGCAGGAAGCCCTTGGCCTCAGGGTATCTGCACCAAGATGCCACCCACTGGCAAGGTAGGGGCTCAGCACACAGGAACCGCTCCTGTCACTGTCTCAGGGGTGGCAAACAGCCCATCCATCCAAGAGCAATACAGCCTGGTCCCTGGGGCCCCAGCCAGCACATGGCCCAAGCGTTGCTCTGGTCCCACTCAGACCAGGCCAGGGTTAAATAAAGCCAAGCACAAGGGAGCTGCTCCACCCCTGAGCTCAAGGCACAGCAGGCACTTGCCCTGGCACACTCTGTCCCTCCAGGAAGGCCCAGCATTAAGGGGATGTGGCACAATGCACAGCGGAGCGTGGCTGTCAGAGAATAGCACTGCCAGCCTCACCAGGCAGGCAGCTCCAACCCAGCGCAGGCAGCCAGACAAGCCTCCACAGCGCTGTGCTCTGCCCCACCACAGTTTCTCCCTGAGGAGCCAGCAGCAGCCCTGGGGAGGGTGGCAGGGCTGCAGGGAGCTACGAGGCTGGGACGCCTGAGGCACTAGGCTCCAAGTGAGGGGACCCAGCCAGTGCTGTACGGTGGTCAGCACCGCAGCCCCAGGAGCCCCAGACACAGCCTTTCCAACCCCAGCTCCGTAACCACTTACCGCCAGGGCCTGTTCCTGCACCGCCCGCCGCTCTTCCTCCTCCACGCTCTTCCGGCAGCTCTGGCAGATCCACAGTGGCATTTCTCCCAAGAGGTTCTGCACCAGCGTTGGCACAAAGTCGGGTGGCAGCCTCTCGCCTGGGGAAACCAGCCCATTGTGGGACAGCCCTCCCCAGTCCTTGCGCTCCCGGTGACAGAGCAGGCAGCACGTCTGCACTGACTGGTTGGCAGTGGGCAGCACCTGCAGAAGGACACACAGACCACGAGTCACCCCAAGCACGAGGCCCCGGATGGATGGGGACCAGGCTGGTGCAGGTGCGGGGCAGATGAGGCAGCAGACAAAACCTTGGGATGCTGAAACCAAACCAGAGAATTTCTTGTAGGCTACATGTGGAACTGCACCTTCTCCACTAGAGGAGAGCAGCCTCGGGCTGCCCAGCTGCTGCCAGTCTGCCACGTGCCAGCTGGGAGCATTCTGGACCCTTGGCAAGATCATGCCATGCTAGAGAGCCAGCCCCACCAGCGACCAAAGCTGGGATGCCACCAGCAATTCCCACTATCATCTCTGGTGCAGTGGGACCGAGGGGACTCAAAGGGCAAAGCAAGACCCTCAGAAATCAGCACACGGATACGGAAGGACAATCTGGCAGCCACAGCTCCCTTCCTTGCCCATTGCAGACCCACCACCACGCTACCCAAGAGCCCTGGACTCTCCCGTCTGCCTCTTTGTTCTGTGCAGCTGGCGGTGCAGATGCACTGGGGTGGGGCGCAGCCCCCAGCGCCGCTTCGTGCACTCTCTGCATGGGGCAGCCAGGTCAGAGCTCCCCACCCAGCGCTGCAGCAGCAGCAGCCAGGCTGCAGCCCACGGGATCACCAGAGGCCTGACAGCCGTGACGAGCCCAGCGTGACGCGGGCAAGGGGGCCCCCATTGTCTGCTGCCGCGGCAGGGCCCCGCGACAATGAGCAGCACAGCCGAACTGCTGCTGCGAAACAGATGGCGTCTCCCAGGCTCAAGGTGAAGCAAAGGTCAGAGGCCAAGAAGAGTGGAGGGGGTACACAGCTCCCCTGCCCACCCACCCATCCAGCCATGGGGAGGAGGGGGCTCCCAGGCCATCTCGTGTCTTGGTGGGGGCAAGGGCGGCCACCACCACGCATGGCAGATGAGGGGATGGCTCTCGCCAACCCCTCCAGTGCATCCAGACCCGGGGCCCAGCCCTGGGCTCCCTGCCCATGAGCCAGAGCAGGCAGCAGCAGCCGTCAGGCACGTCAAGGGATGTCAGGCAGCGAGAGGTGCAGGAGCCTGTCGGGCAGATGCTCGAGCCACCTGCCATCACACTGTGGCAGGGCTGGACCCTCCCACAAGGAGCTGTGGGAGCACGTCTTTCCCTGAGCACAGGGTTCTGCCCTCCAGAGCGCACAGGGGTCTAAGCAGAGCTCCCAGACCTCCTTGCACACAGGGATGGAATACAGGGTGCACAGACCCTGGGGCTGGAAGAGCTCTCATGCTGCTGGTCATGCCAGTGGCAGCCCCATGTAACAGTGAGAGACCAGCTCACTGACTGGAACCCTCCCTTCCCAGTGCAGACTGAGACCAGCTTTCCCAAAGATGAGCCTGCAGGATGCTCCACACACATGGAGCAATGGTGAGGAGTAGGAGTCCCATGCAATGGTGAGGGACTGTCTTGCTGGCTGGAACCCCATTCCCAGCAAAGACTAGGGCCAGCTTCCCAAAGGTAAGCCCTTAGGATGCTCCACACCCAGCGGCAGCCTCATGCAAAGGAGAAGGACAAGTTCACTGGCTAGTTCCCCCGTCCCCTGCACAGACACAGACCTGCTTTCCCAAAGATGAGCTTTCAGGATGCTCCACACCCAGTGGAAGCCCCATGCAATGATGAGGCACAGTCTTGCTGGTTGGCATCCCCCTTCCCAGTACAAACCTGGACCAGCTTTCCTAAAGATTAGCTCTCGGGATACTCCACACCCACGGAGCAATAGTGAGGAGTGGGAGCTCCTCACTACAATGGTGAGGGGCTGTCTTAATGCCTTGGAACCCCATTCCTAGCAAACACTGGGACCAGCTTTCCCAAAGACAAGCCTGCAGGATGCTCCACACCCAGTGGAAGCCCCACACAACGGTGAGAGACCGGCTCACTGGCTGGAACTCCCCCTCCCAGTGCAGACTGGGACCAGCTTTCACAAAGATGAGCTCGCAGGATGCTCCACACGCATGGGGCAATGGTGAGGAGTGGGAGACCCATGCAACGGTGAAGGACGGGCTCGCTGGCTGGAACCCCCTCTCCCAGCACAGACTGGGACCAGCTTTCCCAGTGACGACCCTTAGGATGCTCCACACCCAGCAGAAGCCCATGCAACGGTGAAGGACTGGCTTGCTGGCTGGACACCCCCTTCCCAGTATAGACTAAGACCAGCTTTCCCAAAGATGAGCCTTCAGGACGCTCCACACCCAGTGGGAGCCCCAGCACCTCCCAGCGGGCTGCAGCTCACCCGAAGGCACAAGCCCCCAGCTCGAGGGATGCTCTGGGGCCAGGCTCGGAGGGGGCCGGGCGGCCCTGCCTCGGCCCCAGCCCACCAGTCCCCACCCCGCCACGGGGCGCCCCGGTACCTGCGCGGCTCTGCCCGGCTCCCCGCTGCTCCCCGCCGCCACCTCAGGCGGGGCGGGCGGCTCTGGCGGCGGCGGCAAAGGAGGAGGAGGAGGAGGAGGGGGAGGAGGAGGAGGCGCAACCTCGGCACCCCCCACCCTCTCACGGCGGGGCCCGGAGCCGCCGCCCGCCGCCGCCACCGCCTTGTTCCGCCTGCGAGTCATGGCGAGCGCGCCCGCTGCAGCCAGGACAACAGCCAATATGGCGACGCGGCCCGTCCGGCCCCTGCCCGGGGGAAGGAGGGCGGGGGTAACGACGCCGGGCGAGCTGAGGCCCCTGCCGCCATCTTGAGATTGGGCAGCCCCGCGCGGCAGCGCCACCCGACGGAGGGGAGGTGGAGGCGCCGCCATCTTGAGAGAGGGCTGCCGCGCGCGGCAGCGCCACCTGACGGAAGAGGCTCCGCCCACACCCCACCGCCCGCTGCCGTCCCACTCCCCTGGGTCCTAAAGGGATCCGGTGCTTTCGGGGCGTCCCAGGCTCAGGCTCGGATCCGCTGCGCCTCAATGAGAGCGACCAGCGCGCTGTCCTGGCCTTCCTGGCCGTGCAGGGCTGCGTGAGGCATGTTCCAGCCCTTCCGATCCCCATCGTCGTGTCACAGAGCTGTCTCGGTATCCCGGGTGCACCCCAGCACTGCAGCGTCCTCAGCTGCACACACACGTGCATTTGTAGGTCCCCTGCACCCTAGTCCTGGCACGGCAGTGCCCCACTGAGAACGAGCAGCACACTGCCTGCTGCCCCGGCCTTCCCGATCCACAATGCATGCGAGGGTTACATCCCTTCTGCTCCCCATCCTTGTGTAACAGAGCTCTCTTGGTACCCCAGCGCATCCCAGCACTGCAGCGTCCTCAGCTGTACACACACACCCCGACACATGCGCTTGCAGCACCCCACACCCCAGCCCTGGCACTATGGTGCCCCCATGGATAACAGGCAGCGCACTGCCCACTGCCACAGCGTTCCCAGCAGTGCCCCACAGCACACAGGCAGCTGGACAAGCCCCTGCGGCACCGCACTCTCCCAGAGGAGCCAGCAGCAGCCCTGGGAAAGGCAGCGGGGTTGCAGGGAGCAGTAAAGCTGGGATGTCTGAAGTGCTCAACTGCGAGTGAGGATGGGACCTGCAAGCCCAGCCAGTGCCATAGGGTGATTAAAGCCACCCCCACTGGGAGCCCCAGCTGCAATCTTTCCAACCCAGCTTGGGTTCCATGCCTTTTGTTCCCCATGCTCATATAACAGAGCTCTCTTGGTAACCTGAGTGCATCCCAGTGCTGCAGTGTCCTCCGCTGCACACGCACACACAGAGCCACACATAGAATCATTGAGTCCAACCATTCCTATCTGCCACTAAACCATGTCCTTGAGTACTTCAATCAGCTTGTGTTTGCAGCTCCTCCACACACCAGTTCACTCTTCTAACCCTCAGTTCACCGCAGCTGCGCGGTACCACTGCTCTTGCCTTCCTGTATAACCCCAGGGTGCACATGTGGGTTTCCAGACCTTCCAGACCCACGCCCACATAATGGTGCTCTCCTGGCACACTGGGTGCTGACGCTTGGCACCATGGCATCCTTGGAATTCCATGACCACCTACCTCAAGCAAGCCCTGGTCCCAGTGTGGCGCTCTCCCTCTCCCCCAGTGCCCACTCCTCTGGCTTTCCTGCCGCTGCCCCTCTGCGCAGCCCCAGTGCATCAGGTCCCATAACCCCAAAATGCTTGCCCAGGAGAGCTTGGAGCCAGCTCAGCTCCTTGCCAGCCTCAGTGCCACCCGGCAGCACATCTCGGGGTCATGCATCACCCCAAAACCCACCATTATTGTGGCACTGGCCTCTGTGAGTCCAGACCTTGCGCTGTACCGCGCCTCATGTCACCAGAGCTGCCTGGGACACAGCACAGTGCTGGTGACATGGGCATGTGGGGACCACCCTGCTCTCAGCCCACTGTGCCCCAAAAATGTCACAGGCAGTGCTGCCGGTGGCTATGGGGCACGTAGGGATCCAAGTTCACTGTGCACACAGGAATCCCAAGTCAGAGGAGGCAGGACATGCAGCCCAGGAGGAGCAGGAGCCATCAGGGACACAGGGTGCCCCAAGTAGCAGCAGCCCCACATCCACGCCCGGACAGCTCAGCCTCCATGCCGTGGGGCCACAGTGACTCAGAGATTTCGTCAACCTGAGGTGGTGCCTCTGCATTTATTTAATCTCCTCGGTGGATTTTTTACCTGTGAATCCACCCCATTAGGCTTTCTGCCACCTCAATTATTGGTACCCACATCCTGTGGCCAGTGGTGCCAGGCCTGGTGCAGTGTCCCCTCTGGCACAGCTGGAGCAGTTAGCTGTGCCCAGTGCCCCAGGCACCTCCTGGGACCCCTCCTTGGCCCCTCAGCCCCTTCTGCTCCCACCAAGGGACTGTTTGCCTCTCTCCCGCTGCAGCACCGCACTCTGCACCCCACGCTCTGCAGCAGGGAGCAGGCGGGTGCCCATGGGTGCCCCCCACCAGCCCGGGGATGCTCGAGGGGCTGCGGGGCCATGGCTCTGGGGTGTCCCTGTCCCAAGAAGGTTGTGCCTTGGGACCTGCGGGATGAGAACAGGGAGGGAAGAGTCAGGGAACCGGGACAGGAGGGCTTGGGCACTGGAAGAGGAGAACCGGGAGCCTGGGAGCTGCAGTTAGGAATTGGAGCCAGGAACAGAGCCTGGGAAGCAGCACCGGGCTGGGGAACTGGTGGGGACACCAGAAGGGGAGAACCGGGAGTTTAAGGGCTGCAGCTGGGAATTGGAGCCAGGAACAGTGCCCAGACAGCGGCACCGGACTGCGGAGCCGGGGTAGTCGGTGGAAAGACCAGGAGAGGACCCGGAGCGTGACGGTCGGAGCCAGGAGCAGAGCTTGAGCAGCGGCACCGGGCTGGGGAGCCGGTGCAGCCGGGAGGGGAGAACCGGCAGCCGGGGGGCTGCAGTGGGGAACCGGAGCCAGGAACCGAGACCGGGCAGAGGCACGGGACGGGGGAGCCGGGACAGCCGGCGGGGACACAGGGAGGGGAGAACCGGGAGCAAGGACCGGAGCCCGCTGCAGCTGGCGGGGACACCGGGAGAGGGGAACCGGGAGTTTAGGGGCTGCAGTCAGGAACGGCAGCCAGGACCGAGACCGGGAAGCAGCAGCGGGCTGGGGAGTTGGTGCAGCTTGTGGGGACACCGGGAGAACCGGGAGCCTGACGGCTGCACTCGGGAACCGGAGCCGGGAAAGGGAGCCAGGAGCCGATCCCGATGCAGCCGGCGGGGCCCCCGCGCCTGCCCCACCGGGGCCCGTTGGGTCGAGCGGCTGAGCCCCCCGGCAGCGGGGGCTCCCCGGGGCCGCTCCGTTGCGCCGGTGG
Organism: Cuculus canorus; assembly: GCF_017976375.1. Classification (NCBI taxonomy): domain Eukaryota; kingdom Metazoa; phylum Chordata; class Aves; order Cuculiformes; family Cuculidae; genus Cuculus; species Cuculus canorus. The sequence goes on from NC_071414.1 coordinate 11,259,968, forward strand.
CGGGCGGACACCGCCCCGGTCCGCCCCCAGGCGGTGCCCGGTGCCGTCCCGCCCCGACGGCAGGCGCGGGGAGCCGGGCGGCGGCGGAGCCCCGGGACGCGCCATGCTGCCCGCCGCGCTGCGCCGCTGGCTACGCCGCCCCAAGGTGAGACCGGGGCACCGGGGGCACCGGGGCCGCCCCCCCGGCCCGTCAGGGCTGGCCGGGGCTCCACTGCACCGGGGGGCGGCGGGGGGCAAGGAGCGGTGCCGACCCCCGTGGCAACACCGCGCGGCTCCGTCCCGGGGAGAGCAGATTCCCGGCTCCGTCCCCGCGGGGTCCCGGGGAGAGACCGGGCGAGGAGCGTCCCCCCGGGCTGCCCGCTCCCCGCCGGCGCCTCCCCGCGGACCTTTCACCCGCCCCGGTGTTTACGCCCGCCTGGATCCGTGCCCACGCTGCCGGGATGCGGCAGAGCTCGTTCGTCCTGCTCTGCCCCGGGGGAAACTGAGGCACGGCTGGGTGAGGGTGGCGGCACACCCCGCGAGGGCTCCTGCCTGCTCTGGCACGGGACGGGCTCCCACCTCCCTGTCCCTTGTCCCCCGACAGGGACCGGACACCGAGCAAAACCCTTGGGCAGGGATGGTGGCTGCGGGCATGGGAGACTTGTGCTGTCCATGATGGACACCCGGAGGCATAGGGTGCTGCCACCATTGCCTCTCTGCTCTCCCCACAGCACTCCGACCCCCGCTTGCTCTCCCAGTTCTTCTTTGCCGATGAGAGGGTGATGCAGGTGGTGGCCGAGATCAACGGGCTGGATGCTGAGCTGGACCCGCAGCAGTACCTGGTGCTCCTCAACCAACTTCACCTCAGCCAGGTATGGGGCAGTACAGGCCCCGGTGTGACCCCGATCCCCCTGCGTGGCTGCAGGTGACGTCCCTGCCCTCCCCAGGCTCATCTGCTGGCCATCCTGGAGCGGATCATGCAGGAGTGCATCCCCACGCAGCGGCACAGCCGTGACTATCTGGTCAAGTTCCCTGAGGAGCTCTTGGTGGACAACTTGGGGAACCACATGCTGTTCGCTGCCGAGGTGAGCCTGGGGATGCCATCCCAGGGTGGGTGATGGGGTCCATCTGCCCCAGGCTCTGCTGCCTCAGGTACGGGTTCCTAACAGTTCTCCTGGTCCTGGCAGTGTCTCCTGGCTGGCACCTTCCTGGAGGTGGAGGAGGTTGACAGGGCGCAGCTGCGGCCCCAGGCCAGGAACCTGCTGTGCAGCCTGGAGCTGGTGCGAACAGTGCTCCGTGAGCAGAGCCTGAGCCAGCCTGGCTCCTACCCAGAGCCCGTCCGGGCTGTGCTCATCCAATTTGACCGGCTTTTTGCAGAGTTTGAGCTGAGGTGGGGACCAATGTTGGGGTTCTAGGGTGGGGTAGGGGCTGCACCAGGGCCAGAGGAGCCTCACGGTCCTCCTGTCTCTGCAGCTATGTGTCCTCGCTGGTGGCAGTGAAGTCTCCTGAGGAGATCTACAGGCAGCAGGAGATCATTGTGCTCTTCTGCGAGACGGTGGAGAGGTGAGGGGCACCATATGCCAGGCAGGGAGGCAGCAGGGACCCCAGCCTGCAGATGGGGCAGACAGGGCAGCATCCCAGGGCTCAGCCCCACTGTAAGGGTCTCCCCCTCCTAGAGCCCTGCGCCTCGGCTACCTGACCCAGGAGATGATTGATGGCTACGAACCGCTGCTGATGTTCACCATCCCTCGCCTGGCCATTATCAGGTGGGTGAAGCCCTCAGAGAAAGGGGTACCCAGGAGTGGCTGGGGGCTCCCCACCTTGTACCAGCCCCTTTCCCCCTCAGGAAATTAGGGTCCCCGGCAGCCCCCCTACATGAGCCCTGGCTCTGTCCCCTTGCAGCGGCCTCCTCATCTACCCCGAGGGTCCACTCAGCCTGGAGCGGAGTCCTGAGCAGATGTCCCGAGTCTTCAGCCCCTTCTACAACCTCCTGAAGAAGATCAGGTACACAGTGAGGGGTAAGAAGTGCCCACAGTGTGTCTATGGGGCAGCAGTGGGGCTGTGATGTGGGGCTGATGCTCTTCCCTTGCTGCAGGGACCTGCTGCGGGTGCTGTCAGCAGAGGAGCTCTGCCTGCTGGAGAGGAGCCTGTGCGCAGCCGAATCGGAGGATCCTTGCGGTCCGGCCACCTCACCAGCTTGGGAGGCAGCCGTGCCCACGGTGGACCCCGCTGCTGCCTGGGATCGCCGGGAGGTCCCCCACCCCACCCCAGTGCCCCCCACCTACCCAGTGCAGCTGGTACCCCCCAGCGTAGTGAACAACCTGGGCATCGACCAGCAGTGGAGGTGTGTGAAAGGGAGGGAGGGGGGCCAGGATGGCAGATCCCTGCCTGCTGGGACAGGGACATTTTGTGCCACCCCTGGAGTAACTGTCACATCCTTCCTGTGCAGCCCCCAGTCCCCTGGGAGCAGCCTGGAGCTTGATGCCTCCCTGGGTGCCCACTGCTCGGGGCTGCGCTCCCGCTACAGCAGCACCAAGGACATGCTGCACACCCTCTTCGTCTGCATCTCGGGTGAGTGACCTCCTCGCTACCCTCCCCAGCACCCTGACCCCTCCCAGCACCCTGACCTGCACCCTCCTGGTTCAGGGGTGGCCGATCAGCTCCAGACCAACTTTGCCAGTGACCTGCGGAGCATCTTGAAAACGGTCTTCAAGATCGTTGCCTCGCAGTCGGAGCCGTTGGAGGAGCCCAGTGCCAGCCGTGAGTAATCCCTACGGACAGGACTGATGGCTCCTCTCTGCTCCGGGGAGATGAAGCCACAGCCCCTGGCACACGGCTGAAGTGCCCAGCCCCGGTTTGGCTGGAGCACCACAGACTTTGTCCCCACAGAGGAAGAGGATGGTGGCCCACGTGCGGCGGATGCTCCTCTTGTGGCCAGCTGTCCCCTGTGCACAGAGGCTGCTGGTCTCCGGAGGGCAGGTAAGGGGCTGCCCAGGCTGTCCATGTGCCACGACATCGGAGCACGGTGCTGGCCTGCAGTCCGGCCAAGGGGCTGGGGACATTCCAGGGGCCAGGGGTGTGATGTGGGATGAGCCCTGTGGGTTTTACCGATGTGTTTTGCCCAGCAGGTGCCTACCGCGTGCCGGAGTGGGTGCCGGACAGCACGTGCAGCCAGTGCTCTGCCTGCCACTCACCCTTCACCCTGCTGCGCCGCAGGCACCACTGCCGCAGCTGTGGGAAGGTAGGAGGGGGCCGGGCTGGGGTGCCCAGGTTTCCCCATGGGCCCAGCTCTGCTCAGCCCCACTCTAACACTCCTGCCAGATCTTCTGCGCCCGCTGCTCGCCACACACCACAGCGCTGCCACACTATGGCCAGCCCAAACCCGTGCGGGTTTGCACGCACTGCTACACTGCGCACCTCTCGCCCACGCCCCAGCACGGCCGGAGCCAGAGGGAGATCCCCATGCCACATCCGCATCCGTAGGTGGCCACAGGCTGTGAACAAAACAGCTGCTCCGGGGCTGCTGGGCGGCTCCACGACTCCGCTCGGGGCCAGGTGGGTGAGGTGGCAGGACCCCCACTCGTGTCGGTAGGATCCGCCCTGCGTGTTGGCGGAGCCACGGTGGGCGCGGGATCGCCACAGCCGTAACCTGCTCCCGGGGACCCACGTGCCGCCGCCGCACGCCTCCACCCCGGCTGGGAATTGCGCTTCGTGGTGCTTTGTTTTTTAATTTCAGGTGAACTTTGGCTGCTGTTGGGGCCGGGGCAGAGTCTCCTCCCGCCGGGGCCCGGCCTGAGACGGTGCAAACAGCCCTCACATGACGGCGGGTGCCCCGGGGCTGTGCCCGGAGGCTGGCCCTCGCCCCTGGGGCCCGGCGCTCCTCTCCGCGCTGCCCGGCGGGTTTCAATAAAGAGATAAAAGCCAGCAGCGCGTGTGGCCGGACTCGGTGGCGCCGGGCGCTGGGGAAGCCGAGAAGGACACGCGTGGGTGCGGGAGGGAGGGAGTGTCCTATGAGAGGGCGTGGAGTGGCTCTGGGGGGCGTGGCTAATGAGGATCGCTATTATAGCTGCGCGTGGCCTAAGTGAAGGGGGCGTGGCCTTGACGGACTCTAGAGGAGACCGGGGAGTAGCGCTGGGTGGGCGTGGCTAACGATGACCGCTGCCTGTTGATGGGCGAGGTCTATAAAAGGCGTGGTCTCGCAAAGGGAGGCGTGATCTAGATACAGGGGCGTGGCTAGAGGCGAACCGTGGTCTCTAGGAGGCCGCGGGGCAGCGCGGCGGGCGTGGCGTCGAATGTGGGCGTGTCTCCTCCCGCCGATTCAAATTTGAAGCACTCGCTTTCCCGCCTGAAGTTGTTTCCCCGCCGCGGCGACGTCACCGCCGCGGGGCCCGCGGCACCCAATCGGGGCCGGGCCCGCCGCCGCCCGCCGCCATGGCCTCCAGCATCCAGGTGCTGCTGCAGGCGGCCGAGTTCCTGGAGCGGCGGGAGCGCGGTCCCGCGGGGCCCCGCCGCCCACCGGAGCTGGCAGAGGCCGAGCACGGGTATGCCTCGCCGTGCCCCGGGAGGCCCCGCGGGGCCGTGGGCGGTGTCAGGTGAGCGGCGGGGCCGGGGCGGGCGGGGGCCGGCGGCGGTGGCGGCGCTGACCCGGGGGGCTCTCCCCGCAGGTCGGTGCACAGCGCGCTGGAGAAGCACAGGTACCGGGGCGCGGCGGGGGAAGCGGCGGGGCGGGAGTGGCCGTGCCCTGCCCGGGCTGACGGCCGTGTCGCGTCCAGGAGAGCCCGGCTCCGGTGCTGCCTGGAGCGGCTGAAGCAGCAGGTGCCGGCGGGAGCAGGGCCGGCCCGGCCCACCACACTGAGCCTCCTGCGCCGCGCCCGGCTTCACATCCAGGTGAGGGGGATGCGGCCCCGGTGCCGCTCTGGGACACGCACAGAGGGCCCCGAGATGGGCATCCGGCTCGGGACCCCACTCACGGCTCACCGGATCCCCGCAGAGGCTAGAGGAGCAGGAGCTGAGAGCGCGGAGAGACAAGGACCAGCTGCGTAACCGACAGCGGAGCCTGCAGCAGCGGCTGGAGCGGCTGCTCTCGCCCAGCAGCGGGGAACGGGCGCGGGCAGACAGCCTGGACTCATCCCAGCTCTCGGAGCCCTCTGAGGGAGGTGAGTGAGGGGAGAGAGGGTTGGCACGGAAGAGGAGGCCACAAGGGCCTGATTCGGCCTCTCCTTGGTGCCCAGAGGATGCTGAGATAGAGGTGGATGGCACAGTGTTTGGCGTGGACCTGCTGCCTGGCTTCAGCACCGGAAGGGACCACAGCTACTCCAGCCCCTGTGGCCCCACATCATGACAGCGCCCGCTGACGTCCCTGCACTGCTCTGCCTGCCTCCTCCCTGCCTGCCGCTGCCAGAAACACAGCCTCTGCCGGCTTCATCACGGCTGCCTGGGGTAAGGGGCCATGGGTAGGGGCAAGTGCCCAGCTTGGCCCCCCTGCTACCAAGCCGCTGAGCGGCATCGGACACAGCGCTGAGCGCATGGGGCTGGCACGGCACTGTGGCTCCCACAAGAGGGGCCGGCTGTCACAGAGACACCCTCTCGCCTCCCCTGTACACCCACAGACAGGCTGTGGGCCGGGGCTGCCCACCGTGGGTGCTGGGCAGCATCAATCCTGGCAGACACAGCTACAGGAGGGGCCCAGCCAGCCCTGGAGAAACAGGAAGGGGAAATGAGCGCACTAATGAACCTGCTTTCATACTCCTGCAGCCACTCCGTTGTTTTGTACATACCCAACACTATTCTAGTAAAGGCACTTGGTGAAATCCCTGCCTGCGTCTTTGCCTGTAGGCCCAGACTCCCAGCAGTGGGCTGGAACCACAAAGCAGAAGGCAGCACTGGGCTCTGCTCTAGCCAGGCAAGTCAGAGGTGGGAGTAGATTCTTTAATGATAATTACATCTTGGAAAGGGTCCAACAGCAGCTGATTGTCAGACTTGTACAGTATGTTTAAAAATATAAAATCTAAGGAGGCTCCTATGTGTTCTGCAGCAGTTGGTGCCCACCTGTGCCTGGCCCCTCATACGTACTGCTTCTTCTTGGTGGCTGCCTTGCTTGCCAGGTCCTTGGCTTTCTCTGTAGCAGCCAGAGCAGTCTCCTTGGCTTTCTCGGTTGCTTCCTTGGCCGTCTCCACCAGTGTTTTCGATGGAGCTTCTCCTGTAATGTGGAAGTTGTTAACCCAGCCCCAGCAGGCCCCAACCCTGCCCCCCACGCAGGAGTGCTGGCTAATGCAAGCTAAACCAGCCCCGTCACCTTGGGATAAAAGCAATTTCCTCATGCTGGGCTTGCCCAGCGCTCCTGACCTGTGTGCGTCAGGGCAATTCACGAAGGGGAACTGCTGAGTTACACCCCCTCTCCTGCCTGCAGCTCCACCCCTGCAAGTGCTGCTTGGCTGCTCTGCTCAGGAACAGCCAGCTGTGCCAAGACATGGGGGCAAAGGCAAGGGATGAGGATTTCGCAGTTGGATTAATTCAAGCCATGACCTGCCCATGGACTGGAAACGTTCCCAGTGTGACCTGTAACTCCAAGGGATCCATCCCAGCAGACCCAGCCTGCCCTCAGGTGCTCACCTTGCATTTTCGCTAGCACGTACTCAAATCCCTTAGTGCTCTTGGTCACGTTGCTTTTGAACCTGGCCAGACCAAACTCCTGCAAGAGAAGAGTCTATGAAGATGGAAGCCCAGCTCCCTGTTCACACACAGCCTCAGCTTGACCAGTCCCAAACATCTAGTGGGTTCATACCCACCACCAGTGGTATTTCTGACTGCTCCAAAAGCTCAAGGGGACAGGGGAAAAAACAGCACAGGGAAGAGCTACAGCAGTGCAAAATGGAGGCTTTAAGATGTCTCTGAAGGGACTGGGGGGAAGTCTGCTTGAGCAGACAGGAAGGCTCACCTGGACGGCCCGCGAGACGCCAAACAGACTGGAAGATACCCAGGCTTCCCGCTTGACCTCAGTCCAGTTGCTGTTCTCTGGGTTCACCTGGTATACACAGCGCTCCTCCACCACCTGCACAAGGCACAATCCACCTGTGGGCATTGCCTGGTGTTCGCCACCCACCTGCGTGCTCGCCCATAGGCACCTACCATGAGACGCACGTGGTTGATGTTCCAGGTGAATGTGGTCATGGTTCGGTTCTTGGGGTCCACAATAGAGTCCTCCAGGATGTAGACAGAGCGGGCGACATTGGCTGGGAAGAACCGCTCTGCCCAGCGGGGCATCCGGTTGGTCTTGGTCAGGAGCCGCCGGGAGAGCAACTTGTGGTCCGCCGTCACCTCCCGGTGCACGATATCTTCAGTCAGGACATGTTTGCTACAATGGGGAAGACAACATCAGGTCTTGGTCTGGGCCTGCACCACCAGGCACTAGAGAGAGAGAGAGGAGGAGCTGTGGTATCTAGGCAGTGAGAGCCAGATGCTCCCTGAGAACTGTGCTGGGGATGCAGAGTGGAGGGCCCTGCCTTGAGGAAGACTAGGGGCACTGCCTCGGGGTGGGGGACAGGGAAGCAGAGGGACTCGTCGCGGGGGCGTGGGCTCTGATGTGGTGGTGGGGAGAGGGCTGGGGGAGGCCCAGAGGCAGGACGGGGAAGGTGACGGCCACGGGGAAGGCCCTGAGACAGAGGAAGGGGGAGTGGGGGGGTCGCAAGGTGGAAAGAGGTGGGGGAAATGAGGGCTGAGGGGGGGCTTCTGTAGCTCGAGGACCCTGAGGACGGGTGAGACCCTGAGGCAAGGGATAATAGCGGAGGGAGGTTTGAGGCGAGTGGGGAGTGGGCTGGGGAGGATGAGGGATAGAGGGGTGAGGAATGAGGGGGGATGTGAGGCGGGGGATGGTGTGGGAGCGGAGGTGGGGGCGCGCTGAGGCGAGGGGCATAGATGAGGACGGAGTGAGGGGTTTGAAGCAGGGGGATCCTGAGGTGGGGCTAGGAGGGGGGGCGCTGAGGTGGGGCCCGGCGCACCTGTAGGGGTTGGGGTAGCGCTGCCAGAAGGCGGCGAAGACCTGGTCCCAGGGCCCCTTGAGGACGGCCAGGCTGGCGCAGTACTTCCCCATGGGCGCCGCCGCCGCTCAGGCCCACGCCGCCGCTCCCGTTCCGGCCCTCGCCAGCTGGGCGGCCGCCATGCGGCCTCTGCCCACCGCCCCCGCGCCGCCGCGCACTTCCGCCTCACCCGGCCACACTTCCGCTCTGCTTTGGCCTCGCCCCTGTACGTGCGCTCTGAACACGTTCCTTTACATGCGACTAGACCCCGCCCCTTATGAACTTTAACCACGCCCCCTCGCGCATGACACACACGCGCACTTAGGCCACGCCCCCTCATGCACGGTAACCCCGCCCCCTTACGCAGTGTGGTCACGCCCCCTCACCCCCGCTTCCGCCGCGCACCGCGCGCTTCCGCCGCGCCCGCCCCGCCCGCGCAGCCCCGCCCCGCGGCGGCGGCGAGGATGAGCGGGCGGCGGGTAGATGCCAAGGTGGTGCTGCTGGGGCAGGAGGGGGTGGGCAAGAGCAGCCTGGTGGAGCGCTGCGCCCACCGCCGCTTCCGCCCCGGGCCCTACCAGAACGTGAGCGCCCGCGCCGTGCACCGGGAGAGGAGGGACCCCCTCCGCGCCCTTCTCCGCGCCCTCGGGTCCAGCCCCGCGCGTCCTTGCTGTGTGTCCCCTGTACCCCCACCCGCGTCCCCGGATCCGGTCCCGGCCGTGTCCTCCCGGGACGGTCCGTTCCCGCCCCCAGGACGGGGCTCCCCTTATCCCTCCGGGGTCCGTCCCCTCGTGTCGCTGCCGTGTTCTCCGTGTGTGTCCCCCGCCCCGTGCCCAGGATGGTCCCCTCGTGTCTGCCCCGGTCCCTGCAATGGTTCCCCCCACGTACCCCCTCGTGTCCCCGGGACGGTGCCCGTATGTCCCCTTCCCACTCTGGTACGGTTCCTCCTGTCCCTGCCGTGTCCCGTCCCCATCACCGGGTGTTCATCCCCCCAGCTCTCCCATGTCCGTAGGCCCATCCGCTTGTGTCCCGGGATGGTCGCATCGTGTCCCACCCCTGTTCCTGCATCCCTCCCGCACCTTTGTCCCAGTGTGCCCCGGTGGGTTCCCTCATGTCCCCAGGCTTGTTTTCCCTGTGTCCCTGGGCTGGTCTCACCACATCCTCACCACATCCCCATCCCGATCCCCTCGCGTGCCTGGGCAGGATCCCACCGTGTCCTCGCAACAGTGTCCCTTTGTCCCCGGGCCAGTCCTACCGCTTCATCTTGCCTTCCAGACAATCGGAGCTGCTTTCGTGGCCAAGGTGATGACTGTGGGGGAGCAGACGGTGACCCTGGGGATCTGGGTAAGCACAGGGGCTGTTCCAGTCACCGGGGCTGTCCCTGGTCCCCTCCTTGGCACAGGGAACCCCGAGTCCCCCCACCTGCTGAACTTCCCTATCCCCCCTCAGGACACAGCTGGCTCGGAGCGCTACGAGGCCATGAGCCGCATCTACTACCGTGGGGCACGGGCTGCCATCGTCTGCTACGGTGAGGGCACAGTAAGGGCACAGCACCGCGCGAAGAGGAAGGAGCTGGCAGTCATGGAGGCTCCAGGCTGGGGTGGTGCTGGTGGGTCAGGCGCTGCAGCCAAGGATGGAGGGCCTGACCCTGCCCCCTGTCCTCCAGATCTCACCGACAGCAGCAGTTTCCAGCGGGCCAAGTTCTGGGTGAACGAGCTACAGAACTGCGAGGAGGTACGGCCGGGCTGGGGACCGCGGGGCTGCAGAGCCTCGCTGGAGGGGAAGGCAGCCCATGCCGGAACTGTGGGCACATCCCTGCCACCTCTCTGCCTGCCGCAGGGCTGCCGGATCTACTTGTGCGGCACCAAGAGTGACCTGCTGGAGGAGGACAGGAGGAAACGGGGCGTCGACTTCCATGATGTGCAGGACTATGCTGACGGTACGGCCAGGCACCGGGATGCTCACGGCTGGGCAAGGCTGGGCCTTCCCAGGCTCCCACAGCACCAAGTGGGTGGGGGGTGAGGGCAGATGGAGTCGCCACATCCACGTGCGCCCAGGAGGTGCGAGGGGCTCTTTCCATATCAAGGATCTGCAGCAGATCCATTGGCTCCAGGCACCAGGGCTGCCTGCACAGTAAGGCCCGGCTCTGCCAGGGTGCTCCGTGGGCAGTGTGTCCCAACAGGAGTAGGCATGCGGGAACAGCAGCACGGAGCTGTGCCAGCTTGCTGTTGGCAGCCGGGCCAGGGGTGACGCTGAGCCCACGGGGCCACATCCTGCTGCCATAGCAGGCGCTGACCCAGGCCCTTGTTTCAGAGATCAAGGCAGAGCTCTTTGAGACCTCCAGCAAGACAGGCCAGAGCGTGGGTGAGTACCGCCTGCCACCGGCCGGGCCCCGACTCGGGCAGGGCTGGGGGTGCTGCCCAGCACGTGGCTGCCTGCACCCATGCTGCCCGCTCTCCCTCAGATGAGCTGTTCCAGAAGGTGGCTGAGGACTATGTCCACTTCACCGCCTTCCAGGAGATGACAGGTGAGCAGGCAGGATCCGTCCCTTCCCAGGCAGCCCCTCCCATGCAGCGGGCACACATTCCCCTTTGGGGCGAGTGCTGTGGGGTCTGGCAGGGCCCTTCCTCACCCCTACCTTCCCCGAGTCCATGCTGGGGGTCCCACAGAGCTTGGGCCCTGTTGTGGTGTTCCTGTCCCCACTCAAGCTAGTTGTGGCAGTCTGGGGTAGCCTTTGGCGAAGGGGCAGCCAGGAGCCCTGCCCAGCTGCATGACGGGCTCAGCTCCGCACCAGACCTGTCCAAGCGTGCTCAGCTCTGCACTGTGGGTGTGAGCTTTGCTGCCTTGCCACGGGACGGCAAACCCTGCCCAAGGGACTCATCAGGGCCTGCAAACAGCACCTTTTGGGCTCCATGTGGTGTGGACGTGCCAGCAGCCTCCAGCCCCCCTGTTCTCTTCCAGAGGAGAAAGGCGTTGACCTGGGCCAGAGAAGCGGTGCCTATTTCTACAGCTGCTGCCACCACTGAGACCTCCTGCCAAAAGGGAACTGCTGCTGCCAGCCGGGCAGCCATTACGCACCGGACTCCTCTGTTTTTTTATCTGCTGTGTTTTAGCTGTATGGGTGCTGTCGGCATCGTCGCAGTGGTGTGCAGCCCTGTGGACTTTCTCTTGGCATGTGGAGCAGCAGGGGGCTGATGTGCCGCACTGGGAGCCTCCTGTGGTGCCAGGAGCCGTGGGCTGTCATCCCAGGGGACCTCCCTGTCCCCCAGTGTTTGTGGGAGCTGCTTCCCTGAGTCCCTGCTGTGGTGCAGCTGCAGCCATTAACTTATTCTCTTGGAGATGCTGCCTGATGATTCTTCGCAGATTTGTTTGAGTGTCTTCTCTCGAGGTGTACAATGTAAATAAAACGCGATATGGTCTGAGCTGTCCCCCTGCCTGCACCACTGCCGCAGGGACATCGGGCTCTCCTGTCCCTGTCCCTGTCCCAGGTGCCTGGGTACAGCCCGGCTCCCCTGCACCCCTCTGCTCGGCAAGACAAACCACAAGAGGACATCGAGAGTAAAGTTAAACTTTACTTTACAGTAATTTTTCTTCTATATACAAAGAATTACAGTACATGTTCTGGGAGCACCTGGGCAGGGCAACCCTCTTTTCATTATAAGTTTCACATACACAGCCAACAGTCTAAGGGGAGCAAAATGAAAGTAATCAATGGTCCAAGACTCTCCCCTCTCCCTCTTCTAAAAATAATATACATGCTGGAAATATGTAGGTTTCTCTCACCTGCTCTGGCATCCGTGCTTAGAACTGACAGATGAGCCCCAGTGAGGGCTAAGCACCCGTGTGCCCTTGCAGTGCTCACCCTGGTGCCCACCTGCAGTTCCAGCTGGGCACCCTGACCCCCACCTAGTTTCCCTCCAGCCAAGCCTGCAGGATGACACCCTGCGGGTGACCCCTCCACAGGCAGCAGATGCTAGTGGGGAGGAAGGCAACGTGGGGCTGCTCACGCCAAGGCTTCTCCCCACCTCTCTGTGTAAACCTCCTGTTGACAGCTGCAGCGCAACTTATGCTGCTGCCACGGGTGCCACACGTGTCCCTGCACCCCATCCCCAGGCAGCCAGGGCCACCCTCCCTGAGACCGCCAGCCTAGCTGGCAGCCCAGACCCCAGCCGGAGAGTGGCAGGGGACAGTCGAAGCCAGGCGCAGTACCCAACCCATTCGGTGTCTCAGAGGCTGGCAGGACAGAGAACTCAGCACTGCAGTTAAGCAGGGCCGGGAGCGCTGCTGCCAAAAGGCTTCTCCGCCTGTGCCCTGCCTGCCCGCACCAACCCTGCACGGGCCGGGGCCACCTTCGGCTCCACGCTCCACCTCGAGCCTCTCGGTGCTGCTAATTTTCCTTTTAACAAGTTCCCAGTGTCTAAAAATAATACACAAACCCCAGTTCCTTGAAGTCAACAACAGAAAGAAAACAAACCAAAAACTGAAACCAGCTCAGTACCAAACGGACACAAAGAACATGCAGTTAGCGGACGCCTGCCTGGCTTCTTGTGGCTCCACGCACTCCCTACGCCCCTGGGACCCACTGGCACGCTGGTTTGAGTCTCAAAACCATCATAAATCAAAGGAACCAAGTCACGCCTCTCATTTCCATCACATGTGCTGAAGGCCAGCCCCAGATATCGGTGGATGGGATTCAGCTGGTAAAGAAACCTCCGGCCCGTGGGCGAGGAGCTGTGAGTTCAGCCCTACTGTGCTAAGCTGCCAAACGGTTTACAATAGCACCACAATAGCCCAAGAGCTTCGCCAAGGGCAAACTGATTAAAACTTTACCTTGAAACAGGACTTAGCAACACCCATTTCTCAGATTTCCCTAGGAGGTAGATTCAGTGCTGTAGGGACTGTCCATCACCGCCACTCGCTAGCCCGCGCTCATCTGTGCTGTCCCCCTGCACCGGACTTGCCTTACATCGCTTTTGGAGGACCTGGAGCAGAAATCTCGCCTTTTCCCACCTCCTGCTAAGCACGAGTGCTGTCATCCCACAGGCAAGACTCCAGCTGAAGCCAGGCAAGTGGCAGAGTGGTCTCAAAGCTCCAGCATCCCACCTCCCAGCCGCTGGAGCCCCAAGCACCCATCAGCCTGTGCTGCAAGAGGCACAGCCTCGGCTGCAAATGCTGTTGCTGGCATTATCACTATCACAGGGGAATAATTAGCGCAGACGAAGCCCAGGCAATCAAACACAGCATAAGCCCTCGCTGGCCCCTCTAGAGTAGCTGCACAGTTTGCCACTTTGCTTTAACACTCACTGCCTGGCAAAGACCAAAAGCCTCATCAGTAATTTAGGGCAAAGCACATTACAAGCAGGTTACAATTACGGCTATTCTGAACACCAAGCAAAATCAGGAGTTAAGGCTGAAATTAAAAATAAACAGAAGGTGTTGAAGGTCTGAGGTTTCTCAAACAAACTCCCCTCACGCTGGCTGTGGCATCCAGGCAGGAGCAGCGCACATTCACAGTGTGCTCGGGTTAAAGCGCTGCCAAGATGCATCAGGATTAAGGCTGCTTTTTATTTCTTCTTTTTCTTTGAAACTGAGCTGAAGCTCTTCCAGCACCCGCTAAATCTGCACCATCTCACCTTAGAATGTTACTGTCTTTCAGATTCAACCATCTCTCTCATTTGAATTTTAACAGCCACCCTTTTAAAGTGAAGCCTGTGCCTGTGGGGGGTTTAGCCCTGAATTACATCGTGTGCTCCTACAGTACCACCTGGATACTTTGTGCATGGAAGTGAATCTGGTTCTTGTGGGGGTTTTTTTTTGTTAAATAGGAAAAGTTTCAACTTGAGAACAGCAATAAAAGCAAGCTACCACGAGCTAGTCAGTCTCCAAAGATGTGCAGTAGGGATTATCCCAAACAGTGGTCACTTCCCTGCTAGATTCCTCACAGCCCTGGCTAACAGCAGGTGCCAGCCCAGCAAGAGTTGGTGCAGATGCGATGAGGCACAAGGGATGGTGGCCAGTCCCCACTCCCCTCCAGGCCCTGCGGCCCGCAGGCCTGCAGCACCTCATCTGCAACCCTTCTACAATGCCTGGCCCCTGTTCATGCTGTTACCCCTCACCAGAGCTCCTCCATCGCCCCAAGGCCAGCTGGGACTCTGCTGCTGCCAAAGAAATCCACCACCGAAGTGGGTCCATGGGGTCCTACCATGGGACAGAGGCCACAGCTCTGAGCAAGGACAACCAGGTCCTCCTGCTGGCAAGGATGTTGACCAGTAAAACATTTGTATGGGAGCAAAACCTTCAACCCCTCAGAACAGGAAAGGGGGAGCCATTCCTGCAAGTGGCAGTGGACTCACGACACCAAGAAGTTCCCATATGTTTCCCTGGGACAGCAGGGAAAGAGACACAGCTCTGAGCAGAAAGGATGAGATCCTCGATCCTGCTTGTACAACTCTCCACAACAGTGAATCAATGCAAGAGTCACCTCTTGCTCATGTGACCAGACTGTCAGTGTCCAGGTGACTGTGGCTTCAGACAGAGCGAAGGTGGCCCTGCTCCTCAGGCAGCTCCAGCCCAGGACAAGTGCTTCGGGAGGCTGCAGCAGCCTCTCCCCAGCAGCAGTGCTCTGCCAGGTATGTGCTACCTGCTGCTTTCCTCGGCACTAAAACACCCACGTGATTCAAACCCGCTGAATTCTGAAGGCAGCAACAAACTGCAGAAACTGAACCCAACTATGCTGGTACAGACATCTCTCTCTCCTCCTTCAAGGCAGCACCACCAGCTGCCACCAACAGCCAGAGTATCCTCAAGCCCGTACATCCTTCCTTGGGGAGGGTTGTGTTGCTCAGATCCATTTCCCATTGTGCACGAAGGCAGGCTGGGCAGGGCTGCCAGGAACCATCTCCACATCTCCACACCTGGGCAGGCCTTGCCAGCCTCGCTGAGGTGACCCAGTACAGCCCACCATTCCTAACAGCACCACTATTCCCTCTCCACGCCCCACGTATGTCTGAAAAGCCCTCCTGATGTGACAGAGGGTCACCCAGGGGCTCAGCGTGGCAGGAGGGAAGAGCAGCTTGCTGGCTTTCTCCTTCAACGGCACCTCCAAACACCAGCTTTACTGAGCAGCCTCCTAGATACACTGAAGGCAACTTCCCACCACGTAGCTGGAAAGTAGGAAAGTCAGAAACCTGGATCCTTGTGGAAAAAACATGAAGGGAGATGAGAAGAGAGGTGGGGTACGGTCAGATGCAAGGAATAAGGCTGTAGGATTGAAATGCCATGCAATTGTTCAATCCACGTTCACTGTTCTAAACAAGCTTTTGAGTGAAGCTTGCGGTGTGAAAGGCTGCTGCCGTCAACCTCACCTCATTATGTGAGCACATGATCTACAGAAGTGATTTTTTTCAAACCTGCACTTAATGAGAATTCACTGAGAACTTCTCCATTTTACAGATTTAAAAAAGCCTGCACCAAAAATATTCACAGTTTATTTTTCATGAGACAAGTAACTAGTTCACACGTGACAAAGCGAAGCGGAGGTGGGCAGAGCAGGGCAGGGACCTTTCTGGTTACACAGCTGCAGCTGGCCGGGTGGCTGGCATGGAGGGAACCCTACTTATGCAATCTACATGACTATGTCCAGCTCATGGGAAGGTCTATAAAGGTAAATTCACGATTTATTTTCCTTTGCACACATGATAAATACTGAATATAATGAACCTCATTATCATTCTTTTTTATCTTGCTTAAAAAAAGTTAATGAATGCCCTTAGATTATCTTCTCTCTCAATGGCTCTGAGGAGTTGTCCCGATTCCCTTTGTGCAGGAGTCACGCAGAAACACAAGCTGCTTGCATTTCCCCAGTTTCAGCAGCAAGCAGGAACTGACTTGCCAGTCTTCCCAGAAAAAAAACAACACTAAACAGTAAGTTTCCACCAGCTGTAAAGCTTTTTGAGTCGCTAGCTATTCTACAAAGGATCTGAAATGATTTGGACTAGAGAAGAGATGCACCACAGCACTGGAAACGTCCCCTCGTGCCTAGCACACCCAGACTTGACAGCAAGGCGTTGTCTCAGGGTGTGTAGATCAGGGAAGGAGAATGGATCGGGATTAGTCTCAGTACAAGTGTCTGTCTCCCTTCACAGAAAACCGCAAAGCTCAGGACCGTCTGCTCTAGGAGCAGCAAGCACCTGCAAGCCAGTGGGAACAATGACCTGCTCCCACATCAGCGGGACAGGGTCAGCCTGAAGCTGAACGATTCCTTTACCAGGGAGGGGCCTGCGGATCTGCATGGAAGGAGAAGGAAACACTGGAGGTGCGCAAGGGTCCGGTGGTGGGTACGGAGATCCAAGACTGCGGCATCTGGATCAACAGAGATCAGGCAAACCACAGAGGTAACGAGTTGTGAGAGGAGGAAAGTGTGCTGGTCAGCAGCGCTTCCTTGGCAGGATACCAACCCCTTCCAGCCCGGGCAGCACTGCCCAGGGACAACCATCCTCCTTCCTGCGAGGGTGCCAGCAGTCACAAGACACCACTCTGCAGGTCCCTGGGAATCTATCACTTGCCCTGGGAGTACCATGGCCAAGCAAACTTCTGCCTCATTGCTTCAGTAAACTGCTTTCAGCAGGCCTGTACACAGCCTGACCATCACCAGGTACTTAACACCTTCTTCACTGGAAAAGGGAGAAGAGCAAAGAAGGAAAGCCAGCCAGCTGCTGGAGCCCACCGTGTTCCAGTGTGAGAACTACTATTCAGTTGGAAGGACACACGCACGCACGCACACACGCACGCGCACACACGCACGCACACCAACACAGTCCAGTTAATTCAAGTCTCCTTTGGTTGCACAAGAGTTAAGCTAGACGCTACGAAGAGGAAGGAGTCGAGATGGGTCCTGGTACAGCTACAGCACCCTTGCCTTTGTGCTGCGCAGCAAACGGTACAGGCTTCACTCACAGCTTGGCTGCGTGTCCTGCTGCTGGGAACCCAAGGTATGACGCACACAGGTCTGAGGCAAGGGGAGAAAAGACTGCTCAATCTGCTGGCTCAAGGTAACAACAGAAATCAAGAAGAGACTGGATGGAAATTGGAAAGAGGACACCACCACCCTGCCAGGGTGGTGCTCAGCACCTTCGGGAAATCCACTCTGCCCTGCTCTGCTATTGCTGCTTTATAGGTCACAACGTTTTCAAGTGCAGGAAACCCTCTGCGTGTCCTGTGCTCAAGGATTACGACACAAGAATGAAAAATCTGCCAGATGGCTTCTTCCGAGATCTCTCCTTTTCCCTGACCTCCTTCAGATTCCCTGCTTCTTGGGCCTGGCCAGTTGCAGCTCTGTAGAAAGGAGCCTAAATGGATATTGCCTGTTGCTGGAGAAAACTGCACTGAGCAAGTGCAGCGGGCTGTTCTCCCAGCTCAGCTGGAGACGATTAGCTGTCCTTCAGTGAACCATACACGCAGCACGTCCCAGCGAACGTATGGACGAACGTCACACAGCAACACCCTGCACAGACAGAGACCTCGGCAGACAACAGACAAACCTGTTCCCTGCTTCCACAGAGCCCGGCAAGGGCGTGCATCTGACTGCTTGCTGCCTGATCCCTGAAACATCTCTAGTTCCAGGGCAGCCTGGCTGATCTGCTTCCTCTAAACACAGAAACAAGAGTGAGGCCCCTGGCTGTACCTTGGAACCTCTCTAGGAATCAGACCTGGAGATCAAACACACTGGATTAGCAATGTGACCATTTCAATGGAACTGGAGATTTTTACCCAGAGTGGACTCTTTATTTCAGCTTTACCATTTGTAAAAGGAAGAGGAAAAGGTCACAGATGCTCTCTCCCTTCGACTGGGCCACACTCAGACTTAAGTGAATGTCCTTGCTCATGTCACGAGAGAATATGGATGGGATGTGCATGGGTTAGGGCCTGGGCTCAGGGAAGTGAATAAAAAAACCAAAACAAAGATTCCCCCTCCCTAAACATTAAAAGACTGAAACCTGCCTCCCATATTCACCGACCTCACTTTGGCTCTGAGTCAGCCAACTCACGACAGACAGAATCCTGGGTACGGGCTAGCGCTGTGTTTTGTTCAGGCAAAGGGTCCTGCCCCCGAGGAG